>NC_143030.1:43539898-44277398 GCF_057628025.1 Oncorhynchus mykiss | reverse complement strand
ACAGAACACGAGTACACCTGCTCTTTCCACGACATAGACTGGCCAGGTGCATCCAGGGGAAAGATAGGATCCCTTATTGATGTCACCTGTTAAATCCACTTCCATCAGTGTAGATGAAGGGGAGGAGACGGGTTAAAGAATGATTTTTTTTAACCCTTGAGACAATTGAGACATGGATTGTGTATGTGTGCCATTCAGAGGGTGAATGGGCAAGACAAAAGATTGAAGTGCCTTTGAACGGGGTATGGTAGTAGGTGCCAGGCGCACCGGTTCGAGAACTGCAACGCTGCAGGGTTCTTCACGCTCAACAGTTTACCGTGTGTATCAAGAATGGTCAACCACTCAAAGGACATCCAGCCAACGGCAGGCCAGTGGTCGAAAACGGGTCATTGATAAAAGACGACAAAGGAGACTGACACGAATTGTGCAGAGCAACAGACAGTTAGTCAACTGACAGTCCATTACAACATTGGTGCCCAAAGATCCATAGAAGAGTGCACAACACGTTGTACCCAGACACGAATGGGGTTTGGCAGCCGATGACCTTACAGAGTTCCCACTTCTTTGAGCAAAAAACAAGAAACTGCAGTTGCTGTGGGCTAAAGAACAAAAACCCTGGACACTGGAGAATTGGAAAAACATTGCCTGGTCTGATGAATCCCGGGTTCCTGCTGTTTCACGCTGATGGGAGGACTAGGATGTGGAGAAAACCATGAGTACATGCATCCATCATGCCGTGTGTCAACATTGCAGGCTGGTGGTGGTGGTGTGATGGTGTGGGGTGTGTTTTCATGGCACATATTGGGCACCTTGATAAAAGTGGAGCAACGTTTGAATGGCACAGGACATCTGAACATCATAGCCAATTAGGTGCATCCCTTCATGGCAGCAGTGTATCCATCTGCTAATATAATGCTCCATGCCACAAGGCTAGGATTGTCCAGGAATGGTTCCACGAACATGACAGTGAATTCAGCTTACTGTAGTGGCCTGTCCAGTCACCAGATCTCAATCTAATTGCCCCAACGAATTGAGGCTGTTCTGAGGGCAAAAGAGGGGGGGGCAACTCAATATTAGGAAGGTGTTCTTAATGTTTTGCACACTCAGTGTATACTTCTTCAGGCAACAGGATTCCCCACACAGTGGTTGATTGTCTTGCCAAGTGTGCCTTTTGATGCTGGGGGCTTAGACTTAGAAGCAATGGTGGTAGAGTTGTACATTTGTTCCACTGATGCTGAGATAGTTTGATTGACAATGATATGCATCCAAGATCTCTTTGTCTTTCTCTACCCTCTCTCAGGTGACAGATATGATGCAGAAAGCTCTGTTTGACTTCCTGAAACACAGGTTCGACGGAAGGTTAGTACTGTATATACAGACATCCTGGCTAATCGTCAGCTGCACATTAAAGTAGCTAGTTGTTTATTAACATTTGCGTCATTTAGCAGACGCTCTTATCCAGAGAGACAATTAGGGTTAAGTGCCTTGCTCAAGGGCACAAACAGGTTTTTCATCTAGTCGGCTCGGGAATTTGAACCAACGACCTTTCGGGTTACTGGCCCAACGCTCTTAACCGCTAGGCTACTTCTCTCTTCTATGTAAATCTATGACACAGGTGTTCTTTTGTTTGCTCGCCCTCAGTTTGATCTCTCTCTGAACCTCCATGACATTCATCGCTGTGATCTTTTTTTTGTCTGTAGTGTGTATTAGCAGCGTATTTGTAGTCGGTGTTGTTTATTGTGGGTTGATCCTGTTTTGTTTCGGACACCTGCAGAATCTCCATCACACGCGTTACGGCAGACCTATCTCTGGCCAAGAGATCTGTGCTCAACAAGAGGCCAATCATGGAGAGATCCAATACTCGCTCCAGCCTGGGTGAGTACACACACACACACCAGTGGAGGCTGCTGAGGGGAGGACGGCTCATAATAATGGCTGGACTTGAGTGAATGGAACAGCATCAAACCATGTGTTTGATGTATTTGATACCATTCCACTCATTACCACAAGCCTGTCCTCCCCAAATAAGGTGCCACCAACCTCCTGTGACACACACATGCACACACACACACACACACATTCCCTTTAACATGCACATTTGTTCATGTAAACACTATTAAGTGTGTAAGCGTCCAAAGTGCATGGATTGATCTCTAGGTTAGGTAATGTTATGTTATGTATCTCTCTCCCCTACAGCCGAGGTCCAGAGTGAGATAGAGAGGATATTTGAGCTAGCCAAAACCCTCCAGCTGGTGGTTCTGGATGCAGACACCATCAACCACCCGGCCCAGCTAGCCAAGACTTCCTTGGCCCCTATCATTGTATACGTCAAAGTGTCCTCGCCAAAGGTACATAGCTAGACAACCTCCCTTCGTACATGTCCTGCAGATGTAGTGTGAGTGGACTTAGATGAAGATATCTTTTCATCTTTTGAATTTCTCTTCTTTATGAAGCCTTTATAAAGCCTTCTTTATAAAGCTACCCTCTCTCCCTGTCTCTTTCCTTCTCTTTTCCCTCTCTCTCTCTCTCTCTCTCTCTTGCTCACTCTCTCCATCCCCCCCCTTTTTTCTCTCTCCTCCCCTTTTTCTGTCTCCTTCCCTTTTTCTGTCTCTCCTCCCCTTTTTCTGTCTCTCTCCTCCTCTTTTCCTCCCCCCCCTTTTTTTATATCTCTCCCCCCTTTCTCTCTCTCCTCCCCCTTTTCTCTCTCTCTCCTCCCCTTTTTCTGTCTCTCCTCCCCTCTCTCTCTCAGGTGCTCCAGAGGCTAATCAAGTCCCGGGGGAAGTCTCAGAGCAAACACCTGAACGTGCAGATGATGGCCGGAGACAAACTGTCTCAATGCCCCCCTGTACGTGGACACCCCATCATACAGTAGTATTCACAGCTACTATTACAATTCAACCAACTGTCTGAAATTGATCTCCCTCCCACTGTTCCTTCATAGGAGATGTTTGATGTCATTTTGGATGAGAACCAATTGGAGGATGCGTGTGAGCACTTGGCTGAATACCTAGAGGTGTACTGGCGCGCCACTCATCTTCCCGACACCACCCCCATCAACCCGCTATTAGAGCAGAACCTCATGACCCCGCCCTCAGCCAACTCTAGCCTACAGGTGAGATGCTTCTATGTGGATGGAGGAGGGAAGGTGGAGGGGAACAGAGACAATTGGAGATGGGAGAATGGAAAAAGGACAGATAATGGGATAGTGAGGTTTTTGTAGGGCAGTGTTTCTTCATCCTGTTCCCGGGGAACCAAAGGGGGGCACATTTTGGTTTTTGCCTTAGCATTTACACGCCTGATTCAAATCGTCAAAGATGATGAGTTGATCATTTGAATCAGCTGTGTAGTGCCAGTGGCAAAAACATACATGTGCCCCCCTTTGAGTCCCCAGGACCAGGAGGATGAAACACTGCTTTAGTGGGAGGGGGGTTGTTTATGTGGTTGTTGTGTGTTGCATCTGTCCTTACAGTACTATACCAGATTCCCTCTATCCCCTTTCTCATGTCTGTCTGTTTGTCCGTCTTCTCACTCATCCCTGCTTAACGTTTTTGCAGTTTTCTGAAACACAGGAATTAATTGAATGATCGCTTACCGTACGGGGTGAGTAGGAGGGTTTATGTATGTACATTACTTCTCCACCCGATAACCCCTACCACCCCTTAACCCCCACCCACCCCACCCCTCCACACTCGGTGGAATAAGATCAACCGATGTGTCTTATTTCCCTCTCACACAATAACCCCCCCCCCCCCACACACACACACAAGCCACTGATACCTACAGAATGTAGACCCCTTCCCATCTCTTATCCACCTGCCACCTCACAGTCTTTGCACATTTGATTGACACTGTGCTACAAACTTCAAAGGGTATATGATGAGATCCAAAAAAAGCAGCAGCAGGTTCAGGGCTTGATATAGAAAAAGTCATGTGCCAGGCTATATGAATGTAATGAAGTCTGCTAAATGGCGTACACAGGTAACTGCCAAGATAAAAGGAAACACCAACATAAAGTGTCCTAATAGGGGGTTGGGCCACCGTGAGCCAGAACAGCTTCAACGAATCGTAGCCTAGATTCTACAAGTATCTGGGCCTCTATTGGAGGGATGCGACACAATTCTTCCACAAGAAATTCCGTCATTTGGTGTTTGGTGGTGGAAAATGATTTCTCCATTTGCCACTCCAGAATCTCCCATAAGTGTTCAATTGGGTTGAGATCTGGTGACTGAGACACACAGACGTGCGTTCCCTTTAAAACCCCTTTAAGATCCCTCTTTCTAAGTCACCGTGATCTATTCTAACCATGGAAGCCAAAATAATGGGCAACTGGGCATTTTTTTATACATGACCCTAAGCACGATGGGAGGTCAACTGCTTAATTAACTCAGGAACCACACCTGTGTGGAAGCACTTGCTTTCAACATACTTTGTGTCCCTCATTTACTCAAGTGTTTCCATTATTTTGGCAGTTACCTGTACGCCATAATGCACAGTGGACGTACTATAGATCTGCGGTAAACAAAGGGAGCCGTACCATGACCATACTCATGCTTTGTGAATGGCACACTCTCTCACGCTGGCACAGAATGCTACCCTGAATGAAACCTTTGGTGCGCGTAAAGTGATTGAAATGATTGTCAAATTGAAGCACGACGGAACAATGCATAAACAATGTAATGGTTGCGATTGGTCCAGTGGAAAGGATAGTGTTAAGAAGTGATCTCACTGTGATTGGTTAAGAAAAAAATGCAAACCATGCCAATTTAAGTTAACAATGTTCTTAACACTGTAATGCCATGTTATCCATTTAAATGTTTGACCGTCATTGGCGGTATATCCTTCGTGTAGAGTAGTGTCCATTTTAGGGGATTCGGAGCGCAAGAATTTCACTGTACATCATTACATCTGCAACCCTGTACATGTGACTATTAAACTCTCTAATCTAATCTTACAGTGCACTCGAAAAGTATTCAGACCCCTTGACTTTTTTTCACATTTTGTTACGTTACAGCCTTATTCTAAAATGGATTAAGTGAACCATCAATCTACACACAATACCCCATAATGACAAAACAAAAACATTTTTTTTTAATAGAAAAAACAGAAATACCTTATTTACATAAGTATTCAGGCCCTTTGTTATGAGACTCGAAATTGAGCTCAGGTGCGTCCTGTTTCCATTGATCATCCTTGAGATGTTTCTACGACTTGATTGGAGTCCACCTGTGGTAAATTCAATTGATAGGACAGGAACACACCTGTCTCTATAAAGTCCCACAGTTGGCAGTGCATGTCAGAGCAAAAAACAAGCCATAAGGTTGAAGGAATTGTCAGTAGAGCTCCGAGACAAGATTGTGTCGAGGCACAGATCTGGTGAAGGGTACCAAAACATTTCTGCAGCATTGAAGGCCCCCAAGGACACAGTGGCCTTCATCGTTCTTAAATAGAAGAAGTTGAGAACCACCAAGACTCTTCCTAGAGCTGGGTGCCCGGCCAAACTGAGCAAATGGGGGAGAAGGGCCTTGATCAGGGAGGTGACCAAGAACCGATGGTCACTCTGACAGCCCGCTTGAGTTTGCCAAAAGCCATCTAAAGGACTCAGACCATAAGAAACAAGACTCTCTGGTCTGATGAATCTGGAGGAAACCTGCCCCCATACCTACGGTGAAGCATGGTGGTGGCAGCATCATGCAGTGGGGATGTTTTTCAGCAGCAGGGACTGGGAGACTAGCCAGGATCGAGGGAAAGATGGAGCACAGTTATATTCATTTTTACTTTATTTCACCTTTATTTAACCAGGTAGGGCAACTGAGAACAAGTTCTCATTTACAACTGTGACCTGGTGAAGATAGAGCAAAGCACTGCGACACAAACAACAGAGCTACACATGGGATAAACAAACATACAGTCATTAACAGAATAGAAAAGTCTATATACAGTGTGTGCAAATGTAGTAAGATCAGGGAGGTAAGGCAAAAAAATAGGCCATAGTGGCGAAATAATTACAATTTAGCAATTAAACACTGGACTGATTGATGCGCAGAAGATGAATGTGCAAGTAGAGATACTGGAGTGCAAAGGAGCAAAAAATAACAACATGGGAATGAGGGTGGGCTATTTACAGATGGGCTCTGTAGAGGTGCAATTGTCAGTAAGCTGCTGACAGCTGATGCTTAAAGATAGTGAGGGAGATGTAAGTCTCCAGCGTCAGTGATTTTTCCAATTCGTTCCAGTTATTGGCAGCAGAGAACTGTAAGGAAAGGCTGCCAAAGGAGGAGTTGGCTTTGGGGGTGACCAGTGAAATATACCTGCTGTAGCGCGTACTACAGGTGGGTGCTGCTGTGGTGACCAGTGAGTTGAGATAAGGTGGGGCTTTACCTAGCAAAGACTTATAGATGACCTGGAGCCAGTGGGTTTGGCAACGAATATGAAGTAAGGGCCAGCAAACAACAGCATACAGGTCGCAGTGGTGGGTAGTATATGGGGCTTTGGTGATAAAACGGATGGCACTGTGAGACTACATCCAGTTTGCTGAGTAGATTGTTGGAGGCTATTTTGTAAATGACATCGCCAAAGTCAAGGATCCGTAAGATAGTCTGTTTTACGAGGGTATGTTTGGCAGTGAAGGATGCTTTGTTGCGAAATAGGAAGCCAATTCTAGATTTATTTTTGGATTGGAGATGCTTAATGTGAGTCTGGAAGGAGAGTTTATAGTCTAACCAGACACCTAGGTATTTGTAGTTGTCCACATATTCTAAGTCAGAACCGCCCAGAGTAGTGATGCTAGACGGGCGGGCGGGTGAGGGCAGCGATCGGTTGAAGAGCATGCATTTAGTTTTTCTTGCATTCAAGAGCAGTTGGAGGCCACGGAAGGAGAGTTGTATAGCATTGAAGCTCGTCTGGAAGTTTGTTAACACAGTGTCCGAAGACGGGCCAGAAGTATACAGAATGGTGTCGTCTGCGTAGAGGTGGATCAGAGAATCAGCAGCAGCAAGAGTGACATCATTGATGTATACAGACAAAAGAGTTGGCCAGAGAATTGAACCCTGTGGCACCCCCATAGAGACTGCCAGAGGTCCAGACAACAGGCCGTCCGATTTGACACACTGAACACTGTCTGATGAGTAGTTGGTGAACCAGGCGAGACAGTCATTTGAGAAACCAAGGATATTGAGTCTGCCGATAAGAATGTGGTGATTGACAGAGTCGAAAGCCTTGGCCAGGTAGATGAATACGGCTGCACAGTATTGTCTTTTATCAATGGCGGTTATGATATCGTTTAGGACCTTGAGCGTGGCTGGGGTGCACCCATGACCAGCTCGGAAACCAGATTGCATAGCGGAGAAGGTACAGTGGGATTCGAAATGTTCGGTGATCTGTTAGAAGGCAGGGTAGGATAGATATAGGTCTGTAACAGTTTGGGTCTAGAGTGTCACCACCTTTGAAGAGGGGGATGACCGCGGCAGCTTTCCAATCTTTAGGGATCTCAGACGATACGAAAGAGAGGTTGAACAGGCTAGTAATAGGGGTTGCAACAATTGCGGTGGATAATTTTAGAAAGATAGTGTCCAGATTGTCTAGCTAAGCTGATTTGTAGGGGTCCAGATTTTGCAGCTCTTCAAAACATTTCAGAATACAATCTGGATTTGGGTGAAGGAGAAATGGGGAGGCTTGGGCAAGTTGCTGTGGGGGGTGCAGAGCCTTTGACCGGGGGAAGGGGTAGCCAGGTGGAAAGCATGGCCAGCCTTAGAAAAATGCTTATTGAAATGTTCAATTATTGTAGATTTATAAGTGGTGACAGTGTTTCCTAGAGTCAGTGCAGTGGGCAGCTGGGAGGAGGGTGCTCTTAATCTTCATGGACTTTACAGTGTCCCAGAACTTTTTGGAGTTTGTGCTACAGGATGCAAATTTCTGTTTGAAAAAGCTAGCCTTTGCTTTCCTAACTGCCTGTGTATATTGGTACCTAACTGCCCTGAAAAGTTGCAGATCGCAGGGGCTATTCGATGCTAATGCAGTATGCCACAGGATGTTTTTGTGCTGGTCAAGGGCAGTCAGGTCTGGAGTGAACAAAGCATTTTTAAAGAATAACCAGGCATCCTCTACTGACGGAATGAGGTCAATATCCTTCCAGGATAGCCGGAGCAGGTCGATTAGAAGGGCCTGCTTGCTGGAGTGTTTTAGGGAGCATTTGACAGTGATGAGTGGTGGTCGTTTGACCGCAGACCCATTATGGACGCAGGCAATGAGGCAATGATCGCTGAGATCCTGGTTGAAGACAGCGGAGGTGTATTTAAGAGTGCATTTTGGTCAGGATTTAGGGTTGTACCTGGTGGGTCCCATGATAATTTGTGTGAGATTGAGGGCATCTAGCTTAGATTGTAGGATGGCCGGGGTGTTAAGCATATCCCAGTTTAGGTCACCTAATAGTGCAAACTCTGAAAAAAAGAACAGAGAGATCCTTGATGAAAATCTGCTCCAGAGCGCTCAGGACCTCAGACTGGGGCGAAGGTTCACCTTCCAACAGGACAACGACCCTAAGCACACAGCCAAGACAACATAGGAGTGGCTTCAGGACAAGTCTCCGAATGTCCTTAAGTGGCTCAGCCAGAGCCCGGACTTGAACCTGATCGAACATCTCTGGAGAGACCTGAAAATATCTGTGTAGTGACAATCCCCATCCAACCTGACAGATCTTGACAGAATCTGCAGAGAAGAATGGGAGAAACTCCTCAAATACAGGTGTGCCAAGCTTGTAGCGTCATACCTAAGAAGACTCGAGGCTGTAATCACTGCCAAAGGTGCTTCAACAGAGTACTGAGTAAAGGGTCTGAATACTTATGTAAATGTGAAATTTCAGTTTTATTTTTAATGTGCAAAAATGTGATTAATGAGGGGGGGGGGAACTATTTAATATATTTTAGAATAAGGCTGTAATGGAACAAAATGTGGAAAAAGTCAAGGGGTCTGAATACTTTCCGAACACACTGTATGTGTGATGTGTGCCCAAGTGTGGTATGTGTGATGTGTGCCCACGTGTGTGCCCACGTGTGGTAGTAAAAAGAGCAGGTTACTTTAGGAATCTGTCTCAGACCCAGTGATGGAGATCTTTTTTATTATCTCCCTCCCCCTCCCCCCCTCTCCAACACCAAACCCCAGACCCAGAATAAGAACCAGCCCCCAGTGCAGCACAGCAGTGTGGGGGTGGAGGGTGAGGAGGTGGAGGCCCACTCCCCTCTGGAGCAGGACAGCCTGATGCCGTCTGAAGAAGGCAGCGACTCCCTGTCCCGCGGCCTCCTTGGGGGCCCACGCCTCCGGGGGGACGAGGAGGACGAGGAGCTGGTGGAGGAATTAGAAGAGGAACTAGATGAGGAGGATGAGTTTGAGTCCCCTTGCCACGCCCAAACTTACAGGGACAGGTACCCCCCTCACCGCGGTCACCGCGGGGGCGTCCACAGCACCAACGGGCATGAATCACAGGACAGGCTGCTCCAGCGCGATGCCCAGCAGGGGCACAACCAGCGCAACAACTGCCAACGCAGCCGCCCCTGGCCCCGAGACAACTACTGACATTTCTAACGTACCCTGGCCCCAAGACAACTACTGACATCTCTAGCATACCACTGGCCCCGAGACAACTACTGACATTTCTAACGTACCCTGGCCCCAAGACAACTACTGACATCTCTAGCATACCACTGGCCCCGAGACAACTACTGACATCTCTAACGTACCCCTGGCCCCAAGACAACTACTGACATCTCTAGCATACCACTGGCCCCGAGACAACTACTGACATTTCTAACGTACCCTGGCCCCAAGACAACTACTGACATCTCTAACGTACCCCTGGCCCCAAGACAACTACTGACATTTCTAACGTACCCTGGCCCCAAGACAACTACTGACATCTCTAGCATACCACTGGCCCCAAGACAACTACTGACATTTCTAACGTACCCTGGCCCCAAGACAACTACTGACATCTCTAACGTACCCCTGGCCCCAAGACAACTACTGACATCTCTAACGTACCCTGGCCCCAAGACAACTACTGACATCTCTAACGTACCCCTGGCCCCAAGACAACTACTGACATCTCTAACGTACCCCTGGCCCCAAGACAACTACTGACATCTCTAACGTACCACTGGCCCCAAGACAACTACTGACATCTCTAACGTACCCCTGGCCCCAAGACAACTACTGACATCTCTAACGTACCACTGGCCCCAAGACAACTACTGACATCTCTAACGTACCCCTGGCCCCAGGACAACTAGCTATACCCAAACTACAACTTTGGCCACAAGACACCCACTTGTACACAATAAGTGTGCTCCTTGTCCCCAACCACTCACCCTAACTATGGAAACAATGTAGTACCAATTGTCCCCAAAACAATTACTGACTGCTGTGCACATTACCACCTTCTACAATCACACACTTCCAGGCTTACGGTTTTACTCATTCTGATTAGCTGGGGTCATGTTAATCAGATAAAAGGCTATACGTCAACAGGGCTACTCACCTCCACAATAGCAAGCTATAACTACTGGCTGTAGGTCAAGTCAAATGTTAAGATTCTTTGCATAAGGTTTCTCTATTTTAGAATGACACATTTACTGGCCTTAAATCCCTAAGACGTTTATGTACAGTGCCTTGCGAAAGTATTCGGCCCCCTTGAACTTTGCGACCTTTTGCCACATTTCAGGCTTCAAACATAAAGATATAAAACTGTATTTTTTTGTGAAGAATCAACAACAAGTGGGACACAATCATGAAGTGGAACGACATTTATTGGATATTTCAAACTTTTTTAACAAATCAAAAACTGAAAAATTGGGCATGCAAAATTATTCAGCCCCTTTACTTTCAGTGCAGCAAACTCTCTCCAGAAGTTCAGTGAGGATCTCTGAATGATCCAATGTTGACCTAAATGACTAATGATGATAAATACAATCCACCTGTGTGTAATCAAGTCTCTGTATAAATGCACCTGCACTGTGATAGTCTCAGAGGTCCGTTAAAAGCGCAGAGCTTCATGAAGAACAAGGAACACACCAGGCAGGTCCAAGATACTGTTGTGAAGAAGTTTAAAGCCGGATTTGGATACAAAAATATTTCCCAAGCTTTAAACATCCCAAGGAGCACTGTGCAAGCGATAATATTGAAATGGAAGGAGTATCAGACCACTGCAAATCTACCAAGACCTGGCCGTCCCTCTAAACTTTCAGCTCATACAAGGAGAAGACTGATCAGAGATGCAGCCAAGAGGCCCATGATCACTCTGGATGAACTGCAGAGATCTACAGCTGAGGTGGGAGACTCTGTCCATAGGACAACAATCAGTCGTATATTGCACAAATCTGGCCTTTATGGAAGAGTGGCAAGAAGAAAGCCATTTCTTAAAGATATCCATAAAAAGTGTTGTTTAAAGTTTGCCACAAGCCACCTGGGAGACACACCAAACATGTGGAAGAAGGTGCTCTGGTCAGATGAAACCAAAATTGAACTTTTTGGCAACAATGCAAAACGTTATGTTTGGCGTAAAAGCAACACAGCTTAACACACCATCCCCACTGTCAAACATGGTGGTGGCAGCATCATGGTTTGGTCCTGCATTTCTTCAGCAGGGACATGGAAGATGGTTAAAATTGATGGGAAGATGGATGGAGCCAAATACAGGACCATTCTGGAAGAAAACCTGATGGAGTCTGCAAAAGACCTGAGACTGGGACGGAGATTTGTCTTCCAACAAGACAATGATCCAAAACATAAAGCAAAATCTACAATGGAATGGTTCAAAAATAAACATATCCAGGTGTTAGAATGGCCAAGTCAAAGTCCAGACCTGAATCCAATCGAGAATCTGTGGAAAGAACTGAAAACTGCTGTTCACAAATGCTCTCCATCCAACCTCACTGAGCTCGAGCTGTTTTGCAAGGAGGAATGGGAAAACATTTCAGTCTCTCGATGTGCAAAACTGATAGAGACATACCCCAAGCGACTTACAGCTGTAATCGCAGCAAAAGGTGGCGCTACAAAGTATTAACTTAAGGGGGCTGAATAATTTTGCACGCCCAATTTTTCAGTTTTTGATTTGTTAAAAAAGTTTGAAATATCCAATAAATGTCGTTCCACTTCATGATTGTGTCCCATTTGTTGTTGATTCTTCACAAAAAAATACAGTTTTATATCTTTATGTTTGAAGCCTGAAATGTGGCAAAAGGTCGCAAAGTTCAAGGGGGCCGAATACTTTCGCAAGGCACTGTATCTTTATTATTGCATGTATGATTATTTTAGGACTATTTGCACATTATGGTCAGAACAGGAACCATAGACTCTTTCTGGATAAACAAAAGTAGGAATGTCTACATTTTACTTATCTGCTATGGGAAATAGTAATGCATCCGAATATATATTGTACATATTGAATGGGCACCTGGTTATAATCAACTTGGTCTCAGAGCATTTAGTATTATTCTGTATGTAAATCCTGGACACTCAATTAAGTATATGTTACGTTTCATATGGTATGTACTAATTTGTGAATGTCAATCAGTCATTTCATATGATATGTGTCAATTACAATTCATAAGATATGTTACAAATCTGCAAAATGTACAATACGTTGAGAATTTGCATAACGTACAATATGTTACGGAATTCGCTATCCGTATAATATGTTACGAATTCCAATTAGTTGTGGCTAACGTTAGCTAGGTGGCTAACGTTAGCTACACTAGAGGTTAGGGTTAGGAGATAGGTTAACAGGTTAGGGGAAGGGTTAGCTAAATGAGTTACGGTTAGGCTCATTTTTCAAGGAAGGGTTAGCTAAGTAGTTGCAAAGTAGCTAAAAAGTAGTAGTTGCTAATTAGCTAAAATTGCCAGTGATGAGATTCACGCAACCTTTGGGTTGCTAGACATTCGCGTTATACGCCCACTCATCCACTCTGCTCAATCACTCATCGTTTTTTGCCTTTAGTAACCTTCTGTCTTATGTAACCATACCAAACATAACATACTAATTTGAGTGTCCTGGATTTACATTGACTATGTTATGTCTAGTCTATGAGACCAGGCTGTTATAAGTATTTATATTTTTGGGTTTATTTAATTTTGTCAGTATGGACTTCTTCCTGATTTCAGTTCAGATAGTTTTTACTGAGAAGATGCTGAATGTTTTGGGAGAGGCACAGGTACGCAGGCCTCAATACGGTGATCTGTATGTTAGTGCCGTAAAGCTGCAGTATATTCACATATCTTGTTTCTGTCATTACACATATCACCATGAGTTATGAAGGGAATGTATCAAATCAATATTACTCTTAACACACACAGACAAGCAAACATCCGTGGAAGCTGCTGAGGGGAGGACGGCTCATAATAATGGCTGGAAAGGAGCAAATGGAATGGCATCAAACACATGGAAACATTAAGGTGCCACCAACCTCCTGTGGCACACAGAGGCACATGCAAGCAGACACACACACACAAATTCAGGCATCAAAAGAATGCAATATCGCATGCCTTTTTTACGACTCCAGCTGCCCCTAGTGGTGGGCTGATCTCACTCCTTCCTCTGATTGTCCTCCAGTTGTGGAGCACATTTTTTATTGTAGCATCCGCACAACGTCCCTTTTACACTCACTTATATGAGTCTCCAAACACCAGGCAAGAGAGAGAGAGAGCACTTCATACCAAGCACAACCTATTCAGGCTGTTTGGAAGAGTTTGTCAGACACATTCAACACATAGCATCTCCTCTGAACCCCTTTGTTTCAACTGTCTCTATACTGTATGTGTACTGCAGTTTTACTGTCAACCTCACGAAGCAGATCCACAAGTCTACCTATATCGGAAGGTTTTTGATCCAACCAATCACTTATTTGTGCTCAACTGATCACTACATTCATTGGCTAATTATGTGTGGAACTTGTGATGTGGTCTCCTGGATTTCAAAAGGACTCACAGCTATAGCAACTGTGACATGATACCATATACCTGCATGGTTAGTCTATGAACCGATCAGTTGGGCATATTGTGGAACAAAGATCTGCATGAACAGGGTCCCTGCGGACCAAGTCTGGGGACTAACTGGTCTACTGCTTCCATGTCTAATAGGCAACTTTATAGTGTTCTGTATTATTTGAAAAATCACAGCATGATTGAAAAAAATAAGAAAATAATTCTATGCAAGTGTTGCATGAAACCTGATTGTTTATTTTTGCAGTTCTTCTACACTTTTAATGCATCGATTCTGATTCTCCTCGTTATTTCTTAGTAATATTCTTGTCCACGATTCTGTTTGTAAAAAGGCAGTCACTCCTCTGAGTTACAAATTAACCACAATTAATTAACCATTTAAAAAGCAGAATGCATCTCAAATATGGAGTAACCTGACTATAACGGGGAATAATGAAACATAGATTAAAATTACAACATTAATGAATAAGGAGAAGTGCGGGTACAGGTTCCGACACGTGTATTCACTAGAAACGGAAAAGGGAAAACTGTTGAGTATTTTCTTCCCCCAGAATTCTCTCTCTTAACGATACAAACAAAAAGGCAGATTTTTTGTTAATTGCACAAAATGTTTTACTTTAGAATGTGTGTTCTATTGAGCACAGTTTGGATTGGCTCTGAAGCTATTTATTCCCACCTGCTCCTCGACAACCTATCAGAGAGAGAGGGATTGAGCGATTTGCTAAATGCAGCCTTGCAAGTCTTCGCTCAATTAAGACATTTTCACTGTACTTTGGAGGAATGTGACTTTCAAAGCGGACCAATGTAGTAATTGACAATGAAAAGGTTTTTCGATTTATGAAGCACAATTTATACAAGGGTTATAGTTTAGTTTCCTGTCTTATATTCTGTATGCAATACAAAGCCTAACATTGAAAGAGTTAAAAACGCCTTAACCCTTCTGAACTTCCTCTTTTTTTGTGTAAGTAGAAGAAAAACCCATTGCACTAATTTTGTTTTTTGATGGTTGCTTTGTAATGCAATAACTGCACTAAATTATAACCATGTATTATCTATTCACCGGACTCAATCACAGTGTGCTAGCGTGACCCGACGCTCCTTTCCTCAATTTCTGAGACGAAAAAAAAAAAAGAGATTTCCTGCCTGTCGCTGTATAGAATGCTTTCTATTTAAGAATATATTAGTAAAAATGCTAAGTAAAATAAAACTAAGTAAAATAAACATTACATTTTATGTACTTTTAATGCTGCCATTGTCATGTGCTTTCTTGAACGTTGTAGTTCTTAGGGCAGCAATGTTGTCAATCGAGTCCAGGGAATTGATATCAGAGAACCTTTGTAGGGCTCTGGTGAGATCAGTTTATGAAAGACTTATTTTAAAACGGTGTCAGTCAAAAGTTGGGTTTTATTCACTTCATAGAATTCAACGTAGCAAACATCACATTCCAAAATACTCATCATAACCAGCTGACTGATGAAAGAAAACACCACATCTACCATGTTTCTCTGGGAGACAAAAGGTATTCAATGTATTGGTCTTTTTACACAATTTTAAAACTTGTCACAACAGGGCTAACAATCACACTACAACATTTCTGTCTTGGCCTTTTGGGACCGCTTGTGTGTTGTTACAGGGGCTCTTTGAAATAAAGTATAGGTTTGGCGCTCACATGACCTTCCATTAACGTCCCTTCCCCACACAGACCAAGAGGCTCTCTATTCTCCTGTAGCAAAAACCAAAACCAGAATATGAACCCCCAGGCCCTTCCATCAGCCTAACATTTCGTACAGTAGCCGGGCTACAGAAGGGGAAGCCTAACAATGGAGGAATGAGAAAGGAGGACTGAAGAGAGTGGCAAGACTGAGAAAGAGAAAGGAAATGAGAAAAGAATAGAAGACACAGGAAGGAAGGAGGGGGGATACCGTAGGTGTTGAGAGACTGCAAAAACATATGATTAAAACGAGTGAAAACCCAGTGTGTGTGGTGGCAGGTCCTAGGGCGGCGTAACCATTTAACATGATCTGGCACGTCAGGCGAAGATGGTCTCCTCGCGTCTCTTCTTGGTGAGGATGGTACCAGGCTTGTGCTGGGCGTCGGGGTGGTTGGACAGCTCGGGGGGGCAGGTGGACACGGGGCTCTCCAGGAAGGCCTGCTTCAGGTCGTAGAACACTGACGAGTCCTCCTTGGTGAGGAAGGTCAGTGCCACGCCGCTCTTCCCAGCGCGACCCGTACGACCGATACGATGGATGTAGTCTGGAGGGGAGGGCGAAGGGGCAACGTCACAATAAGTAGTAAGACAAAAAGATCTACACAGCAGTTAAAGCATTAAAAACTAAATCCACGACTGAAACTTAAGTCGATCTCAGATCGACTGTCTGGGACCAAGTTAACCTTGCAGAATGTACATGCTTAACAATCTGCATGCTATTGTGTAAATTAGGGGAAAACACTGCAAGAAACCTTTACTCTTCCACACACACACTGCGCCCAACTTTAAAAACACTAGGCACCAAACAGAATTGAAGGAGCACCAGAAAGAGGTTGATTTTTAATACGGTTAGGCTGACATCAATCACATGAGCAGCAGCCGGTTTTCCCTTCTTCCTGTGCTCACCAAATTGGCCTAGACGTAAGTAGTCAAGTTACCAGCTTATTATATTATATTTTTTGGAATGGTTTGAGCTGGACAAAAGCAATTTCCTTCGCTGTCAAGCATAACTGTCGTGAAGATGCGCTCCATTTGTCCTCTCTGGCACTCTTGAGGCTCAAGACAGCGAACTTGCAAAGTCTACTCTAAATGATATTCTTTATATATTATATATATTTTTTAACTGATGGAGGAATAGATACATACTCCATACTCCGCTGTGACAGAGAACTTTAATCCCGGTCTACAAATATGGAAGGCAGTACAAAGTCTCTATGACATAACAAAATCCAACAGACATGCGAGTGACCTAGAGCTGGAACGATAAAACTGAAAATGATCGACACTGACCATACCGATCACTTATCGCAGGCATTTCACTAAAATCGTTTATTACAAGTAGCCCACACTAGAGAAATGTGATTGTTAAATGGGCAAATTGATGGCTACAACCATCAAACTAGTAGTGCAACTGTGGTGCACATTAATGTTATAAACATATCGTTCTATTTATCATCATCATCAACGCATCAATTCAGGGATTTGATCGCGATATGGATTTTCCTCCACGTCGCCCAGCTCGAGAGACCCCAGGGTCAAAGGTCATGGTCTTACCCTCGATGTTCTTGGCCATGTCGTAGTTGAGCACCATGGAGACGTCGTGGATGTCGATACCTCTCCCAGCCACGTCGGTGGCCACCAGGATGTCCTTGGCTCCAGCCTTCAGGTTGGACAGAGCAAACTCTCTCTGCTCCTGGCCCTTGCCACCGTGCAACGTGCAAGCATTGTACTGAAAGAGACCAGGCGAGAGAGAGAGGGAGAGAAACATCATTAGAAAGAGAACCATTATCAACCTCCTGGTTCCTAGCGTAGCCATAGTAGTGGTGAAAGGATGACAAAAGGTCAAAATAGATGTATTTGAGGTGCCCTTGATTTAGCACTGCGTTTGCACTTTTGGAGCTATTCCAGTCGTTACATTGTACCGGGAAAACAAAACAGCACAGCTCAGGTATAAGAAAGTATGAGGTCTCACCCCCATCTTCTCCAGAGACTTGGCCAGCACGTCGACACCCTTCTTCTGGTTGACGAAGATGATGATGGGCGGCTCGAACCCGCGTGCCAAAACATCCAGCAGCCTCTTCCTGGAAGACGAGACAACAAGGGAGACTCGGCATTAGCTACAGCTTCAGGGATAGAAGTGATGTGTGTGTCTCTCGAGTCTGTTACCTCTTCTCTCCCTCTCCCATGAGCAGGACCTTCTGTTCCACTCTCTCGTGGGGTTTACCAGCTGAACCGATGTACACTACGGCCGGACGACGCAGGTAGTTACGGGCCAACCGTTCTACCGCCGCGGGCATGGTAGCTGTGAACATGACCGTCTGAGAAACAGAGCGAGAAGGAGAGAGACGGATGGAAGGAGGAAAGACAGGGGAAAGAGAATTCTCTTCTTAAATTGTACAGCTAGCTATA
Organism: Oncorhynchus mykiss; assembly: GCF_057628025.1. Classification (NCBI taxonomy): domain Eukaryota; kingdom Metazoa; phylum Chordata; class Actinopteri; order Salmoniformes; family Salmonidae; genus Oncorhynchus; species Oncorhynchus mykiss. The sequence goes on along the minus strand of NC_143030.1, from coordinate 44,259,295 downwards.
AAAAAAAGAAAGATATTTTATTCAGTGTGTGTTTATCTGCTACGGCTTTAACAATCTCTCACCTGTCTGTACTTGTGTTTTCCCATCTCGAAGTTCATCTTCATTTTCTCGGGGTCCTCTGCTTCGTCCGTGTCTGGTTTCTGATTGGTCACAGGGATGTACTCCAGGATCTTCTGGACGTCAGGCTCGAAGCCCATGTCTATCATGCGGTCAGCCTCGTCCAGTACCACGTAGGTACAGCGGCCCAGGACCAGGTATCTGTTCTCCAACACGTCTATCAGACGACCTGGGGTGGCTATCACTATCTGGAAACACACGCGTTTACTCAGACCTCACAAGCACGCGTCTTAATATGGGCAATAATATTGTGTGCGCGTGAATCTGCATGTTTGCGTGTCTGTGTGTGCAAAAATGTGTGTGTGTTGTTTTCTAGTGTCTGACCTCGCAGCCCATCCGGAGGCGGAATCCCTGGTCCTCCCTGGAGATACCTCCAATGACAGCCACGGTGCGAATGCCCAGAGGTTTCCCAAACTTAAGGGTCTCCTCCTCGATCTGCTGCGCCAGCTCACGGGTGGGGGCCAGGATCACTGCATACGGACCCTGGTCCGAGTCCTCAATCCTACAGGGACAGGGGAAAGAGGGGGGTGAGAAGGATGTGTGCTTTGAATGAAGGACATGCAACTCTTGGGAGAGTAGTTTGAGGGGTAACCCTCTGGCTGGGGAGGCGACCCCTCACCTTTCATCCTTAGGCAGGGTCGTGATCCAGACCAATAGGGGGATGAGGAAGGCAGCCGTTTTACCGCTACCCGTCTCAGCCACGCCGATGATGTCGCGGTTCTGTAAGCCAATGGGGATGGCTTGTCTCTGGATAGGCGTTGGATCCTGGACAACAAGGGAAACAAAGAGGCCATTTTTTATACAGCAAGCAACGGCTTCAGTGCTGGATCAGGGGAAAGGCCCAAAGGTGGCGTGTGCATGCCAAGTCCTCACAGCTGACCTTGTAGCCACAGTTGTCAATGACCTCCACGATGTGTGGGGGCAGGTTGTACTCCTTCCAGTTCCTGATGGGGTGGGGGATCTTGCCACCCTTGGTGGTGATACTGTAATCCTCCCTGAAGATACGCCAGTCCCTGTCCGCCATCTCCTCCAGCTTCTTCTGGGACCAGTGCCTGTCATCCCAACGCTGCTTGGCCTCCTTCTTATGAACCTTCTTCAGTCGCACCCTGAGGAGCGGGAAGGGGACGGCGCAGAGGTTGAAGCCGTTTCAAAGACATCGATACCAATGCTTTGTAGCGGGCGTGTTAGTTTGTCAGGTGTGTTTGTGTGCGCGTGACTCACTCCTCCTGCTCCTTCTCCTCCAGTGTGCGTCTCGTCTCCATCATGTCCACGTAGAAATGGGACTGGTCTTTCTTCTGTTGCTTGAGGTCGATCCCAGCGATGAAGCCCCGGCCATACAGCTGGACCTGGTGCTTCTCCTTATAACTGAGAGACGGAGGCAGAGCGGGATATTAGGTGGGAAGAGAGCAGGCGGCATAGGAGAGAGGCAAATGTCTATTGAAGGAGCAAAGTTGTTCAAGGTTAGCGATATGCGTCGCTCTCTCGGATCGGGAACGTGTCTCTCAGATCCGAAACTGGCACGGGCCTGTTTTCCCACGGTCCTTTTCAGAACGGGTCTGACTGCCCTGTCAAACCCGTTCCGAAAAGGACCGTGGAAAAACAGACCTGTGCATGTTTCGGATCTGAGAGACGCATTCAGAACCGGTGAGAGAGAGAGCGAGAGAAACTTCCAACCAAACGCTGCCAGCTCCATAAATAAACAAGTGACATTGACCAAATTAGCCAGTTACGTGTCCTTACAAACAGCCTATAACAAATGACTCCGCATTTCGTCTCTGTTGGACCCGTGAAGGCCTCTAATTCGGACACATCATGTTGGTGAAACTGAATTCATCATCCCAGCGTTCATGCAGACTCACATGGGGTTGTAGTCGGTAGACGTGTCTTCAGAGGCATCCCACTCAAAGACAAACTTCCTGTCGTTCAGGTGACGTGTCCGCCGGCGCTTCTTAGTCCCGCCCAGATAACGCTCCTGATTGGACAGAGACGTGAGATGGCACAGTACACCGGCTCAAACACTTAGTTCAACCAATCATATCAAAGCTCACTCCTCAAAGCCTGTACCACCGCACACTGACTCGGTACCGGTGCACCCTGTATATAGCCTGGTTATTGTGTTACTTTTTATTTTAGTCTACTTGGTAAGTATCTTCTTCTTCTTGAACTGCACTGTTGGTTAAGGGCTTGTAAGTAAGCATTTCACGGTAAAGTCTACACTTGTTGTATTCGGCGCATGATCTCCAGTGAACATGTTTTTAGTCCAGGGTCATAATCACTAGGCACCAAACACAGGACGACAGACTCAAACAGCCATTTTCTGTTGCAAAAAATTCAATACAACCCAGAAATGAGCCTGTTTTCCTGAAACCGGCCCATGGCAGAACCTCAATCTCCAGACATACCTTGATGGCCTGGAGCTCCTTGCCCTTATCCTTCTCCTCTCTGATCTTCTGTCTTCCGTCATCCGCTTGGTCCCCGTTGTTCTCCCGCTCCATCCGCTCTCTCCGTTCTCGTCTGTCCCTCTCCTGGGGGTCCTCTGGGACACGGACAGACATACACTTTGTGAGCCGACAGTATTTTCAATGGAACTGTTAAAACAACTTACACCCTAACTCCAAGCACTGTCAGAGACCGAACCAGAGGTCTAACAGTTAGATACCCAACATCCAGAAACCTAGGTCACGTTCAGTGGGGTGCAACGTTACTGAACGTTTAGATAGAAACACGTGATGTAGAACAGACGTGCTTCTCTGTCGTGTAGAATAGGGAATCAGTTAAGCTCTCTAGACGACATTCAGAATATTGCGACCTGACTAACCCCACATAGAATAACTATCTTCAAAGTAATGACTGGGGACATCGATTTGTGAAGTGAAAGCTTCTTTTAGTAATAATACTCGTTCACGTTACATTTAACAACTTTAGATTCTACAAACAATAAAAGAAAGTTGCTAGCGACAGTCAGGATAATCATTTGTCACTTATACATAACTGGCACATTCTTTATTTTTCTACTACCTGTCGCAAGGCATTCTGGTACTTGCAGTCAATAGCGTAATCCAATACAACATAAATATTAATGTGGTTCTCTCAATCTCCATCACACAAATTCTAATACAATTACATATGTAAATAACTGTAAAGAACATATCTTTAGATACAGCTCAATTAATTAACTGTAAACATTAACTCACCCACCATCTTCCTCCCAACTAACCCCAAGCCCCTCCTACTCACCCACCATCCTCCTCCCGACTAACCCCAAGCCCCTCCTACTCACCCACCATCCTCCTCCCGACTAACCCCAAGACCCTCCTACTCACCCATCATCTTCCTCCCGATGTCCTGGAACATCCTCCTCTTCTTCCTGTCCTCATCGATAGTCTTCTTCCTCTCCTCAGTCTGCTGCTGCCTCCTTTTCAGAGCCTCCGCCTCGCGCTCCGCCTTGGACAGGAACTTGGGCTGAGAGAGAAAGGCATTCAAAATCATGAGGAGAAACTTAGCTTAACATTCTTAATTCGTACACTCCCTTCTTGCTCCTCACTGCAACACCCAACAGATGGACTCTCAAACGAGCACTGTTAAGGTCTCACCTTTGCCTCCGCCTCCTCCTCTGCCTTCTTCTTGGCTAGAAGTTCCTCTAGAGACAGTGGCTGGACCTAAGAGAGATGCAGAGAAATACTCATTATGAAACACAATGCAACTCGAGGTACATCACAACGTGGTAGTTAGCTGGGCTTGGGAAATAGCGAGACCACTTCCTGGTCTTACCTTGCTTTTCTTCTTTTTCTCATCTTCCTCATCCTCCTCTTTCTTCAAATCCTTCTCCCTCTTTATCCTGTCCTTGGACTTGGGGGAGACGCTTCTGTAAGGAGAAGTAACCACTCAAGTTGAAAAGGTAGCGGGAAACGATTTGAAAATGTCTCTGCATATTGCGTGATGTTTTAAAGACGCATAGCTCACACTCAGTTCCTGAACGGCACAACGTGGGAGTGTTCCAGATAAACATTCTGCTGAGAACCATCAGATCTTTATAACGCCTCTGGATGGAGCCATATCAATAGGACACCTTGATCTTGTTATTCGGCTCAAGCCGGCACCGAATAGTCACCCGGTGACTAAAAACACCAGTCTGATTCAAGCCTACAGACCTGGATTTCTTGCTGCAGTCTTTGTCTCTGCGGTGACCGTCCTTATCGCGGTCCTTGCGACCCCTCTCTCTGTTCTTGTCCCGGTCGTGCTCCTTTTCTCTCTCCTTGTCCTTCAGACGGCGATCTCTGGAGGGGGACGGAAAGGTCAGAGACATAGAAACATTACCAACCTGCGATAAACCCACTGGAAGTTGACTTGAAATGACAACAACAAGGTTCCAGTTTAACATTTACTAAACCGTATTAGCGCACTACTACATGGCTGCCATTGCACTCAGGCCAGGTTCATCAACGAGACTGCTGCGCACGCGCACTAATAACAGAGTGAAAGCCCCGTAATAACAGAAATATAGGGATACTTAAAACATGAACTTAACAAAGGACACCTTTCAAATACAGTGGAAAGACAGAGTCAGATAGCAGGCGTGGTTCGCCTAGCCAGAATAGTTTCGATCAGTCGGTCGCACATCTTCCCTACAGGTCGAAACGCACCGCTGCATGAAAAACGTACCTCACTCCAGGGATGGAAGATGTCGCTGTACTCCTAATATTGGAATGGCACGTAGAACATCGCATTGAACAACAAAGGATAGTCAGCCAATCAGGCTCAGAATGGACTACTTCGTTGCGCTGTGGAAATGTCAAAATAAAATTCCAAAATGGCTGCTATGGCTTCTTCTACCTAGCACGAGGACAAAAAAGGCTGTTTAAATACAGCGTTTCCAAACCCTGGACCTGAAGTACCACCAACAGTACACATTTTTATAGTAACCCTGGACAAGCACACCTGACTCAACTTGTCAACTAATCATCAAGCCCTCAATGAGCTGAATGAAGTGTTTGGTCAGGACCAGGGCTGGAAAACACTGTTTTAGAGAATGGGAATATTAAAGGTACAGCAGCATCTTCCATCCCTGGATTCCATTATGGCAGCAGTGCATTTCAATCTGTAGGGAAGCTGTACTTAATGCACCCGAAAGGTTGAAACTATTTGGGCAGGTTGTTCGCATTCACCCACGACCAATAATTCTGCGTCATTCAAACCTTTCTGCGGATTTGGATCGGTTGCGTTCACGAGAGCGTTGGCGAGGTTTCCGGTCCTTGGACGGGGAGCCTTTGCGTTCACGCTCTCGTGAGCGACTGCGTTTCCGCTCCCGATCCTTATCCTTGACTCCTGAGGTCTCTGCTGCATTGTTCTTGTCGGTTGGATCACCAGCCATCTGTGAGGACAGAATGAATATAGCTTCGAGTTGTAGGTGGTCAAGTCCATGTTACCATCGTCTCAGTGTATTACGTCCCCAACCCCCACTATTATGTTCTGATTGTACATGAAACACTTAATGGTATAACCATCATCCTATCAACTAGCTAATCACAAAAAAAGACAACGATAATTTGATTCAAGTGTTTTAGTGCTGGGCTGGAATAAATAATTGCACGCTCAATAACTATCTAGCTAGCTCTCTCTAATGAGTTGGTGATCGGTTAGTGAACTAGCTAAATGTCAGGTAATTATCTACCTAGGTAGCTACTGAGGTAACTAGCAAGTATGATATTATCATCATGATTTTTTTTTCATTAGCCCATTGTTAATGCAGTACCAAATGTTTTGCGTGTCAGCCGTCAAGTTTTCAAGGTATTGGACTTCCAAGAAGCAAATACGGAGTTCCAAACAACTGAGAACTCTGACTTCCAACTTCAGTGTGTTTCAAGACAACTGGGAACTCAAGGGGGGGGGGACTAACTTTGACTGGGAAAAACAGTTTTGAACAGTCATCCTACTCGGAATCCCGAGTCGGAAAAGTAGACATCTTTTTAGAGCTCGTACTTTCCGACCTGAAGTTTTTTTTCTCCCCCCCCCCCCAGAGTGCCCATGCTGTGTTCAAGACAACTGGGAACTCTGAAAATGTGGTTAAATCATGACCATAGTGATCTTCAGGTCAGAAATGTCCAAGTTCCCAGTTTGAACACAGTACCAGTTGCCTTGAAAGCACCACCTGTGTCACTTCCACATCATCATGATGATACAAAATGGAAGTGACACTTTTGCTGCTTTCAAACAACTTGAGAGCTCAGGACTCTGAAATCTCAGACTTCAGTGCATTCAAAACAACTGGGAATTAAGGGGGGGAAAACGAGCTCCGACAGGGAAAACGCGATTGTAACGGTCATCCAACTCAGAATTCCATCTCGGGTCTCTTTCTAGAGCCCTGTCTTACTGACCTTTAGATCACTGACGTAATTATTTGACCTCCGAGTTCCCAGTTGTTTTGAACGCGGCATTTGCTTCTTGAAAATCCTATATTTTATGGTGCGTTCAAGACAACTGGGAACTCTGGAAAAATACAAGGTCAAATCATGACATCAGCGATCTTTAGGTCAGAAAGTCAGCATTCTCAGAGGCCCAAGTTCCCAGATGGAATTCTGAGTTGGATGACCATTCAAATAGATTTTTACCAGTCTGAGGTCCCCCCTAGAGTTCTCAGTTGTCTAAATGCCACGTTTAAAACAACTGGGAACTCAGAAAAACACGAGGTTAAACCATTACGTCAGTGATCTTCAGGTCAGAAAGCCGGAGTTCTACAAAGAAGCCCGAGTTGGAATTCTGAGTTGGATGACCATTCAAATCGATTTTACCCCAGTCGGAGCTCATTTTTTCCGAGTTCCCAGTTGTTTTGAACGCGGAATTAAAAACTTGACTGCTGACATGCAAAACATTCTGGGACAGTATCAACGCTAGGCTAAAGAAGAAAAAAAAGCGATTTAGTGGATTTTATCTTTAACTTCCTAACGTTACGTAGCTAGATAGCTAACTTTAGATACTAGCTAGCAAGCAAGCTCGTTAACGACTGGGGGACAGATTATAGAAATAAAACACGTTTCATGGATTAAAGTCCAAACGTTATTTATAAACACTGCAACTGTAAAGTTTTACAGCATAACATAAGTAGGTAAAAATGCATGTATATAACTTAAAATACGAACCATGGTCTCTTAAAAACAAGATGCTTACGAACTATCTTCGTTTTACCAAGCCGCCATGTTGCACGACGCCACAAATGAAAAGAACAACGGATTCTGAGTCTGGTAATTGTGGTTTTCTAGAGGCATTACACAGTGTAGGTTCAGCATGGTGTTAAAACCATTTCCCTACATTTCCCAAGAAACACCGGTACAAGGTTAGGGCCCACATTGTTTAGAACAAGGATACCTAAATGCCTGCGTGGTAATTCGTTGAGCTGTTATGCACGTTTGAAACGCAAGGTGGCGCAAACTTGCTTATGTGTTTTCAACAGACGAGAAGCAAGTCTGCTACGCTCTGATAGATAGTCGAGTCAATGATGTAGTAGCCTATGTAAACAGCATAATACAGCCTATGGATACAGTAGGCGAGATATAAAGAGACTGTTCTACACATTTATTCATTGAAGATCCCCAAGTTTATGCAATAAACAAGAGAAGAGTCCTTATATTATGAGATACATCCTGCATTATGTTCTCATGAGTTACATGTATTGTAGCAAATTATGTTTGCATTCTTTCTTTTATTTGTTTGGAACCTAGTTTACTTGTTAATCCCTGGTCCCCCGTCTAAATGGAACAAACAGTGCATGTAGTCTTCGAGTATTGAGGAATCTTTAGCAAATTGTCATTTAAACAGAGCCCCTCGGACAACTGAAAGGAAGACTGCATTCTAATAATGCTTCTACTTATATAAATGGTGGTCATTTTATTCTTAGATGATGGATGTTGATAATGGTTTAATAATCTGTGTTTCCCTTCCATTGAGAGAGCAACACTCCATTAGAGTTATCTTATTAAGAGAACAGAAACATTCTATCAATCCATTAGGCTTACATTGGTTGAAATTCATTTGTGGCATTCCACTTCTATACTCACATTTGATTTGATATTTCACTATGACTTTAGTATAACATTAAAAGGAAAGTAAATCCACCATGCAACATCAAAAATGTCCCCTAACTGTGTATTGCCTATTATTGAGAAGGGCTTTCGCATTCATCTGCAGTATCACGAAACAGTTAGGTGATCGAGAGATGGAGGGAAAGGGGAAAAGAGACACCCAGTTCCATTTAGCCAGGTGTGATTTAGTCAGCCATCTATTCATGTAGAGACTATCAATCACGTTCCAGTCATTGAATCACAGGTGTTTCTCTCAGAACCAATTCCTGCCCGGCTGCCCCTCACCTTTCCCCCATCTGTCCTTATTGTTCCCCTTTACCCCCTCTGTACAGTCCCTTGCAGCCGCCACTAGATTCCTGGGCCCGCCTCTCCCTATTCCACTGTGAGCCACGTGCGTTATATGCTCCACTCTCTACCGACTCTGCACCGTAGTCTGCAGATTTTCAAAGCAGAATGCCTCTCTCTGAAATTGAGGATTGTTGTATCTGGAAGATCTGGTTAAAGGATTTGCTTTATCTGCCATTTGGAGACACACACAGACACAATCCCACATCCACAAGAGGACACACACAGACACAATCCCACATCCACAAGAGGACACACACGGACACAATCCCACATCCACAAGAGGACACACACGGACACAATCCCACATCCCACGAGAGGACACAATCCCACATCCACAAGAGGACACACACGGACACAATCCCACATCCACAAGAGGACACACACGGACACAATCCCACATCCACAAGAGGACACACACGGACACAAACCCACATCCACAAGAGGACACACACGGACACAATCCCACATCCCACGAGAGGACACACACGGACACAATCCCACATCCCACGAGAGGACACACACTTGTATCAGTCACTGTACTGTAACTGTCTTCATATCATATCTCAATAGTCATATTCATATCTCAATCTCTACTATGGTCTGTGCAAAGGTAAACACAGAGTTTAAGGACAGACAGCCTCGCCAGGAGCTGAGACGGGAGAGGAACTGATTCTTATTCTGGGCCTGCCTTTGGCTCCAGGGGGACATTAAGAGAGAGGTGCGGAGCAGCTATGGATGAGAAAACTATATCAGCATGGAGACAGATCAAAGTTGATGCTAAACAGGGGGGGAACAATACATTGATTATTCACTCGGTTGTATAGTAACGGTGGATGCTGTTATGAATATGAGTTGAAGCTGTCAATGAGCATCTTTCTTTCTCGGTATTTTGTTTAGTCTTTTCTCATCTGTGAACTAAAGAGGAGAAGTAAAAGGTGGAAAATTAGGCGTAACTGTAGACAGGGTTAATACTGTATCTTCAGATTCATACACAGCTTCAGTGACAGTGTGAAACAAAGCAATGCACTGTCTGTCAAACACTATTGATTTGAAATGGAATGGAATACAGGCTACGTAATTGATTTTTAAGGTTGATTGAATGACAAAATATGTCTTGAGACAAAGGACTTTCTCATAAAGAATGTATGGACACATCAAGGTCAACGGTATGATTGTGTATATTTTTGGTGTAGGAAAAACCTCAGCCGACTGTTCACACACACACGCACACACGCACGCACGCACACACACACACACACACACACACGCACGCACGCACGCACGCACACACACACACTTTATACCATCCTACTGTTGCTATGACAACAGTTCTTGCCACAAAATAAATTGCCTGACAGACAGATTTGAGAGAAAATGTAATGTTATCATGTGTTCTTTTCTTGCTCCTGGCTAAATCATAATAAGTATGGAGCGAAAATTCAACAAAATCCCCCAAATGCTCTAAACTGTACAAAAAATCTAGTGGTTTCAACTAATTGTTATTAAGTACCTGGTGATTTTTTGGGTTTACTTATCTTTTCAGTCAAAGTGTTACCTGAACTAAAAACAATTAGTTGGCCCAAACTTAGCTCCAACATGATGCTAGAGGAATTTAATTCCGATATGTTCATTAACCAATTCAATTATAACAAAGCAAAACACTTTGTCCGTTTCTAAGAATTTGTAAGGTTCTTATTTGCATAAAATAGACAAAGTTCAGTCTCAATATTAATCAATAGCGTTTATTCCCGAGAGCTCTACCCATCATTTCATGTACATTGGTTTATATACCTCTCATTTCGTCATAAATGTCCCTCCTCCTCCTCTAAGACAATGACAAAGCTGCTTTTCAATTCCATTCCAACACAGACATATTGCTTATCATATACTACCACATGTTACACAATCTACAGCAAGCCCAAGGGTTTCTCCCCTCCCTGGTTGGGGACCAGACATCTTTCCTGTTGTTAGTTTCACTGTGATCACAAGTTGTCTGTTAACACTTCCTCTTGGCCTATGTACAAACATTCTTCACCAGACAGGATAGAATTCTATTAGTTATAATTCTACGTTAAATGTATACCTCATTTAGTCATTATTCATAAAAATAAAAACGTAGCCAAAAATTCTGTTAATGTACGGGGTGCGTAGTCGGTGGCAGGGAAGTCAGACGCAGGAGAGCAAAACTTGGTAATAGCCGGAGCAGTTTAATAACAAAACCCAAGGCAAAAAAATAACAAGAATAATTGGGTACAAAAACCCGGCGCGCACCAAACAACACGTTCACAAGCACTTACAAATAAACAATCCCACACAAAGACATGGGGGGAACAGAGGGTTAAATACACAACAAATGATTGAGGGAATTGAAGCCAGGTGTGAGGAAAAACAAGACAAAACACATGGAAAATGAAAAGTGGATTGATGATGGCTAGAAGAACGGCAACGCCGAGCACCGAGTCCGCCCGAACAAGGAGAGGACCCGACTTCGGCGAAAGTCGTGACAGTACCTATTCCCCCCCCACCCCCCCCACCCCCACCATCGGGGACGACCCGGAGGGCGAGGCGCAGGGCGATCTGGACGGAGACGGTGGAACTCCCGCAGCATTGAAGGGTCCAACACGTCCTCCACCAGACGGTACCCCTCCCACTCCACGAGGTACTGAAGGCCCCTCGCCCAATGCTTGGAATCCAGGATAGAGTGAACGGAGTACGCCGGGGCCCCCTCGATGTCCGGAGGGGGCAAAGGAACCTCCCGTACCTCAGACTCTTGGAACGGGCCAACCACCACCAGCCTGAGGAGGGACACATGGAACGAGGGGTTAATATGGTAATCAGGGGGAAGCTGTAACCTATAACAAACCTCGTTCACTCTCCTCAGGACTTTAAATGGCCCCACAAACCGCGGACCCAGCTTCCGGCAGGGCAGGCAGAGGGGCAGGTTCTGGGTCGAGAGCCAGTGCAAACACTGGGGCCTCACTGCGGTGACGGTCTGTGCTGGCTTTCTGGCCCATGTCTCCTCCGCGAGCCTGAACCAGTCGTCCACCGCAGGAGCCTCGGTCTGACTCTGATGCCAAGGAGCCAGAACCGGCTGGTACCCCAGTACGCATTGGAAGGGGGCGAGATTAGTGGAGGAGTGGCAGAGTGGCGGAGCGAGTTCTGAGCCACCTCGGCCCAGGGTACGAACGCTGCCCACTCCCCCGGCCGATCCTGGCAATACGACCGCAGAAACCTGCCCACATCCTGGTTCACTCTCACCACCTGCCCATTACTCTCGGGATGAAACCCTGAGGTAAGGCTGATTGAGACCCCCAGACGTTCCATGAATGCCTTCCAGAACCTTGAAGTGAACTAGGGACCTTGATCAGACCCTATATCCTCAGGCACCCCGTAGTGCAGGAAGACGTACGTAAACAAGGCCCCCGCAGTCTGTAGGGCCGTAGGGAGACCGGGCAGAGGGAGGAGATGGCAGGACTTAGAGAACCGATCCACAACAACCAGGATCATGGTGTTGCCCTGTGAGGGGGGGAGGTCGGTAAGAAAATCCACCGACAGGTGCGACCAAGGCCGCTGTGGGACGGGTAAGGGGTGTAGCTTCCCTCTGGGCAGGTGCCTAGAAGCCTTACACTTGGAGCACACCGAGCAGGCGGAAACATAAACCCTCACGTCCTTGGCCAAGGTAGGCCACCAGTACTTCCCAACCACACAGCGCACCGTCCGACCGATCCCAGGATGACCAGAGGAGGGTGGTGTGGGCCCAATAGATCAACCGGTCACGGACAGCAGACGGAACGTACAGACGCTTAGCGGGACACTGGAGGGGAGCTGGCTTTGCAAGTAACGCCTGCTGAATGTCAGCGTCCAGCTCCCACACTACCGGCGCCACCAGGCAGGATGCCGGGAGTATGGGATTGGGATCCATGGGCCGCTCCTCTGTGTCATACAGTCGGGACAGTAATGGAGACCCTGGTTGTACTGGTGGAGGCGCTGGAGGAACTCCCTGTCTCTCCCAGCGGTCCATAGTTTGGACAATGCGGTCCATTGCGGCGCCAATATGCCCCACCAACATTAGACAACTATACAGAAAACAATCAAAAATAGCTGAAATCAGTAATAGTCAGATTAATTTATAATTGACACAGCCATTGAGACGTAGCAGGAAGATCAGAATACCATGTTCAAAACAACTGGGAACTCTGAAAAATACGAGCTCTGACTGGGAAAAATCGATTTGAACGGTCATCCAACTCGGAATTCCAACTCGGGAACTCGGGTCTCTTCTAGAGCTCCGACTTTCGATCTGAAGATCACTGACGTCATGATTTGACTCGTCTTTTTCCAACGTGGCATAAGAGGTTGTGAGTTCAAATCCCAGATGAGGACATGTTGAATAATAATTACTGTATACATGAACATGCATAATGTAATCATCTATGTCAACGTATGCAAGTTGAAAACATTGTATGTTAAAAGCATTGTGTGTGTGTGTTATGAGTTCAACAGCCTTTTTTTTAGATAAGATGAACAAATAATAATTTCTAGTTGAATGAACATTCGAGACAAGTTGAGCAAACACATCATTTTAAAGTTGACTGAATTTTTGCCTACGTTTTCGCAAGTTGGAGCTAAGTTTGGGCCAACAATTCTTTCAGTTCAGGTAACACTTGACTGAAAAGTGGACTAAACAAAAGAGGCTGTGGAACCAGTTACTTGATAATATATTATTTACAGTGTATCATCAACCTGATACGATATGATGTGCTCTTACTGGATGGATGTTCCTTCCTGCTTCTACTGTGTGAGGAAGGAATGCCTCAGTCCCAGAGGAATGTCCAGAGTTCATACACCTTGGCAGAGGGCTCAGTCTTTCTAAAGGCCACAATAGTCCTCAAACAGCAGAGTAGAACAGTTGTTGTGCGGTGTACACCCATCCAATGACCACAGGGTAGCTGCAGAGCCTTCAGAAAGTATTCACACCCGTTGACTTTTTTGTTGTGTGTATTACAAAGTGGAATTCAAATGGATTGAATTGTCATTTCAAGTCAACGTTCTAAAGTAAATACTCTACAATGACAAAGTGGAAGAAACATTCTAACATTTGTAAAAGATTCATGAAAAAAAAACCACTAATATATCTTGATTATTGAGTATTCAAACCCCTGAGTCAATTACATGTTCGAATGACCTTTGGCAGCTATTACAGCTGTGAGTCTTACTGGGCAAGTCTATAAGAGCTTTAAACACCTGGATTGTGCAACATTTGCCCATTATTCTTTTCAAAATTCTTTAAGCTTTATCAAATTGTTTGTTGATCATTGCTAGACAACCACTTTCAGGTCTTGCCAAACTGTAACTCGGCCACTCAGGAACATTCAACATCTTCTTGGTATGCAACTTCAGTAGACATTTGGCCTTGGGTTTTAGGATATTGTCCTGCTGGAAGGTGAATTCATCTCCCAGTGTCTGGTGAAAAACAGACTGAACCAGGTTTTCATCTAGGATTTTGTCTATGTTTAGCTCCATTCCATTTTTTTATCCCCCACCCCCACCCTGTCCTTAATGATTACAAACATACCGATAACATGATGCAGCCACCACTATGCTTGAAAATTTGGAGAGTGGTACTCAGTAGTTTGTTGTATTGTATTTTCCCCCAACATAACACTTTCTATTCAGGACATTGTATAGCTTTGCCACATTTTTTGCAGTATTACTTTAGTGCCTTGTTGCAAACAGGATGCACGTTTTGGAATATTTTCTATTCTGTTCAGGCTTCTTTATTTTCACTTGTCAAAGAGGTGAGTATTGTGGAGTAACTACAATGTTGTTGATCCATCCTCAGATTTCTCCTATCACAGCCATTAAACTCTGTAACTGTTTTAAAGTCACCATCGGGCACATGGTGATATCCCTGAGCAGTTTCCTTCCTCTCCGGCAACTGAGTTAGCGTATATCTTTGCAGTGAATGGATGTACTGATACACCATCCAAAATGTAATTAAAAACTGTAATTATTAATAACTTTGCTCATAGGGATATTCAATGTCTGCTATTTATTTTATTTTACCCATCTACCAATAGGTGCCCTTCTTTGCAAGGCATTGGAAAACCTCCCTGGTCTTTGTGGTTGAATCTGTGTTTGAAATTCACCGCTTGACTGAGGGACCTTACAGATAATTATATGTGTTGGGTACAGAGATGAGGTAGTCATTCAAAAATCATGTTAAGCATTATTATTGCACATGCAGTGAGTCCATGCATCTTGTTATTTTGGCTTGCCATAACACAGGGGTTGAATACTTACTGACTCAAGACATTTCAGTTTTTAATTCTTAATTAATTTGTATAGAAATATATATATACGTAGATGTATAGAAGAAAAATGGCACTTTGACATTATAGGGTAGGGTGTGTCGGCCATTGACCAAAACATCTCAATTTAATCAATTTTAAATTCAGGCTGTAGTATATAAAAAAAATGGGAAAAGTAAAGGGGTGAGAATACTTTCTGGAAGCACTTTATGTACTGTACCCTATTCTGCAGTGAATGTAGTGAGTAGCCAACACAAGGACTGGCATGAGAACTGAATAGCGCACAGGTGACTTACCATGAATATTCGAACGCGATTGGGAATTCTAACTGACCTAATTGGCTTTTGTTTATCCAGCAAGTTTAGTTCATCTCTGTTATGGTAGGTACATGGTTTGGTAGCTCTGCCATGTGAGATCATTGGTCATTTTGCATGATCGTTAGGAGTGTGCAAGTTGAAGCACTTTTAGCAAGTGTTGCGTAATACAAGCCGTCACACTGTCCTAATGGCCCAGGGATGTGTGTCTGTACTATAGACTTTGGAAGAAGACGTCAGTGATTTCTTGTATAAGGCGATGTAGTGTTGCTTTAGTGTTCATTTTGGTTTCAAAATAATTTGCTTGTTTCAGATTTTTTATTTTTTTGTCTTTTAAATGCACACAAATGGTGGATTGCTGATCTATCAGTTTGAGCCTACGCACAACCTTGTCTTGAGTCAAGGGAATGCAGGAAAGATAAGCCATGCTATTTGTTTCAAGGAAAATTAAGACTATAATGCAAACTAGACCAAACAAAACCTCCAATCAGCAGATGAGCTTCAGTAACTTGACCTGACCTCCATATATCTATACACCTCAGACCTACAACATAAACGTCCAGCAACCCACCCCCTACCCACATCCCAAACCCCCAAAACGCCCTGCGCCCGATCCCCAACCCCTTATGCCCCCGATGCCAAGCAGCGTTGTCTAATTAGATAGCTAAATGAGCGCATTCACTGTGAACATGCCCACGGGGCAAGCCAAACTGGGGGGGTTGGGACGGGCAGGGGGATGGGGAGGATGGCAAGGTGAGGGGGGCCAGGATGGGTAAACTTATGGGGTCTCTGTAGTAGGGCAGATGGGGAGAGGGTTTGGCTGGGGGGGGGGGGGGGGGGGGGGGGGGCTGATAGTCACATAAGAGGACGTCGCTCCAGCAGACGTGAACAGAGTGCAGTCATGCGTGAGCGCCAACTGGGCCGCTGCTGCTTACCTCTATCGAAATACACATGGGAATGAGAGATATGCAGAGCACACAGGATAAACTGCTTAGTAGTATACACAGGACAGATGTACACGCACGCACGCACACAAACAGATAAAAGGAACCACATAGGACTGAACATAGACACACATGGGTACGCGTCAATAACGTAGGGTTCAGGCCATAGCACACATTCTAATAACCACTATTGCTCATCCCACTGCTCCAATTACCATCACCATCATATAGGTTGATTATAAATAAGAATTTGATTTTAACTGACTTGCCTAGTTAAATAAAGGTTCAATAAATAAAATACAAATGATGATGAGCAATAGATGGTAAACCAGACTGAGAAGACTGATTGAATAATAGGAGCGTGGTATTAAGAGACTATACTATACTATCAGTGGTCGACATTTTACAATAAATTAGGTACACATTGGATTTGATTGTGAGCACATTAAGTATGTTAAAATGGTTTAATATAGCGCATATTTACAGTATATGGCTATGTCCTGCGGGTGCGGGGACAACAGAAAGGCCCTGGCATATGCTGTCTGGGGAAGTCGACGTGATTCATTGGGAACCCCAGAGCACACAGCCATGCACAGACTGATGCTACAGGGCTGCCTGAAGTCATTACATCAAAATAGCTCCGGATAGAGAAATCGAACAGGAATATATGTAATGACTGAGGTTCACTTATATGAAGTCCTATGTGATCATTGAAGCACTGCTTTATTCTCAAATCAATATATATATACAGTGCCTTGCGAAAGTATTCGGCCCCCTTGAACTTTGCGACCTTTTGCCACATTTCAGGCTTCAAACATAAAGATATAAAATTGTATTTTTTTGTGAAGAATCAACAACAAGTGGGACACAATCATGAAGTGGAACGACATTTATTGGATATTTCAAACTTTTTTAACAAATCAAAAACTGAAAAATTGGGCGTGCAAAATTATTCAGCCCCTTTACTTTCAGTGCAGCAAACTCTCTCCAGAAGTTCAGTGAGGATCTTTGAATGATCCAATGTTGACCTAAATGACTAATGATGATAAATACAATCCACCTGTGTGTAATCAAGTCTCCGTATAAATGCACCTGCACTGTGATAGTCTCAGAGGTCCGTTAAAAGAGCAGAGAGCATCATGAAGAACAAGGAACACACCAGGCAGGTCCGAGATACTGTTGTGAAGAAGTTTAAAGCCGGATTTGGATACAAAAATATTTCCCAAGCTTTAAACATCCCAAGGAGCACTGTGCAAGCGATAATATTGAAATGGAAGGAGTATCAGACCACTGCAAATCTACCAAGACCTGGCTGTCCCTCTAAACGTTCAGCTCATACAAGGAGAAGACTGATCAGAGATGCAGCCAAGAGGCCCATGATCACTCTGGATGAACTGCAGAGATCTACAGCTGAGGTGGGAGACTCTGTCCATAGGACAACAATCAGTCGTATATTGCACAAATCTGGCCTTTATGGAAGAGTGGCAAGAAGAAAGCCATTTCTTAAAGATATCCATAAAAAGTGTTGTTTAAAGTTTGCCACAAGCCACCTGGGAGACACACCAAACATGTGGAAGAAGGTGCTCTGGTCAGATGAAACCAAAATTGAACTTTTTGGCAACAATGCAAAACGTTATGTTTGGCGTAAAAGCAACACAGCTCATCACCCTGAACACACCATCCCCACTGTCAAACATGGTGGTGGCAGCATCATGGTTTGGGCCTGCTTTTCTTCAGCAGGGACAGGGAAGATGGTTCAAATTGATGGGAAGATGGATGGAGCCAAATACAGGACCATTCTGGAAGAAAACCTGATGGAGTCTGCAAAAGACCTGAGACTGGGACAGAGATTTGTCTTCCAACAAGACAATGATCCAAAACATAAAGCAAAATCTACAATGGAATGGTTCAAAAATAAACATATCCAGGTGTTAGAATGGCCAAGTCAAAGTCCAGACCTGAATCCAATCGAGAATCTGTGGAAAGAACTGAAAACTGCTGTTCACAAATGCTCTCCATCCAACCTCACTGAGCTCGAGCTGTTTTGCAAGGAGGCAGTCTCTCGCAAAACTAATAGAGACATACCCCAATCGACTTACAGCTGTAATCGCAGCAAAAGGTGGCGCTACAAAGTATTAACTTAAGAGGGCTGAATAATTTTGCACGCCCAATTTTTCAGTTTTTGATTTGTTAAAAAAGTTTGAAATATCCAATAAATGTCGTTCCACTTCATGATTGTGTCCCACTTGTTGTTGATTCTTCACAAAAAAATACACTTTTATATCTTTATGTTTGAAGCCTGAAATGTGGCAAAAGGTCGCAAAGTTCAAGGGGGCCGAATACTTTCGCAAGGCACTGTATATATATATATATTTGTCACATGCGCCGAATACAACAGGTGTAGTAGACCTTACAATAAAATGCTTACATACAAGCCCTTACCAACAATGCAGTTTAAAAAAAAATAATGACTAAATAAACTAAAGTAAAAAATAAAAGAGCAACAAAAACAAAACAATATGGAGGCTGTATACGGGGGTTGGTACCAAATCAGTGTGCGGGGGGTTACGCTTCTGTGTGTTCCTCTGTCTTATAAACCGGGGATGTTAAATTGGTCGAGAGAATACAAACATCAAAAATACAAATAAACACAGCCACCCCTCCCTCCTAGCTCTATCGAGCCTGTGTTTTAGAGCCCCGTTTCTACACCACGAGACAGGAATTATGGCAGTCACAGTGGCCGCAGCACCGCTCGCTCAGAGGGAGGCAGAGGGAGGCTTTGTGTTGTCTGTGTGTCATTGGGTGCAGATAGCCCATCAGTAATCATGCAGCATAGCCCTGAATCCCCTCCCTCACCCCGTCTCTCCCTCCTGCTGTTGCAGTGCCGTGTCTGATAGAGGCGTTGTGTGCATGTGTATGTGTCTGTGTGCCATGTCTGATAGATGATGTACTTATTTGGTAACGAGCATCACTGCAGATCGGCCATTTTCCCCGTCTAATAGTTGAACAACCATCGCTCCTCGAGGATTTCAGACCAGTTGGGCAGAACTCTTCCCCTAAATCACCCCCTCTCCGCTCGTAATTCCCCCCTGCCAGGTCCCCCACCTCGGCTAACCCCTCACCGCCTCCCACCAACTTTCGCCTCTCTCTTCCATCCACGTGGAAGAAGAGTAAATTGCCCTTTGTCAAGACTTCATAGACCAGTTGCTGAAACATCCGGCCAATCCCTTTCTTTTATATTACTGTATATATATGACCATTGTCATATACAGCTCTATTTCTTACAATGCATCCATTCACAATGGCTGGGGGAAAATGAAAATAAATAGCATATTTATGGTCATGATGATTGGGCCTTTATCCAATGTTGATGACACGTTTCAGAAATGTGCTAGATTATTTTTTTTAAACAAACAGGTTGATTTATGTTAGGATATTTTGTCATCATGATGTTTGGCTTTGTACTCATGAGTCTTATCCAACAATACAATGCAAATTCCTTATTTACGGGCTACTAACCAACTGCTATTTTATTTGTTTTTTCGCATTGTTTGTAACTTATTTTGTACATAAAGTTTCTGCTACTGTCTCTTATGACCGAAAATAGCTTCTGGACATCAGAACAGCAATTACACACCTCAAACTGGACAAAGATTTTTTTCTTTAATGAGTCCTGGCGCAAAGGATATGCTGCTTTCCGGAGACCAGGCCTAAATCCCCGTCATTTGCATGAAGAAAAGGCGGAGATACAGCGGGAGAAGGTCGTGATGACTTGTGAGGATTCGGAGGCGAGTGAGTGAATAGCCACTACCATCGGTTCTATTGGCCAACGTGCAATCACTGGAAAACATACTCGATGATCTAAGGTCGAGACTATCCTACCAACGGGACATTAAAAACTGTAATATCTTATCTTACGTCATGGCTGAACGACGACACGGATAATATATAGCTGGCTGGGTTTTCCATGCATCGGCAGGACAGAGAAGCTACGTCTGTTAAGACGAGGGGCGGGAGTGTATGTCTATTTGTCAATAACTGCTGGTACGCAAAATCTAGAGGTATTGCTCGCCTGAGGTAGAGTACCTCATGATAAGCTGTAGACCACACTATCAACCAAGAGAGTTCTCATCTGTATTATTCGTAGCTGTCTATTTACCACCACAAACCGATGCTGGCACTAAGACCACACTCAACGAGCTGTATAAGGCAATAAGCAAAGAAGAAAATGCTTATCCAGAAGTAACGTTCCTAGTGGCTGTATAATGCAGGCAAAATTACATCCGTTTCACCTCATTTCTACCAGAAAGTCATGTGTACAACCAGAGGGAAAAATTTGCCCTCAATTTGGCAAATCTGACCATAATTCTATCCACCTGATTCCTGCTTACAAGGAAAAACTAAAGCGGGAAGAACCAGTGACTCGCTCAATACGGAAGTGTTCAGATGACGCGGATGCTACGACAGGACTGTTTTGCTAGCACAAACTGGAATATGTTCTGTGATTCGTTCAATGGCAATGACGAGTATACCACCTCACCTCAGCTTCATCAATAACTATGTGGACGACGTCCCCACATTAACCGTACGCACATAACCCAACCAGAAGCCTGTGCATTGACTCGTTATTGCTATGTAATTTTATTCTGTTACTTTTTATCAACATTTTACTTTAGTTTATTTAGCTAATTAAAATTTTAAAAAATTAACCTTTAACTAGGAAAGTCAGTTACGAACAAATTCTTATTTTCAATAATGGCCTAGGAACAGTGGCCTGTTCAGGGGCAGAACAACAGATTTGTACCTTGTCAGCTCGGTGGTTTGAACTTGCAACCTTCCAGTTTCTAGTCCAACGCTCTAACCACTAGGCTACCCTGCCGCCCCAGAGCAAAAAATATTTTCTTAACTCTATTTCTTGAACTGCATTGTTGGTTAATGGCTTCTAAGTAAGCATTTCACAGAAAGGTAATACCTGTTGCATTTGGAGCATGTGACAAATACAATTTGATTTGATTTAAATAAATCACAAGGCAGATCCCTTCTGGGAACTTCTTCAACACCAAACTAGAGGTGCTGTATTTGGATCCAAACATTTCATACAACAATAACAACTGTGAAAACAAAATGTCCGCCTTATTAAACGGCTGCAGTCTATGGCAGAAGAGCTCATCAATTCACCATATGCATGGCCTGGAGCAAACTTCCACAGCTCACTGGCTAAATGAACATGCTGTGTCTGGCCAGATGTTTGCCTAATTTGCCAGGACTCCTATATGCTAGGCATTTTTTCCAACCCTGTGTGTGTGTGTGTGTGTGTGTGTGAGTGCGTGCCTGTGTGCTTTTGTGTGTGCGTGCGTACATGCATTATAATGAGTGCTAGGCCTATGTACTGCATATCCTGTAGAAAGAGACAGACAGACATGGTAAATCTTTAGTGAATCACCACAAACGTTCTATCTTCACCACTCTGCCCATTAGCACTGAGGTCAATTGTAATGTAAAGAGTAAAAAAAAACTTGCAGGTGACTATCATGTTGTACAGGCTCTTCAGAAAGTATTCAGACCCCTTGACTTTTTCCACATTTTGTTATGTTACAGCCTTCTTCTAAAATGAATTCAATATTTTTTCCTCCTCAGTAATCTACACACAATAACCTATAACCTACAAGGTGCACACAGATTTATAGAAATGTTCGCAAAGAAACAGAAATACGTTATCTACATAAGTATTCAGACCCTCTGCTATGAGACTCAAAGTTGAGCTCAATTGCATCCTGTTTCCATTGATCATCCTTGAGATGTTTCTACAACTTGATTGGAGTCCACCTGTGGTAAATTCAATTGATTGGACATGATTTGGAAAGGCACACACCTGTCTATACAAGGTCCCACAGTTGACAGTGCATTTCAGAGCAAAAACACAGCCATGAGGTCAAGGGAATTGTACGTAGAGCTCCAAGACAGATCTGGGGAAGGGTACCAAAAAATGTCTGCAGCATTTGAAGGTCCCCAAGAACACATTGGCCGCCATCATTCTTAAATGGAAGAAGTTTGGAACCACAAAGACTCTGGCCTCCCAGCCAAACTGAGCAATCGGGGGAAAAGGGCCTTGGTCAGGGAGGTGACCAAGAACCTGACAGAGCTCTAGAGTTCTTCTGTGGTGATGGGAGAACCTTCCAGAAGGACAACCATCTCTGCAACACTCCACCAATCAGGCCTTTATGGTAGAGTGGCCAGCCGGAAGTCACTCCTCAGAAAAAGGCACATGACACCCCACTTGGAGTTTGAAAAAAAGGCACCTAACGACTCTCAAACCATTAGAAACAAGATTATCTGGTCTGATGAAACCAAGATTGAGCTCTTTGGCCTGAATGCCAAGTGTCACGTCTGGAGAAAACCTGGCATCATCCCTACGGTGAAGCATGGTGGTGGCAGCATCATGCTGTGGGAACGTTTAGTCAGGATTGAGGCAAAGATGAACGGAGCAAAGTACAGAGAGATCCTTGATGAAAACCAGAGTGCTCAGAACATCAGACTGGGGCGAAGGTTCACCTTCCAACAGGACAACGACCCTAAGAACACAGCCAAGACAACGCAGGAGTGGCTTTGGGACAAATCTCTGAATGTCTTTGAGTGGCCCAGCCAGAGCCCGGACATGAACCCAATCAAACATCTCTAGAGAGACCTGAAAATAGATGTGTAGTGACGCTCCCCATCCAACCTGACAGAGCTTGAGAGAATCTGCAGAGAGGAATGAGACAAACTCCCCAAATACAGGTGTGCCAAGCTTGTAGCGTTATACTCAAGAAGACCCGAGACTGTAATCGCTGCCAAAGGTGCTTCAACAAAGCACTGAGTAAAGGGTCTGAATACTTATGTAGATGTGCTATTTAAGTTTTTTAAATATTTAATAGATTTGCAAAAATCTCTAAAAACCTGTTTTTGCTTTGTCATTTTTGAGTATTGTTTGTAGATTGATGAGGGGAAGAAACAATTTAATCAATTTTAGAATAAGGTTGTAACGTAACAAAATGTGGAGAAAGTCAAGAGGTCTGAATCATTTCCAAATGCACTGTATATCTAGTGTGCAACATAAGGCTGGAGATGCAACACCTGTCCCCTGATCCACTGATCCAAGGATTATTGTCAGGATCTGGCAGAAGAGGAGATCTGTTGTAGATTGGTAACAGCAGTGTGTTCCCACCTCGGCCACTTTCTGCTGGCTTTCCCTGTGTCTCAGACACCCCCACAAGCACAGACACCACCCCAGCCCAGATGCTCTCTGAGCCTGGACAGATGTGCCTCTGCCCCTCTGTCACTGTTGAGGAGATGGAGAAATGTGTGTTTGTTTGTACGTCTACGTGTATGCGAGATGTGTGTGTGTGTGTGTGTGTCACTTAGGATAAGGTAGTCTTTCTATGTAAGCTCAGGAATCCCAAACTCTCCTCCGCTCCCATGTGTCCATCATGGCACAGAGAGTGACAACAGGACACAGACCGAGACACAGCGAAGGACAAACATCGTTAGAAGGAAATATATCAAAACAGAGGGGGAGAAGGACAGCTTTAAGTGAAGAGGGTGAGAGGAGGGAGCAACAGAGAGAGAAAGAGAGAGACGAGGGTGAGAGGAGGGAGCAACAGAGAGAGAAACAGAGAGACGAGGGGGAGAGGAGGGAGCAACGGAGAGAGAAAGAGAGAGACGAGGGTGAGAGGGGGGAGCAACGGAGAGAGAAAGAGAGAGACGAGGGTGAGAGGAGGGAGCAACGGAGAGAGAAAGAGAGAGACGAGGGTGAGCTAGAGAGTGACTGTATAAGAGAGAGATTGAGAGAGAGAAAGAAAGAGAGAGAGAGAGAGAGAGTTACTGAGGTTGGACACAGACCAGGGCAGTTCAGAGATGCTTGGATGTTTTTTGGTGCTGGGTTTGCCTAATAGGTCACTTCTGCAGTGAGCATTACCA
The DNA here is from genome assembly GCF_057628025.1 of Oncorhynchus mykiss. Classification (NCBI taxonomy): domain Eukaryota; kingdom Metazoa; phylum Chordata; class Actinopteri; order Salmoniformes; family Salmonidae; genus Oncorhynchus; species Oncorhynchus mykiss. The sequence goes on along the minus strand of NC_143030.1, from coordinate 44,235,230 downwards.
CAGGGTAATGGTACATGACTAAAATACTAAACCTGTGTGTGCGCGTATATGCGTGTTTTTGGGGAGGGGTGGCACCAAGGCCATATGAGCTATACACATTTTGGTTACATTTCCCACCATTTCAATTTTTCAAATAATCTCAATATTACTTAATATCAGTAGACACAGAGGCCAAACATACAGCTCACAGACTATTGGACCCTGGAACCTGGGATAAAACAACCACGTCACTCTTCTTTGAAGACAAAACACAACAAATAGCTGTATCACTATCTATCCTACATTCCTTCGGTGTAAGAACCTTAAAGTAAGCTTAGTTGACCCAACACTTTAATGTTAATGTTATGGTTAAGACACACAAGGATTGATTGCATTTGATTTACCCTACATCATAGCTCAAAGTAAAGCTGAAAGACAATGCATCGATATACTTTTCTACTTAACAAATGCTATGAAGCTGCAATCTTACTTAGGGCAACTTGTGTCTGCCATCACAGTATAGCAGAGCATGAAGTGTCGGAAGTGGTTTCTCTACAGGTGGATGTGATGCATTAGCGTAATAGCCCTGTTCGCTCTCTAATAGCCAAAATGATATCCTTCTGAGGTGCAGTGTGGGGATCATTCATATCATTATAGCTCTCAGTGTCACCGGTGCTCATGTTGTTTTTCGGTTAAAGATGATCAAATCGGGCATTTAATGTGGACTAAATTACAACACACCCTCAGCAATTTGATCACTTATGCCCCGGTACTATTAGGCTGATCCTTCTTTAGTCCTAGCACGTGTGTATCATCCGTTAACATGATCTCAAAGTAGGCCCAAAGGTAAGAGGCAATTAGCTATATTTGTGAGTGGCTCTTAACTCTCAAGTTATTCTTTATGGCGCACGTTTTGCTGCAACATCTTCATTAACTTCAAGGACGTGATTTTAGCCAAAGACTCCTCAACAGAATTAAGATGAGAGCTTGATGAGCCCAACAGGGCTGCTAGTGCCCGAGAGTCTTCCTCGTCACAGGGAGTGTGACGGTGCGTTTGAGGGTGTGCTGATGACACGTTACGTATGCCACCACCATCACATGTTATAATGCCTCATAAACATTCAAAACAACTTATAGATGTTGCTTTCCCCCGTAACCAAACCAAACCTTAACCACACAAAAACTCGGAAACATCTGAGAGTATGATGAACAAAAGCAAACTTTATTCAGATCCCGACAGAAAACGGGCGGACCGAAATCTCAGTGTCCGTTCAAATTAAAAATGTCAAAAGATAAAAATGACAACATTGAGCAATACAGTATCTCATTAATAAACAAAGGTCAAGCCATTTTACATATCCCAAACGCTTTGTTTCGTTTCAACAACATGCTTCGTCACTCACTGCTAAAAAAAAATAGTGTTTTGGTTGGAACTCAGTTTGGAAAGGTACTCACATTGCTTTTTGAAAATCCCTGTGTTGTTCTTACACCTGCCACTGAGCTGGAGGCTTCAAATGAGCTTTTTCAGATATTTTTCAGCAGTGTTCTACTTACTGAAATGTCCAGCCGTCACCTTAGTAGTGGTCTCTGTCTGGTGCTACAAAGTAATGGTGAGGAGCCCAGTTGACAAGACATCTTTCTTTTCTCCCAGAGACAGGAACTGCATCCCAGTCACCGCAGCCCTGCTCACGCCTGCCCCTGCTCGCACTGTTGCTAAGCAACATGTTAAATTCCAGTGTTCTATATGTCCAAACAAATCATGAAGTCCTCCGTTAGCTGAGCCGTAGACAGCTCCTAATACAAGATGACGTCAGTAAGCACAACAACAACAAAAACAGCAGAGAACAATAAACAGTTAAAAAAGGACTGGGCAGAAAGCAGATTTCAAATTAGAAGAAAACAAAAAAAATGAAATTAACTTATACTTAAAAGATTTGAATACAAAGCAGAACAAAAATGGAAAAATAACTTTCTTCAGACAGGACCAGCCTGTTAGTTCTGTTTCGGCACAACCCAACCCATCCCACCCACACCCCTTACCACACCCAGGACCCTTTACCCCATCTACATTTCTTAAGCTCTTCTTCACACAGTATGAATGAGATACCCAGCTTTGTAAAGGCTCTGATCCTGTACTATCATGACTAGCCACACTACAAGAATGACGACTCCAGAGAGTCTCATCTCAGGTGACCAATCGTGGAGCAAGGAGACTTCTCTTTCAACCCAGTGTTGACAATGACATGATCAGCTTATCCCTGCCACCGGTAAGCTTCTCGAGGCGTAGTGAGTGAGCTCCTGACTCCTTCAATGCTACGGTTAAAAGCTCATAGTGAAGAATTATTGACCTTTTATGTGTTACGTAAACACAAGGTCAGAGGATTTAAGAATGATCCAAATGAGGCTTAGAGGAACCAGGGGGGACTCTTCTCCTTCTGTTAAATCAAATATCAAAGACTGTTGGACAGTAAAAGTGGCCTTATAAATATCACCCCACTCCATCAACGTCTGAAGTTAAACACCTTGAGATGAAGAAGAGAGTGGCTGACTAAAGGAGGAAAAAAAAACAAGTCTCTCTCTCATCCTCAGTTCTTTTTCTTCTGCTCTCAGCACAGCATGTCCCCAGTCTTACTGTTAATGGCCCGTGTGAATGTTTAGTCACATAGCACTCCTTCAGACTCGCTCAGTCTATCCTCCCCACGACCTCTTTTAAGAGCGGTGTGCTTGCCATATCCCTCCTCCAGACCCTGTTTCATTGCTGACAGATTTAATGTCCTAAAAAAAAAATACTGTAGGGGTCGCCATGGAAATAATTTCATTTAAGGCCCACTCTCTCAAACCTCCCCAGTTGCGTCACACTGGGTACTCTGGGTACCGTTCCCTCTCATTGCCAGGAAGGTAGAGGTTGGCCACCTCATCCTTTTTTTTTTAGCAAAGATCCCCATTTTAACGTTAACATTTTCAAGTTTAATTTAGGGCAAGGATGATGGATGGTACACACATCAACATTACAAAGAGGTGAGATGCTGTGTTTACAATTGATGTTGTTTTCTTATATCATTTCGCTCTCACTGGCATTATAAAAGGAAGTCTGCACTAACCTACAGTATGCTGGTGAGGTGTGTGTCTGTGTGGGTCTGTTGTGTATGTGTTTTTGGGGGATGGGGGGGTCATGAAGAAGACCAGTATAGACTACACAGAGTAAACCATGGAGGGGTAGCATTCTTTTTTAAAGGGGGCCGTCAGTGGGGGTGGGGAGGATGTTTGGGGAGGCCAGAGGGATTAAACAGAAACCCCTTCCTTCCCTCTTACTTTCCCTTCCCTTCCCCACCCCACACCCCCCTTTATCAGCTGGACCGGTCAATGGAGTGCCTCTCTGACCACCACTGTCTGGGTTCTACTCCCTTCCCTCACATGATGGAGCAGCCCTTGGCCTTGTCCTTGCCGAAGGTGGAGGAGAGGAGGTCAGACTTGCCGGGCAGAAAGAGGAGTCTCTTGGAGAGGCGTCGGGCGGGGCTGGGCTTGGTGGAGGGCTGCAGCTTGTTGATGCAGGCCAGGGCTGCAGTACGGAACACACTGTGGATGCTCTTCTCTGAGGTGAAGGCTGAACACTCCAGGTAGGCCTCCGCACCTAGTTGCTTGGCCATGGAGGACCCCTGCAACACGATGGGGAAGAACAAGAGTGAGATGGGGAGAGAGAGAGAGAGCGAGAGAGAAAGGGAGAAAGACTCACTTGCTCATGTGAGATGGGTGTCTGCTTCTGATTGGACAGCTCCATAAGCGTGCACACGTCCGTGCGCAGGTCTGTTTTACAGCCTATCAGGAGGATGCGTGTGCTGGGGCAGAAATCCAGGATCTCTGTCTTCCACTGCAATGAAAAGGACATATGACTGTTATAAGGTTGTTGTAATGTATCATAACCACAGCTGTAATGTACATTGTATACAGAGAGAATGATCACGATGATTGTGACGATGACAATGAGGAGGAGGAAGAAGAAATTGACAGCGGCAATGATGATGATGACGATCACAATGACAAGATCCTCACCTTTTTCAGTGCACCGTCAAATGAGTCTGGGCGGCTGATGTCGAAACAGAGGAGCACAGCGTCTGAGTCGCTGTAGCACAGGGGTCTGACGTTATCGTAGTACGGAGAGCCTGTAGGGTCAAACAGATCGGCTAGGGTCAGTCACAGGGCTTTCAAAAGGACAGTACCAAACTAATAAGGCTCCATTAGTTGCAATAAGAATGGTTCGTACCAGAACAGTATAAAGACTAGCGATGGGAGAATTTTTTGCTTGTTGATACAGTTACCTATTGGGATAATATTTTTGACTAAATATCGTATCGTTTTGACAATATTATTTTTCTGCTAGTTTGTTGTACCTGCACCAAAACTTTAGTATTTAAATAGGAAGCCAATTTGTTTTCAGCACTTTCCATGACTGATCGTTTTCTCATGGCTCTCTTGTCCCTCTACAGCAGACATCCGGTGTGCAATATATTTGGAACATCGAATCGCAATAAAAATCAGTGTATCCAATTGCAATACACATAGACCTGTGAGAATCGCAGTAAGCATCGTATACAGGCACTTAAGTATCATGATAATATCGGATCGTGTGGTCCCTGGGGCAATTTTCATCCCCACTAAAGACCAAGAACGAGGAGTGTTAGGTGCTTGGTGTATTGCAGGGTTGGGTGCTGGGATGCTATAGTAAAGGCCAGGGCTGGGTGCATGGATGCTATAGGCTAACGATGGCTGCTGGGTGCAGTCAGACAAAGATGCTTGAGTACTGCTCTCAGACTATTAACACAAGGAGTCAGTCCCCCCACACAGCACCGGACACCACCCACTCCCCCCCGGTAACTACGGCAACAGCCTTGGTAGACAATGCTTGAATCCAACCCTCTATTTTACTACCCCCCCCCCCCCAACCCTCTTGCACCCAAACCATTCTCCGCACACACACACACTCCAATTTTCCTCCTCCCTCACCCTCGGATCTACAGTAAGTCATTTCACTAAAGCCCCACGCCTTCCCACTCAGTAGAAGAACTCGCCAATAAATCACATGAACACACAAGCAGACTGTACACTATAACTCTATCCCAATCACACCCCTGCGTTACCCAAAAGGTTTATATTGAACCCTTTGTCTGTGCAGAAATCCCACTTGAAATCAGATAGAAGAAATAAAGATCTCTCTGTCAAGGGAGACACTTTCATAGATTGTTGTTCTAAGAGTGTATCGTATATGAAGCAACACACTGACATGATTCAATACACATGCTGTATGTATGCACAACGTCGTTAGCAAGGACCGCTAAGCTAAAAAGTAAATGCTTCTCGTGTTAGAAATTGAAGACAATTGCGAAGAAAATCTGTGTGTTGTGAGCGTTGTGTGTGTGTGCATGTGTGTGTGCGTGTGTGCGTGCCTATATGCTTTATGGGGCTACACATCGAAGTGTAAAAGTATGTTAGTATGTTATTGCTGCAAAGGGAGGTCCCTGTGGCTAAAAACAGATGCTTCACCGAATGTCCGTCCTCTGTTGTGCTCCCTCGTCGCTTCGCACCCCAGCCACAGATTCAGTTTCCTCTCCCTGCTCCGGAAACGTATTGAACACGAACTCAACCAGGTAAGAATGAATTAAGAAAAGCTTCACATGTGGATGTATGACCTACGTATGCCTCTATGGGTAGTGCGAAATGCATTTGGATGATATAGGATCCCCTCCTGCTACTGTCAGCGTGACACCGTCTTCAGATCCAATCCATTACTAAAAGCCTAACAAACGCTCTCCTGTGAGGGAGACAATTGTCTGACGTTCACAGGGAATGACTGTATGGACAGTCAAGTGTGTCGAGGCAAGGAACGAGGCAACTGATTAGTAGCGATTTGACTTGTTTTTCCAGTAGGTGACAACGTCAGCATTTGGCAGAGAGGAGCCCAGGGTGATGCAACACTGGGGAAACAGACATGATGATGGCTCTGAGCCCTGGAGCTGAGAGAGAGGATACAAGCCGTGATACACCTCCCACACACACACACCTCCCACACACACCTCCCCTACCTGGACGTGGACTCACACACACACAACACTGGGAGAAGGAGGAGTCTAAAAACCTAACGATAAACTGGTTGCTTGTTGATGGAGGCTGGAGAGGCAACGGGAAAGAGAACTAAACGAGTCCGATCCCTGAGAGAGAGAGAGACGGTGAGAACAGGCCGCCGCAGAGCTTGACCATGAACTCAGAGAGGAGCGGCACGGGGGGGGAATCGTTAGGCACAGCAACTCTGTTACACAACAACACAGCCCACTCCACAGCAGAGCACAGACAGCAGCCTGACCCTAAAGGGGACACACTGCCTCTCTTCACACACCCTCAGTCAAGGAAAAGAGAGAAATAACATGAGAATAAGAGCAACCTCAGAGAAAATAATTATATTATATATTATTAACCTTATATGCCGGGCAGAGCTTTAAAACAAGGTGTGAAAAATGTAAATGGTAATTATGTAACGGGACTTTCGCTACGGAGTGGACGAGCATCCAGCTCGGTCCATCTCTTTTGAAGTGAAACAGACCAAGCGAAAGAATGAAATCCTGTGATGTTTTCTATTATATATGGCATTTTGTACACGCTTTCCACTGGGCACAGACGTCAATTCAACGTCTACTCCACATTGGGTTCGACGTCAGCCGCCCAGACTCATTAGACGGGGCACTGAAAAAGGTAAGGACCTTGTCTTTGTGATCACCATTATCATTGTTGTTGCACACACACACACACGCACACTCTTCCCACCACTCATGCAGAGGCAACCCCCTGGCCAGCCCAACAACATGGAACTGGTTGGGAAGGTGTGAAGGATCCTACCCTTGTCAGTAGGTCACCACAACACTGTGTGTGTGTGTGTGTGTGTGTGTGTGTGTGGGCGTGCCCGCTATAGGTGTCATATTTGATGTAGAGCCAACAGGTTATTAGACATTCCTCTAGTAAGGGGGTAGGTGGTGAGAGGGGGATATATTTGTCTCCTGGGAATGAGATCCCTGTAGTGTCAAATGAATTAGGCCTGCATCATTCTATGCCTTCTAAACATAAATTGAAGGGAGAGGAGACCGAAACAGAGAACAGGCAGGCACACAAATGGTCATTTGCATTCAAATGTTGTGTCACTGTCTGAGAAAACTTCTCAAACCTCAGCAGCCTACCACATCACTCACTACCTGTGATAAGCAGCAGGACAACAGTACAGATCGCAATCTTAAAGGAAAACAATAACAAACAACTAACAACCATACAGTATACACTATGATGTTAAATAAGACTGTGAGACAATGGCCAATGGGCCTTTAGTTAGCCTACTGTTGTTTACGCAAACTCTCTGATTGCATTGTTTTCAGGGCGGGTGGGAAAGGAAATGTTAAACTGGAAAGAAATGACAAGTCAGGTTTTACAGTACAATTAGTCTGAGAACTTGAACGTTGACACAAATTTCAAATGGCGTGCTTTTGGACTTGAACTTAATTTCCCGCATCATAAACCTGCTACACAGGTAGAGCATATTGTATAGAGAGACACGACATACTATAACCTTTGGTATAAGCCGTTATTAAGGCTTATTATAACCTGGATGTGCTCAAATCCATGCCTCAATGACTGTAAGGTATATTGGATGTGGGCATGGGGGGTGCAGAGTGTAATGCTCACCTGACGTGTCCCAGAGACTGAGCTCTACGCGCTGCTCCTCCAGCTCCAGACACGCTGTGTAGTTCTCAAATACTGTTGGAACATAGGTCTGTGGATGCAGAAAGGAGCGAGTTCATTAGCTACGCATTACAGTACGGTCAGTCGTTGTGAAACAGTCACCCCAGTAATCATCAGTAGATCATCATTAGATTGACACAAAATTATCATCCCAGTCTGTAGCTAATGTCCTGTCTGTCTGACCAAATAAGGCATCTGAACAGTTGTACTGTTTAGAAAGGAAAACATTTCAAACATCTAGTCCTGCCCCTTGGTATTTGGACCTATTCACTTGTATGTGTATTGAAGTAGGATAAAGTGTAGCATTTGGTCCCATATTCCTAGCAAGCACTACATTAAGCATGTGACTCTACAAACTTGTTGGATGCATTTGCAGTTTGTTTTGGTTGTGTTTCAGATGATGTTGTTCCCAATAGAAATGAACGGTGATTAAATTATGTATTGTGTGATTTTGGAGTCACTTTTACTGTAAATAAGAATAGAATATGTTTCTGAACACTTCTACATTCATGTGGATGGTACCATTATTACGAATAATCATGAATGAATCGTGAATAATGCTTTCATGACTCCAACATGACACAATACATTATTTAATCACCGTTCATTTCTATTGGGAACAACATAATCTGAAACACGGCCAAAACCAACTGCAAATGCATCCAACAAGTCTGTAGAGTGAGCTCTACGCGCTAAGCACTCCATTTGAAATTAAGCACAATTTGACATTTCTTTCAACATTGAAGTTCTCAGAGGAATTGTACTGACTTGCATTTCCTTTCCAGTTTACTCAATCAATCTTTCCAAGTCCAGAAAACAATGCAATATTAAACTTCTATTCGTTATTATCATAGAATTAGAATTACATTTCTATTGCTATTGTCATCTCTTTATAGTCTGTGTATGTAGCCTATTCCGCATGTATTTAGGATATGGGTATTATAATTCAGTCAAACGTGCCAGCTGTAGACATTGCATACCTCAGGATAGGAATCCTTGGCAAGGACTTGCAACATCGCCGTTTTTCCGCATTGAACATCCCCAACCAACACCAGTTTACATCTCGCCACCAGAGGCTGGGTAAGTCTCCTTTCCTTCATTGTGAATACGATTTGGTTGACGAACACAATAAATTGATATGCGAAATAAAAACACGTGTAAATCCTCTGTGAGTTATCAGTGCATTCCGCCGGGATGCTGTACAGTAAGTACACCTTCGATGGAGCTTGCTGCCAGCGGTATGCGCCGAGTTATGACACTGCTGAACTTTATATTGTCGCGTCAGCCAATGAAAATTTGCGTTCTGCTCATTGTTGCGCAGCATGCGTTTCGGACCGCATAGGCTATGCAAGATCAGGGTTGGTAGTCAGTCAATTTTGTTCTAAAGTATACAATTACATATAGTCTATCTATGTCCAGTGCATGATGTGTAACAATGCTACTTCACCGCTTTACCAGCTTCAGTTCCATTTTATAGATTTGATTGACACCTTTATTTCACCCTAGCCCTCTATCTCACACACACACGCACACACACCAAATCATCTGAAGTAACCCTGCCATGAATAAATCAATAGAAAGTACCTGCTCACTTCTTCATGCCCAGCGGTAGCTTTTTCTGCGTAAATTTATACGAAAAATGCTGTTGTGTGGATTTCGGAAACAACGTTTCCTGACTCAAAGTTCAAGGGATCACAACCTCGGCAAGCAACTTTGGAAAGTGTTGCCAACCCTTGTGGCTTCGCAGACATGTGTGGACCCAACTCCACTACTTATATTTCACCCAGATCTTGAACAGGATTTTTAAAATGAAGAAGAATTACATTTATTTGTCTTCTCATCAAGTTCTATACATTTGGCAGGAAACCAATCGTTTGGACAGAGAAAGTGCTCTATGTAACAGAGATGGAGTATGCAATGGCTGACTGGGTGCAATGTGCAGGTGCAGCCAGTGTGCTGAAAAACACGTTTGTGTGGGAGTGTGTCATCAGTGTGTGTGTGTGTGTGTGTGTGCCTGTGAGTGAGCATATGTTCATGTAAGAGTTAGCGTGTGGTGACAGTAGCACAGACAATCAGAGCACACTTACTGCCAAGCCTGAACAGACGAAAGATGGCTTCATGACTCTGAAACACCACAGAACCTACAAAGTCTGCCATTTGGGGGGGAAGTGGAGCATGCCAAGTTATACAGAACATGAATGGGTATACACACAAACAGCCACATAGTGTTATGGCATGAAATGCCATAGTATAAATCAGCACATTATAGCAACTTGGATGGTCTTGTGCACACGGAAATTTACAGCACCGCTCGAAAGACTGGGCCGCAGAGAACCATTTCCATTTTAGTCACTGAGCGGACGCTCTTATCCAGAGCGACTTACATGTACATACTTTTTTTGTACTGGTCCCCCGTGGAAATCGAACCCACAACCCTGGCATTGCAAGCGCAATGCCCTACCAACTGAGCTACATGGTAAAATCCCACCTTTGAAAAAAGGACACACCGAAAATAGTGGACTGTGTTAGAATAACACATAGCCAAACATGTTCTTAAAATTGTCCCTGTTTTGATGTATACATTCTTATCATGTTGACTGTTTCTTTTCAACTTTAACACGGCACTTTCAACCTGACCTCTTTTATCCGTCTCTTTGCACCTCTCTCTGTGTGTCAGTGGGCTGCCCAGGAGGGGGTTGTCACAGGCTGCTGTGAAGCTGGTTTTACCCTGGCCAAGTGTCACCAATGTCAGGCAGAATGTGTAGCGCTCCCTCTGGCAAGGCTGCAGGACCGAGAGGTAATTATGGAGCCCAGAAACCTCCTTCCACCAGGGATACAAACCCACACTGGGGCTCAGGCAGACTCCCAGGATTTTAGGAGACAGAAAGAAAGATTAAAGGGGGAGAGGGAGCGAGAGAAGGAGATGGAGTGGGAAGGGAGGAAAGGAATACCCCCTTTTTCAGAATTTGAAATGTTCCAAGTGACTAGGTGAAGTAAGGACAGCACAGCACACAGGCACCTCAGCTAGTGACACCTTTTCTCTTCTTCCCAATTATTCCTGTCGGTGGCCGGTAGCATAGCAGATAAGCACGTTGGGCCAGTAACTGAAAGGTCACTGGTTTGAATCCTATAATTGACTAGGTGACAAATCTGTTGATGTGCCCTTGAACAAGGAACTTAAACCTAATAACTCTGGATAAGAGCATTTGTGAATTGTAAAAAAAGATTTACAATGGGCCTATATATGGTGTTGCCAAGGCAATCAATTTAGGTTGGCAAAGCCTCGAACATACACTACATGACCAAACGTATGGGGACACGTCGAATATCTTGTTCCAAAACCATGGGCATTAATATGGAGTTGGTTCCCCCTTTGCTGCTATAACAGCCTCCACTCTTCTGGGAAGGCTTTCCACTAGATATTGGACCATTGCTGCGGAGACTTGCTTCCATTCAGCCACAAGAGCATTAGTGCCGTTAGGCCTGGCTCGCAGTGGGCATTCCAATTCATCCCAAATTTGTCCGATGGGGTTTAGGTCATGGCTTTGTGCAGGCCAGTCAAGTTCTTCCACACCAATCTCGACAAACCATTTCTGTATGGACCTTGCTTTATGCAAGGGGGCATTGTTATGCTGAAACAGGAAAGGGCCTTCCAAACTGTTGCCGCAAAGTTGGAAGCAAAGAATCATCTAGAATTCCATTGTATGCTGTAGCATTAAGATTTCCATTCACTGGAACTAAGTGGCCTAGCCCGAACCATAACTAACAGCTCTAGACCATTATACCTCCTCCACAAAACTTTACAGTTGACACTATGCATTGGGGCAGGTAGCGTTCACCTGGCATTTGCCAAACCCAGATTCATCTGTAGGACTACCAGATGGTGCCGCGTGATTCATCACTCCAGAGAACGCATTTCCACTGCTCCAGAGTCCAATGGTGGTGAGCTTTAAACCACTCCAGCCAACGCTTGGCAGTGCGCATAGTGATCTTAGGCTTGTGTGCGGCTGCTCTGCCATGGAAACCCATTTCATGAAGCTCCAGACAACAGTTATTGTGCTGACTTTTCTTCCAGAGGCAGTTTGGAACTCTTTAGTGAGTGTTGCAACCGAGGACAGACAATTTTTTATGCGCTATGCGCTTCAGCACTCAGCGGTACCGTTCTGGGAGCTTGTGTGGCCTACCACTTCGTGGCTGAGCTATTGTTGCTCCTAGACGTTTCCATTTAACAATAACAGCATGTTCAGTTGACTTGGGCAGCTCTAGCATGGCAAAAATTTGAAGAACTGACTTGTTGGAAAGGAGGCATCCTATGACAATAGAAAGTCACAGAGCTCAATTTTATACACCTATCAGCGGAAGGTAGCTTAGTGGTTAGAGCGTTGGGCCAGTAATCAAAAGGTTGCTAGATTGAATCCCTGAGCTGACAAGGTAAAAATATGTTGTTCTGCCCCTGAACAAGGCAGTTAACCCACTGTTCCTAGGCTGTCATTGTAAATAAGAATTTGTTCTTAACTGACTTGCCTAGTTAAATCAAAATAATTTAAAAAAAAATCAGCAACAGGTGTGGCTGAAATAGCTGAGTTCACTCATTTGAAGGGGTGACCACATACTTTTGTATATAGCGTGTACGTTATTTATTCTGCATGTCTATTCCTCCTCTTTAAAACTGCCTTATTGCTCTTGCTTTTTATTTTCCCTATTGAACTTTGTCCTCCTCCCTGACCCGCTTGTTGACAACGCATGCACGCGCACCAGGGCACCGGAAAACGTGTGGCGAGGTAGAATTTTGCCACATCCCTTTTGATTTAGTTTAATAAAATATATCGACGCAAATTGTTAAAACGAGAAGTGCAGGTAAAAAATGTTTTTATTTGATATGTCTAATGACTTGTCAACACGTGCACAATTTCTCTGTCCTTCACATCCGGAGTGTTTCTGCAGATGCTTTGCGTATCTTGACCAATCAGATTCACGGAAATCGCAGGTCGGCCACAATGCAAAGCTCAAGGCGCGCTTTCCACTTCCCTCCGGTATTAAGAAAGTGTGATAACAAGTATCACTCCCGACCGACAAAAACAAAAACTCTATGTGCCTAAAGCAGTAGCGACCGGTCATGCTGTATTGCACAGAAACTATACAATTTTTCAGTCTGATCAATTGTAGGCTACTACAGTTTTTTTAATCGCTTTGGTACTATTTTCACAAGTTTGTGGTGAATTTTCAAAACTCTTAGTACAAAACTCAAAACTGGTAACGTGAGCACTTTCATTGGTTCATTTTGTTTGTACATCTTTCACCATCCAAAATATAAGTTTACTGTGAACTATAATGACTACATTGGTTTAATCACCAAAACACAACATAATGATATCTTCTCAATTTAGTTATTTAACAACCAATTGAAAAAGATTTAAGATACATGTTTCAAAATTGCCCTTTGAATGTAGTATGCTACAGTACTGTACATTACAGTACATTACACTGTTTTCACATTAGGCAATACACTTGCACTACCCATTAAAATTGACAGATCACATTTCCATCATTTCTATCCCATGTGTGATCAAAGGTGTGATCATTGAAGGAATCTTTCACAATATAATCAAATGAAATAAGCTGTCTTGAGCGTTTGGCCATACATAGGTTCTCATCGAAATCAACGTAAATATCATATAAATTGTTCATGCACCCGGAGAAAAACCTTTTGGCATGACAAAGCCAAGCCTGACATCGGTCTGTATTGAAATCATTGCATGCCTCATACATGGCCTGAAGGAGGGTGATACACTCATGGGGTACAGTGCATTCGGAAAGTATTCAGACCCCTTGACTCTTTCCACATTTTGTTACATTACAGCCGTATTCAAAAATTGATCAAATTGATTTACCCCCTCATCATTCTACACACAATACACCATAATGACAGTTCCTTTGGGAAAGTATTCAGGTCCTTTGACTTTTTCCACATTTAGTTACATTCCAGCCTTGTTCTAAAATTGATTAAATAAATACAAATTCCTCAGCAATCTACATACATACCCCATAATGACAAAGTGAAAACAGGTTTTTAGAAATGTTCGCAAAATTATAAAACCTAAAAAACATAAATACCTTATTTACATAAGTATTCAGACCCTTTGCTATGAGACTCGAAATTGAGCTCAGGTGCATCCTGTTTACATTGATCATCCTTGAGATGTTTCTACATCTTGACTGGAGTCCACCTGTGGTAAATTCAATTGATTGGACATGATTTGGAAAGGCACGCACCTGTCTATATAAGGTCCAACAGGTGACAGTGTATGTCAGAGCAAAAACCCAGCCATGAGGTCAAAGGAATTGTCCGTAGAGCTCCGAGACATGATTGTTTCGAGGCGCAGATCTGGGGAAGGGTAGCAAAACAATTCTGCAACATTGAAGGTCCACAAGAACACAGTGGCCTCCATCATTCTTAAATGGAAGAAGTTTGGAACCACCAAGACTCTTCCTAGAGTTGGCCGCCTGGCCAAACTGAGCAATCGGGGTAGAAGGGCCTTGGTCAGGGGGGTGACCAAGAACCCGATGGTCACTCTGACAGAGCTCTAGAGTTCCTCTTTGGAGATGGGAGAACCTTCCAGAAGGACAACCCTCTCTGCAGCACTCCACCAATCAGGCCTTTATGGTAGAGTGGCCAGCCGGAAGCCACTCCTCAGTAAAATGCACATGACAGCCCGCTTGAAGTTTGTCAAAAGGCACCTAATGACTCTCAGACCATGAGAAACAAGATTCTCTGGTCTGATGAAGCCAAGATTGAACTCTTTGGCCTGAATTCCAAGCGTCATGTCTGGAGGAAACCTGGCACCATCCCTACGGTGAAGCATGGTGGTGGCAGCATCATGCTGTGGGGATGGTTTTCAGTGACAGGGACTGAGAGACTAGTCAGGATCGAGGGAAAGATGAACGGAGCAAAGTACAGAGAGATCCTTGATGAAAACCTGCTCCAGAGCGCTCAGGAACTCAGACTGGGGCAAAGGTTCACCTTCCAACAGGACAACGACCCTAAGCACACAACCAAAACAATGCAGGAGTGGCTTCCGAACACTGGAGAGAGCTGAAAATAGCTGTGCAGCAACGCTCCCCATCCAACCTGACAGAGCTTGAGAGGATTTGCAGAGAAGATGGAAGAAACTTCCCAAATACAGGTGTGCCAAGCTTGTAGCGTCATACCCAGGAAGACTTGAGGCTGTAATTGCTGCCATAGGTGCTTCAACAAAGTACTGAATAAAGGGTCTGAATACTTATCTGAATGTGCTATTTCAGTATTTTTTTGTTTAGAATTGTGTAAAAATCTATATAAAAAAAACATTTTTGCTTTGTCATTACGGGGTATTGTGTGTAGATTGAGGGGGGGAAAAAAACATTTTTATCAATTTTAGAATAAGGCTGTAACCTAACTAAATGTGGACAAAGTCAAGGGGTCGGAATACATATATATATATATATATATATATATATATATATATATCATACTTTTTATGTTTCTACTTTACAGACGAGGTTCTCAAAATCTGTAGTAAACAAACCTGTGGACATGTAAAATCCTCAATTAAGAGCAGTCGGATTAAGTAATAGTAAAATGTATTTTAACAAAAGAAAAGAGAGTCATATCTGAAGTAATGTGAGCAGTGCATTGTGGAAGGCAATTACTTTATATGAACATGCATTGCAATGTGAAACTGATTAAGTGTGATGAAAAAAGTGACTGTATGATTTTGTGTGTTGTACTTAGTCAGCGTAAAATGTACTCACCGTTTTGAAACAACTGCCTTTTTGATGATCTGTTTTGAGTTTTCTACTAAGAGTTGTGAAAATATATCATATACTTTATCACCAAAATTATTTTTAAAATCTGTGACAACGGCAGCTGCATAGTCTAGCCTACTATGCTCCCTGTCCCTCTGGTCACTGGACAGGGTTAACAAAGGGGTAACGTTGTGTATTTATAGCCCATTTAGTTGTGAGAAAATGTGAATGGGATCAAATTTGCTTTATATTCAAAGTTGCTGGCTAGGCTATCTAGACTTTTTCAATCCAAAATTATTAACTGGAATTAATCAGTAAACACGATATCGGACATAGACTGTGAGTACACTTTTTATTAGGCCTGCAGTTGCATATGGCAGGACTACAAGATGCAAACCTGTATAAAGCAATCTCAGCCCTGTGAATTTTATTGTCCAATCATGTTTCTTTCTCTCTGTCTGTGTAGAGGAACCCCCCCTAGTACTTTAAAACATAATTCAGATGAACAAGTATAAGGTTGCCTCAGTTTGACAGTGTTTTCATCCTCCCCAAGGCCAGGAGTTTTTCCAGTTTTTTTAAAAAGCATGTGACCTGATTAAAAAAGCTCTGGTCCCATCATAGCCCATAATAACCCTTTTTACAACATATTAGTCACGCCATCACCTTATAATGTCCAGAGTTTTTCCTGGTTAGGTTACCAGGTCAGGAAAAACTACAGGCCCCAGATTTTGTTTTCTTTCGCCACACCACTTGGGGGCCTTTGGTGCCACCTCACACACACAACCACACACACACACACACACACACAAACACACACACACACAATGTCTCTTTCCCTGTCTCGTCATCGGCTTGGGCACCTCTGTGTGTTAGTTTCGTAATGATGTGTTGCACAACCTAGTCTGTTCCAGGCATGATGTGGAGAAGATCTTCACTGGGACAGTCCTGAGACTGTTTTATGAATCAATATCAGAGAAGATTTCTTCTTTCTTCTTTTCCCATTTAATGGATTAGATTTACCATAGTCATTTTTGCAGCCAGTAGTACTATACCTCTAATGCTATAGTAATAGTGGGGTGCACCTCTGTGGTAAGGCTTACACTATGGTCAACCCATTCTCTGGAACCCCTACAGCTCTTTGACCTGGAATGTCCCATTAGATAACACAAAGTGAAGGGGCTGTATACACAGCAGTGACATGTTCACCCACTGGGTTATCTTACTTATCAGACTCCACTGTTGTGTGTGTGTGTGTGTGGGGGGGGGGGGGGGGGGTGTTTGAGAGAGAGATACACTAGTATACTCAGGGAGCGAACATGTATAAAGCATACAGTCCAGTATGTGATATTTAATATGTGAGAAACGTAGTATGCTTTATATGACATCGTCCACGAAGGGCTGTAGATACTAATACTGTATATCAAGACGCCAAAGAGAGAAGCAAAGTTGAGGTTTTCCTGAATCAAAAAAAAAACCTGTTGTTTCTAACATTGGTAAGTGCTTATTTCTTCAAAATAGCCACCACCGCCACAATAAACTGTGTCGCAAGAAAATTATATTCCATAAGTCGCGCAGTAGGATGGGCACGACCAATAAGCAGAAGAAATCACATCCAGCATGCCTTGCAGCCACGGAATTTGCATAATATAAACAAGACGTGGTTGAGGGGGTTGCATTATGCAAATAAGGTATTGATTAAATGATATTCTATACACAAATGTAATCAGAAATTCAGAGGAAATGTTTAGCATTTATTAATTGCCTTTGAACATGCTACAGTTTTTACAGTAATTAAAACCTGTTATGAATAAAACAACAAGTCTATTTGCATTATGTTAGATTACTTCAAATATTGTAAAAAGGATGGACTGTGCACTACCTATTTGATGTGAAGTGGAATCTTTATCACTTTCCAGATTCAGACCTCGTGAAAATTGTCACTTGTTCAACAAACAAGTCACAATTGTTCACATTAGCAAATACTAATCAGTTTAGTGTATACTAATATGTGGGTGTGTTTCCCGAATAAATAAATGGCTCTCCAAGAGCAGGGCTGTAAACCACAATATTGGAATATGAACATCAAACTAGGCTGTTGCGTACCCAACACCTGGGTTGTATTCATTAGTCAGATTCCGTTGCAAAACATTTTGCGATGGGAACCAAATGGAAGCAAACAGAGCAAACGGAACGAAACGGGGAGGGACCTGACTTTGTCCAATAGAAACCTACGTTTTCGCTGCAATTTTTTTGTTTGTTTGGAGTTAACGGTTTCTGTTGTCCGTCTAATGAATACACCCCTGCTTTTTAGGGGTTGGGTAGGTTGTTGTTAGTGATGACTGGGGTTATGCGGAAGTCATTATGGATCAATTTTAGAATCCCAGGGAGGAAGGAAGCTTTCTGCGCACACTAGTGCCAAAGGCAGCGGCAGGAAGTCGTCCAAACAATGGAGTTGCACTTGCTGGTGTTAGGCTCTGTGCTGTCTGTCTCTCTGTCTGAGGGGGGGAAAGTCCCACATCACCTCTTTAAAACACCACTCCCATTTCCTCACAATGCCACCCCCTCCATCCTCCTTTCAAAACTATAAACCATTGTTTTTGGCAAAACAGAGCATGCCTATTTTTTTGGGAGGTCGTGTCAAGTAAACAGGCTGTGGCAATTCTAACATTTACATTTTAGACATTGAGCAGATTCTCTTTTCCAAAATGATTTACAGGAGCAATTAGGGTTAAGTGCATTGCTCAAGGGCACATCAAAATATTTTTATCCTAATTCGCTCAGGGATTTAAACCAGCATCCTTTCGGTTATTGGCCCAACACATTCATAATTTATACATACTGTGTGTGTTCTTTTAACCCATAAAAATCCCCCCCCCCCCCCCTAAAAATAACTTTGGTTTCTGACTACTATGATTTCCCATTGTAGACAATTCAATTGCAGTCAAATCAAATCACATTTTATTTGTCACATGCGCCGAATACAACAACCTTACCGTGAAAGGAGTCTTATGGCTTAGGGGTAGAAGCTGTTAAGAAGCCTCTTGGACCTAGACTTGGCGCTCCGGTACCGCTTGCCGTGTGGTAGCAGAGCGAACAGTCTATGACTAGGGTGGCTGGAGTCTTTGGCAATATTTAGGGCCTTCCTCTGACACCGCCTGGTATAGAGGTCCTGGATGGCAGGAAGCTTGGCCTAGTGATGTACTGGGCCGTATTCACTACCCTCTGTAGTGCCTTGCGGTCGGAGGCAGAGCAGTTGCCATACCAGGCGGTGATGCAACCAGGATGCTCTCGATGGTGCAGCTGTAAAACTTTTTGAGGATCTGAAGACCCATGCCAAATCTTTTTAGTCTCTTGAGAGGCAATAGGCATTACCATGCCTTCTTCACGACTGTCTTGCTGTATTTGGACCATGATAGTTTGTTGGTGATGTGGACACCAAGGAACTTGAAGCTCTCAACCTGCTCCACTACAGCCCCATCGATGAGAATGGGGGTGTGCTCGCCCCTTCTTTTTCTGTAGTCCACGATCAGTTCCTTTGTCTTGATCACGTTGAGGGAGAGGTTGTTGTCCTGGCACCACAATTCCAGGTCTCTGACCTCCTCCCTATAGGCTGTCTCATCGTTGTCGGTGATCAGGCCTACCACCGTTGTGTCGTCGGCAAACATAATGATGGTGTTGGAGTCATGCTTGGCCACGCAGTCATGGGTGAACAGGGAGTACAGGAGGGGACTAAGCACCCCCCCCCTGAAAGGCCCCCGTGTTGAGAATCAGCATGGCAGATGTGTTGTTGCCTACCCTTACAACCTGGGGGCGGCCCATCAGGAAGTCCAGGATCCAGTTGCAGAGAGAGGTGTTTAGTCTAAGGGTCCTTAGCTTATTGATGAGCCTTGAGGGCACTATGGTGTTGAATGCTGAGCTGTAGTCAATGAAAAACATTCTCACGTAGGTGTTCCTTTTGTCCAGGTGGGAAAGGGCAGTGTTGAGTGCAATAGAGATTGTGTCATCTGTGGATCTGTTGGGGCAGTATGCAAATTGGAGTGGGTCTAGGGTTTCTGGGATGATGATGTTGATGTGAGCCATGGCCAGCCTTTCAAAGCACTTCATGGCTACAGACGTGAGTGCTACGGGTTGGTAGTCATGTTGTGGAGCCATAAACACTGTTATTCTCTACTAGACACTGTTATTATGTTATGTATCCTGGCTGAAAGCAGCTTTCTGAATGACTGGAGCCATGAAATAGTTTGCTGTAGAATTGTGCAACATTGTATGGTAACATCGTGTACTGTACACTATGTGACATGTGCCCTCTCTCTCTCTTTCCCTTTCTCTCTCTTTTTCCCACTCTCTTATCCCTTTCATACGCAGATAAAAATACCACTATTTTACCATGCCTGCTTTTTTATACCAGCCTTTTGGTATATCTGAAAGGGGTAGGGGGTAAAATAAAACAAGGAAAAATAAAAGCCACCTAAAGAGCTAGCCATGATTCCTGCATTTTCACAGACCCTGTAAGCAAAATACAGGAATCAGGTCTGTGTGAATGGTTCTCTGCTTTTTTGCAGGTAAACCCATTAACACTTATTTGTTTAACACCTCCCTAATTTGAAATGCAAACACACCCCATGGTTTTACAACACCCCCCCAACTCCCACCCCTCCCAATTAGCCCGTTTCTACTCACTGTGTAAAAGGGGTATACCTGCAAGAAAGTGGTAAATAAGGTTCTATTTTAAAGGGGTTATATAAACATTGCCTCATATCTTTTTTTGCAGGTAATATACCACATCTTCTGTCTGAAATGGGTATCTCTGTCTGATTCCATCTGGTTGTAAAGATCCTCCTGGATGTTCTAGAAGATAACCTTCAACACAAGTTCACTTTCTCACTTCTCACATGGATTCCATAGACCTGCACAGCTTTGACGCATCAAAGGTGGGAAAGGTGCAGTAATGCGAAATCAATCAAGGTCCACTTCAAAGACAGCCTAGGTAGAATGGCTGTTCCAGAGCAGCAGTGCTCGAACAGAAGCACACTCACAGTAGAGGAGAGAGCACTCAACGCTGCAGAGCAGAGAGGGATGGACAGTGAGCTGAACAAGTCTGTGTTGTGATGTGATAACTCAACTCTCACTCAGCTGCTCTCAACCTTCAGCACATCAGCACCACTTCAGTCAGGTGCAGTCTACGACATGTACACCTGAAGGACAACATACTCAGGGTATAGAAAACAAACATGAGCCACGCTCACACGCACGAGAACACCAACAGTGCATGGGGGGCTATAGATAAGGGAGTAAAAGTTACTTGGCTTGGCTCAGAATGAGATGCCTGTTGGGTTCTGAGGAACCCCTGAGAAACACCAGTCATTCCGGTAACAGGAGCACATCTACCCAATCGATCTCCTCTGCTGAGAGACTGCAGTGTGGTGGGCATGGAGGAGGAGGGGTGTACAGAGGGCAATCCTGCAGGGATAGATTATCTGATGTTGCATCGCCATCTGATGGTCATAGAGGAAAAATTATTAAAGAACAGCAGTAAATAAAAATAGCGGGGATATATACAGGCGGGTACCGGTACTGGTTGTTTCCGGAATTTCCGGTCTAATTTCAGAGTTTAACGCGCGCTCAAACGTCAGTGAAACAACTGTGGTTGTACAGTCTCATCTATCTGTGGTACAGTCGGTTATCAAATGTAAAACATAATATTTAGCATAATAGCTTAAGAAATGTTAGCTGCTGATTATGACCAGGCCTCTCTACCGGAACTAATTGCCCCTCTACTACTGCCGACTTTTCCCCTTTCTCTCAATATTACCGGTGGCTGAACCATGGAGGAGGTGAGTAGTTAGCTAGCTAACGTTAGTCTGCTATTTAACTTGAGTCTGGGTTTATAGAAGAAGTTGAATATGGCGATTCTCCAAGCCCAGGAAGCAGCCATTCAATTTATCATTCACCAGCTTTTTCAAGCTTAATAATGTCAAAATTCGTTCGATACTTACCGAAGAATGGCGTTTCGCTCAGCAACGATCGTCACTACTGAGTTAGTGAACTGTATTTCCAAAAAAGGTCTAAATAAAGATGCATGTATCAGAAAAATGGAAACAATCAAAAGTATTGTTTTTGACCAAGTGAGCATGCATCTTCTGCAATTAATCATTACTGCCATGCACGGGTCGGATGCACTTGGTAAAATAAACTATAACGTTACTTAGATTCACCAAAAAGTGTTGTATTCTTCACACAACACACTATGACACCCACCATCTCAGCTTGTTCTAAAATAATTCAAGTAGTTAGAAAAACAAGATTAGCATTCCTGCAACATTCCTTTGTTTTAATATACTTTGATCTGAGAAATGAAGCTAATTGGCCAGTTTAATTT
The DNA here is from genome assembly GCF_057628025.1 of Oncorhynchus mykiss. NCBI lineage: Eukaryota > Metazoa > Chordata > Actinopteri > Salmoniformes > Salmonidae > Oncorhynchus > Oncorhynchus mykiss. Next base: position 44,213,311 of record NC_143030.1, on the reverse strand, counting down.
ATAGGATTCAATAAATATAGTAACCAACAAATGATATGGACAATTTATTTCTAACAGTGAGTTAGACATGAGCCACCCACGGCAATCTCTCCCCAACAACGAGTTTATAGTATTGGTTCTCTGTCTGACAAGTAGTATGGAGCCGAGTATTGTTTTCTTCATCCTATGTAATGTAGTCCCAGTGAATTTGGTTGTTTCCCCCCCCCCCCCCCCCCCCGTACAGATAAATTATTCATTGAAGTTGTTAGGTTTATGTCCTGTCCTACATCCAGATATTACTATGTTCTGACCACTAGATTGTGTTGTTCCATTCCCCCCCCCCCCCCCCCCCCATGTTAAAAGGGATAATTGCATTGATTTCCTTACCCTGTAGGCAGTTTATGGACATATGACAGTAACCCATGCTTTGGTTTTGTTTACCAGGACACTGTAAAGTCCATTATGCCTCTGAAGAGTATGAATTCTTAGCAACTGAGTCGCTGTAAAATAAATTATCGTTGGCAACTTCAGGTTTTTCGGGAATACTTTGAAAAATAACTTGACACTTAATCGGTCGGATCTGCTGGCTAGGGGCACTCAACATAAGGCAATGAAAAAATTGCCAAAACTTGTAAATGATGGTTATGAAGTAAACCAAAACTTGTTTCTCACAAGTGTAGCAGGTTGTGAACTCTGCAAACAACATTTCCACTCAGAATGAGAACAGTAAATTACTGTAATTAATACATGCATTAACAGAAATGTATGTAACCAAATTATGAGGATTAACGGTACATTTACTACTGGGGACAAATGTAATGGGGAATTGATAAAAAAGAAACAAATTGCAAACATTTCACACAAGTAAGTAATGAATGTGCAAGAATTGGTGGGAGAAAGCTGAGCACATTCTGGAGAGCTGAGCACATGCATTCTGGAGAGAAATGCCCAATATCTTCGTGCCACACCGCTTCCCTTCTTGTCTCAACGTTGAAAATTATACTCAAGACACTATCGAAACACACATTTTGGATGCTTTTCACTGACAGCCGCAACTCAATCAGCTAGGCCTATTGCAACGTGCTCTGCCCAAATAGAGCTTGCCAGCTTGTAGTCCTAAACCCAAAATGAGTTACCTGGTTCGTTCAGCCATTCCTATGAAGAAATAATAGGGTTTTGGATTAAATGGCAAAAAGAAGGTTTGAGGTTAACATAGGCTTTGAAGATTTTATACGTTTTGTTCTATTACTTAAAAAAAAAAAAACAGAGTTACAGGAGAAAAGAGGAAGGATGAATGAGCTAATTGGAAGCTGGGGATGATTAGGTGACCATGATGGTACAGTGCCTTGCGAAAGTATTCGGCCCCCTTGAACTTTGCGACCTTTTGCCACATTTCAGGCTTCAAACATAAATTATTCAGCCCCCTTAAGTTAATACTTTGTAGCGCCACCTTTTGCTGCGATTACAGCTGTAAATCGCTTGGGGTATGTCTCTATCAGTTTTGCACATCGAGAGACTGAAATTTTTTCCCATTCCTCCTTGCAAAACAGCTCGGGCTCAGTGAGGTTGGATGGAGAGCATTGGTGAACAGCAGTTTTCAGTTCTTTCCACAGATTCTCGATTGGATTCAGGTCTGGACTTTGACTTGGCCATTCTAACACCTGGATATGTTTATTTTTGAACCATTCCATTGTAGATTTTGCTTTATGTTTTGGATCATTGTCTTGTTGGAAGACAAATCTCCGTCCCAGTCTCAGGTCTTTTGCAGACTCCATCAGGTTTTCTTCCAGAATGGTCCTGTATTTGGCTCCATCCATCTTCCCATCAATTTTAACCATCTTCCCTGTCCCTGCTGAAGAAAAGCAGGCCCAAACCATGATGCTGCCACCACCATGTTTGACAATGGGGATGGTGTGTTCAGCTGTGTTGCTTTTACGCCAAACATAACGTTTTGCATTGTTGCCAAAAAGTTCAATTTTGGTTTCATCTGACCAGAGCACCTTCTTCCACATGTTTGGTGTGTCTCCCAGGTGGCTTGTGGCAAACTTTAAACAACACTTTTTATGGATATCTTTAAGAAATGGCTTTCTTCTTGCCACTCTTCCATAAAGACCAGATTTGTGTAATATACGACTGATTGTTGTCCTATGGACAGAGTCTCCCACCTCAGCTGTAGATCTCTGCAGTTCATCCAGAGTGATCATGGGCCTCTTGGCTGCATCTCTGATCAGTCTTCTCCTTGTATGAGCTGAAAGTTTAGAGGGACGGCCAGGTCTTGGTAGATTTGCAGTGGTCTGATACTCCTTCCATTTCAATATTATCGCTTGCACAGTGCTCCTTGGGATGTTTAAAGCTTGGGAAATCTTTTTGTATCCAAATCCGGCTTTAAACTTCTTCACAACAGTATCTCGGACCTGCCTGGTGTGTTCCTTGTTCTTCATGATGCTCTCTGCGCTTTTGACGGAGCTCTGAGACTATCACAGTGCAGGTGCATTTATACGGAGACTTGATTACACACAGGTGGATTGTATTTATCATCATTAGTCATTTAGGTCAACATTGGATCATTCAGAGATCCTCACTGAACTTCTGGAGAGAGTTTGCTGCACTGAAAGTAAAGGGGCTGAATAATTTTGCACACCCAATTTTTCAGTTTTTGATTTGTTAAAAAAGTTTGAAATATCCAATAAATGTCGTTCCACTTCATGATTGTGTCCCACTTGTTGTTGATTCTTCACAAAAAAATACAGTTTTATATCTTTATGTTTGAAGCCTGAAATGTGGCAAAAGGTCGCAAAGTTCAAGGGGGCCGAATACTTTCGCAAGGCACTGTATGAGGGCCAGATTGGGAATTTAGCCAGGACACAAGGGTTAACACCTCAACTCTTACGATAAGTGCCATGCGATCTTTATTGACCACAGAGTCAGAATACCTGTTTAACGTCCCATCCAAAAGACAGGACCCTACAGAGGGCAATGTCCCCAATCACTGTCCTGGGGCATTGGAATATATATATTTTTAGACTGGAATATATATTTTTTTAGACTGGAGGAAAGAGTGTCTTCTACTGGCCCTCCAACAACACTTCCAGCAGCATCTGGTCTCCCCTTCCAGGGACTGACCAGGACCAAACCTGCTTCGCTTCAGAGGCAAGCCAGCAGAGGGATGCAGGGTGGTATGCTGATGAATTATGAAGCTTTTATGTGTTTTTTTATTTATTACATAAATGTTTAAAAATTCAGTGACATTAGCTGATGAAGATTCTCAGAACAAAACATATAAAATGTCTTAAGCCTGTTTACCACAGACTTTATTTTCTGTGTTTTATTTGTAAAAATCCATTAAATTCCCCGTAGGCTTTTCCCCAAATGTATTTCAATTTACTTTAAGCCTATTGGATGTGCCACCTATTGAAAAAAAGTGGGTTACCTTCACATGTTCGTCCAAAATAATTCCAACGTCCGAGCATTGCGCTATGCACCCGCCAATTCGCATGGTTGAAACTATCTCACCGGAGAAAGCATCCGAGCCATACTCTTTTAGCCCAGACAGCATCAGATACATGGGCACACATACTGAGACAGTGGAGTGCTATTTTGCTCGTTGGGCTGCTTTATCTGAGATTGATGCAGTTTTCTGTCGGTGTGCGTCTTGGTCAAATAAATTATCAATATTTAAATGTTTTATTTGGATGGGAAATGAGGTACGGTAGGGCGTGCCAGGCCAACTAAGGCCCGCCCATAACATTGTCCCTGTATCCTACTCTAAATAAAAGGTGGTGGAAAAACATCATGCACTATAAAAAAATAGACACATTTAGAAAGCCCATCCCACACATTGTCATAGTCCAAATCAAATCCCTACAGGTTCAGGCGTGTGAGGGTAGAACATTCTTCGACAGGATTCTTTGCAAGGCCTCGGCTGTAGAAAGGCGTAGAGCCGCACCCAATTTTCTGATTTCTACTCTGTTTGTGCCGTTTATGACCGTGTCCAAAGCTACAGCCATAATTGGTAGACGGTTCCGATTGGAGAATCGCTGTTTGCGTTACTGAGCAGTAAACCAAACTATTAAATCCAGTTTTTAGATGTTAATCCTGTCTCCCCAAATCAAAACCAAACAGATTCCATGTTCTCACTTTGCGCGCACACGTGTCTGTGTTTCAAACCTATTTGTCTAGCTAATCCGCCTTGCAGTATGGGCACAATGCTGCCCCAGGCGGGAATGTAGAGGAAATGTGCCTGCAAAGTCCGAACAAGACATTGCCAGCCATATTACATTTAGAATTTGTTTTTTTTGGGGGGGGGGGGGGGGGAACTGCGATTCTCCAATCGGAATCGTCAACCGATCATAGATGTAGTTTCAGACGCGGAACACGTGCTGCTAACAGGTACAGTGATTGGACCATGTGTTATCTCAAACGCAGTTGCTTTGGAATGCCCCTCCTAGTTTTTCTCATTAATTAAATATTGGGCTACTTTTTCTCATTAATTAAATATTGGGCTACTTGCTAGCTAACCTTTTAAAAACGAACCTCGGCGGCAGAGCTAAAGCTTGTGACCGAGGTCGGGTACAGGCTGCTGTAAGCAGCAGATTTCCGGCCCACCTTTACTTGCCGATACTTTCTTTGTTCTCGATTCAGAGTTACCGGTGTCTTCTTAAAACCCTTGCATGAGGCTTGGAGCTCAATTGAAATCGGATGGGATTACGGAATCAGTTTTTAGCAAACACAAAGAAATGGGCTACAGCAGTGCGATCTGTCTTATTTCTGAAGATATGGATGTTTTATAAAGCCCGACACGTTCAACAGTTGTTGATCATAACTACGGTAGGTTTTCCTCTACTCACTTTTCTTATAAAATATACTTCTCAAAGGTCAATGTAGCCCACTGGTGAAATGTTATGCACAATGGTAACATGGACTGGGTAAAGGTGCAACCATTTTCTAGAAATCAGGTTTTCTTTCGGGTTCGGGCTCATTACATTTCTGTGACATTGGACTTGAAATAAGTTTGGCTCGGGCTAAGCCGAACCGGACAAATGTTTTCAGAACGTATTTTGACAACCTTAGTGTAGAGGTCGACCGATTTATGATTTTTGAACGCCGATACCGACTATTGGAGGACCAAAAAAAGCAGATATCGGCCGATTTGTTAAAAAAAAAAAACATGTATTTAATTTATTTGTAATAATGGCAATTACAACAATACTGAATGAACACTTATTTTAACTAAATATAATACATCAATAATAACAATTTAGCCTCAAATAAATAATGAAACATGTTCAATTTAGTTTAAATAATGCAAAAACAAAGTGTTGGAGAAGAAAGTAAAAGTGCAATATGTGCCATGTAAAAAAGCTAACGTTCAAGTTCCTTGCTCAGAACATGAGAACATATGAAAGCTGGTGGTTCCTTTTAACATGAATCTTCAATATTCCCAGGTAAGACGTTTTAGGTTATAGTTATAGGAATTCTAGGACTATTAATCTCTCTACGATTTGTATTTCATATACCTTTGACTATTGGATGTTCTTATAGGCACTTTAGTATTGCCAGTGTAACAGTATAGCTTCCGTCAATCTCCTCGCTCCTACCTGGGCTTGAACCAGGAACACATCGACAACAGCCACCCTCGAAGCATCGTTACCCATGCAGCGCAAGGGGATCAACCACGCCAAGTCTCAGAGCAAGTGATATTTGAAACGCTATTAGCGCGCACCCCGCTAACTAGCAATTTCACATCGGTTACACCAGCCTAATCTCGGGAGTTGATAGGCTTAAAGTCATAAACAGCGCAATGCTTGAAGAATTGCGAAGAGCTGCTGCCAAACGCAGGAAAGTGCTTTTTGAATGATTGCTTACGAGCCTGCTGCTGCCTACCATCGCTCTATCAAATCATAGACTTAATTATAACATAATAACACACAGAAGTACGAGCCTTATGTCATTAATATGGTCGAATCCGGAAACTATCATTTCGAAAACAAAACGTTTTCTTTCAGTGAAATACGGAACCGTTCCGTATTTTATCTAACGGGTGGCATCCCTAAGTCTAAATATTTCTGTTACATTGCACAACCTTCAATGTTATGTCATAATTATGTACAATTCTGGCAAATTAATTATGGCCTTTGTTAGGAATAAATGGACTTCACACAGTTCGCTAAGAGCCAGACGGCCCAAACTGCTGCAAATACCCTGACTGCTTGCACGGAACACAAGAGAAGTGACACAATTTCCCTAGTTATAAGAAATTCATGTTCGCAGGCAATATTAACTAAATATGCAGGTTTAAAAATATATACTTATGTATTGATTTTAAGGAAAGGCATTGATGTTTATGGTTAGGTACATTGGTGCAACAACAGTGCTTTTTTTTCCGCAAATGCGCTTGTTAAATCATCACCTGTTTGTCGAAGTAGGCTGTGATTCGATGATAAATTAACAGGCACCGCATCGATTATATGCAACGCAGGACACACTAGATAAACTAGTATATCGTCAACCATGTGTAGTTAACTTGTGATTCTGTTAAGATTGACTGTTTTTTATAAGATACGTTTTTAATGCTAGCTAGCAACTTACCTTAGCTTCTTGCTGCCCTTGCGTAACAGGTAGTCAGCCTGCCATGCAGGCTCCTCGTGGAGTGCAATGTAAGGCAGGTGGTTGTGGGTTGGACTAGTAACCGGAAGGTTGCAAAAACGAATCCCTGAGCTGACAAGGTACAAATCTGTCATTCTGCCCCTGAACAAGGCAGTTAACCCACCGTTCCTAGGCTGTCATTGAAAATAAGAATGTGTTCTTAACTGACTTTCCTAGTTAAATAAAGGTGTAAAAAAAATTAAAAAATCTGCCAAATCGGTGTCCAAAAATATAGATTACCGATTTGTTATGAAAACGTGAAATCGGCCCTAATTAATCGGCCATTCTGATTTAATCGGTCGACCTCTACTTTAGTGGACACCCACCTGTCTCGATCAATGAGGGAAGATCAGAAGCGGACTAGATGGCAACGTATACATAGTTGGATTACTTAATGGAGCAAAACACGATTTAATTGAATCATGTTCTAAATTCAAACGTTCTCCCTGCAACTGGCCATGGGCGTTTTAGAATACACAGGTGACTTCCGTATCGGCAAGTAAAGGTTGGTCAAATCTGCTGCTTACAGCTGAACAGCAGCCTGTACACGACCTCAAACTCAAGTTTTAGCTCTACCGCAGAGGTTCGTGTTGACAACTTATTTTGTAACCCCCCCCCCCCTTCCAGTGACAAAGAACTACATCCAAAATCAAGAGTTATCCTTCACGTTGAAGGATGACATCTACGTACGGTATCAGTCGTTCAGCACGCAGAGCAAGCTGGAGGAGGCGACGCAAAAGATGGACCCGTACAAGATTGACATTGGAGCAGTCTACTGTCACTGGGTGGGGCTCCGTTACTCACCGTGTTTATCTGACCACCTGTTACACACATTCTTGCTTTCTTCTCCATCGGCCTAACTCGATCACATGCATCTGTTGTCCCTCAAGTGTCCATTTTTATTTATATATATATATATATATATATATATTTTTTTTCCATTCCTCCTTCTGTCACCCTCAGCCCAATCAGCATAACACAGTGAAGTCTGGATCCTTCCAGGCTCTTGAGAAGGAGCTGGTGTTTGATATTGATATGACAGACTATAATGATGTCAGAAGCTGTTGCACGTACTTGGATCACAGCCAGAAAGTGTATTTGTAGTTCTACCATCTTTACTATTATACAGATGTAAAGTATGTTTGAATGTACAACAGACTAATTCAGGGACGGTGCCTTTTGACGTTTTGTTGGGGGTGTGGGACTGTTGTCTTGTTTTGCAGTGCTGCAGACATCTGCCCAAAGTACTGGACTCTGATGACTATTGCTCTCTGTATCCTGGACAGGGCACTTCGAGGGGAGTCAAAAGAAAAAAAAGGTGATTTAATTGCCATTTAGCAGATGCTTTTATACAAAACCAGTCACGAATGCATACATTTATTTTATGTATGGGTGATCCAACTTTCCCCAGTATGCTCTAGTAGGACAGGACATACTGAGCAGCAAAGAGGCTGCGGACAAAGTGCTGGCCCTTGTGCCTGAAGATATCCTTTTCCTCTGCCGATTTTTATTACATGACACTATATGAAATGTGTGTGTAGCCATACATGTACTGTAGATTTGTCTCACACACACACAGCGTTCCGTATCTTAACGTTTAGCAGGTTTTTGCGATAAAATGCCTATCCTTAACGTAAACCACATGTCAGAAAGGAGCTGCTGCAGTGCTTCCAGACTGAAAAAACCCTGAGAAGCGCTGGTGTATATTTAAGACTCTGGTCCAAAACAAACGTGTAAGTCGCCATGCCCACACAACAGTGAAGACTGACATAAGCCTTGTTATAACACAATACAACAATGTGGTGATGTCATAAGCGCATGCTTGGCTGCCATTAACAACTCTACTTTCTACCACCAGACGACTGCCAAGGGCCATTACTTTGAGAAGGAGATCATGTGGCAGTACTGTTACCCTTGGGTTGATGTGAACGTCAGTAAAGGAGTCAACCACTTGCTGAAGAGCCCCTTCAGCGTCCATCCCAAAACGGGTAAGGGAAAAACTAATGAAGTGCATGAGTAATGGATGAAACCTGAGAGAAACGGTCAAAAGACGCTCTCATCCAACTGAAGGAGATACTCTTAGGATGTCATTAGCTCAACAACACCTTTTCTCAATTATCCTTACTTCCCCAAAGGGCGGATCTCTGTTCCTATTGACCTGAGAGAACTGGATCGCTTTGACCCCTGTGATGTGCCCACTATCAGGTAAGCCCTCAGTCAATTTTTCATAATAAGAACTTTGTAAAGAGAGAAATTCAAAATGTATTCCCAAAGCCTTACAAACTTTGTTTATGTGTGGCGTCCCTAGGGTTCTTCTCAGTTGGTACACTCACCGGTCCTGTTATCGTTTCTCCCTGTAGTCTGATCTGTGAGGAGCTGGATCGGCCCAAGACAGCAGGAGGAAGAGAAGGAAGAACCCAAGGAAAAGCAGGAGAGCGACGGAAGAGAGGTATTCAAAAAAGACAAGTGCAATTAATCACTAAGAACCAAGGGATCTAATATTGTTTTGTTCATTGCATGTTGATTTGACTAACAAAAAACGTTCTGGTTCCATAGACTACAAACGAACAAGCTTGGGGAAGTATGTGAAACTGTTAGATGAATTCCTGGAAGGGATGGCTCGCTCAAGGAAAGGGGAGTATCTTAAAAAGAGTGGTGGGTGTAATTTAAAGTCCTTCGTGGAAGAATACAATTGTTAGTATGAACATTTAGATCTAAACGAGTTGATGATCATGGATTTTTTTCTCAATTTCTTTTCACAGATCTTCAAAAGGACTTCTAGCCCTTAGCGGTGTCCAACGGAATACTGTCTGATGCTGGGATTGGTACCTACATTGGTTGGCTAATCTTAAACCATCCCGTCATCAGTTGTTTATAATATGACAGTTAAAGATGGAGAACACACATTAGATACACTGTAAACAAATGGTTTGTTTGAGAATTGTCATGCAAATATTTGAAATCAACAATTGAAAAATCAGTTGTGCAAAACTTTTATATTTTTATTTTATTAGGCAAGTCAGTTAAGAACAAAATCTTATTTTCAATGACAGCCTAGGAACAGTGGGTTAACTGCCTGTTCAGGGGCAGAACGACAGATTTGTACCTTGTCAGCTCAGGGATTTGAACTTGCAACCTTTCGGTTACTAGTCCAACGCTCTAACCATTAGGCTACCCTGCCTCCCCATATATAGCCTATTGTTTTCTAATTAAAATGACTTTATACTACAGTTTGTGTCAATCTATGTTGTGTCATGAGAGTCAAGGATAGAACAGGTACAATCAAGTCACATAACAGTACATGCCAGGGTATCAATGTAAAAATGTCCCATCATAGGGTCTTCACTTTTCCAATTATTGGGTTGAAAATGCATAAAGTAACTATCTAACAAGAAACTAATGCAAGGATACACCAGAGATGTTTTTTTTTATTTTTTTTAATTTTTTGTAAAACGACCCGGAAGAAGTTAGTGCAAAATGTGATATCGGGAGACCGAGGTCAGAAATTCTCTCTCACAACCATCTTGGATATAGAATCCTAACTCGGTGAGTGTGTCTGCCGCGAATCTAACTTCATCTAACCATTTATCGCAGTTTAAATTATTTAAAACAGGGCTCTGAAAGTACATGAGAAGTGTGGCATACCCCTCATGTGGATATTTATCCGTATCATTATCTGTACACAGAAATATTCACTGTTTATGTTATCGATCTCTGGTACAAAATGGGGGAACACGACTTTGCCCACATTTGCTAACGGGTATAGGCTTGGTTTCATGTGACACGACAGTTGAGAACACAGGACGAATTATAAGTTTTACGGATGGGGCAACTTGTGTAGTGTTCAGTGGAAGTTGTCAGTGAGCCAACCTATGAACATATCTTTGACAGCGCACATCCAGCTAGCAAGATTCAAGCGAAGCTTGTTCGGAAGTGAGTGTACCGTTAGCTAACCATCTACCTAATCTTTTACTGTTTTCTTGGACTATACAAGTTGGTAGCTATGATTGTTATTGCTGTGACGTTATATTAAACAGCGTTTTCGTCCAGTGTCCATTTGTCTCCTGATTTGCAGCTTGCCAGTATTAACTATCTAGATAACGTTAATCCATTTAAAGTGGCTAGTTAGCTTGCTAACTAGGGAATGTATCATTACATTAGCAACACGTGAAACACAGTTAACGCTTGAGTTCGAAATTAAAATGGCTTGTTGGATAACCACTAATTTATCCAGTTACCCTCACTGTCAGTAAGTACCTAACCAATGTTTGATAGTATGAGTCGGTCACATTGAGTATAATCTGCCGCCCTAGAATTTCGCTTCATCCGCAATAACATGTTGATTTAGTATTTAGCTGGGAATGATATGGATTTGAACACAGTGGGAGAACCTCAATTTCATACTTTTCGCGTCCTCTTTCTCAAAACCAATTGGATGAGAGGCAGAGGTCCCTACCATCTGACTTCCTTCAATGGTGTTTGAGGTGATTTTACTGAGACATTGAGTCCACATGCACACAATGCGATTATTGTGGATAGATTAATATAATAGTTTGATTAAAACCTTTACATGCTTTGCAAGAAGAACGATTCCCTTAATGTTTTACATGAGACACATCTGAAATCGGGCTACATGATGGCACTCTGATAAATGGAGAGAATCCCCAATCAAAATAAACGTTCTACCACAGCGAGCATGCTTTTTTTGACATATAAAGTTTGTGAACTACTTCTATGCATTAATTCAGTTGTTCTGAACGCACTTCACCCAGCACTGAAGAGGGAGGCTAGCTCAGCTGGTGTTAACACATACACAATCAAATACAGCACTGGGAATGCCAATTAAGGTGTTTACATGTGCAAATAATTAGAAAGATTGCACAGAAAACCAGGTGCATTAATCGGTGTATGCTTACTTTGATTTTGACCTAATGCCGATTTTAAGATGAACAGAGTAAGGTGTTTACATGATTGCATAATCTGCCTACTGCCATAATCAGTTTATCGAATTACTACTGTGCTGGTTAATGTACTCATTGAATCCAATTCCTACTACTACATTTTTTTTGTCATCTTCTCTTTATGGATTTACCTAGTCAATGGGAGACGTGGAAAAGTATCTAGTAAGTTAGTCTGTGTTTTATTCATGCCATGTCAGTTATTCCTGGTGAGTCATTCCTTGATTTCTCATTTCAGACACAAGCATGCCTGGTGAAGCCACAGAGACAGTCCCGGTCACTGAGCAGGAGATGCAGCAGCCACAAGTTGAGACTGGTTTGTATAGCATTATTACATCACACTTGCATGCTAAGATACTAAACTGCAAGGCTAATGGGGTCCTGGAACTCAAACACTGCAGTAGCTAATTCAAAAGTGCTTGTTGGATGTAGTGACTGAAGTCATATTCCCCCAGTGCAGTGGTGGCTGTTATTTGAGAGCTCTATATTAATTGAACTCACTCAGGAAGTGTAGCACCCATCAGTTGACACTTAGATAATCGAGCAGGTGATACTGCTGTAGAATGACACACTGTTGGGGACGCTCACTTGGAACCGTTTTCTCTGCGTCAAGTACAGCTTTACACATATTCTCATATATAGGGATATGTGGTGTCAGGTTTCCTTTAAGGGGAAGGGTGGGCTGATCAGCTGAATGATCATGTATAGTGAGGTCCAAAAGTATTTGGACAGTGAAAAATGTTTTGTTTTGCCTCTGTACTCTAGCACTTTGAAGTTATACAATTGCTGAGGTTCAAGGGCAGACTGGCTTACATTTGAGGGTATTTTCATCCATCTCTGGTGAACCGCTTAGAAATCACAGCACTTTTTGTACATGGTGTCCCCCCCATTTTAGGGAACCAAAAGAATTTGGACATCATTTATCATTTTTTTTTGGGGGGGGGGGGTGATATTTATGCCTCTAACTTTCTCTCTCAACATTATTCACAATTCAGTCATGATTATCTGTAATAATGGTAGCATCCACATTAATATAGAAGTGTTTAGGAAACATTTACAGTAAAAGTGACTCAAATGACACTACATTATTTACCATTTCTATTGGGCACAAATACTTTTGGTTCCCTAAAATGGTGGGGACTATGTACAAAGTGCTGTAATTTCTAAACCGTTCAACCAATATGGAGGAAAATACCCTCAAATTAAAGTTGATAGCCTGCACTTTAACCTCGTATTCTTGGTATCATTTCAAGTACAGGGCCAAAACAACAAAATGTGTCAATGTCCAAATACTTTTGGACCTCCCTGTATAAACCATGGCCTGTAGATTATAATCCCGGGGGGACTCTCTTTTCCTTTCTTTTTTTTACTTTGAAGTGAGTAGCCCTCAAGGATTATGTTTGGCCAGTCATCGACTCACTTTGCATCAATGTTGAAAAAAGGGTGTGGGAACAATTTTAGGGATTTGAGATGGCTTAAAAAATTATGGTTGTCTTGAATTTCACTGCAGGTCAAATGGGTTATCCAGGACCCCTTATTTACTGAAACCCACTCACTCACAACCGCATGTGTTGAATGTTACTGTACCGACAACTGTGTTGTAAAACACTTTCTAATGCATGGGTATCGCTGTAGTGGCATGTGCATGGACATTTTTTAAAGAAACATCCTGCACGCATTAATTATAACTGAACAAAAATATAAACGCAACATGCAACAATTTCAACCATTTTACTGTGTTACAGTTCAGTCAATTGAAATCAATTCAATAGGCCCCAATCTATGGATTTCACATTACTTGGCATGGGTGCAGCCATGGGTGGGCCTGGGAGGGCATAAACCCACCCACTGGTGAGCCAGGGCCCAGCCAATCAAGAGTTTTTCCCAACAAACGGGCTTTATTACAGACAGAAATAGTCCTCAGTTTCATCAGCTGTCCGGGTGGCTGGTTTCAGATAATCCCGCAGGTGAAGAAGCCAGATGTGGAGGTCCTGGGCTGGTGTGGTTACACAAGGCCTGCGGTTGTGAGACCTGTTGGATGTACTGCCAAATTCTCTTAAATGACGTTGGAGGTGGTAGAGAAATGAACATTAAATTCTCTGGCAATAGCTCTGGAGGACATTCCTGCAGTCAGCATTCCAAATGCATGCTCCCTGAACTTGAGAAATCTCTGGTGTTGTGTTGTCTCAACTGCAATTTTTTAGTGTCTTTTTGTCCCCAGCACAAGGTGCACATATGTAACGACCATGCTGTTTAATCAGCTTCTTGATGATCCACACCTGTCAGGTTGATGGATTATCTTGGCAAAGGAGAAATGCTCACTAACAGGGATGTAAACACAATTTGAGAGGAATAAGCTTTTTGTGCCCATGGAACATTTCAGGGATCTTTTATTTCAGCTCATGAAACGTGAGACCAGCACTTTATGTTTCATTTTATATATATATTTTTTTTACGTGTTTCATTTTATATTTTTGTTCAGTATATGTGATACTATTTTATTAGCAACCTCGGCATTAAAAAGTGTTACTGACTTATCATAGAGCATTAGGAATTCCTTATGCTTCTGGAAATATATATTTAGTTTTTAGACCAGCTTTTATGTTATTTACATTTTTTATATTCACACCTACATTCTCTTTGACCATGTTAGTGATATGGTTGGTAATGTTATGCTCACAATTGCGGGCCTTTTTATGGCATTGATTTGACTAAATGTTTGATGGCAAAGGTAAGCTGCTTCTGTGAAGTATCTTATGGCGCTTTATTTTCAAGTCATTTAAGAAACATTGGTTTTAAATGCAATTAGTATTGATGGTTTTCTTAAAGCATTTTCTCATTTCATTTACATGCTGCAGAAAACAAAATTCTGATTAGTATAACAAAGATGCGCCAATATGCAAGTGGAGATAATTGGTGACACTTTTGGATTTCCTCACTACCAAGCCCTGAACCAGAAGATTGAAGTGTTGAAAACCATGACGGTTATAAGCAGATGAATCGCCATGTTTCCTGAAGAGACAATGAGTTGGAGCTGGTGAAGGCCACAGATTTGCTTTTGAAGACCACTGGTCATGATGGCAGCCGAAGAAGGTGCTGAACAAGTGAAGACGATTGGAGAAGATTCTGGATGTTCAGTACCACAGGTGCCTGTTAATGAAGTGAATGAGAAACTACAGTACAGGGTTTATGGAGCGAGCCCACATAGTTTTGCAGGTGATTACTTAGTGTTGCTAGTGGAAACACCATAGGTGTTGGCTGATAAATGGGAACTGTTAGCTATGACCACAGGAGAAGACTTTCGGAATTCAAGTTAGACTGTTGGGAAAGCGGTAAATTGTTTTTGTTCAGCAAGGAAGACTGCGTTGTTCCAGAAAAGTGTTGAAAATCCACTTGGGGATTTGGGTTAAATTGCATGAAGTGGATGAGAAAATGTTTACATTTTGCTTTTCAGTTCTAGTTATTTGACTGTAATTCAGGTAAGGTTATCAAATTGCCTCATCACATCAAACAGAATAGCAACCTGTTAAATCAAAATTTTCTAATTCAACCGTTTTCACTAGTGGTTCAGTGTGCATGTGGTTCTCTGTGGTAAGATTCTTTTCACTCTGAAATATTGTGTCATTAAGGTTTGTAGATGTATTGAATGCTGCTCGCTCTTCAGAGGGTTTCTACCCACTTTCGGTCTCAAGGTTTTTCCAGTCACAATCTTGTGCATTTAGGCACTGCATGGTAACTGGGACATGGGCTCAAGTTTGGTTTTGTGGGTACACACAACATTCACCCATTCTTGGTTCACTTGTAGCAAACGGAAGGCTGATGTCTGCATCCTTGAACAACCTCACAAACACCTTGGTTCAACTGAATTGATACACTACATGGCCAAAAGTATGTGGACACCTGATTGTCGAACATCTCGTCCCAAAATCATGGGCATTAATATGGAGTTGGTCCCTGCACTTCTGGGCAGGATTTCCACTAGATGTTGGAATATTGCTGCGTGGACTTGCTTCCATTCAGCCACAAGAGCATTAGTGAGGTCGGGCACTGATGTTGGGCGATTAGGCCTCGCTCGCAGTTGGCATTCCAATTCATCCCAAAGGTGTTCAATGGGGTTGAGGTCAGTGCTCTGTGCAGGCCAGTCAAGTCCTTCCACACCGATCTCGACTGACTATTTCTGTATGGACCTCGCTTTTTGCATGGGGGCGTTGTCATGCTGAAACAGGAAATGGCCTTTCCCAAACCCATTTCATGAAGCTCCCGCCAAACCGTTCTTATGCTGATGTTGCTTTCATACAGACAGTTTGGAACTCAGTAGTGAGTGTTGCAACTGAGGACAGGTGAGCTTGTGTGGCGTACCACTTTGTGGCTGAGCTGTTGTTGCTCCTAGACGTTTCCACTTCACAATAACAGAGCTTACAGTTGACCAGGCCGCTCTAGCAGGGCAGAATTTTGTGTATTGAGATTGTATGGCTGTGTGCTCGTTTTTATACACCATGTCAGCAACGGGTGTGGCTGAAATAGCCGAATCCACTCATTTGAAGGGGTGTCCACATACCTTTGTGTATATATAGTGTAGATCTAGATCACAACCCCAATTCTAAAAATGTGCTCATTCAATTGTTTCCTCTTAATATTTTGTGTCATATAATCAAAACATTTGTACCCCAACTTCCTCATGTTGGTAAAAGTACCTGGTATAGGAGAATACCGTTACTGTAGTTAGATTTTATTAAACGAGGGGTTAAATCATTTTGATCATATGCTTCAAAAAAACGTTATTGTAAGCTTATCAACCGCTCCTCACACTTGCTGTGACTACCCCTGCCGCTCCTTCCGCTCCTCCTTTTCTTCCTATCAACTCCAGGGGTGTTGAGTTCCTCTGCTCCCCCTGAGATGGCTGTGTCTGACGTGACCAAGTCAGCCGCTTTGGAGAGTCCTGTGCCTCTAGGATCCGCCACTGTTCTTCCAGAGATCGAATCCCAACCGGTGTCAGAAATGGCTTTAGGAGAGGCATCTAGTGGACAACTTAATGGTGTAGAAGCAACACCTGAAGTTGAAGCAACCATTGTTGAAGAACGTAAAGAAACTGCTGAACAGGTCACCCAAGCACCAGAAGAGGTCATCATTCAAGATTCTGCTGAAGTTATAGAGGCTACCGTGGCAGCCACTCAAGATGCAGTGGCTGCAGAACCCGTGGCAGTGGCTGAAGAGACTCCGGTCCAAGAACCAGAACCTGCTGCTAAAGAGCCAATCGCAGACACTATTGATGGGATGGCACGTGTAACTCCAGAAGTCACCCCCGAGCCTGCAGTCGAGATGATCACTGAAGAGTTGGAGACTGTGAGTCTGGATCCATCTCTTGATGATGCCGTACTATGCACTGAAGTGGCCAGCTCGGACACTGGGGCCCCAGAACCTGAAGCACTGCCTGCTGATATGACCATTGACACGCTAAACGAAACTTCTGTTGAGAAAGGACCAATTGCGGCCTTCTCTGAGGCCGTCCAGACGAAGGTGATGTCAAATCGCGCAGGCCCGACCGTCTCCACCTGTCTCCTGTCAGGTGGGTCACTTTGTGTGCAAAGTTAGTTGCTTTTCCCCTCTTACAGCAGCTCCCCCTTTTCAGACATTTTGTCTCTTTTTTTTATACTTGCAAACTTCTGCGCCAATGCTGGGCCTATATTTGCCCTTTCAAATGTTATGTTTTGCCCCAAAAAATAGTAAAATGTTATTATGCTTGATGAAAAGGGCTTATGTTTAGAGAAATGAAGAGATTTTCAATATTACATTTTCTTTTTTAGGGCTTGTTATTATCTCATGAGTATCCATTGGCTCTCAATTTTCTCTTGCGTCACTGTTTAAACACAGCGTTTCACCTTGAAACAGGCCAGTCCATTTAGGCACTTAATGTAAAGAACTGACTTCCAGCAACTTCTTTGTCTTTTGTCATCAGATGTGGACTGTCCTTTGACTGTACTATTTCAGTCTCTCTAACTTTCTCTGGGCTTATTGGTGTTTATCAGGAAGAATGCCTCCTAGCCAACTGTGTTAATGTGCTCTAACTGCAGTATCTGTTTTTAACACTGGTATTTGTAGCCAATGGGGGTAGTTAGGGAGTGGTAATAGTTCCAGTTATGGCTTTTTGGTCATTGCGGTACACCTTTTTACTACTCACTAGCCACATTTAATCCATTGTGGGTTGTTTTTTAATTTAACATATGAAATTGGTCATGTTTCTATTAAATAACAATTGCATTTATTTGTCTATACTATAGCCTGACTTTTAAACTTTTTTTTATTTATATTTTTACCTCCAAAATGAACAACATTGCACCTCATCACTGCAAAAAAAAAAAGTAACGAATTACAATCTCATTCAGTCGATTGAACAATTTTGAGGTTATGGATGTTAGTGGGCTGAATTTGCCTTTTAAGTGTGAACCCATTAGGGGACTTAGGTCAAACAATGCATAGCATTGTTTATACCCACTACAGTTACTTAGAATTTGACCTGTCATACCACTGTCACAAATGTATTTTAGTGTAAATAGTGCCACGCTTTCCTCTGCACTGAGTGGGCCCTCACTTTTGCTCTCTGGTTATGAAATTGGACTAACGCTGTAGAAAATGTTTTGTGTGTGGGTCTGTGCTTGGACCAAGTAGATGTTGGTGTTTTAACTTTAGGTTGTCAGTTGTGGTTTTGCCTGAATACTTGAATTGTAGTGTGCATTGAGTTTGCTGCCCTGCAACAAATCCTTCCATTTTGGAAATAAGGTTGGTGTGGTGTTCATTTTCCTAACCCTGGAGTTATGATGTAACATTGTCTTGTGTGTTCTGATCTTTTAACCCGCATGGTTCAGGCTTTGACTTCCTTCCAAATTTTTAACAAACATATTTGTTTCATTCAGCCGCACCCTCTGCCCCTGCAAGTGTGGCTACCTCCCAGGAACCCCAGGCTGCTTCTGGCCCTGCCAAGCCCAAAGGCAAAGAGGCCAAGGGTGGCTCGACCCCAAAGGCTGTCCCTGGCAGAAGAAAAAAGACCTCGATATCTGCCTCCTCCTCTTCTCCTACCTCCCCAAAGCAAACCTCCTCAACACCCTGTTCCCCCTTAGCTACCTCACCTGGG
Organism: Oncorhynchus mykiss; assembly: GCF_057628025.1. Lineage (NCBI taxonomy): Eukaryota > Metazoa > Chordata > Actinopteri > Salmoniformes > Salmonidae > Oncorhynchus > Oncorhynchus mykiss. Next base: position 44,194,600 of record NC_143030.1, on the reverse strand, counting down.
GCATCTGGAGCTCCCAGCCAGGGCAACCGTGCTGTCCCAAAGGTTGTAAAGGCTGGCAAACAAGGAAAGGCTAAGAAAGGAGAGGCTTTCAAGCCTGCTGTTGACCTGCCAGCCCCAGCCCAGGCTCCTGCCCCCACAGAGGCCAAACCTGTTCCTATTGAGCTTAAAGCTGCTCCTGCACCAGTAGTGGCCATGCCAGCACCTGTTGCTGCAGATCCTGCACCTGCCTCACCCGTCTCTCCCAAGCCTGAGGCTTCCCCTGTGGCCTTCAAAGTGACCTCAAAGCCTGCTGCATCAGCCCCTATGTCATTTGCTGATGCTGTTGCCTCTAGCCCACTTAAAGCTGCCCCTGAAATGCCCAATGCCAAGCCTAAGCCTGTGCCCAAAGCTGAGGTGAAAGAGGTCAAGGCAGCCCCTGCACCAGCTAAGCCTGCTCTGGAGGATGATGACCTTCCACCTCTCATTCCACCAGAGGAGCCAGTAAAGATGCCAGTCTACTCACCCCCTAAAGTAGTAGAGGCTCCTAAGCCTGCCCTAGTTGCTTCTCCAGCTCCCCCTAAACCAGCTCCAGTTGAGCCTGTTGTAGCTGCACCAGCTCCGCCCAGGCCTGCGCCAATTAAGCCCGTTGTAGCTGCACCAGCTCCACCCAAGCCTGCGCCAATTAAGCCCGTTGTAGCTGCACCAGCTCCACCCAAGCCTGCGCCAATTAAGCCCGTTGTAGCTGCACCAGCTCCGCCCAAGCCTGCGCCAATTAAGCCCGTTGTAGCTGCACCAGCTCCGCCCAAGACTTGCCCAGTTGAGCCCGTTGTAGCTGCACCAGCTCCGCCCAAGCCTTGCCCAGTTGAGCCCGTTGTAGCTGCACCAGCTCCACCCAAGCCTGCGCCAATTAAGCCCGTTGTAGCTGCACCAGCTCCGCCCAAGCCTTGCCCAGTTGAACCTGTTGTAGCTGCGCCAGCTCCACCCAAGCCTGCGCCAAAAAAGCCTGTTGTAGCTGCACTAGCTCCGCCCAAGCCTTGCCCAGTTGAGCCCGTTATAGCTGCGCCAGCTGCACCCAAGCCTGCGCCAAATAAGCCTGTTGTAGCTGCACCAGCTCCGCCCAAGCCTTTACCAGTTGAGCCTGTTGTAGCTGCACCAGCTCCGCCCAAGCCTGCGCCAATTGATCCTGTTGTAGCTTCCCCTAAGCCTGTTGAAGTAGCCATTGTACCACCACCACCTCCAGTTTCAAAACCTGCCCCCACCACTGCTAAAATCCCAACCAAACCGGAGCCTGTGACCAAGAATGAGGGTATTTCTTCTTCCTCCTCTCTGTCTCCTGTGTCCCCTCTGTTTGCCTGCCAATGTTGAGTTCTGTGGCCCATTCACTGGCTTGCTCAAGTGTCTCTTCCCTTTTTCTTCTGGTTTGAGTTGAAGAAAGTAGAGATGGTAGTAGTCGGTGTATTAGGTTCGCTTCAAATGTAACCTCAACTGGCCTGTTTCAAAGATTACATGTAATTGGAGCTATTGATTGGTGAAATCAGTGCTCCCACTTTAGTGCCATTTTTGTTATTTTGGATTATAATTTCAGCGGCAATCAACAGTGGTCTCCCCACCCCTGGTTTGGTAAAAAGCTGAGAGGTGGGGCAGGAGAATGTAATCACTCAAATTAATAGACTGTGCTATGGATGCAAGGATTTGGCAATCCATGATATCAAAATTATAGTTTTAACCATGTTTTGAGGCCAAATAGTGTTTATTTACATTTTCTTGTTTACAAATATTGGAGTAAAACAAGCTTAATTTGGGTTCTGATGGGGTACGACAGTTGAACTAAGCTCATGAAGCATTTATAAGTCAAATTGATGTAGCAACTGCTGATTTCCCCTTGAACTGTGTACTTTCAAACCAACCGAAGGTTCCAGTTGGCATGTTTTGCCTCCCATCAAGATGCATGTTAAGTTCAAATCATGTAAATGTTCTCAAATTCCCTACTATTTTTAGACACTGTTTGGTGGCTGTTTTTCCCCACAATGATAGTTAATTGAGCCATAGTATGGAATTCTATAAAATATCCTTGGGGGGGGGTCATGTCATAAGTTCGGAGAGCCATCTTAAATCTGTATGACTAGGGCAACATTTTACCATAAGAATATTTTAACAGGGCCTCCCGGGTGGCGCAGTGGTTAAGGGCGCAGCGCCAGCTGTGCCATCAGAGTCCCTGGGTTCGTGCCCAGGCTCTGTCGTAACCGGCCGCGACCGGGAGGTCCGTGGGGCGACGCACAATTGGCCTAGCGTCGTCCGGGTTAGGGAGGGCTTGGTCGGTAGGGATGTCCTTGTCTCATCGCACACCAGCGACTCTTGTGGCGGGCCGGGCGCAGTGCGCGCTAACCAAGGTTGCCAGGTGCACGGTGTAGCCTCCGACACATTGGTGCGGCTGGCTTCCGGGTTGGAGAAGCGCTGTGTTAAGAAGCAGTGCGGCTGGTTGGGTTGTGTATCGGAGGACGCATGACATTCAGCCTTCGTCTCTCCCGAGCCCGTACGGGAGTTGTAGCGATGAGACAAGATAGTAGCTTGGATTGGATACCACGAAATTGGGGAGAAAAAGGGGTAAAAATTCAAAAAAAAAAAGAATATTTGAACCTTTATTTATAAGCAGGTCTGTTAGTTTGTACACTGACTTTCTTTTTTTTTTTTACCTCATCCACATTTAACCATTATTCTTTTAGTGCCTCAAATTACTAGGTTGAATTAACTTACCACCAACAAATGTTGGGGTCATTTTACATCTGAATTTGTATTGGTCTCGGTGCCTTAAACCGACTTTGCTCAGTTAAATGACCCATACAATTACAATTCTCCGGTCTTACACAGGCGCTACTGTAAGAGAACTGGTTATCTGCTGCTCAGGCATCTGCCTGTGACAGCCTGTATAATGTGACTAATGCTTGTTTCTCTGTGGGGTGCTTATAGGGTCTGGCACTGAATCGGACAGCGATGAGTCTGTACCAGATCTGGAGGAACAGGACTCCGCACAGACACAGCAAGCACAGGTAAGACCACCTGAGTGATCAAGTGCCCAGGTAAGACTGCCTGAACAAGGGTCTGGTAGGGCACAGATTGGATTAACTGCTTATATATTGTGTATACTGATACAGAAACAGTCCCTCCAGGATTCTGCAATCACAATTTTATTTTATTTATTCAACAACTTCCCAACGCATATTGTGAGGGATTTCAAATTTGACCAATTGCCACAATTTCTGCATTGAGTCAAATCGTCGCAATATTATTGCATAAAACTTCAATACAAAAAGAGGACTCGCAATTACAACCAATCACTGCTAAGGATGCACCGATATGAAATGTTTGGCAATATCTGGTACTTTCCTTGCCAAAAACCTGATACTGATTATTTAAAATTTTAGCGGCATTTTAAGCATTCTAGTACAGTTAAATAGTTGAAACACACAAACACTGACCAATAAGTTATTTTGTTGGCATTTATGTCCCCATTACCAGTAAAAAAAACAATCAAAACCTATTTATTTCACTTGCTGTGCTGTTTCGTTGTTCAGTCGTTTCATTCTCAGAGGATTTCATCATGCATGTCAAGCAGTGAAGTTTCAGCTCAGTTGGCCCGTGGCCTCTTCTATCGTGGGTTCTCTTCATCGGTGCGCACTGTCTGTTTCCATCTTGTCCAGCTGTGTCTAACATTTTACGTAAACCCTGTTTCTTGTCTGCATCGAAGTAGCGGTCCTTGTACCTAGAATCGAGAATGGTGGCGACACAGTAAAGAGGCTGAGAGAATGCCACCGAATCACTTGTTCACAGTCTCTAGTAGAGTACTTTTACAAGATTTAACCCCACGGTCTGTCGGCAGTTTTGTTGAGCATGTGTTTCAATGCCATGACAGAGGGTATCACGTCTGCTGCAGACGCAGTTGATGAGCTTATTTCTCCAGTCAGTTGTTCAAATGGAGCTAGGAGTGTGTTCATGTTTCCAAGTTTCAAACATGTTCTCAAATGCCATTGAAATGGCAGCAGCGGTATGAGAACCAGCACATTATTGAGCGTGCAATACGGCTTTCCTCAGTACAAAATCCTCGTCCACCCACTGTGCTGTCACTCAGCATGCTCATGGGGCTGACATCGCTGGTCCAAATGTCAGTCGTGAAGCTAATAGCAGTGACGCCCATAGCAAGTAGTTAATGGATGTGCTTTTCAACGATACTGTGTAACCCCGGTAGTGTGTACCAGTCGGCGAAAGCCAACATCATCCACAACAGAGAACGATTGTTGATTGTTGTCATGGGTAATGAATTTCATTATCTTGGCGTTGATGAATTTCGCCTTTTGAGTTGTCTCGCTTTAATGTTCTTAATCTTTCAAATGACTGGTCGACTTGAACTTGTTTAGTTGTTGGAAGCTTTTTTTTCCCCTGCTTTTGTTCTAGGTAGCCGCTGAACGTCTGGGGGTGATGCACGTTCAAATGAGTAATTAGGTTTGTGGTATTGAAAGATTTCACTTTCTCCCCTCTGGAAATAATACCGGCACAAACGTTGCATATGGCCTTTCTGTTATCTTCCTTTGAAACGTCAAAATAGATCCACCCAGCAGACGTTGTGGGCTAGGTTAGGAATGCTGTGTTGTACGCGTAGCTCTGTATTTGTTTGTGGCGTCATCACGTCATGTCTGCTACCTACGTAATATAGGTGTGCACGTCAGCTTTGACATCGGCGTTGAACTAGACATCGGGCCGATGTTGCCATTTTTAGCTAATATTGGCTGTTTCCGATATGCTTACCGATATATAGCGCATCCCTAATCATTGCACGTTTACCACATATGGTCCAATCTGTTAAATTCTTATTTTTCAGAGTAAATAACTCACGGACACTAGAGAAGCTTTAACCAAGTTTAATCATTCCCCAAAGGTTCTGTACAGCTGAAAACAGACAGCAAAAGATTTGACTTCACAGTTTTATATGCATCCTAATTAAAACACTCCCCTTTCTCTCCAATCCTTAATTTTAAGGCTCTACAGGATGCTAATAAAGAGGGTAACAGGATTCCAAACATTTATTACTCTCAAGAGAATGTGTCCTCATCACCTGACCTCAACCCCTCTCATCTAATACACATTCCAAAGCCTTTCTTCTGAGAACCATTAACTTCTAACATAACCCAGTCTCTTTTAATTTCCTATCTTTTATTTACGACGTCAATTATCAAAGTTTAGCACATTCCAACAAATGAAACCAGACGTCAACAATACTTTTCCCTCGTCAGCTCATTTTCGCCACAGTGGACAATCATTACATATTGCCATGCAAATATCACAAAGAAATCCCAGCGACATCCTGGGGGGACTGAGTAAACACTTGAACTGCACTCACAACATGATTAGAACCCCTGAGTATCTGTTTTAAGAATAGATCCTTGACTCTTCAGTGATGATTGATAACAGTGACTTTCGTTCTTCTGAGTCTACTGAAGCCAACCCCTCTGTCCTGAGAAGAGCAAAGGGATACTCTAATTTGTTTTGTTTTCACCATTCATGCCATATTCTTACATATGGGTAGAATTTTTGCTCGCACTCTGAAACCTTGACTGCCGTTAAAGGAGGATAAATGTATTTTTTTCCCCCCGCAGCTTGCAGCTGCTGCAGAAATAGATGAGGAACCCGTTAGCAAAGCCAAACAGAGCCGTAGTGAAAAGAAGGCACGAAAGGTAACTAGCTTTTTAAAAAACTATCTGGACTCCATCATATTTTCATTAGACATTCCCATCTTAAAAGTGTACGTTGACTTAATTTAAATGACTATGCCACCTTTAACTATCCGTATAAACAATGGATAGTCGAGGAGTACGGTTCCAGTCAAAATATAACCCATGATTTGCTTTTCTTCAGGCAATGTCAAAGCTGGGTCTCAGGCAGGTGACGGGGGTCACCAGGGTTACCATTCGCAAGTCTAAGAACATCCTATTCGTCATCACCAAACCAGATGTCTACAAGAGCCCTGCATCAGACACTTACATTGTCTTTGGTGAGGCTAAGGTAAGATCGATCCAGGATACCATTATAATTGTATTTTCTGGTCCCCTTTTAAATCTGAAATGCTATTGGCATTGTTCCATCTAGTTTAGACTGTTCTTTCACGATAGTATGCGGTTATCAGTCAAATATGCAGTGTAATATCCTTCAACCAAGGTGTTGGTGTTCTTGCTAAAGGATACCGCACTGATATCTCTGCCCGTTTCTCTCCCTTTGTGTCTCAGATCGAGGATCTCTCACAGCAAGCCCAGTTGGCAGCGGCAGAGAAGTTCAAGGTACAGGGAGAAGCTGTGTCGAACATCCAGGAAAACACACAGACACCCACCGTACAGGAGGAGAGCGAAGAGGAAGAGGTGAGGGCAATGAGGGGTGAAAAAGTTACTATGTAATAGGCAGGAGTTAATTTCTCTTCAGTGATGATTGATACAGTGACTTTCGTTCTTCTGAGTCTACTGAAGCCAACCCCTCTGTCCTGAGAAGAGCACTTAACTATGATAGGGTTTAGTTTGTACATTATCAAAAATCGGGCACCGTATGTTTTGTTGTACATTCGATTGTATAGTTCTGAGCCTAGTGGTTAGAGCGTTGGACAGGTAACCGAAAGGTTGCAAGTTCGAATCCCCGAGCTGACAAGGTAAAAATCTGTCGTTCTGCCTCTGAACAAGGCAGTTAACCCACTGTTCCTAGGCAGTCATTGAAAATAAGAATTTGTTCTTAACTGACTTTCCTAGTTAAATAAAGGTAAACATAATTTCCATGTAGTTTGATTGTAGTAGTCTCCCTTGCTTAATGGGGTAATTTATGGGCCCAATCCAAAAGCCCAATTCCCCTGGAGATGATAGTGAATTGCAGTGCGAGTTGACTGTCAAATGTATATATACTAACGTTTTGTCTCAATGCATAGGTTGACGAGACCGGGGTCGAGGTGAAGGACATTGAACTTGTGATGTCACAAGCCAACGTGTCGCGAGCGAAGGCTGTACGCGCCCTGAAAAACAACAACAACGACATTGTCAACGCAATTATGGTAAGTAATTTTTACCACACAATTCCCCTTGTCGCCAGACAAAATCATATCTGGCACAGGGTTCCCTTCACTCCAAATATTTGTAGATTTGAATTGTGTCCTGTGTCCAAGTTACCATGGGATCTACCAGCAGGAGATAATTTCTCTTCATTGATGATTGATACAGTGACTTTCGTTCTTCTGAGTCTACTGAAGCCAACCGTTCTGTCCTGAGAAGAGCAAAGCAGTGTTAACTATGATGGGGCTTAGTTTGTACATGCATCAACACATTGTTCTTATATTCACAGGAGTTGACGATGTAGGCTGCTGGAGTCGACAGGGTTCTGAAAAGTTGCTGATTTTAATCTATCGTTGGTACAATTTATACCCAAGATAGAAATAAAGATGTGGCTTGGTAAATCGATGCGGTTTCCCACTGTTGTCTTTCATTTTGTGAAATTATGCATCTGACACGTCGTCTCCAAGGAACACTGGTCTCCAAAGGATTTGTCTGAACAGGGATATTGAATACAGTTGAGTCCTTTATAGGTGTAAACTCTGCTCTGTTTTACTGAACTTTCAGAAGTCCTTTGTCTTAAATAATATTGTAGGACTGGATATCTTATCATTTCGGTAGTTCAATAGACATTCTACACAGAGGAGTGCACCACAGATTTAAGTCGGAAGGGTGGAGTTTTCATGAGCTGGTGCTGGAAATCTATCTACTGTTACTATGACTCATCAGAAGACGTCAAGTGAAAACTGCCCCTCTTGAGTTACTGATGGATCAAGGAAGCTGTGGCATGCACTCGGAAGGTTGGTAAATGGGAATACAAAGTGTAGTGTCTGATATTTTGGGCACCAAACCATTTCAAGCATTAGTATGCAATTAATTTGATACCCTAGAAATACCTGACTGATGCTTATGATAATATACCAGGCATCAACCCAGAGTGTTTCGAAGAGTAGGTATGTTAACCCCTGATACAGGGTGTTTCCCCATCATGATAAAGGCTAGGAAGAGCAACCGTAGATATGTGGTCAGACCAGGTCAACCACTTATTTTTTTAATTAAACTAGACAGGTCAGTTATGAACAAATTCTTATAATGACGGCCTAGGAACAGTGGGTTAACTGCCTTGTTCGGGGGCAGAGTGACAGATTTCTACCTTGTCAGCTCTGGGATTCGAGCTAGTAACCTTTTAGGTTACTGGCAAAACGCTCTAACCACTAGGCTACCTGGGGTCAAGTATGCTGCTATCTAGGGTTTGGCATTTTTCTTAATATACACTGCTCAAAAAAAATAAAGGGAACACTAAAATAACACATCCTAGATCTGAATGAATGAAATATTCTTATTAAATACTTTTCTTTACATAGTTGAACGTGCTGACAACAAAATCACATTATCAATGTATATCAAATTGATCAACCCATGGAGGTCTGGATTTAGAGTCGCACTCAAAATTAAAGTGGAAAACCACACTACAGGCTGATCCAACTTTGTAATGTCCTTAAAACAAGTCAAAATGAGGCTCTAGTGTGTGTGGCCTCCACGTGTATGTATGACCTCCCTACAACGCCTGGGCATGCTCCTGATGAGGTGTCGGATGGTCTCCTGAGGGATCTCCTCCCAGACCTGGACTAAAGCATCCGCCAACTCCTGGACAGTCTGTGGTGCAGCGTGGCGTTGGTGGATGGGAGCGAGACATGATGTCCCATATGTGCTCAATTGGATTCCGGTCTGGGGAACGGGCGGGCCAGTCCATAGCATCAATGCCTTCCTCTTGCAGGAACTGCTGACACACTCCAGCCACATGAGGTCTAGCATTGTCTTGCATTAGGAGGAACCCAGGGCCAACCGCACCAGCATATGGTCTCACAAGGGGTCTGAGGATCTCATCTCGGTACCTAATGGCAGCCCCCCAAAGAAATGCCACCCCACACCATGACTGACTGAATTTGCCAATCTTGGTGTTCTCTGGCAAATGCCAAACGTCCTGCGCGGTGTTGGGCTGTAAAGCACAACCCCCACCTGTGGACGTCGGGCCCTCATACCACCCTCATGGAGTCTGTTTCTGATCGTTTGAGCAGACACATGCACATTTGTGGCCTGCTAGAGGTCATTTTGCAGGGCTCTGGCAGTGCTCCTCTTTGCACAAAGGCGGAGGTAGCGGTCCTGCTGCTGGGTTGTTGGCCTCCTCCACGTCTCCTGATGTACTGGCATGTCTCCTGGTAGCGCCTCCATGCTCTGGACACCACGCTGACAGACACAGCAAACCTTCTTGCCACAGCTTGCATTGATGTACCATCCTGGATGAGCTGCACTACCTGAGCCACTTGTGTGGGTTGTAGACTCCGTCTCATGCTACCAGTGAAAGCACCGCCAGCATTCAAAAGTGACCAAAACATCAGCCAGGAAGCATAGGAACTTAGAAGTGGTCTGTGGTCACCACCTGCAGAACCACTCCTTTATTGGGGGTGTCTTGCTAATTGCCTATAATTTCCACCTGTTTTCTATTCCATTTGCACAACAGCATGTGACATTTGTCAATCAGTGTTGCTTCCTAAGTGGACAGTTTGATTTCACAGAAGTGTGATTGACTTGGAGTTACATTGTGTTGTGTTCCCTTTTATTTTTTTGAGCAGTGTATATATTTCACTGTGACCTGCTGCTGATTATCAGGCAGAGTGAGTGAGATTTCAGACACACAAAGAATTCGAACACATCCAATTTTGATAAACTCACATATACTGGGTGAAATACCACAGTGTGCCATCACAGCAGCAGTATTTGTGACCTGTTGCCACAAGAGATGGGCAACAGTGAAGAACCCATATTTATGTTCCCTTTTGTGCTTTAACTATTTGCACATCATTATATAGCCATAATATGACATTTGAAATGTATTCCTTTGGAACTTCTGTGTGTGTGTGTTTACTGAGCATTTTTTGTTTACCTATTTCACTTGCTTTGGCAATGTAAAAACATATGGTAGCTGAGTCACGTGAGTGAAGAGGCATTTTATTTAACTTGCCTAGTTAAATAAAGGTTAAGAACAAATTCGTATTTAAAATGACTGCCTACTCTGGCCAAACCATTCCCTGACCCGGACGACGCTGTGCCAATTGTGCGCTACCCTATGGGACTCCCGATCAAGGCCGGTTGTGATACAACCCAGGATCGAACCCGGGTCTGTAGTGACGCCTCTAGCACTGCATTGCCACTCAGGATCCCCAAGACAGAAGCACGTCATGACAACAACGTAGCAGTTGTAGGTATGCTATTTAGGTTGTCATTATGGAGACACCGATTTCCTTAACCTTTTCCATAAAATATTAACGCGCTGATGTGCGTCAAATACCGCGACAAAGCACAGGAAAACGACTTTAGGCGCCATAGAGCGCAGGAGATAAATTGGTTGAAACTGCCTTCTAATGTCGACTTTGCTTATGGAAAACCATATCAAGCAAAACATGCAGTCAGTCATTGGTAATCGAGCGAGGGACATTTCAAATTGAAGTTAAGTTAGTTCTGTTATGGGGAGAAGTCCACAATGAAACTGACATTACATGTTGAGAAGGATACATATGTTGGCCATTAAGTAGCCTAGTAATTTATATGCCTATGTAGGTTACTGTATCCAACCATTTAATTCAATGAATATGTTGAAATCACGGGCGGCATTGCAAATAAACGTGTGCCACTTGTGTAGCCTACCTGGTGCTGGCAAACTATTTAATAATTAGCCTCCATATTATTAATATGATTCAGTGATTGAAATTACAACCCGATCCTCAGTAGCCTATTCCAGCAAGCGTTTGGGCAACAGGAGCACTTCTTACCTCGTTATTTACGTTAAATGAGTCTCAATTTGAACTAAGCAAGCTGCTAAATCGTCCATTTTACATCTTGCCTAGGCTATCGGGGAAATGTAATTAGCCTATGCCTATTGAAATGACAAGTCAATCTCGCAAATATGCCACCTATAACGGTTTGTAGTTTTAACATCTGGCACAATTGACAAAAAATAGCCTAACATTTGTTATTTTTTAAATTACGTCAATAGTCCTTAATTCGCTCGATAACGTTATGTAAAAAATATATATATTTGGGGGGCTAATTGTGGCAACTCCCCTCTTGCTGCAGAAAAACAAAACATTTGGGCTAGTGTTCAGGCCTTGCCGTAGAATGTTGAGTAGTTCACTGGGCTTAAGAAAATGTGACTTGACCTGGCAACCCTGCTCGTGAAGGCTCTAGAAACGTCGAAGGCGCGGTAGCTGCGTCACAGCGTCAGGTCTGATTCGGAGTCCTCGAGGTGTAAGACAGGGTGGCCTTGCAGTGTGTAGAATACAATACACAGTTCTGTAGTTCGCGCACACTTTTCTACAGCCCATTGAAACGAAATCCCCACAAGGACAGTATTCTAAATTGAATTGTGTATCCCCAAGGAGACGGCGATCACAACGGCATTTGACATACAACAAGACATGTAAGTTTGAGGAATGGCGAACGCGTGCTCCTGTACAATTTTAGCCAGCAAAAGGACGCTAGCGCCAGTAGCTAGCTAACGTCGTTGGGTTCGTTATGCTGCTAGCTACCTAGCATACCAACATGCTTTTGCGAAAGACGGGAGGAACACCTAGCGATGATGGGCCTTCTTTCATAGCTATCTGTTAACTACCAAGCTAATTTACAATGCAAGTTCATGAGAATGCCAATGACCATCATTTGATAACTAGCGCTAGCTACTAACGTTAGCCAACTTAATATTTACTAGTTTTCTGTTTACTCAGTCCCTTTTGGCTAATGGGAATTTTGCCCATTAGTAGAAACTAACTAGTTAACTGGCTAACTATCTAGCTTACAGTAACGGAAGTTGGCTGGCTAGCTAACGCGTTAGTGTGGTCAAGTGCATGGCTCCGCATGGCGTGTTTTCCTGTCCATGTTCCAGTGAGCTAACGCTAGCTAACTAGCCAGGTAGCAAAACATATTCTACAACTGATTAACTTTATTAACTAGCTAGATTAGTTAGCATATAGATAAATCACCATGGGTTGGCCTTACCTACCTAGCTAGTTAGCTTACGTTAGCCACAGAACGGAAATCCATTCACGAGATGTAACGTTAGCGTTCAAAGAGCTCTATCTAGCCTAAGTAGTTAGCCAGCTTAAGAGGATTTATAGAAATAATGAACGATGCATCGTTTTGCTGGGACGAAATGTTTATTCATACCGTGCAAATGGTTAGATAATGTCCAGTTGCTCTCAACAAAATGAAAGACTGTTTATCCTACTGCTGACTGTAGCTGTATGGAAGCCAAGCGAGATTGCTATACAGCATGCTCATTGTTGACTGTCCTTAATAGTAGCTAACGTGCATTCGGAAAGTATTCAGGCACGTTGACTTTTCCCACATTTTATGTTAAAGCCTTATTCTAAAATGAATGGGGGGGGAAATCCCCCTCACCTGTACACACACTACTCCTTAATGACAAATATATAACTTGTCTGTAGAAATGTTAGCAAATGTATTTAAAATAAAAACAGCTGATTCTACAACTTCATTGGCATTCTCCTGTGGTAAATTCAATTGATTGGACATGATTTGGAAAAGCACACACCTGTCAACAAAATGAAAGGTCTCACAGTTGACAATGTCTGTCAGAGCAAAAACCCAGTCACGAGGCCGAAGGAATTGTCCATAGAACTCAGAGACAAGATTGTGTCAAGGCACAGATCTGTAGGAGGGTCCCCAAAAATGTCTGCAGCATTGATGGTCCCCAAGAACCATCAATGGGCTCCATGAACCATCAATGGTCCCCATCATTCTTAAATGAAAGAAGTTTGGAACCACCAAGACGCTTCCTAGAGCTGGCCGCCCAGCCAAACTGAGCAATCGGGAGAAGGACTTTGGTCAGGGAGGTGACCAAGAACCCGGTGATCACTCTGACAGAGCTCCAAAGAACCTTTCAGAAGGACAACCATCTCTGCAGCACTCCACCAATCAGGCCTTTATGTTACTATCCAGACAGAAGCCACTCCTCAGTAAAAGGCACATGACAGCCCGCTTGTAGTTTGCCAAAAGGCACCAAACGACTCTTAGACCATGAGGAACAAGTTACTCTGGTTGGGTGAAACCAAGATTGAACTCTTTGGCCTGAATGCTAAGTGTCACATCTGGAGGTAATCTGGCACCATCCCTAAGGTGAAGCGTGGTGGCAGCATCATGCTATGTGGGTGTTTTTCAGCGGCAGGGACTGGGAGACTAGTCAGGATCGAGGCAAAGATGAACTACGCAATGTACAGAGAGATCCTTGATGAAAACCTGCTACAGTACTCTCAGGACCTCAGGCTGAAGGTTCAGCTTCCAGCAGGAGTGGTTGTGCGACAAGTCTCCAATGTCCTTGAGTGGCCCAGCCAGAGCCCTGACCGGTCGAACATCTTTGGATAGACGTGAAAATGGCTGTGCGGCGATGCTCCTCCAACCTGACAGAGCTCGAGAGGATCTGCAGGGAAGAATGGGAGAAACTCCTCAAATACAAGTGTGCCAAGCTTGTGACTCGGCTGTAATCGCTGCCTAAAGTTCTTCAAAGTACTGAGTGCTTTGTCATTATGGGGTATTTTGTATCGATTGAAGGGGGGACAAAAACAATTGAATCCATTCCAATAAGGCTGTAACATAACAAAGTGTGGGGGGGGGGTAGTTAAATTAATGAAAAAATCAAATGTTTTTAAATGATCACAGTTGAGTTTGCACAGTGAACTTTGCATATGTGATTGGCATGACATAATGCCAGTTTTGAAGAGCTATAGATGTTTCAATCAGCTTTGACAGAGCATCAGTATTTTCCATCCTCTTTTGATATGATCACCGTGAATCTGTTGACAGCCGGGTTGCTTTTTAATAAATGCTCAGCCGTTTTCCGTTTTGGAACCATCTTGCCTTTACTGTACTTGCAGCAAATTGATTCCTTATTGGCAACCTGATACACCTGTCTTTGACGGTGAGCCTTTGTGTCACAACTCGCAACTGTGTCCCACCTGCTCCATGCAGGTGCTTCACAGCCGTTTGTCCCCGCCTCCCACTATTAGTATCACTGGGGTAGGAGTTACCCTTGGGTACAGCTGTAGGATCAGTGTAATGATTTAGGGTGATTTGCATGCAGTTTGCGATCCAAGACAACATTGCTGGAATATACCAGCAGGAGATTCTCCCTCTCCAGTGATGATAGTAGATACAGTAACTTTTGCTATTCTGATTCTACTGAAGCCAACCATTCTGTCCTGCGGGGGGGGTGGGCTTTTCTCAATTCACAAAATATTATGTAGTACGTTGGCATTCATTGAGTTTCTTGATCTGTGTTTCCAGGCATCCAGCGACTGCTAAGTGGTATGACAGACGGGACTCTGTCTACATCGAGTTCTGCGTAGCGGACAGCAAGGATGTCAAGATCAATTTCGAGAAAGCAAAGTTTGCTTTCAGGTGAGTTATGACATCTGTCAATGGAGTTTTAAAGAAAAAGTTTGCCGAACTGCTCTAGGCATCTGAAAATCCTTCTAATTCATTTTAAATATGTGCTCCGGGACTTTAGCAACTACTAAGTATATTTTAACCCTCCCACTTTGGGCTGGATGTGTCGGGGCCCACTTTGGCTTGTGAGTGCTACTTTCATAACTACTGGTTAAAAAGTATACATAAGTACCGGAGAATCCATTTTAAGTCAAATTTATGCTGAATTCTTTTCACCCCTCCCTTTACCAGTTGTCTTGGAGGAACTGACCAAGTCAAACACGAGAATGAAGTAGACCTTTTCGAAGCCATTGATCAAAATGTGAGGCACTCAATCACTTCATTACATTGTCACCCTGTCCTCAGATTGCATGAGGTATAAGTAATGGAACTTTATTTTGCGGAATAAAAGTGTTCGTGTCTCTTGTACCCACACACACAGGAATCCATGCACAAACGCACAGATCGGTCAGTGTTGTGCTGTTTGCGAAAAGCAGAACCTGGGAAGCCGTGGCCGAGGCTAACAAAAGAGAAGGCTAAGGTCAGTTCTAGTGTCTAATGTATTTGCCATATATAGTTAAATAAACATTCTGTGCTTAAGTATTGGTTGATAATTGATTTCGGAACACGCTGAATTCTAAATGCATGTAAG
The DNA here is from genome assembly GCF_057628025.1 of Oncorhynchus mykiss. Taxonomy (NCBI): domain Eukaryota; kingdom Metazoa; phylum Chordata; class Actinopteri; order Salmoniformes; family Salmonidae; genus Oncorhynchus; species Oncorhynchus mykiss. The sequence goes on along the minus strand of NC_143030.1, from coordinate 44,179,399 downwards.
GAGCCAGGAAGATGACCTCCAAACGAGCATCTGCAAGCCTTTTTGTCATACGTGTTATCCTTCAACAGCTAACTTGGCTCAGCGTCGACTTTAACAACTGGAAAGACTGGGAGGACGATTCGGATGAGGAGCTAGGCAACTTCGATCGTTTCTCAGAGGTAGGAGATGGGGATATGGCGTTCAACACACAAGAAGCAATGGCTAAAGTAAGGGCCCTAGGGCAACTGGTGAACTTGCTCTTGATTGCTGTATGGACGGTTGGGCCAAGACTGTACAAATGAGTACATGGCAACATGATGATATTTGGCTCAGACTGTTCTTTGTGATTCTGATTGCAGATGATGAACAACATGGGAGGGGAAGATGACCTACCTGATCTAGATGGTGCTGATGATGTAAGAGCTACTCTGTGGAGTTAATTCTCTTTTTCTCCGTTTCACTTTACTTGACTTTGTACAAAAACACAATATGTTCACAATATGTTCAAATCTTAATTGCGACGGTCATATCAGCGAGTCACACAAATTTCCCCTGGTGGCACTGTTGCCACTAGGTTTCTCCAGTTGGTTGCATCAGCCCATGATTTGGTTGCACCAGTTTTTCCTGCGGCGGCATGCAATAGAGAAAATGAGTAATCGTCTTTATAAAGATATTCAGTGCTTTATTAACCCTTCTACAATTTCCGTGGCCCTGTGGAAATCAAATTAACGAAGAAAAAAAATCCATCATAATCCCTGTTTTAAGATATGTTTTTTGAGTGGGGTGCGTCTCAATCCGCCAATATCGGTCTTCGGCATCTGCCATGGTGACACTGCGAAAATCGCCCTTATCACAAATCGTTCAGTTTGGCCAAACTATTATGACCCCTCTGTGGAAAGATGAGACTCTCACGGAGTCACGGGACTTGTCTGAGGTCAGTACAACTACTGATGCCAATTTCTGTATGTATCGTCCAAACAATTTGGCCGACACACTACGAACACGTACATGTGGTTGTTTTGCTCTAGGACAACCATAAGGCTCATAAGACTCGTCTGAAGGTCCCTAGTACCAGTTTAAGAACTGTATGGAAGTACAGTACCTTCGGAAAGTTTTCAGGCCCTTTGGCTTTTTCCAGATTTTGTTACGTTACAGCCTTATTTTAATCTACACACTACCCCATAATGGAAAAAGTGAAAATGGGTATTACTGTTTTTATTTCTAAGAATTCAGACCCTTTGCTATGAGACTTAAAATTAAGCACAGGTGCATCCTGTTTCCATTGATCATCTTTGATATTTCTACAACTTGATTGGAGTCCACCTGGGGTAAATTCAATTGATTGGATGTGATTTGGAACGGCACACACCTGTCTATATAAGGTCTCACAGTTGACAGTCCATGTCAGAGCAAAAACAAAGCCATGATGGCATGGCACAGATCTGGAGAAGGGTACCAAAAAAATTATGCTGCATTGAAGGTCCCCAAGAACACAGTGGCCTCCATCATTCTTAAATGGAAGAAGTTTGGAACCCACCAAGACTCATCCTAGAGCTGGCTGCCGGGCCAAACTGAGCAATCGGAGAAGGGCCTTGGTCAGTGAACCAAGAACCTGATGTTCACTCTGACAGAGCTCTAAAGTTCCTATGTGGAGATGGGAGAACCTTTCAGAAGGAGCACACCACCAATCAGGCCTTTATGGTAGTGGCCAGACAGAAGCCACTCCTCAGTAAAAGGTACATGGCAGCCCGCTTGGAGTTTGCAAGACGGTACCTAAGACTCTCAGACCATGAGAAACAAGACTCTCTGGTCTGCTGAAACCAATATTAAACTGTTTGAACTGAATGCCAAGTCTCACGTCTGGAGGAAACTGTCACCATCCCTACGGTGAAGCATGGTGGTGGCAGCATTATGCTGTGGGCATGTTTTTCAGCGGCACGGACTGAGAGACGAGTCAGGATCGAGGCGAAGATGAACATAGGAAAGTACAGAGAGCTCTTTGGTGAAAACCTGCTCAGGACCGCAGACTGGGGCGAAGGTTCACCATCCAACAGGAGAATGACCCTAAGCACACAGCCAAGCAACGCAGGAGTTGCTTCGGAACAAGTCTCTGTATGTCCACATGTTAGCTTAGTAGAACCCAGTTTTCAGATTTGTTTGGCAAATAAATCTCTATTGAACAAATCTTTACGCACTAATCTAGGTTCAATTCACCACCTGAGTAAGTACAAACTCAAATGCTAGATTGCTAACTAATACCCAATGCTAGTATCCATGTATTAATCTAACAGTAAATGTAATCTCCTAAAAAACTTTGCAGTTGTAGCCTACTTCCCAGTGAGACTTATGCAATCACAATGGCGGATGTGCATTTCGCACGCTCTATATCTCAAAAGCCATAGGCCTTTAAAATATCTTTGTTTTAAAAGGGTGCTATTGAGCTCAATATTGAGAGTTGAGAAATGAATAAGAAAGCTGTGAAATGCCTCTTCAATAGTGACAACCGTATATCAGAAGAGATTCTCCCAGAGCATTATTCCCCCCCCCCCCCCCCCCCCCCGGGAAGGGCAGTGAGTGGCCCACTTGTCACCGCAGCAGTCCCCAGCCAAACAGGCACTGGGCCATGGCAGATACTTTCATTGCAGGAATCATGAAGATAATACTCTTAACTGTTTTTGAGCAAATCATGGTTTTAACCTAACCCCTTAGAAAAATAGGAAGTTTTGCATGTAGAATGTGCAGCTCGCATCCATACGACCAATTACAAATTGAACTTCCACAGCCAAGTAAACGGGTCGCAAAATGCGACTAAATTGTCAGTCAGGAGCTTTTCATATGCAACTTCTCATGCTTATTTCTATTCCTGTTTAGGATGAGTCTGCAGATAGTGACGATGAAAGTAAGTGAAATGTTTTCTCATCACACTGAGATTTCTAATAATTTTTATACTCTGACATCCCTTAACCCAGAAATGTTAAGTGCTATCCGAAGTATATTGTTGTTTTTATCACATGGCCATTTATTTACTTTCCATTATTAATATTTTTTTTTTCTCCCAGAAATGCCTGATTTGGAATGAAAAAACTCAAACCTGGAAGAGGGATGGAAGGAAGAATCAAACTATCTTGAAATTGAAGACTGGGGGAAAAAAATCTGTACAGATATGAGTCGGTAGCCATGTTTAAATCCATAGCCTCTGCTCCAGAGCTAATTTCCAATCAGTCCACTTAAGGTTGATATGCATAGTGTTGTACAGAGTAGCAGTCTCCACTTCCATTTGCAGTGCTGCACTCTTGGCGTGTCCTGTTTTTACTATTATTAGATTAAGTATTCATGATTTGTTACGGATGTACTGTATAGTCATCCTCAACCTAGAAAGCAATACATGTGAAGAGATTGTCAAGTGTAATGAAAAGTAATTAAACATCTCTTTTATCCTCCCCCACAAGGTTCTGTGTTAAGTTAGTTGAGCAGTGTACCAGAACAGTTGAACATTTTCTGTTTGGTTCCCACTTGTGAGCCTCCCTCCCCTGTGGCATATAGATAGTGATCAGAGAAACGGTTCCGTGTTTCAGTAGCTTAGCCTTTACGCTTACATGTTCCCTTTCTTCCTCACCTGTTATGTCGCAAACAGTTTATCAATGTTATGTTCATTTAGATTTGAAATGTTCTGGAATTCATTACAGGCATCTGACTTGATATGTTGCTCCCCACTTTTTGTTATTTGACTAATCCTGTATTACTATTTGCGATCCAACAGCAGTTGAGTTATTCATCACACATTTACGCAGGAATAGAGCATACACATTCCTATCTGTTTTAGGCCTTTGTAAACATCTGGATTTGTCTTGTACCCTAAAGAATATTCCATCTGTTTAGAGTTATGGCAGTTAAAATATCCCTTGTGTGGGGAGTGGGTTGTTGATATGAGATGGTAAACTTGTATAATGACCAAATTATATTTGCACTGTCAAGAAAATGTAAGTCTGGGGAGATGAATAGAAGCGTCGTTATTGGTGTGTATGTCAACTTGTCAGGTTATCACAGGCTGAAGAACTTAAATTGATGTTGAATTGCAGTGGATTTTTTTTATTTTTTATTGTCTGTCTTTTTAATAAACTAAGACTCATGTTTCACACGGTGTGTGTGTGTTTTGAAGACTGTCTATGCGTGTCAAAGCAGTTTTAGGGTGCGACATGGCTACTGAAATACATGAATCACTGTTTTTCCAAAACCATTTACCAAGAACAGGCTACTGTATAAAGCTGTATGCCTCCAGACATATTTGGACAGCTGTTCGCTGAAGAAGGAAAATAAATATCCTAGAAATAATTCTGCTCCGTGTTCAATATCTATCACCAATAATGTCATGAGCGCTTGGGTGCACGCTTGTTTCCCCCCCCAACCTTGCACTTTTAAATAGGCTACAATAGCCTGTACTAATTAAGCAAAAAAAGGTACAAGGGAGTGTGGTACATTGGTGATATACCATGGCTATGGGCTGTTATTATGCACAATGTGGAGTGCCTGGAAATGGCCCTTAGCCATGGTATATTGGCCATATACCACAAACAGCTGAGGTGCCTTATTGCTGTTATAAACTACTTACCAATGTAATTGGAGCAGTAACACATTTGTCAGCCAATCAGCACTCGTGGCTCGAAACATCCAGTTTATAATCAACATTTTGAGGATATGTTGTATCATCTGTTCTTTCGGGGTGAAAAAGTGAAATGATGGAGAGGAGAGTGACATGTCTGAGCAGCGGATGACCACCGGGTATAGGGGATGGGGAGGCCACTGAGAAAGATGGCCACTGAGAACTATGCTTATCTACAACAAGCATTAAATGTCAAAGTACATATAGAATCAGTATCTGTCTAATTACACTAAATGAGAATAGGGCTATATATAAACATTTAAAAAAAGAAAGCATACTGCGTTAAATTCCAGTGTGATGGGTGAAAAGTGTCACTAAAAATATAAATGTTGTACATACAATATTAAATCATTTTCAATTTCTGTAGGTATTTTTGTAATTGTAACTTTAGGGATGACTAAATTCATGTGAGTTGTCTGGATGTAATACTAATTGAAAACAAGTCTAAGTGTGTGTTAGTAAATTCACTCTGGAGATCTTATCAGATTTCAGATGTCCAATCATCTGACACGCAGAATACTTGATGCAATCAATCATCAAGTTTGCAGACTACACAAAAGTAGTTGGCTTGATTACCAAACAACGACGAGACAGCCTACAGGGAGGAGGTGAGGGCACTCGGAGTGTGGTTTCAGGTAAACAACCTCTCACTCAACATCAACAAAACAAAGGAGATGATCGTGGACTTCAGGAAACAGCAGAGGGAGCAGCCCCCTATCCACATCGAAGGGACAGCAGTGGAGAAGGTGGAAAGTTCCTCGGCGAACACATCACAGACAAACTGAAATGGTCCAACCACAGACAGTGTGGTGAAGAAGGAGCAACGGCGCCTCAACCTCAGGAGGCTGAAAAAATGTGGCTTGTCACCCAAAACCCTGACAAACTTTTACAGATGCACAATCAAGAGCATCCTGTCGGGCTGTATCACAGCCTGGTACGGCAACTGCACCGCACTCAACCGCAAGGCTCTCCATAGGGTGGTGCGGTCTGCACAACGCATCACCGGGGGCAAACTACCTGCCCTCCATGACACCTACAGCACCCGATGTCACAGGAATGCCAAAAAGATCATAAAGTAGGGTTGCAGAGGGTTGGAATCTTTCAGGGAAAATGGGAAGCCAGAGAATGAGGAATTTTGCTGAAATTCATAAAAAACTTTAGCTTATAACAGTGAACCTTTTTTTATGGGCTACTCATAAGGCAATTCTAGGTCTTGTGGCATATTTTGGTTAAACTATCCCTAATTCAATGGAATTGCAACCCTCTGCATGCACAGTGAATTTTTCCATCATGTGCATTGCACTTTTCCATCACATGTACAGCTGATTCTCAAGATCTTGCACACTAATGAGATGCTATTGAGGCCACGCTACTACACTGTCTGAGCCAAGGACAACATGCTTTCTGGTAAGTTTTGATTACAATACTGGGTGGGGTGAATATATTTTATTTGACATTATTTTTTTGTTAACTAGTAAATAATAGCCTACAGCAACGTGTGTTTCAATCCTTTCTAATTTAATAATTTCTGCAAGTTCGTTTTTGCTACCATGTGGGTTTTAGCTTGCTTGAGCCCGCTAACTGAGGAGTGTTAATGTTTCATAAAAAAATGTATCTTACAAAGGAGTTGTTTAATCTAACTGCTTAACTATTTGTACATGGAATTGTATGGTTTTTTTCTCTCTAATCCCCCCCCCCCCTAATCTTTACAGAAAATTGCCACGGGCACTATCTGATGTGTGGAGACATTTCGCTGCAGCTAATGTAGAAGGAAAGGCTGTGTACATTTGCAAATACTGTGCCAAGTAATATGTGAAGAATGCAACAAAAATGCAGAATCATCTGGCCAAGTGCATAATGTTCCCTCAGCGCTCACAACAAGCAACCTCTGACAAAAGTCCCTCTGCTTCTATTCGAGGTGAAAATTATGAATCAGACACCTTATCGATAGCAACAGCTCATGGTCCTCCTGAAATCGTATGTTTTTTTGCCTCAATGGAGGAACGTAGTCAGAGAAATGCTGATGAATGTCTTGCTCGAGCTGTGTATGCAACTGGTTCACCTCTGATGCGCACAGGCAATGTGCATTGGAAGAGATTTCTGAAAGTTCTTCGCCCAGGATACACCCCCTCCAACCATACATGCTTTATCTACTCATTTGCTGGATGCAGAGTTCAAGTGAAGTTCAAGCAAATCATAGAGATAGCAGACTATTGCGATCATCTCTGATGAGTGGTCGAATGTTTGTGGGCAAGGAATAATTAACTACATCATCTCCACCCCTCAACCAGTATTCTACAAGTGCACAGACACAAGGGACAACAGACACACCGGTCTCTACATTGCAGATGAGCTGAAGGCAGTCATCAATGACCTTGGACCACAGAAGGTATTTGCACTGGTGACAGACAATGCTGCGAACATGAAGGCTGCTTGGTCTAAAGTGGAGGAGTCCTACCCTCACATCACACCCATTGGCTGTGCTGCTCATGCATTGAATCTGCTCTTCAAGGACATCATGGCACTGAAAACAATGGATACACTCTACAAGAGAGCCAAGGAAATGGTTAGGTATGTGAAGGGCCATCAAGTTATAGCAGCAATCTACCTCACCAAGCAAAGTGAGAAGAATAAGAGCACCAGTTTGAAGCTGCCCATTGGGGTGGTGTTGTTGTCATGTTTGACAGTCTCCTGGAGGGGAAGGAGTCTCTCCAAGAAATTGCCATATCACAGTCTGCCGATATGGACAGCCCCATGAAGAGGATCCTCCTGGATTATGTACTTTGGGAGAGAGTGGTAAACAGCCTGAAACTCCTGAAACCTATAGCAGTAGCCATTGCACGGATTGAGGGAGACAATGCCATCCTGTCTGTTATTCAGACTCTGCTTGCAGATGTAAGAGAAGAAATCCATACTGTCCTGCCCACTTCACTGTTGTTTCAAGCAGAGGAAACTGCAGTTCTGAAATACATCAAAAAGTGTGAAGAATTCTGCCTGAAGCCCATACACACTGCAGCTTACATGTTGGAGCCTAAGTATGCTGGCAAGAGCATCCTGTCTGGTGCAGAGATCAACAAGGCCTATGGTGTCATCGTCTTGCCACCTTGGCTTGGATGAGGGCAAGGTTTTTGGCAGTCTGGCGAAGTACACTTCCAAGCAAGGGCTTTGGGATGAGATGCAATATGGCAGTCAACATATCTCACCAACCACCCGGTGGAAGGGACTTTTGTGGATCTGAGGCTCTTTCCCCTGTTGCCTCTATCATCCTCTAAATCCCACCAACATCAGCCGCCTCAGAGCGCAAATGGTCCTTGTTTGGGAACACACACACACGCCAAAGCACACAACAGGCTGACCAATACAATAATTGGTGGCCATCCGGGCAAATTTGAGCCTGACAACAAGCCATCCTCAACAAGGTTGGAAAGTGACCGTGAAGATGAGGCCTCAGAGTCTGATGTTCAAGAAGTGGACATAGAGGTCTAGGGAGAAGACATGGAAGCCTGAGAGGAACACAACCAAAATTGTAGTTTCCAGACTATCATTTTACAGAAAAAGTTTTGGGTAGATGATCATTGGGGATCATTCAATATTCCCTTTTGTTGTTCAGTGAAATGATCCTATGTGAAGAGTCAACTCATTTAATTAAAGTTCAATTCGTAACGAAATTGTTGTTTTTATTTCTATTGGACGGATTTAATCATTTGCAATTATGTCTACTTATGATAAGGTAAAATGTTTATGTTTCTGTCTCCATACAATATGGTAAATATATCCAATGCAAAAAACATTACATTTAAATTATATTCATATTAATTTGCATATATTCCCGTTAATTCCCACGGAAAGTTTCCACCTCTGAATATTCCCCAAAATGTGCAACCCTATCAAGGACAACAACCACCCGAGCCACTGCCTGTTCACACCGCTTACCATCCAGAAGGCGAGGTCAGTACAGGTGCATCAAAGCCGGGACTAAGAGACTAAAAAACAGCTTCTATCTCAACGCCATCAGACTGCTAAACAGCAATCACTAACTCAGAGAGGCTGCTGCCTACATTGAGACCCAATCACTGGCCACTTTAATAAATGGATCACTAGTCACTTTTAAATAATGCCACTTTAATGTTTACATATCTTACATTACTCATATCATATGTACATACTGTATTTTATACCATCTATTGCACCTTGCCTATGCCACTCATCCATATACTTATAAGTTCATATTCTCATTCACCCCTTTAAATATGTGTATATTAGGTAGTTGTTGGGGAATTGTTTGATTACTTGTTAGATATTACTGCAGTGTCGAAACTAGAAGCACAAGCATTTCGCTACACTCTCATTAACATCTGCTAACCATGTGTGTATGACCAATAAAAATGTGATTTGATTTGCGAACACGCAACACCCGTTGAATATGACAGGTCTCAGTAATAGTCGGCAAGAAAACGTAATTGAATTGTTGCCAGCAGCACAGTAAGTCACCATTGCTCTAGATAACATAAAAACAGCCTAACCAACTCTGCTAGGGCAAGTAAAATGGTCATAGTGAGGTGTTCTCTCATTTGTATCTGGAATTAGCTATCCAACTTTGCTTGGGTGCTTGACTGCTGTTGTGAGGTCAGAATGCTCGGATCAAACCTACAACCCTACTCCTCAGACAAACGAGATAGTGATCTGAACGCTCTGAGAGCGAAAGACACTGAATTTACGAATGGACAATCTGACAGCACTCTGAATTCACGAACGCCCAGAGCACACTTGCACTCCAGGGTGAATATACAAACACACCCAAAGAAGCGGTTGATGTGTTCAATGTGAGCTATTTTTATGCCTCCCTTGCTTAAGTTCCGTTTCAGCTTCTTTTACTTTCGGTTTTGTACACCAGCTGAAAATACAATACTTTTTTGGTTATGGAAAATATATTTCACTGCGGTTTAGATGGTACAATGATTCTCTACACTATACTTCCTTGTTTTGTGACATTAACGGAAATTAGGCGAACTATTAGAATTTTAGCAACCAGGAAATGGCGGATTGATTTCTGCATAGAGCATCTTTAAACGACAACCTCCCATCTCAATACTATCTCATCATCACTTCCTGTTGCATTCTGACCAGACACACTTTGCGCTCTAATGATTCCGAGGGAGACATCCCGTCGGGTCCTAGAGCCGCTGTTTGTATTCGGTATTGAATGAGAGTAATTAAATAGTTATGCCATGAAAGCTGTGGAAGACGATTAGGAAGTGTGAGACGAGAGGAGGTAGTGCGTTGAAAAGGGTTCAACAATAAAGGGGATAATGGGAAATGGCTTAACGAGAAAGCAATAGTTATCGATTAAAAATCAGTTTATTTTGAGTAAACAATATTATCAAATCAATTTTTATTTGTCACATACACATGGATAGCAGATGTTAATGCGAGTGCAGCGAAATGCTTGTGTTTCTAGTTCCAACAATGCAGTAATAACCAACGAGTAATCAAACCTAACAATTTCACAACAGCTACCTTATACACACAAGTGTAAAGGGATGAACAATATGTACATAAAGATATATGAATGAGTGATGGTACAGAACGGCATAGGCAAGATGCAGTAGATGGTATCGAGTACAGTATATACATATGAGATGAGTAATGTATGTATGTATGGTATTTGTTTTATGCTTTTCTTGAATGTGCCCATTTTGTGAAATGAAACTCTGGCTAAATAAAACTGAACTGAACACGGCATTTGGAAAGTATTCAGACCCCTTGACTTTTTCCACATTGTTACATTACAGCCTAGTTCTAATTTTTTTTTTTTTTTTTATCCCTCAATCTACACACAATACCCCACAATGACAAAATCAAAACAGGTTATTTGACATTTCTGCAAATGTATTAAAATGAAATATCACATTTTCATATGTTTTCAGGCCCTTTACTCAGTACTTTGTTGAATCATATTTGGCAGAGATAACAGCCTTGAGTCTTCTTGGGTATGACACTACAAGCTTGGGACACCTGTATTTGGGGAGTTTCTCCCATTCTTCTCTGCAGATCCTCTCAAGCTCTGTCAGGTTGGATGAGGAGCATCGCTGCACAGCTGTTTTCAGGTCTCTACAGAGATGTTCGATCGGGTTCAAGTCCGGGCTCTGGCTGGGCGACTCAAGGACATTCAGACTTGCCCCGAAGCCACTACTGCATTGTCTGTGTGCTTAGGATCATTGTCCTGTTGGAAGGTGAACCTTTGCCCCAGTCTGAGTTCCTGAGCGCTCTGGTGCAGGTTTTCATCAAGGATCTCTCTGTGCTTTGCACCGTTCATCTTTTCCTCGATCCTGATTAATCTCCCAGTCCCTGCCACTGGAAAACATCCCCACAGCATGCTGCTGCCACCACCATGCTTCACCGTAGGGATGTGCCAGGTTTCCCCCAGACATAACACGTGGCATTCAGGCCAAAGAGTTCAATATCTTTGTTTCATCCGACCAGGGAATCTTGTTTCACATGGTCTGAGAGTCCTTCAGGTGCCTTTTTGCAAATTACAAGCGGGCTGTCATGTGCCTTTACTGAGGAGTGGCTTCCGTCTGGCCACTCTACCGTACAGGCCTGATTGGTGGAGTGCTGCAAAGATGGTTGTCCTTCTGGAAGGTACTCCCATCTCCGTAGAGGAACTCTGGAGCTCTGTCAGAGTGACCATTGGGTTCTTTGCGACCTCTCTGACCAAGGCCCTTCTCCCCCGATTGCACAGTTTGGCCAGGTGGCTAGCTCTAGGAAGAGTCTTGGTGGTTCCAAACTTCTTCTATTTAAGAATGATGGCCAATGTGTTCTTGAGGACGTTCGATGCTGCAGAAATGTTTTGGTACCCTTCCCCAGATCTGTGCCTCAACACAATCCTGTCACGGAGCTATAAGAACAATTCCTTCTACCTCATGGCTTGGTGTTTGTTCTAAAATGCACTGTCAACTGTGGGACCTTATATAGACAGGTGTGTGCCTTTCCAAATCATGTCCAATCAATTTAATTTACCACAGATGGACTCCAATCAAGTCGTAGAAACATCAAGGATGATCAATGGAAATAGGATACACCTGAGCTCAATTTCGAGTCTCATAGCAAAGGGTCTGAATACTTATATATTTCTGTTTTATTTTTTACATTTGCAAAAAAAATCTAAAAACCTGTTTTCACTTTGTCATTTTGGGGTATTGTGTGTAGATTGATGAGGAACATGTTTTATTTAATCAATTGTAGAATAAGGCTGTAACGTAACAAAATGTGGAAAACGTCAAGTGGTCTGAATTTTACTTTCCAAATGCACTGTATATTATGTGGTGTAACTTGTGTCCTACAGAGCAGGCTTTTGCTGCAGGATTGGATAGTCTTTATAAAAGTTCAATGATGTTTTGCACAATGATAAAGTGTGTGTGTCTGTTCAAATGTAGGCCACTGTAGAACACACTTCCAAGAATTAGACAGGTGCAGGGTTCAACAAATGTCATATGAAATTAATAGAAACACCTGCACGCAGTTATGTTACCATGAATTTTATTGCACTAAAATAAATTCATGAAAGCCTAGAATGTAGGTTGTTCTATTCCTTTAATATAAATCTATGTTCTCATTCTGGAAATGTGCCTAATTCATTATAGGAGATGTAGTAGCCTATACCACAATATTGCAAAATTAAAACATTAATTTAATTAAAAGTGATTTGCTTCGGGATTTTGGCAATGAAGCCCTGTATCTACTTCCCAATAGTCAGATGAACTCATGGATACCATGTCTCTGCATCCAGTATGAAGGAAGTTAGAGGTACTTTCGTGAGCCAATGCTAACTGGCGTTAGTGCAACCATTGAAGTCTATAGTATCTACTAGCATGCTAGCTGATACCATAGACCTCTGGGCATTGCGCTAATGCTAGTTAGCAATTGCACTAACTCTCGTTAGCAACTTCCTTCAAACTGCACGAAGATACATACATTTTTTTTATTAATGAGTTCATCTGATCCTGGTGAAGTAGATAATGGGCTTCATTGCCAAAATCCCTAAGTAATCCTTTAACAGAATCATTTACCATGAAATGTTAGACTTTATAACAATGTAACAGGAAATGAATAGGTTAAAATTGTGGCAGTGTATAAGTATATTAAAAGTAGCAGAGCAGCACACATATGCACTACACTGAATTTGCAGGCCTTCAACACAAGAACCATATGGTGTGAGAGACCACATCCCTACTTTGTAGTGGGCTATCTTTATAAAAAATGGCACAAACTAATCTCATGATGTCTATACTCGAGACAGTCAAGTTTCAACTTTATTTCTCCCAAAGGACAATTTATTTTGAAGCAGATGAGCACTAGACAATAAAAACATAAAATCCACATGGATCTGAATGAGGGTAAAATGAAGATGTCACAGCGGTCCACCCCTTAATTTCAGGCAAAGGAAGCTTCAATCCAGTTGTAGGAGTAACATGTTTCTCCAGACAAAAACTTAAAATGTAGATGGTTTCAGTGTTGCTGAAATGTGTTTTGCATGTAGCTGAACGTTTCAGGCCATGCACTTTTAGCTTGGAAAATGCTCAATATGGTCCCTGATGACAGTGAATTGTGTGAGACGATAGGCCAAATACATTTGTAATCTGAAATAACACTGTGATAACTATTTTCAGTACCAGTAGGTTATGTATATACTCTGTGTCTAGTATTATACCAAATATACTTATCTAACTCGGTTTCCCATACTCATGTGTTTATACTCAAATTCATACGTACTTTTAATTACATTGTATTGATCCATACCTTCATTTTTGTGTGTAGCCTAAGTACATCAGATGACAAGTGTAATTGTATGATAGTTCGGCGGTAGGACCCAGAGCTCACCAGGCTGTGTACCCTCCATTCACTTCCTCTTGCGGCTCGATTTCTTTCTCTTCTGTAATCATGGCTGCGCTCAAACACCAGCCATGTTTGCTAATTTGAAACCCAAAGGTTAGCGAAAACCTGTTTATTATTTACATCGCCTGTACCGTCTCGAACCATATTTGTTCAATCGGAGGATCAAAGGCACCGGTGCCTTTGAAATCCAAGGATTACAAGGTTAGGCAGTTTTAATGTCATTTTATGGCGAAAACTTTTGTTTGTGAGGATAATGCTGTCTCACAATTTCTAAGGCAACTAACGTTAACGTTACAGCAAAAACAATGAGCTTATTACCTTGCTAACAAAAGAGCATCCAAAATGTTCAGTAACGCAAACAAGAATGAGACTCCAAGACGACCTACTATGTTTCGATTCTCCATAAGTTTTATTAGCTAATGTAGCTAGCTACCCGCTGTGACTGTTAATAGCTAACTAGTTTTACACTACGGTGTAACTTCAGTTGCTGATTTATTGTAAATAACCTTGAATTTAGCGGTATCTTATAGGGTGTCGATTGTTGAAACAACCAGCAAATTCTAGAATGTAAACCCGATTGCATTGAATGTAACTAGCTAGCTATATCTCACCTCACGGCATCCTTGGAGGATTGTTTTTGTTGGAGAGAAGGACATGAAATCAGATGTTAACTGCGCCCGGTGTTGCTAACCAGATAGGCCTATCTCGCTGGTTGGAAATTACGTTATTTAATGAGCTTTAGCCACTTATCTACTAGCGAGTTTTGAATTAAAGTTAATTTGAAAATATGTAGATACTGTTGTACACACATGAACAAACGTTAGCTAGTCAATATATCGACAATACCAAAACGAAACGTGCTTAATGCAACTGCTCGAGCAATTTTGTTATTGAATTTCACTAACATTACAAGCCCTGTTAAGCCCTTTTTTGTTTTCGTTGTTGACCGTTTTGATAAGCAACTGGATAACGTTAGCCACTGTAGCTAGATGGTTTAGCTATATTGACCTAGCTTAGCTAACAAGCGAACATTTACATGAATCAACTTCAACTGGACACGTCAAAGTAGCTAATGTTATCATGAAATAAATGTACAACAATAGTTTTTTTAAATTAAACATAGCCATAGTGAGAAACCAATTATTATTATTTTTTTAATCAGAGGGCTACATTTTGATTTACGTCGACGAACACTTAGCTAGCTACACAGATAATCTAGGTAGCTAGTTGATCTGTGGATGAGAGAAATTCATGGTCCATCCAAGGGGGTGATATCCGCGAGCGCATGGTCACGTGTGGCAGTTAGCCTAGCCAGTGTGAGATGGTAAGCAGAATGATGTACAATCGAATTACATTTTTATGTCATTCGAAAGTAACTAATACATTACTAACTGCTGTTTGTTATTGCATTACCCACATATTTGTGATATGGCCCAAGCATGTCGGTTGCAGTGAGCTACGGTAGTATAGAACGCCAATGTTTTCAGCTAGCTACTAGTGTTAGTTAGCTCTTCGTGCTAATGTTACTGTTTATCGTGGGATGGATGTTGAAAAACGCAGTTAAACATTTGGGTTTACGAATGGTTTGACGTTTCATACAATATGTACTTGTAATCTACGACATACCTTTTTATCAACTTGTGGTTATCTTGAAAACATATTTCTCAAACCAAAATATTGTTTTCCCGTTATCAAAACGGGTCCGTTGTGCTTTAGCTACGGTGGATCAATCCGTGGCGTTCATTGTCCATTATTTTGTTGGCCAGGGCATCCCCTTCGCTGCTCTAACTGCGACATTTTTAGGGAGCTATGGTAGGGCAATGTTTGATAATTAATTCCACACCGTGTCATCCATAGTAGTCCATCTCAGGCTTGCCAACGCCTGCAGTTCTAACCAAGTAATATTAGTGTATGGATCTAGCTAGCTACTTTGTTTTTAAAATAACATACAATTTTCTATTTATTTTATACTACACACATTTTATTTATGAAAACCATCCATTGCGTGTGTATTCTGCTTGCAAGAATAGCCTGTTTATGAGACAGCTGCATGGAATCTGTGTGATTTAAAAATACATTTTTTTGATATGCAGGTAAAATATTTTTTTCTGGTTTCTTTGTTTCTCTTTATGACTTGTGGTCTGTGCTACTTGTCTTTCTCAGATGGAGTCAAACAACCATTTCAACTATGGCAGCCACTCCTCCGTGTCTGCTAACTCAGGACTGAAACTCTCCTCAGGGGATTCTCTCTATTCTAACAGGTCCTCCATGAGTTTCCCTCCACAGGGGAAGAGTGAGTACCCCTCTAACCACATTTGCTGTGGTTACTTTCTGCCTCACTATTTCTATATCAATAACTGATTTATATTTCATCTCTCTCTGCCCTAGTCTCGTGACCCTTATAATGAGCAAAATATTGTATGTAACTCTAGACCAGGTGTTCAGTGCAAAAGCAATCAATATCTTGATCATACCACAACAAATTGATGTAACCTCACCTTAAATTCACTGGACATTTTATGATTACAGGATGCATGACCTGTGGATGCTGTGTGATTTGAACACACTGAACAATTAATAATCTGATTCACCCCTGACCACCTTTGCAGATATGAATGGCGAAATGAATGTGAATGGCGTCACTACTGTAATTGGGCCTAGTGTGCCTGGCTCCCAACTTCCAACAGCGTCATACCCCCACATGAGCAACCACCACCAGAGTAGCATGGGCTACGACTACATGTGGGGAGGACAGCCACAGTACAGCCCAGCCATGGGCTCGTCTCCTGGGCATGGTATGCACCAGAAGCAGCCTCCACCTGGGGGGATGCAGCAACAGAGCCAGCACCACTTCCAGGGTCATGGACAGTACCAACTGAACGGGGGCATGCCTGGGTCCCGTCAGCCACCCGTGGCTGCCCCACCAAACGTGACTCTTACAGGGGGCCAGTACTGGAACAGGGGTAACCCGGGGCAACAGCAGAGCAGCACAGCCATGGCAATGGGGTATAACTCACAAGGTGTGTACGGGTCCTACCAGAGCCAGGTGCACCCTGGGATTGCACCCTCACAGCATCACCAGCAGCAGCCTCCACAGTCATCCCCTCACCAACAGACACAGCAGCACCTTCACCCGCACCACCACCCACACCACCAGCAGCAACACCAGCAGCAACCTCAGCACTACAGCATGGTACCCAATGGGATTCCCTACTACCAGCCCCAGCACCCACCTCTTCCCGCTCCACAACCCCAGCCCCCATCCCAATCTCAGTCCCAGGCTCAGATGATGCCCCCTACCTCCCAAAATTTCACCCCTCCACGGGGCAGCCCACAGCACCACCACATTGGCCGGGGAGGCACTGGCAGCCCTCTCCCCCTGGGGGTGTCCTCTGTCCCAATGATGTCACCCTCGACAATGGCGGATAGTGGATCGCCCCAGAGCCAGACCAGGGAGAGGAGTCCCCATGGAGGTACTGTGGGGATGCCTGCTGTCATGCAAGGTAAGATTTAAATATTTACACAGGTGGCAAGTTTTCAGAGTAACCTAGTCCCTTTTTTTTATGGCACTACGGAAGTAAGTATCTGTTTCATTTTCATATGGTCACTAGAGCCAGTGTCTGTGGAAACGGCACCATAGATCACTGGAGTTCGAAATACCTATTTCAAAGCGATTTTTCTTTCCAAACGATGACTCAATTAATTCAATTAGGCCTAATCAGTGTCTCAGCTGTCAGTAATTTAATTTGCTAAGCAGATTTAATTAAAACACTGTTTCCATGACAGAACTGAAAACCTTTGCTGATATGAAAACATATATTCCAGTGTTTTCTCAAAGCGTCTACTTTTTCCACTTCATAAGTTAACTAAGCAAGTTTTCATTAAGAGGAGAGTGGGGTAAGTTGAACCGCTCTAGGAAACCATACACAAAAATTAATAATGCATCTAAATATCTCGGAAGCAATCACAAAGTTAAACTTATTTCCATTTTGATCCTCTTAAATAAATGCAAAAAAAAAATTAACAAACAGGCTGCACAGTAGACCTAGCCTACACAGCATTAAACAGTTTTTATTTCACCTTTATTTAACCAGGTAGGCTAGTTGAGAACAAGTTCTCGTTTACAACTGCGACCTGGCCAAGATAAAGCAAAGATGTGCGACACAAACAACAACAGAGTTACACATTGAATATACAAACATCCAGTCAATGACACAATAGAAAGTCTATATGTCTATATGCAAATTAGGTAAGATAAGGGAGGTAAGGCAATATATTTTCCATGGTGGCAATATAATTACAATTTAGCAACTAACACTGGAGTGATAGATGTGCAGTAGATTAATGTGCAAGTAGAGATACTGGGGTGCAAAGGAGCAAAAAAATAACAGTTGGGATGAGGTAGTTGGATGGGCTATTTACAGATGAGCTATGTACAGGTGCAGTGATATGTGAGCTGCTCTGACAGCTGGTGCTTAAAGTTAGTGAGGGAGATATGAGTCTCCAGCTTCAGTGATTTTTGCAAAACGTTCCAGTCATTGGCAGCAGAGAACTGGAAGGAAGGCGACCAAAGGAGGAATTGGCTTTGGGCGGTGACCAGTGAAATATACCTGCTGGAGCGCGTGCTACGGGAGGATACTCCTATGGTGACCAGTGAGCTTAGATAAGGTGGGGCTTTACCTAGCAAAGACTTAGATGACCTGGAGCCAGTGGGTTTGGCGATGAATATGAAGCGAGGGCCAGCCAACGAACATACAGGTTGCAGTGGTGGGTAGTATATGGGGCTTTGGTGACAAAACGGATGGCACTGTGATAGACTGCCTCCAATTTGCTGAGTAGAGTATTGGAGGCTATTTTGTAAATTACATCGCCAAAGTCACGGATCGGATGATAGTCAGGAGGATAGTCAGTTTTACAAAGATATGTTTTAGAGGTTGACCGATTAATCGGCATGGCCGATTAATTGGGGTCGATTTCAAGTTTTCATAACAATCAGTAATTGGCATTTTTGGATGCCTACACAGCCTACTTCGCCAAACGGGTGCTGATTTAACAAAAGTGCATTCGTGAAAAAAATCACAGTCGTAGCACCAATGTACCTAACCATAAACATCAATTCATTTCTTAAAATCAATACACAAGTATATATTTTTTAACCTGCAAGAAATTCATGTTAGCAGGCAATATTAACTAAGGAAATTGTCACTTCTCTTGCGTGCATAGTCCGGGTATATGCAGCAGTTTGGGCCGCCTGGCTCGTTGCGAACTATGTAAAGGCCATTTCTTCCTAACAAAGACCTTAATTAATTTGCCAGAATTTTACATAATTATGACATAACATGGAAGATTGTGCAATGTAACAGCAATATTTAGACTTAGGGTTGCCACCCCCGTTGGATAAAATACGGAACGGTTCCGTAATTCACTGAAAGAACAAAACATTTTGTTTTCGAAATGATAGTTTCCGGATCTGACCATGTTAATGACCAGTGGCTTGTATTTCTGTTTGTTTATTATATTATTAAGTCTATGATTTGATATTTGATAGAGCAGTCTGACTGAGCGGTGGTAGGCAGCAGCAGGCTCGTAAGCATTCATTCAAACAGCACTTTCCTGCGTTTGCCTATCAACTCCCGAGACTAGGCTGGCAATACTATAGTGCCTATAAGAACATTCAATAGTCAAAGGTATATGAAATACAAATGGTAAAGAGATAAATAGTCCTATAATAACTACAACCTAAAACTGGCAATATTGAGGACTCTGTGTTAAAAGGAACCACCATCTTTCATATGTTCTCATGTTCCGAGCAAGGAACTTAAACGTTAGCTTTTTTACATGGCACATATTGCACTTCTGCTCTTTTACACTGTGTTTTTGCATTATTTAAACCAAATTGAACATGTTTTATTATTTATTTGAGACTAAATAGATTTTATTGATGTATTATATTAAGTTAAAATTAAAATGGTCATTCAGTATTGTTGTAATTGTCATTACAAATATATAAATAAAAATCGTCCGACTAATCAGTATCGGCTTTTTTTGGGCCAACAAAAATCTGTATCGGTGTTGAAAAATCATAATTGGTCGACCTCTAGTATGTTTGGCAGCATGAGTAAAGGATGCTTTGTTGCAAAATAGGAAGCCGATTCTAGATTTAATTTTGCATTGGAGATGCTTACTGTGAGTCTGGAAGTTTTCCAGATATTCTAAGTCAGAACCGTCCAGAGTAATGATGCTGGACGGGCGGGTAGGTGCTTGTAGCGATCTGTTGAAGAGCATGCATTTAGTTTTACTTGAATTTAAGAGCAGTTGGAGGCCACGGAAGGAGAATTGTATGGCGTTGAAG
The DNA here is from genome assembly GCF_057628025.1 of Oncorhynchus mykiss. Lineage (NCBI taxonomy): Eukaryota > Metazoa > Chordata > Actinopteri > Salmoniformes > Salmonidae > Oncorhynchus > Oncorhynchus mykiss. The sequence goes on along the minus strand of NC_143030.1, from coordinate 44,159,513 downwards.
CTTGTCTGGAGTTTGGTTAAGTGTCCAAAGAAGGGCCAGAAGTATACAGAATGGTATCGTCTGCGTGGAGGTGGATCAGAGAATCGCCAGCAGCAAGAGTGACATCATTGATGTATACAGACAAAAGAGTCGGCCCCAGAATTGAACCCTGTGGCACCCCCATAGAGACTACCAGAGATCCGGACAACAGGCCCTCCGATTTGACACACTGAACTCTATCTGAGAAGTAGTTGGTGAACCAGGCGAGGCAGTCATTTGAGAAACCAAGGCTGTTTAGTCTGCCGATAAGAATGTGGTGATTGACAGAGTCAAGCCTTGGACCTAGCCTACTAGGCATAGTTGGTTTACATATACAGTGCATTCGTAAAGTATTCAGACCCCTTGACTTTTTCAATTTTTTAAAAATGTTTTTATTTGTAATAATGACAATTACATCAATACTGAATGAACACTTTAATTTTAACTTCATATAATACATCAATAAAATTTTTTAAGCCTCAAATAAATAATGAAACATGTTCAATTTGGTTTAAATAATGCAAAAACACAGCGTAAAATTGCAATATGTGCCATGTAAAAAGCTAACGTTTAAGTTCCTTGCTCAGAACATGAGAACATATGAAAGCTGGTGGTTCCTTTTAACATGAGTCTTCAATATTCCCAGGTAAGAAGTTTTAGGTTGTAGTTATTATAGGACTATTTCTCTCTATACCATTTGTATTTCATATACCTTTGACTATTGGATGTTCTTATAGGCACTTTAGTATTGCCAGTGTAACAGTATAGCTTCCGTCCCTCTCCTCGCTCCTACCTGGGCTTGAACCAGGAACACATCGACAACAGCCACCCTCGACGCATCGTTACCCATGCAGAGCAAGGGGAACAACCACACCAAGTCTCAGAGCGAGTGATGTTTGAAACGCTATTAGCGCGCGTCCCGCTAACTAGCTAGCCATTTCACATCGGTTACACCAGCCTAATCTCGGGAGTTGATAGGCTTAAAGTCATAAACAGCGCAATTCTTGAAGAATTGCGAAGAGCTGCTGGCAAATGCAGGAAAGTGCTGTTTGAATGAATGCTTACGAGCCTGCTGGTGCCTACCATCGCTCAGTCAAGACTGCTCTATCAAATATCAAATCATAGACTTAATTCTAACATAATAACACACAGAAATAAGAGCCTTATGTCATTAAAAGAAATCCAGGTTAGCAGGCAATATTAAACTAGGGAAATTGTGTCACTTCTCTTGCGTTCATTGCACGTAGAGTCAGGGTATATGCAACAGTTTGGGCCGCCTGGCTCGTTGCGAACTAATTTGCCCGAATTGTACATAATTATGACATAACATTGAAGGTTGTACAATGTAACAGGAATATTTAGACTTATGGATGCCACCCGTTAGATAAAATACGGAACGGTTCCGTATTTCACTGAAAGAATAAACGTTTTGTTTTCGAGATGGTAGTTTCCGTATTTGACCATATTAACTAAATATGCAGGTTTAAAAAAATATACTTCTGTGTATTGATTTTAAGAAAGGCATTGATGTTTATGGTTAGGTACATTCGTGCATCGATTGTGCTTTTTTCGCAAATGACCTTTTGTTAAATCATCCCCTGTTTGGTGAAGTTGGTTGTCTTGTTAGGATAGAAATAGTCTTCACACAGTTCGCAACGAGCCAGATGGCCCAAACTGCTGCATATACCCTGACCCTGTTGCACAGAACGCAAGGGAAGTGACAATTTCCCTAGTTAAAATAAATTCATGTTAGCAGGCAATAATAACTAAACATGCAGGTTTAAAAACATATACTTGTGTATTGATTTTAAGAAAGGAGTTGATGTTTAGGGTTAGGTACACATTGGTGCAACAACAGTGCTTTTTTCGCGAATTCGCTTGTTAAATCACCCGTTTGGCGAAGTCGGATATGATTCAATGATAAATTAAAGGCACTGCATCGATTATATGCAACGCAGGACATGCTAGGTAAACTAGTAATATCATCAACCATGTGTAGTTAACTAGTGATTATGTTAAGATGGATTGTTTTTTATAAGATATGTTTAATGCTAGCTAGCACCTTACCTTGGCTCCTTGCTGCACTCGCATAACAGGTAGTCAGCCTGCCATGCAGTCTCCTCGTGGAGTGCAATGTAATCGGCCATGATCGGTGTCCAAAAATGCCGATTACCGATTGTTATGAGAACTTGAAATCGGCCCTAATTAATCGGCCATTCCGATTAATCTGTCAACCTCTATTCTTAACATATGACCCCCATAGTGATTTGTTCTTGCAATTTTTGTGACATTTTAGATTTAAATATGGACTTTTTTTTCACAGCAGTTTGGATTTTAGTGAAATACTTTTTCAAAGTAACTTTAGTTACTTATTCTGAAATGGATAAAATACCCCCATCAATCTACACACACTACCCCTTAATGACAAAGCGAAAACAAGTAATTGTTGTTTACAGAAATACCTTATTTACATTAGTATTTAGACCGTTTGCTCAAAATTGAACTCGGGTGCATCCTGTTTCCATTGATCATCCTTGATATGTTTCTACAACTTGATTGGAGTCCACCTGTGGTAAATTCAATTGATTGGGCATGATTTGGAAAGGCACACAAAATCAAATCAAATTTTATTGGTCACATACACATGGTTAGTAGATGTTGTTGCGAGTGTAGCGAAATGTTTGTGCTTCTAGTTCCGACAGTGCAGCAATATCTAACAAGTAATCTAACAATTACACAACAACTACCTAATACACACATCTAGGTAAAGGACTGGAATAAGAAAGTATAAATGTATGGATGAGCAATGACAGAGCGGCATAGGCAAGACTCAATAGATGGTATAAAATACAGTATAAACATTATTAAAGTGACTAGTGATCCATTAAAGTGGCCAAGGAACTCAAGTTTGTGGGCAGCAGCCTCTGTGTTAGTGATGGATGTTTAACAGCCTGATGGCCTTGACATATAAGCTTTTTTTCTTTCTCTCGGTCACAGCTTTGATGCACCTGTACTGACCTCGCCTTCTGGATGGTAGTGGGGGGAACAGGTAGTGGCTCGGGTGGTTGTTGTCCTTGATGATCTTTTTGGCCTTCCTGTGACATCGGTGGCTTAGGTGTACTGGAATGCAGGTAGTTTGACCCCGGTGATGCGTTGTGCAGACCGCACCACCCTCAAAATCAAATCAAATTTATTTGTCACATACACATGGTTAGCAGATGTTAATGTGAGTGTAGCGAAATGCTTGTGCTTCTAGTTCCGACAATGTAGTAATAAACAACGAGTAATCTAACCTAACAATTCCACAACTACAATCGTATACACGATTGTGAAGGGTAAAGGGATAATTAATATGTACATAAAGATATCTGAATGAGTGATGGTACAGAACGGCATAGGCAAGATGCAGTAGATGGTATCTAGTACAGTGTATACATATGAGATGAGTAATGTAGGGTATGTAAACATGATATTAAGTAGCATTGTTTAAAGTGGCTAGTGATATATTTTCCATCAATTCCCATTATTAAAGTGGCTGGAGTTGAGTCAGTGTGTTGGCAGCAGCCACTCAATGTTAGTGGTGGCTGTTTAACAGTCTGATGGCCTTGAGATAGAAGCTGTTTTTCAGTCTCTCGGTCCCTGCTTTGAAGCACCTGTACTGCCCTCAACTTCTGGATGATAGCGGGGTGAACAGGCAGTGGTTCGGGTGATTGTTGTCCTTGATGATCTTTATGGCCTTCCTGTGACATCGGGTGGTGTAGGTGTCCTGGAGGGCAGGTAGTTTGCCCCCGGTGATGCGTTGTGCAGACCTCACTACCCTCTGGAGAGCCTTACGGTTGTAGAAGTTGAGTGCTTTTGGTGACAAGCCAAATTTCTTCAGCCTCCTGAGGTTGATGAGGCGCTGCTGCGCCTTCTTCACGACGCTGTCTGTGTGGGTGGACCAATTCAGTTTGTCCGTGATGTGTACGCCGAAGAACTTAACTTACTGCCCTCTCCACTACTGTCCCATCGATGTGGATAGGGGGGTGCTCCCTCTGCTGTTTCCTGAAGTCCACAATCATCTCCTTTGTTTTGTTGATGTTGAGTGAGAGGTTGTTTTTGTGACACCACTCTCCGAGGGCCCTCACCTCCTCCCTATATGGCTGTCTGGTCATTGTTTGTAATCAAGCCCACTACTGTTGTGACGTCTGCAAACTTGATGATTGAGTTGGAGGTGTGCATGGCCACGCAGTCATGGGTCGACAGGGAGTACAGGAGGGGGCTGAGCACGCACCCTTGTGGGGCCCCAGTGTTGAGGATCAGCGAAGTGGAGATGTGAAGTTCCCTAAGGGCTGTCGTGGTATCGGCTTGAGGGAGGATATACACGGCTATGACAATAACCAACAAGAATTCTCTTGGGAGATAATGCGGTCGGCATTTCATTGTGAGGAATTCTAGGTCAGGTGAACCAAGGGACTTGAGTTCCTGTATGCTATTAGAATTGCACCCTGAGTTGTTAATCATTAAAACATACACCCCCGCCCTTCTTCTTCCCAGAGACATGTTTATTTCTGTTGGCGTGACACGGTGACTGTATCAACTCCAAAAGCATATCCCGGGAGAGCCATGTTTCTGTGAATCAGTATGTTACAATCGCTGATGTTGCTCTGGAAAGCAACCCCTGTCCTAATTACCTTGTAATCTAGAGAATGGACATTAGCGAGTAATATACTCGGAAGCGGTGGGGGGTGTGTGGGCCGCCGAAGTCTGACCAGAAGACCGCTCAGTCTTCCTCTTCTGCGGCGACATTGTTTTGGGTCAGCCTCTGGAATCCGTTCAAATGCCCTGGGTGGTTCAGACAAAAGATCCGCTTCGGGAAAGTCGTATTCCTGGTCGTAGTGCTGGTAAGTTGACGTCGCTCTGATATCCAATAGTTCTTCCTGACTGTATCTATGAACACTTTGGAAACAGTTTATTTTTTCCTTAGAGATAAACTAATCCTTAATGCAACCGTTGTGTCAGATTTCAAAAAAGCTTAATGCTGAAAGCACACCATGCGATAATCTGAGAACAGCGCTCAACCACCAAAACAAGCCATACAGATACCCGCCATGTTGTGGAGTCAACAAAAGTCAGAAATAGCGTTATAAATATTCACTTTGATGATCTTCATCGGAATGCACTCCCAGGATACCCAGTTCCACAATAAATGTTAGTTTTGTTCAATAAAGTCCATAATTTATGTCCAAATACCTCCATTTGTTCGCGCGTTTAGTTCACTAATCCAAATGCACAAACCGCGGGCACTTAAGTCCAGACGAAAAGTCAAAGTTCCATTACAGTTCGTAGAAACATGTCAAACGATGTATATAATCAATCTTTAGGATCTTTTTATCATAATTCTTAAATAATATTCCAACTGGACAATTCCTTTGTCATTGGAAAGGGAACGGAGCTCGTGCTCACGGCCGCGTGCGAGACTAAACTAAACTAAAGGCTTTCAACCTGACCAATTGTTGAAACAGCTCTTATTCTCCCCCCTTTCACAATAGAAGCCTGAAGCAACTTTCTAAAGACTGTTGACATCTAGTGGAAGCCTTAGGAAGTGCAATGAATATTGGATAGGCAATCTCTTGAAAAACTACAAACCTCAGATTTCCCACTTCCTGGTTGGATTTTTCTCATGTTTTCGCCTGCCATATGAGTTCTGTTATACTCAGGACATTATTTTAACAGTTTTGGAAACTTTAGAGTGTTTTCTATCCAAATCTACTAATTATATGCATATTCTAGCTTCTGCTCCCGAATAACAGGCAGTTTACTTTGGGCATTCTTTTAAATGGACGTAGTTTGGATCCACCAAGATTCTTCCTAGAGCTGTCTCCCCGGCCAAACTGAGCAATCGGGGGATAACGGCCTTGGTCAGGGAGGTCCACAGTTCCTCTGTGGAGACGGGAAACCTTGGAGAAGGACAACCATCTCTGCATCACTCCAATCAGGCCTTTATGGTAGTGGCCAAATGGAAGCCACTCCTCTGTAAAAAGCACATGCAAGCCCACTTGCAATTTGCAAAATTAGAAACCAGATTCTCTGGTCGAATGAAACCAAGATATTGAACTCTTTGGCCTGAATGCCACGTGTCACGTCTGGAGGAAACCTGGCACCATCCCTACGGTGAAGCATGGTGGTGGCAGCATCATGCCGTAGGGATGTTTTTCAGTAGCATGGACTGGGAGACTAGTCAGGATCGAGGGAAAGATGAATGTAGAAAAGTACAGAGATCTTTGATAAAAACCTGCTCCAGAGCGCTCAGGACCTCAGTATGGCAACTGCTCGGCATCTGACCGTAAGGCGCTACAGAGGGTAGTGCGAATGGCCCAGTACATCACTGGGGCCAAGCTTCCTACCATCCAGGACCTATATATTAGGCGGTGTCAGAGGATAATAAAATCAAATTTTTAGAGACTCCAGTCACCCAAGTTATAGACTGTTTTCTCTGCTACCGCACGGCAAGTGGAACCAGAGCGCCAAGTCTAGGACCAAAAGGCTCCTCAACAGCTTCTACCCCCAAGCCATTTGACTGCTGAACAATTCATAAAAATCGCCACCGGACAATTTACATTGACCCCCCCCGTACACTGCTGCTACTCGCTGTTTGTTACCTATGCATAGTCACTTCGCCCCAACCTACATGTACAGATTACCTCAACTAGCCTGTATCCCTGCACACTGACTCGGTACCGGTGCCCCTGGTACATAGGGGTGACAGGTAGCCTAGTGGTTAGAGCGTTGGGCCAGTAACCGTATGGTTAGGTAAGGTTAGGTGAAAATCTGTCGTTCTGCTCCTGAACAAGGCAGGTTAACCCACTGTTCCTAGGCCGTCATTGTAAATAAGAAATAGTTCTTTAACTGACTTGCATAGTTAAATAAAATAAAAAGTATAGCCTCGTTATTCTTATTGTGTTACTTTTTATTATTACTTTAATTTAGCCTACTTGGTACGTATTTTCTTCTTCTTGAACTACATTTTTGGTTAAGGGCTTGGAGTAAGCATTTCACGATAAAGTCTACACTTGTTGTATTCGGCGCGTGTGGCAAATAAAGTTTGATTTGATTTGGGGCGAAGGTTCACCTTCCAACAGGACAATGACCCGACGCATACAGCGAAGACAGCGAAGGAGTGGCTTCGGGACAAGTCTCTGAATGTCCTTGAGTGGCCTAGCCAGAGCCCTAACTCTGGAGAGAGCTGAAAATAGCTGTGTAGCGACGCTCCCAATCCAACTTGACAGAACTTGAGAGGATCTGCAGAGAAGAATGGGAGAAACTCCCCAAATACAGGTGTGCCATGCATGTAGCGTCATACCAATGACGACTCGAGGCTGCAATTGCTGTCCAAGGTTCTTCAACAAAGTACTGAGTAAAGGGTCTGCAAGGAAAATGACATAACAATACCGAGGTTATATACAGGGGGTACTGATACCGAGGCAATGTGCAGTGGTGCAGGTTAGTCGGTAATTTGTTAAGTGACTATATATACATAATAAACAGCGAGTAGCAGCAGTGTAAAAACAAGGGGGGAGGGTTCAATTGAAATAGTCCTTGTTGCCATTTTGATTAATTGTTCAGCTGTCTTATGGCTTGGGGGTAGAAGCTGTTAAGGAGCCTTTTGGTCCTAGACTTGGCGCTGCGGTACCGCAGTAGAACGAATAGTATATACTGTATACTGTAGTAGAATACTGTATACTGTAGTAGAACGAATAGTCTGGCTTGAGTGAATGGAGTCTTCGAAAAAAATGTGGGCCTTCCTGTGACACCGGATGGATGTCAGGAAGCTTGGCCCCATGTACTGGGCCGTACGCATTACTCTCTGTAGAGCCTTACGGTCAGATGCCGAGCAGGTGCCATACCAGGAGGTGACACAAACAGTTAGGATGCTCTCTATGGTGCAGCTGTCAAAATGTTTGAGGATCTGGGGACCCATGACAAATCTTTTCAGTCTCCTGAGGGGGAAAAGGTGTTGTCGTGCCTTCTTCACAACTGTCTTGGTGTTTTTGCACCATGACAGTTCATTGGTGATTTGGACACCAAGGAACTTTAAGCTCTCAACCTGCTCCACTTTAGCCCCGTAGATGTTAATCAATCAATCAATCAAATGTATTTATGAAGCTCTTTTGACATCAGCGCATGTCACAAAGCGCTATACAGAAACCCAGCCCAAAACTCCAAACAGAAAGCAATGTAGATGCAGAAGCATGGTTGATAGGAAAAACTCCCTAGAAAGGCAGGAACCTAGGAAGAAACATAGATGGGAAGCACGGGGCCTGTTCAGCCCACCTTTTCCTGTAGTCCACGATCAGCTCTTTTGTCTTGCTCACATTGAGGGAGAGGTTGTTGTCTTAGCTAGGGTTGCAGATTGTCGGAAACTTTATGGTACTTTTCCTGAAATGTTCGATGGGAACTTAAGCCGGTGAATGTTGAGAATTTTGCTTAAATTCATCAAGAAAAGTTATAGGAAAATGCAACGGGCACTATCTAATTTCACTGCAGCTAATGTAGAAGGAAAAGCTGTGTACATTTGCAAATATTGCGTCAAATCATGTGAAGAATGTAACAAAGATGCAGAATCATCAGGCCAAGTGCATTTAGTTGCCTCAGCTCTCACAACAAGCAACCTCTGACAAAAGTCGCTCTACTTCTATTTGAGGTGAAAATTATGAATCAGACACCTTATCGATAGCAACAGCTCATGGTCCTCCTGGAATCAGTTTTTTTTGGCTCAATGGAGGAACATAGTCAGAGAAATGCTGATGAATGTCTTGCTCGAGCTGTGTATGCAACTGGTTCACCTCTGATGCTCACAGGCAATGTGCATTGGAAGAGATTTTTGAAAGTTCTTCGTCCAGCATACAGCCCATATTCTACAAGTGCACAGACACAAGGGACAACAGACACACCGGTCTCTACATTGCAGATGAGCTGAAGGCAGTCATCAATGACCTTGAACCACAGAAGGTATTTGCACTGGTGACAGACAATGCTGCGAACATGAAGGCTGCTTGGTCTAAAGTGGAGGAGTCCTACCCTCACATCATACCCATTGGCTGTGCTGCTCATGCATTGAATCTGCTCTTCAAGGACATCATGGCACTGAAAACAATGGATACACTCTACAAGAGAGCCAAGGAAATGGTTAGATATGTGAAGGGCCATCAAGTTATAGCAGAAATCTACCTCACCAAGCAAAGTGAGAAGAAGAGTCTGAACATCAGACAGGATGGCATTGTCTCCCTCAATCCGTGCAATGGTTGCTGCTATAGGTTTCAGGAGATTCAGGCTGCTTACCACTCTCTCCCAAAATACATTATCCATGAGGATCCGCTTGATGAAGCTGCCCAGCAACACCCATTGGGGTGTTATTGTCGTCGTGTTTGACAGTCTCCTGGAGGGGAAGGAGTCTCTCCAAGAAATTGCCATATCACAGTCTGCCGATATGGACAGCCCCATCAAGCGCATCCTCCTGGATGATGTATTTTGGGAGAGAGTGGTAAGCAGCTTGAATCTCCTGAAACCTATAGCAGCAACCATTGCACGGATTGAGGGAGACAATGCCATCCTGTCTGATGTTCAGACTCTGCTTGCAGATGTAAGAGAATAAATCTGTACTGTTTTGCCCACTTCACTGTTACAAGCAGAGGATGCTGGAGTTCTGAAATACATCAAAAAGCGTGAAGACTTCTGCCTGAAGCCTGAAGCCCATACACGCCGCAGCTTACATGTTGGACCCCAAGTATGCTGGCAAGAGCATCCTTTCTGGTGCAGAGATCAACAAGTGTCATCAATACCGTGTCTTGCCACCTTGGCCTGGATGAGGGCAAGGTTCTTGGTAGTCTGGCGAAGTACACTTCCAGGCAAGGGCTTTGGGATGGAGATGCAATATGGCAGTTGCGCCAACATATCTCATCAACCACCCGGTGGAGGCCTCCCGGGTGGCGCAGTGGTTAAGGGTGCTGTACTGCAGCGCCAGCTGTGCCATCAGAGATCCTGGGTTCGCGCCCAGGCTCTGTCGTAACCGGCCGCTACCGGGAGGTCCGTTGGGCGACGCACAATTGGCCTAGCGTCGTCCGGGTTAGGGAGGGCTTGGTCGGTAGGGATGCCCTTGTCTCATCGCACACCAGCACCTCCTGTGGCGGGCCGGGCGCAGTGCGCGCTAACCAAGGTTTGCGCGGTGTTTCCTCCGACACATTGGTGCGGCTGGCTTCCGGGTTGGATGCGCGCTGCGTTAAGAAGCAGTGCGGCTAGGTTGGGTTGTGTATCGGAGGACGCATGACTTTCAACCTTCGTCTCTCCCGAGCCCGTACGGGAGTTGTAGCGATGAGACAAGATAATAGCTACTACAATAATTGGACACTACGAAATTGGGGAGAAAAAGGGGTAAAAATTCAACAAAAAAAACCACCCGGTGGAAGGGACTTTGTGGATCTGAGGCTCTTTCCCCTGTTGCCTCTATCATCCTCCAAATCCCACCAACATCAGACGCCTCAGAGCGCAAATGGTCCTTGTTTGGGAACACGCAACAGGCTGATCAATACAAGGGTTGAAGAATTGGTGGCCATCTGAGCAAATTTGAGCCTGACAACAAGCCATCCTCAACAAGGTTGGAAAGTGACAGTGAAGATGAGGCCTAGAGTCTGATGTCCTGATGTCTCATGTTTAACCTTTATTTAACTAGGCAAGTTCATTCTTATTTACAATGACAACAAGGAACTGCCTTGTTCAGGGGCAGAACAACATATTTTTACCTTGTCAGCTCAGGGATTCGATCTAGCAACCTTTCAGTTACTGGCCCAATGCTCTAACCACTAGGCTACCTGCCGCCGACATAGAGGAGGTCTAGGGAGAAGACATGGAACCCTGAGAGGAACACAACCAAAGCTTTAGTTTCCAGACTATCATTTTACAGATGTATGTTAAATGTTTTTGGGAGATGTGATGGATCATTGGAGATCATTCAATATTCCCTTGTGTTGTTCAGTGAAATCATCCCATGTGAAGAGTCAATTCATTTAATTAAAGTTCAATTCGTAACTAAACAGTTTTTTTTCTGTACGGAAGGATATAATCATTTGCAATTATGTCTACTTATGATAAGGTAAAGGGTTTATGTTTCTGTCTCTGTATAATATGGTAAATATATCCAATGCAAAAAAAAACATCTACAGTTGAAGTCAGAAGTTTACATAAACTTTGGTTGGAGTCATTAAAACTCGTTTTACAACTGCCACAAATTTCTTGTTAAGCTATAGTTTTGGCAAGTTGGTTAGGACATCTACTTTGTGTATACCATAAGTAATTTTTCCAACAATTGTTTATAAACCGATTATTTCACTTAAAATTCACTGTATCACAATTCCAGTGGGTCAGAAGTTTACATACACTAAGTTGACTGTGCCTTTAAACAGCTTGGAAAATTCCAGAAAATCATGTCATGGCTGTAGAATCTTCTGATAGGCTAATTGACATAATTTGAGTCAATTTGAGGTGTACTTGTGGATGTATTTCAAGGCCTACCTTTGCTTGACATCATGGCCGCTCAGCATGGAAGAAGCCACTGCTCCAAAACCGCCATAAAAAAGCCAGACTACGGTTTGCAACTGCACATGGGGACAAAGATCATACTTTTTGGAGAAATGTCCTCTGGTCCGATGAAACAAAAATATAACTCTTTGGCCATAATGATCATCGTTATGTTTGAGTATTTGGCTATGGTGTATGTAAACTTCCGACTTCCACCCATTATGCCATCGTTAACTTGAGTGGGTGACACCTGTTCTATTCATTTTATTTCTATGGCAGCACATGCAGTAATGAGCGGAGGAGAAGAGAGTGTGTCAAATGTACTGTCATCCAAAATTGTATATCTCACCTACACATCCTATCCTATCTCACCTACACATCCTTATTCTCCACCGCCATACCTCAAATCTAATGTGCACCACAATGCATAATAAAAAAACTCCTCGCCCCTTGCAATGATACAGCCACTATTTATAATGCCGCCTTTGCTGTCTTACTGAGGTGGCACGCTGGCATGCAGCAGATTGTCCCCAAGGTGTTTTTTAAAAGCGCCATCTGCTCTCCAGATTCCCTCTTAGAGTTACCTTGTGGCTGCTGTGTTGTCTTTCTGTCGTTTCTAATGGTCTCACTGTTGTTTGTGTTCCTGTTCCTTAGGGCGGATGAGTGAAGTGTTTAAGGATGTGGATAAAGGCTATAATGGGATGGAGAGGGCGTCTGTCACCCAGCTGGTGCCTACGATTGACTACTGCCAGCGCTCTGAGCAGCCGATGGCCCAGCACCATGAAATGGCAACTTCAGCGAGGGAGTCTGCGCCACCTGCGCCTCCACACTCGATGTCGTCCCATCCTCCGGCTGTGTCTGCGCCTTCCACCCATTCTAGGCTCTCTGCACCTACTGCTATGTCTACTCCTCCAATGGGTACATTAGGACCTCCTGTCGTTTCATCCTTCTCTGTTAGTCCTGCGCCTCCCCGAAACTCAGCGGCTCCCATGTCCTCTTCTCCTTCTCTCCTTGTGCTTGGACCTCCTCCCGGGCTGTCTTCGCCTCCTCTGATGAGCACAAGACCTTCTCCAGTGTCTTTGTCCACACCTCCATCAGTGGCATCTCCACCCTCGTCAGTGTCTGTAACTCTTCCCAAGCCACCTGCACCACCTCTTCTCCTGGACAAATCCTCTATACCTCCAGCTGTGTCTGCTCCCCATCCAGTCAGTGCTCCTCCCCCAGTGTCTGTGGCACATCAGACTGCTCCCATGACATCTGCCCCTCCTGCGATGGTCTCTACTCCTACTATGGTGGGTGCTCCCTCGCGCTCCATGTCTGCACCCATCTCTGCACTTCAGCAGATGGTTCAAGGATCCAGACCACCGCTTTTGACTTCCTCTCCCATAGCTTTATCTGGAGCTCCTCGAGAAAAGTTTTGGACTCCATCAATATCTGCAGTTGCACCTCCCCCAAGGGTTTCTGTGTCCCCCCCAGCGGTGTCTACTACCTTGTTGGCAGTAAGGCAAAATTCCTCAGCAGTGCCCGGTCCTCCTTGGGCAGTCAGTGCACCTTCTATATCAGTGTCCTCACCTCCTCGATCTGTGTCTACTCCTCCCCCAGCAGTTTCTGTTCCCTCCACAGAGTCTGCGTCTGCAGTGTCCTCGTCTCCAAAGGAGGTATCTATGCCTCCTTTAACAGGTCAAGGCCCTAAAGCTCAAGCCCCCGGAGTTTCTTCAATGTCTGAGCCTCCTGCCTTGGTGTTTGTGCCTCGTGCAGTGATGACTGCTCTTCATATGGTCCCCTCAACCCCTCCTGCTGTCTCTGCGCCTTCCCTATCCATTCCTGCTCCTCCACAAGCCCCTAAATGCATGTTTTCCGCTGAGCCAAAGGAGCGAGACATGGGGAATAAGAAGGCCATGGGTAACAAGAAGGAACCCTCTGTAGAACCACCTGGAAAACTAGAGGCGAGTTCTCCACAGCCTAAAGTCGACCCAGTTAGAACACCATCAAAGATGGATGCCACCAAGTCTCTTACTCGTCAATCTGAAAAACACTCACACAAACCCCTCACAGATATTCCTGGGACTCCTCCGCCTCCCAAGGACCAAGAGAACTCCTTTGGCGACAAAATGTGTGGGGCGAGAATGGACACCGCCCCCCTGAGACACTCTCCCCTGGAGAGAAGAGGTCTGGATGACACCTGTGAGACGGACGAGTCAACGTTTGAGGAGTCTGCGGACGAGTCGTCGCAGGTGTCCACGTGCCTCGACAGCACCAGGATGGAGAAAACCAGCTTTACTGAAGAGGATGACGCCTGTAACGACTCGTCACTCAATGACACATCTCAGTTTGGTGACACTTCTAGACTTGGCGCTAACTCTCGAATGGATGACACGTCTCGATTGGATGACAGCTTCCGTGTAGATGGTGAAACCTCTCGGTTTGATGATACCTCTCGCATGGATGAAGACTGCTCTCGATTGGATGCCACCTCTCAATTGGATGACAGCTCTCGCATAGATGGCGGCAAATCTCAATTTGACGATACCTCTTGTTTGGATGACAGCTCTCACATGGATCACCCCTCTCGTGAGGATGAAATATCACATGTTGCTGACACTACAATAGATAGCAGCTTCTCCTCTGTGGCGGATTCCAGGGACTTGACGCTGGATGATACCCAAACAGAGGACTCTTCCCAGGCAGAGGAGACCATTGACAGCTGCCTGAGCACCGGGGTGTCCATGCTGGATTCCTCTCTGAACAACACCTCTCAGATGGAGGACTCCTGTGTTGAATCCTCCCAGAATGACGTCTCCCGGTCAAGCTCAAATGGCCCTGCCAAACCACCCCCAGCCTACAAAGGTAAGATCCTTGCCATAGTTGATATGACAACCTGTGTTTGTATTTAATTAGCTTAAAGGGTTATTTCAACCAAATTACAAAATGACACATTGGTTTCCTTACTCTGTGTAAGCTGTCTATGGACAAGGTATGAAAGCAATCCAAACGTTTTGGCATTTGTGGCACAAATCTGAATCAAGTTATGGGACCGATTTTTATTTATTTATTTAATTTAATTTTTTACATTTATTTTAAATGATTTTTTTTTAAAATAATTTCCCAAATGATCTGAAATGTATTGTGAATCCCAACATAGTCTCTTCTTGATGTTTTGAACATGTGTGAAAAATGCGGTCGCATCTAAATCGCTGTGAAATTATTTTGTCAATAACAAAGCATATGGTTTTTACAGGTGTTTGAAGTTGGTGGACCAAAACCGAAAGTAAAAGGCTCAACTTGTGTTGGAGCCTTTTACTTTGTTATTGACAAAATAATTTCACAGTGATTTAGATGGTACATTGATTCCCTAAACCAAGTGCTTGTTTTCTCACTTAAACTGAAATTGAGTGTAGAAGTCTTGCAACCAGGAAATGACAGAGCGATTTCCACTAGATACAGCCACAAAGTCAGAACAGCTTTCCCATTTTGACAACAGATGCCTCTCCAGCAGGAGAAATCAGGATGCAAAATCACAGCCAATCACAACGCTGGTGGTTATTAACACTGTGAAACACTATCATTACACAATTACTGCAGATACAGTATGTTACGGTCATTTTCTAAAATTACAACGCAAATATTTTTAAAACCCTGTGTAGCATCTTTATGTAAGATAGTGTGTGGGTAGATGGTTGAAGAGTTGTTGGTTGGAACTTGGAAATTAGAGTTGATTAATTATCAACTCATATTTATCACAGCCAGCTATGGGAGCACTTATTTTGTCAACATACAGTGACTGTCAGTTCATTTGAGGTTGTTAACCATTAACCCTTAATCTTATGACCTCTTGACAGGGTTTGAAGGGGAATGTGAGTCGGAGGGCCAGGATATACCCGACTGTGCTGGCACCACCAAGGCCAGTGCCGTTAGTATCATGGCTCCCCCTGTTATGGACAAAAGCAAGAACACAGCGGCGCTCAGTGCCCTGGTGGGGAACCTGGTTGCAGCCCCACTCCTGCCCTTAGCCGCCCCAGCCGTACCCACCACCAGCCAAAAGACACCAAGGAAACCCAGGAAGCCACGCACTCCAGCAGCCTCCACTCCCGGTAAACCAACTTCTTTGTCCCTTTTTTCCTTTATGATATTTCTGTGCAACTCCAGTTCATTTTGAGCAAACAAAGTTGTGTACAATAGCCAAGCAAGGATTTCTGACTTTCTGTTATCATTCTCTCCAGTTCCTCAGGTCCCCGGGCAAGCACAGCGGAGGTCCGCTGTTAAAACTCCAAAGGTGGATAAGATAAAGGTGGAGAGGAAGAAGAAGCTTGAGAAAGGAGAGGTCGTAGAGAAAAAGGAGAAGGGACCACCAAGAAAGAGAAAGAAGACAGAATCAGTAGCAGTCACAGAAGAGGCTGAACGTTCTGCTGAAGGCTTACTTTCTGGTCAAAGTGGACCAGTCACTACCATCAATGAACCATGTCTGACCAGTGGCGAGACCCCGCCGACCATCAAACCCAAGAAGGTTAGGGTCAAGAATCTGGAACCGATGCCACCCAAAATAGCGAAAATTGATGTTAACACTAAACCCAATGATGGCAATAACGACAATGACGGAGATGACAGTTCCACTGCTGGTAATGAACACGCTAACTATTTTGATTCTGGAAATTATAGAAATTATTGTATATATTTTTTTGTTGTTTCTCTAGATGTATACTGAACAAAAATATAAACACAACATGTAAAGTGTTGGTCCCATGTTTCATGAGCTGAAATAAAATATCCCATATAAATGTTTCATATGCACAAAAAGCTTATTTCTCTAAAATGTTGTGCACAAATGTTACAACCCTGTCAGTAAGCATTTCTCATTTGCCAAGATAATCCATCCACCTGACAGGTGTGGCATATCAAGAAGCTGATTAAACAGCATGACACAGGTGCACCTTGTGCTGGGGGCAATATGGCTACTCTAAAATGTGCAGTGCCACAGATGTCTCAAGTTGAGAGCGCGTGCAATTGACTTGCTGACTGCAATGTCCCAGAGCTGTTGCCAGAGAATTTAATGTTAATTTCTCTACCACAAGCCGCCTCCAACATCGTTTTAGAGAATTTGACAGTACGTCCAACTCGCCTAACAACTGCAGGCCACGTCTAACCATACCAACCCTTGACCCCAACATCCGGCTTCTTCACCTGCGGGATCTTCTGAGACCAGCCACCCAGACAGCTGATGAAACTGTGGGTTTGCACAACCAAAGAACTTCTGCCCAAACTGTCTGAGACCGTCTCAGGTAAGCTCATCTGCATGCTTGTCGTCCTCACCAGGGTCTTGACCTGACTGCAGTTTGGCGTCGTAACCGACTTCAGTGGGCAAATGCTCACCTTTGATGGCCGCTGGCGCGCTGGAGAAGTGTGCTCTTCACAGATGAATCACTGGTTCAACTGTACTAGACAAACGGCGTATGTGTGGGTGAGCTATTTGCTGATGTCAACGTTGTGAATAGAGTGCCCCATGGTGGTGATGGGGTTACAGTATGGGCAGGCCTAAGCTATGGACAATGAACGCAATAGGATTGAATGCACAGAGATATCTTGACGAGATCCTGAGGCCCATTGTCGTGCCATTCATCCGCCGCCATCACCTCATGTTTCAGCATGATAATGTGCAGCCTCATATCGCAAGGATCTGTACACAATTCCTGGAAACTGAAAATGGCCCAGTTTTGACATGGCCTACATACTTACCAGACATGTCACTCATTGAGCATGTTTGGGATGCTCTGGACCGACGTGTATGACAGCATGTTCCAGTTCCCGCCAAGATCCAGTAACTTCGCACAGCCATTGAAGAGGAGTGGGACAACCTTCCACAGGCTACAATCAACAGCCTGATCTACTCTATGCAAAGACGATGTCATGCTACATTAGGCAAATGGTGGTCACATGCCAGATACTGGTTTTCTGATTCACGCCGTTACCTTTTTTTAAAAGGTATCTGTAACCAACCGATGCATATCTGTATTCCCAGGCATGTAAAATCCATAGATTAGGGCCTAATGAATTCATTTAAATTTACCAATTTCCTTATGTGAATTGTAACTCAGTCAAATATTTTAAATTGTTGCATTTATATTTTTTGTTCAGTGTAGTTATGACCCAATGATTATAAACTCAAAACCAGGGATAATCAACTAGATTCATCTGCAGGACAAATTTTTTTTTCAGATCGTCAGGTGGCTGGAACATAATTACAAATCATTTGTAGACTGCAAAATTGAACACAAGAAGCCCAAACAGATATTAGAGAAAAAATAAAAAATTCATACCTTGCTTAGGTTTTTCTCTCTGCATTGTTATGAAGGACCTGTAAAGTGAGCATTTCATTCTCAGCCTACACCTGTTTATGAAGCATGTGACAAAACATTTTGATTTGATTTGTATGTGACCACATATACAGTATCTCCCTATTATGCATAGGAATACTCTGAAAACTTGGGGGAACCATGCTCTAAACCGATGTTGATGGATGAGAGTAATTCTGTACAAATCTAATTCTCCTCTCTTTGTTCCTTGTACAGGTGACACCCCCAGGAGGAGGATAGCAACAGAGGAGCAGGTCCACTTCCCTCTGCTCCATGGGTAATGATACATATCCTTGTGAAAAGCTCCCCTAATTAGTGTGTCTCTGTGCCAAATATTTCAAATGTGTGGAAAGTGCAGGTTAGTGTTCACCCATAAATACAATACTCCTCGGTTTCATCCGACTGCAGGGATACTATGATCCTTCTACTGTGTGTTGAATGTGGCTCTTAACGTGACTTTTTATTGATCGGTGCTTTAGCTGGAGGAGGGAAGTCCGAGTCAGGAAGACTGAGGACCGGCTGAAGGGGGAGACCTGGTACTACAGCCCCTGTGGGAGAAGGATTAAGCAGTTTCCAGAAGTCATCAAGGTAACTGGCAGTTAGAGTAAAACATTTTTGTCACAGAAGTTTAGCAGCTACAAATATCTCTTGATACAGTGGGATATCTTTCCCGCAGGGCATTTACCACGTCACACAGAAATTAGAAGAGGACATGTTTTTAGTATACAAACAGCAGTTGCATTTGATCTTATTTCATTAAACCGTCAGTTGCTCATACGGTGCGTGGATAACATGTGACTTAGTGACCTATGACCTGGCTTTCTCCCATGTTCCCCGGCTCTATCACTGACCCATGGTCTTGTTCTCCTTCAGTACCTGAACAGGCACAAGGACACCGCTGTGACCAGGGAACACTTCAGCTTCAGCCCCCGCATGCCCGTAGGAGATTTCTACGAGGAGATGGACTCCGCTGAGGTGTGTGTGGATCTGTTGTCTGTGCTGACAGATCTGTCATCATAAATAGCTGTAGTAATAACTCAATGCAGACTGTCATAAGCCCTATTCGGACGGGATTAGTTTTACCGGGGGAGGTTGGGTAATGTAGTTGTGTGCACGAGCACAAAACAAATCTGTATTTTAACTTGTTATGGCTGCAATCCCACTAACGGGATAAGTGTCATCAACAACCGCTGAATAGCATAGATTACTACATTCAATAAAAATTACTACAAATATTTATATTCATGAACTCACAAGTGATATATAGGAAACACAGCTTAGCCTTTTGTTAATCCACCTGTCGTGTCAGATTTTGAAATTATGCTTTACAGCGAAAGCAATCCAAGCGTTTGTGTAAGTTATCGATCGCACGAACAAAACATTAAGTACACTTAGCATCAAGTAGCTTGGTCACGAAAATCAGAAAAGCAATCAATTTAATCGTTTACCTTTGATCTTCTGATGTTTTCACTCACGAGACTCCCAGTTACACAACAAATGTTCCTTTTGTTCCATAAAGATTATTTGTATATCCAAAATACCTCCGTTTGTTTGGCGCGTTATGTTCAGAAATCCACAGGAAAGAGCGGTCTCGACAACGCAGACAAATTCCAAATAGTTTCCATAATGTCCACAGAAACATGTCAAACGTTATTTATAATCAATCCTCAGGTTGTTTTTAAATATACAATCGTTAATATATCAACCGCAAATGTCTTTCACAGTAGGAGAGGGAAAAAAAGCAATACCTATCCAGACTGTTGCGCGAGCCAAACTCATGTGACCACTTGACGCGATGTTATCGTTCTGGCTCATTTTTCAAAATAAAAGCTTGTAACTATGTCTGAAGACAGTTGGCACCTTGAGGAAGCGATAGGAAAAGGAATCTGGTTCATATCCCTTTAAATCCAGCAAAGGGAGGCTATGGAACATGGAGTTTTCAAAATAGAAGCCACTTCCTGTTTTGATTTTCCTCAGGGTTTCTCCTGCAATATCAGTTCTGTTATACTCACAGACAATATTTTGACAGTTTTGGAAACTTTAGTGTTTTCTATTCAATACTAATAATAATATGCATATATTAGCAACTGAGACTGAGGAGCTGGCCGTTTACAATGGGCACCTTTTCATCCAAGCTACTCAATACTGCCCCTGCAGCCATAAAAAGTTAAGTCCGAATCTGCCATGTCAGTCATTTTTACATGGCAGGAGAGTAACAACTCCAGCCAGAATAACCTACAGATTTTTTTGGTTAACTCCAAAATCCCTGCGAATTGACATCCCTGTGTTTTGAGAGAAATGTCTAAGTTTGACAGGTGTTTGCTCGCGATTTGAGCAAGAAAGTGCTGCGCGTAGCCTTTACGTGAAGTGCCTACACTTTCACAGTGAATGTTTTTGTTTATCAGCTTTTTGCGATTGAATTGAACATTGCCAAATGCATCATTAAAAGATATTGTATGCAACCTGTGCGGTTAATAAATCGCAAAGCAGCATACAACTCACCTCCAACGTTTGGATGCAACCTGTGCGGTTAATAAATCGCAAAGCAGCATACAACTCACCTCCAACGTTTGGAAATGACAGTTCACTTTCTCATCCATAGCCTAAAAACACGTATCAAGTGCAAGTGCGCTGTTTAGCTGACATCTGAAGGCAGGGGGGGGGGCATTTAGGACGTCTTCTACCTCGGATCGCTGAAATATCCTAATGATTATGATCACACTTCCGCAATTCAAATATTATGGCGACACTATACCGAAGATGGTTTAGAAACTTGTGAACCAGTCTCGAGATATCAGACTTGATGAAATATCTTCACGCTTAGAAGAAAAAAACTCCAGGCTTCCGTCATAACTGTCAATTAAAAAAAAAATACAATTAGGAAAAAACTAATCCTGTGGAATAGTATACATAGCCAACTTTATCTAGTTGTACAAGTCCCATGCGAATAGGGCTGTGGTGTAATATCATAAAGAAGACACATTTCCCATAAATCTTTTCATATGATCTCCTCCAGGGAGTGAAATGGTGCCTCCTGGCCAATGAGGAGGTGCCTTCCATGATCATGGCCATCACGGGCCGCCGCGGCCGACCTCCGAACCCTGACAAAGAGAAGCCCCGCCCCCGAGCTCGGCGCACCAAGGGTGGGCTAGTCCGAAAGCCCGGCAGGCCGCCCAAACCAAAGATGGTGGACCTGCTTAGCAAGGTTGACGCCAGAATGCTGGAGAGGCTGGAGGCCAAGGGTGAGTGGACATAGCCTGGTGAAATGAGCCTGTTCACTGTTTGGAATGTAGGCCACTATACAGACTGATTCAATGGCAAGACGGGATTAGTAACGTAATATTGTAGAATATGTCTGCATCAAAAAGCTTGTATTAGGTTGTGGTTTTGACGTCTTGAATGTAGCTGTCGGATCTCTATTTTTAGAAGCTCTGACTGAGGAGGACAAGGAGAAACTTGTCAAAATCAAGAAGAAAATGAAGAGAAAGGTATGGTATACCAAGTATAAAAATCTGAAGACTAAAATTGCATCTTTGTGGTGTTTCTAGGTTGCTTCCAACACACTAAGTCAAATGGTTACTCTCTTCTAGGCAAGGATGAAAAGAAAGGAGAATAACCAGAACAAGAAGATCCGACAGGAGAAAAAACAAGCGAAGGTAAGGATTTACTTTCTTTTTAAGACCAAAACACAAATCGGTCTCCCTCTTTATCTAATAAATCCCTCGCCTTCTGTGTTTCCTGTGCTCAGCTTGACAAAGCCAAGGAGACCAAGGACCAGGAGGTGGTGAAGGCTGAACCAGCCGACCAAGAACCCCCACAGCCTGCCCCCCCACAACCGCCCGCCCCAGAGCCCAAAAAGCGTGGCCCTAGGAAGAAGAAAGCTGAGGTGCCTTTACCGGTCGTGGAGACGGACCAGGAGAGGGTAGCCCAGGGGAAGAGAGTGTTGGGGGCCAGGAGTAAGGCCAAGGCCCTGGCTAAGGCCCAGGCAGAGGCGGAGGCTGCAGCCCAGGCGGCCCTGGCAGCTAAGAAGCAGGTGGAAAGGAGAGCCCAATCCCAGAGACGGCTGGAGGAGAGGAAGAGACAGCAGATGATCTTGGAGCAGCTGAAGAAGCCCACTGAGGACATGTGTCTCACAGACCACCAGCCCCTTCCGGAGCTGTCTCGGATCCCTGGCGTGGTTCTCTCTGGCGTGGCCTTCTCCCACTGCCTGACTGTGGTGGAGTTCCTACACAGCTATGGCAAGGTGCTGGGCCTCCACATCCCCATGGATGTGCCTAGCCTCAGCACACTGCAGGAGAGCCTCCTGGGCCTGGGAGACAGCCAAGGCGAGGTCCAGGATCTGCTCATCAAGCTGGTGGAGGCTGCACTACACGACCCAGGCCTGCCACCGTACTACCAGGTGTGTGTTGTGGACTCTATGGAGCTAGTTTTGCTGATGGGTGTTCCTGTTTTTATTTTCTTTATTTAAAGTTCTGGGCCTCCCGGGTGGCGCAGTGGTTAAGGGCCCTGCACTGCAGCGCCAACTGTGCCACCAGAGAATTGTAACCGGCCACGACCGGGAGGTCTGTGGGGCGACGCACAATTGGCCTAGCGTCGTCCGGGTTAGGGAGGGTTTGGTCGGTAGGGATATCCTTGTCATCGCGCACCAGCGACTCCTGTGGCGGGCCGGGCGCAGTGCACGCTAACCAAGGTTGCCAGGTGCATGGTGTTTCCTCCGACACATTGGTGCGGTTGGCTTCCGGGTTGGATGCGCTGTGTTAAGAAGCAGTGCGGCTTGGTTGGGTTGTGTATGACTTTCAACCTTCGTCTTTCCCGAGCCCGTACGGAAGTTGTAGCGGTGAGACAAGATAGTAGCTACTACAACAATTGGATACCACGAAAATGGGGTAAAATTACAAAAAAAAAAGATAAAGTTCTGTCTTCATGTTGACATTTCACTGTTAGCAATAGTTTACCATTTTAAAAATGTAGTAGCATGTTAACCCCTAGTTCAACAGATTAACCAGTTCCCTTCTCCCTCCAGTCAGTGAAGATCCTAGGGGAGAAGCTGGTGGATCTGGAGCTGACTCGCAGCACAGTGTCCGAGGGCCTGCGAATCTTCCTGGAGTCCCACGGCTTTGACATGGAGGTGTGCAACGTGCTGCGGACCAAGACCTTCCATGCCCTCGGCCCCGACACAAAGGCTGCCATCCTGGGCTTCCTGGTGGAGGTCCTCAACGGTAGCAACATCGTCATTAGGTCAGGGTGACAATACAGATAAACTAAGGAGCTATCTATCAACCTTCACGCCCTCGCTACTATTACTGCTGATATTTGTTTAATGAAGTATCCTAAGTGTGATGCAGACATCTTCCACAATGGAAATGTGTCAAAAGAAACCCCTTCTGGAAAGAATTTCCCACATTTAAGTGATGCCTGTTTGAATGTTTTTGCATTGCAGTGAGATTGACAACACACTGGAAAACATGGCTACTTACAGGAAGAACAAGTGGATCATCGAGGGGAAATTGCGCAAGTAAGGCCAGTCACGGCTCCTTTTAATTTAGCGTTTGTCTTAGTTGGTGGAAGGAGAGTGTGTGATACCACTGATGTTGTGTGGGTTTTGATATCTGATGTGTGTGATCTGACGTGCATGTGCTCCCCCCAGACTGAAGGCAGCTCTAGCACGGCGTACAGGGCGCTCTGAGGAGGAGCTGTGTCTCGAGGAGAGGAGGTGCAGTGCCAGGGTGGCAGAGGAGGAGAACCTCATTCTACAAGGGAGCAGCTCCATGCAGAGGGGCCGCCGCACACCCAAGGAGGAGCCCAATCTCGGCGACGTACGTACGCGCACGTGTGTGTGTCAAATTCAATGTGGCGGTGAGGATGTACTATATATTGTACTCACCAAATGCCCTTTCCACAGACTGACAGCCCCACCAATGACAGCGTTCCAGAGTTGGAGAGGCAGATCGATAAGCTAACGAAGGTAAGGCTAACATACTCTGCAGTTCATCCTCCGCATTCGTTTTTTTATGTCGTGTCTGTTCTAACTACATTGTGTGCGCATGTCTGGGTTGTTTTTTAGATTTGCTAAATATTTCCTCTCCTCCACAGCGGCAGGTGTTTTTCCGTAAGAAGCTGCTCCAGTCGTCCCACTCCCTGCGTGCGGTCTCTCTGGGCCAGGACCGGTTCCGCCGGAGATACTGGGTCCTGCCCCACCTGGGAGGGGTGCTGGTGGAGGGGCCTGAGGAGATCCTAGGTGAGTCACAGAGAACCTGCCCTCAACCCTCTGCTAGCCAACAAAAAAAGATCTTTAGCATATTTTTATTGACTCTAAACATATCTCTCCTCTGTCTGGTAGCGTCAGAGGATATCCTGGTGAAGGAGGTGCCTATCACTCTTCTGAAGAGGGAACCTAAAGTGGAGGAGACGCTCACTCCTACAACCCCTCCTGCCCCCCTCCCATCCCCTCTCCCTCCCAAGTCTCAGACTTCCTTCCCCCCTGAGGAGGACCCCCTCCCTGGCACTGCCTCTCTCATGAGCAGCCCCAGGGCCCGTGGTCGCCCCCGCAAGATCAAACCAGAGGTGGAGCTACACCTCCGCACTGCCAAGTGTCGCCGCCGTCGCCGTAGCAGCAAGTCCGGCGGGGAGGAGACTAGGCCAAGCGTTGCCCCAGAGGCCACCACCAACGGCTCACAAGACCTCACGCAGTCCGCCTTCCACAACTGGCTCAGCCACTTGCAGGGCGCCATAACTAACGGGACGGAGCCAGCAACAGGCAGCCAACCAGAGGACAGTGTGAAGGAGATGGCGGAGAAACAGGGGCAGTGGTTCAACTTGCTGCCCAAACAGCCGTGTGACAAAACCTCTCTGACAGAACCCCAGACCCACCCCAGCACACCCCCCAAACGCCTCCCTCTGACCCCCAGCACCCTGCCCGCCCTCGCCGCTCCACTGCTGCAGGTGAGTCCCAACCTCAGCCCCCTGCACACTCTCCAGGACCCTCATGGGAGAGAACACTCTACATGCATTTTCATATGATCTCTTATCAAACAAGCACTCTTTCTCCCTTTCCCTCTCCAGTCTGTCCCAGCCCCCTCGGACTCCCCACCCCAGGTGGCCCCTACCCAGACCCCCACCCCAGCCAAACCGGGGCGCAGGCGGAGGAGGGGCAGCAGTCCCGCCCGTAGGGTTGGGGCTAGAGGGGCTGCAGCTAAGCGTCGTGGCCGCCCTCCTTCCACGCTCTTCCAGGAGATAGAGCAGCAGTACTTTACTCAGCTCGTGGTCAAGCCCATTCCAGCATGTAAGCCTTCAATTCAATCCATTCAGTTCAAGCCCATTCCAATACCACTGTGGTTACGTGTATCAAATTTCCTCACTGCGGTTTCTGATGAGACTTGTCAGCAATGTAAACATGCTGCAATTTGAGCTGTTGATTTGGCTTGCATGATAAATGCATGGTTAGCCGAAAATACTAGCATGTTCAACAAGATCAGTAGTGGTTGACATGTTTGTGATGTGGTTAGCCGATATGACTAACATGGTTAGCTAACGTTGATATGCTAGGCGGCGATGCGGGTGTCTAATGTGTGTGCTGTTGCTGTTGCCTTAGCGATGGTGCGTGGCTGGTGGTGGATCAAGGAGCCTGAGGAGCTGACGGCTACCCTGCAGGCCCTGCACCCGCGAGGCATACGGGAGAAGGTACTCCACAAACACCTGGCCAAACACATGGAGTACCTGGCTGAGGTCTGCACACGACCCATCAACGGTGAGGCAATGAACACTGGTCACTCAGTCAGCTATAGGGGAAGATGTGATAATAAAAGGTGTACCGTGTTTCGGATTGCTTGTGTTTTATATTGAAGCTGCATTTGACATCAATGGGACTTGGTTTAAATAAGGATGGTTTTGTAATGAATGGAAACTGGATGACGACACGTCTTTCTGTTCCCTTTCTCTCTTGACCATCTCTCCCTCTCTATCCCCTTGCCTCTTCCCCTCTTCTCCACCCTGTCCTCTCACCAGACACTATATTCCAGGTGAAGGTGGAGGTCGGCGAGGCCCTGCTGGAGGCTCTGCAGCAGCCGTGGCAGGTCCAGGAGCGGGCTTTGGAGACAGACGTCAGCGCCCTCCGCTGGGTGGAGGACCTGGAGCGGAGGGTCACCGCCGCTGACCTGCACCTCAAGGTGAGGCGCCAGGGGGACAGTGGGGCTGTGTTGCAGTAGTCTAAAGTGGATTCCTGTGTTTGGTTCAATGCCTTTCCCTACACCTGGACCTGGAAATTGAATTGGGGGAGAGGAGATTCCCAAATAAGACCCCCCACGTTTACAGCGTTTTCAGATCTGGGCGGACAAAGGCGAGGAAGACACTTTAGACTGTGGAGATGCACCCAGGGCTGCGTGGGTGGTTGTTAGATATGCTAGAGCTTAATCGTTTTGTCAGTTTTACTATGGCTGCAGTTGCACTGAATGTCCAGAGGGTGGAGTATTTGGCCTGTGTTGCTGCAGTTTGTACAGAGTGACTGTGTGTCCCCCCCCCCCCCCATGTCATAGTGTCATGCAAAAAGAGGTCACACTCATCACATCACATGTCCATGACTTATATTTCAAGATGGCTCCCCAGAATGGAAGGAGTGACACTGACAATAGCACGGAAACGCCAGGCGCAGGATTCCAGGTACAAACCAGGTTTCAGATCTAATGTTCGCTCGTCGTCACCCTGTCTTAAGATCTACACTCGTTCACACGTCTTCATGTTTCCCCCTTTCCTTTATTTTCCTTTAATTGTATCTGTTACAATTCCTCTTTTCCTACACCTCTTAAAATGACATGGAGTTGTCCCAAATATCAGAACGTGTAGAATTCTCACTTTAACACCCCTGTTCCTTACTGTTAGAAATATGAGCTGTTTGTCTCTCTGCTCCTTCTATTCACCCTGCCTCTGTCCTTTTTTAGGGGCCTGCTGTTATGTTGTTAATTAGTAAACGTCGTTATACAAATGTGTTGTTTGATGTCTTCACTTGATGTCGCTTACCTTACCTCACAACCCTTTTTGAGTCTTTCTCTAGCTTCAAAGTCCTTTTGCTAACTGCTTTTTGGTTGTCGAGAACTATAATATTCTCTTTTCTGTTATTCTCCCTCCTCCCCTCCCCTCAGCCCTACACGGTCCCAGAGGCAGACTCCACACGTGACGACCTGCGGTACTACGAGCATGACACGGACCCCCGGGATGACTGGATCGTGCGGACCAAGAAGGAGTGGTCGGACCTGCCCCGCGTGGCCAGTCACCCGCTGGACCTGGCAGTGCTGCGCCTGGCCAACCTGGAGAGGAACATCGACCGGCGCTACCTGAAGGAGCCCCTCTGGAATCTGGCTGAAGTGGTACGTCTCGCCCCGCTCACCCCCGAGGAGAGCCAGATGGGCCAGATGGACGTCATGAGGTGAGAGGAAGGGACAGGGTAAAAGTCAGGCTAGGAGGTTAGAGGTTGGAAAGGATGGAGTGGATGGGAGCGTGATTTAGTCGTAGTAGGAGGGATTGGATTTGTGTAGCATTTGGTCAATTTGCTTAAAACACTTCAGTGATTTAAGCTTTTTTCTCACTTAAGCTCTTAACTGTTTCCGTAATCTCTTCCTTCCCCTCTCTCTCTCCTGCCCCCCCCCCCCCCCCCCAGCCTGGAGAGTGAGATAACCTCCAGGTTGCGGACATGGCGTCAGGCCCTGGATCGTTGTCGGAGCGCCCCCCAGCTGTGTCTGTGTCTGCTGCAGCTGGAGAAGGCCATCGCCTGGGAAAGATCCGTGGTCAAAGTGGTGAGGACAAATCCACTAGCAATATTCAATATCTACACTGAGAATAGAAGGTACTGTTATAAAGGGAGGGAGGAGGATGGATGTTGGCAAAATTAGTAGAGGTAGCAGACACTTTGATCCAAGGCTTTCGACTCTGTTAATCACCACATTCTTATCGACAGACTAAACAGCCTTGGTTTCTCAAATGACTGCCTCGCCTGGTTCACTAATTACTTCTCTGACAGAGTTCAGTGTGTCAAATCGGAGGGCCTGTTGTCCGGACCTCTGGCAGTCTATGGGGGTGCCACAGGGTACAATTCTCGGGCCCACTCTCTTCTCTGTATACATCAATGATGTCGCTCTTGCTGCTGGTGATTCTCTGATCCACCTCTACGCAGATGACACCATTCTGTATACTTCTGGCCCTTTGGACACTGTTTAACTAACCTCCAGACGAACTTCAATGTCATACAATTCTCCTTCCGTGGCCTCCAACTGCTCTTAAATTCAAGTAAAACTGAATGCATAATCTTCAACCGATCGCTGCCCACACCTGCCCGCCCACCCATCATCACTACTCTGGACGGTTCTGACTTAGAATATTTGGACAACTACTAATACCTAGGTGTCTGGTTAGACTGTAAACTCTCCTTCCAGACTCACATTAAGCATCTCCAATCCAAAATTAAATCTAGAATCGGCTTCCTATTTCGCAACAAAGCATCCTTCACTCATGCTGCCAAACATACCCTCAGAAAACTGACCGTCCTACCGATCCTCGACTTCGGCGATGTAATTTACAAAATAGCCCTCAACAAATTGGATGCAGTCTATCACAGTGCCATCCGTTTTGTCACCAAAGCCCCATATACTACCCACCACTGTGACCTGTACGCTCTCGTTGGCTGGCCCTCGCTTGATACTCGTCGCCAAACCCACTGGCTTCAGGTCATCTTCAATTCTCTGATAGGTAAGGCCCCACCTTATCTCAGCTCATTGGTCACCATAGCAGCACCCACCCGTAGCACGTGCTCCAGCAGGTATATCTCACTGGTCACCCCCAAAGCCAATTTCTACTTTGGCTGCCTTTCCTTCCAGTTCTCTGTTGCCAATGACTGGAATGAATTGCAAAAATCACTGAAGCTGGAGACTCTTACCTCCCTCACTAGCTTTAAGCGCCAGCTGTCTGAGCAGCTTAGAGATCACTGCACCTGTACATAGCCCATCTGTAAATAGCCCATCCAAATACCTCATCCCCATACTGTATTTATTTATTTTGTTTATCTTGCTCCTTTGCACCCCTGTATCTCTACTTGCACATTCATCTTCTGCACATCAATCACTCTAGTGTGTAATTGGTATATTGTAATTACTTCGCCTCCATGGCCTATTTATTGCCTTACCTCCCCATTTTTACCTAATTTGCACACACTGTATATAGAGTTTCTTCAACTGTATTATTGACTGTATGTTTTGTTTATTCCATGTGTGTGTCGAACTGCTTTGCTTTAGTCCTGGCCATGTCGCAGTTGTAAATTTTAACTTGTTCTCAACTTGCCTACCTGGCTAAATAAAGGTGAAATAAAATGTTTTTAAAAATTAAACATCCAAAGCAGCTTCCAGTAAACACATGCAGTATATTATCACTGTCTCAAAGACAGCAACAGAAATGTTTTCTTCAAGACTCTACCTGTGTGTCTGTTGTAGACGTGTCAAGTGTGCAGGAAGGGGGATAATGATGAGTACCTGCTGCTGTGTGACTGCTGTGACCGCGGCTGCCACATGTACTGCCTGAGGCCAAAGGTCACCCAGGTGCCAGAGGGGGACTGGTTCTGCCCCACCTGTTTCTCCAAGGTGAGGACTGACTGGGGATCTGCTCGGCTAGCCTTATGGATTACAGCAGTGGTCACTGGTCCCCTAAAGGTCGATCCACAGCTTACTCAGTCATTTAAAGGGCGTGCGTTTTCCGGAGTCTGATTTTTTTGGGGATCAATGTATACCTTTTGGTAGCATGATACTTTGCCGATCCTTGCGTTCCTAGACTCCCAAATAGCAACATTCAGACGGGTGATAGCAGTGATTTTCTTGTCTTCCCTTGCTAGCTTGCTTGCTTGCCAGCAAGCTAGCTAGTGTCGTGTCTTTGGCTATGCCGGATTAAGTGATATGGCATGCTATTCTATAAAATCCTTTCTCCATAATTAATATTACCGGATTGAGCTAATCATGTAAATGTAATTAACTAGAGAGTCGGGGCACCACAAAATAATATTTATAGAGCTGTTATCTTCCAAATAAACTCTTAAAGACCTAGTTATATTTTACCTCAGTAGCAGTCAATATTAATCGTCATCTTAATTCAGTCTCATCTGAAAGTTGTAAATTCTTGTTTTAACCGGAACACGCGGCAAACAACGAAATGCACCGTGGTCTACTCGCGAGAAATATATCACTGGTCAAGCTTATATCTCCTGAATTTCAATCGGCTGGCTCTTTGTCCTCGCTCGAGAAATTAGTAATGACCGAGCCTACCCGCGTCTGAAATGCAGGAGGCAGAAATAGCCCTGCGTTTGGCCAAACGCTCTATTTCTCAGATTTCTATAATTAGCTTTATCAGCCCTCATACAGAAATGTATTCACTTACGTTATCCACTGACTACGTCAGAGAACAACACTGAGGCGGGGAATCCTCAGCACACACACACACACAATAATGCTTGTCTCTAACACCCATAATGTGTATAATAAACTTGGTATATTATGTGATCTGCTTTTCAATTTTATACAGGCTGAATCAAAATGAAAGCGTCATTCTATTTTAGATTCCTCGTACAGGAGCACCAATAATGTGTCTTTGGCTATGCCGGATTAAGTGATATGACATGTTTTTCTATAAAATCCTTTCTCCGAAATTAATATTACCTGATTGAGCTAATCATGTAAATGTAATTAACTAGAGAGTATGTGCACCAAGAAATAATATTTATAGAGCTGTTATCTTCCGAATAAACTCTTAAAGACCTAGTAATATTTTACATCAATGGCAATCGTCACCTTCATTCAGTCTCATCTGAAAGTTATAAATTCTTGGTTATCTTCACGAACCCTGGCTAACACGTTGAATCAGCAATACAAAATTGGGTTAATTATTTATTTACTAAATACCTAACTAATCACACAGAATTAGATGTACAAAGAATGAATCATACCTTGATTACAAATTACGTCAGAAAGGAAAACGTCCCTAGCGGGCAGAACGGATATGACAGCTGGTTACACAAAAGAAAAGGGTCTGGGTTTGAGTGAAAGAGCGAGAAGACTGAGGGACAAAGGGAGAAGCTGTGCTGTCGTAAATACAGTATCTTATGCATTCTAAATTACCGCCCATTTGGAAAAGGAAAATGCAATAACTATTTACTCTGAGCTGCGCTTCGGTAGGTTGGTGGTAGATGGAAGGCTGTGTTGCCAAACCGAGTCCTTTGTCCTTTGAAGAATGTCTCTGGCGGTCAATTGGATACGTTGTAGTAACGTCGTTGTGTGGTAGATGTGATACTCTGTCTGTTCTTTCCTAGACCTGTTTGCAGCTGCTGTTGCTAACTCAACGGCTCTGTAGTGAATAAGAGTTCAAAGTTCATACCATTCGCAACCAAAGCTCACGCTGATGTTGGCTTCGTTCTGTAGTTATTATCTGAACCATTCTGACATCGGACCGTCATCCTCACATCCTCGGAACAGGAGGTTATATTGTCGTCAAGGCTTTATATTGGAAGGGAGAGGAGGGCGTGTTTGAAAAGTTTTATAACCCATGTCCCTTCACAGGGGCGGGCCACTGATTGAGCAGAGCCCTAACCTTATGAAAACCCAAATCTCTCATTTGGAAGCTAAAATTACATTTCATCTCTTCACCAATAATTTTATATTGAAACATTTAAATTGAGCAACAATTCCATGTGACTCCGATAACTGCAATGTGCAGACTTTCCACTGTAGAGTTTGTCATCCTATCATTGATGAGAATGTCCCAGATGACAACCGAACTGACATCATATTCATTAAGTACCACCGCATATGTTCAATTGGTCGGATTACCAGAATATAGTTAATCCCCCCCCCCCACCTTCTGATGCTTCCAGAATCTCTACGTTAACCAAGGGGTTTTCAAATTTCACATCAGTAGGGTAGAGAGAGGAAAGGGGGGGGAAGAGGTATTTATGACTGTGATAAACCTAACCCCAGGCCAACGTCATGACACTAGCTTTTTAGCTTCCCACATGTCCATGTGAAATAATCAGATTTCTAATAAAAATGATGCCTTGGCTACCCTACAATATTGTAACCTACAACAGTATACCATTTTGATATGCTGCTTGAATGCATTCACTCCCATATCGGCTAAAAAATAGAATGTAATCATTTTAGCTCATAAAAAAAGTAAAAGCACATGGCTAACACCTGTTTTTACCTTTTTAAAGTAGACTGGAATCGCATAGTTTTAGTTGTATTTAGTTGTATTTATTTACGCCAAAGAAAACAAGTGATAGACAACAATACAGACAAAATAATAATTTAAAAAACAACATGCAGGTGTGGTTGGAAGTCCAAGGGCTTATTTGAAAACCACACCACAAAAAACTATATTCAATACATAAGTACACAAAATTAAAACCGATAACAAAACCTAAGTATAAATTAATTGATCAGTAATCACACAAAAAAAACATATTTGTTTTGTTTAAATGTGTGTGCATGTGAGTGTGAGAGAGTTAGATGGAGATGACTGAGTAGTTTGGCTCATCAGGCTGACCCCCAGTCTGCGCTTGACGTTATTGAGGGATGATGTTATGTGAAGATAATAGTATAGATGTATTATCAGTATTAACTTTCTGGGAGGTGCATAACTGGCGTACATTGTTGTAAATAGACAAGATATTGACTTTCTTCAACAAAGGTATAGATGGAGCCAGGTAATTAGAGGAGGTGTCTAGTCTTGCAATGTATTTTGTATGAGTAATTATGTGTAGGTATGAGGCATATGTACTGGCCAGGAAATGAGATATGGGTAAAATGAAGCTATATTATAGAGTTAGGAAGCAAGCCTGATGAACCAAACCATTCATCTTTCTGATCATATCAACAGATTTCATCCCTTTGCTGCAGACAAATTGAATATGATCTTTCCAGGAATACTTTTAATCAATTAAAACTCAATCTAGTGGATGTAGTGTGTTCCTTTTCATTCCCACCAATTGAGATTCTGGCTCTTTTTTTTTTCAAACAATATTTTTTATTCTTACTAGTGAATACAATAAAGTTGTATTTGTTTTTTAGCATTTAAAGATCATTTGTTTTTCTGGAACTATTCAGAAAATATGGCCGTGTCTGAGTTGGCTTCATTAATTTGTGAATCAAAATTCTTGTGTGATAAAATCAAATTGGTATCATCAGCAAAGAGAATGGGAAGTACGATAGACACAGCAGCAAGGTCATTGATATTGAATAGGAATAATAAAGGTCCAATTGTTATACCCTGTGGCAGGCCACAAGATGTCTTGGCCCTGGTAGATCTGTATCATAAACATAACTATATAGCCAATTATACAGTTTGAAGTTGGAAGTTTACATACACTTAGGTTGGAGTCATTAAACTCGTTTTTCAACCACTCCAAAAATTTCTTGTTAACCAGCTATAGTTTTGGCAAGTAGTTTAGGACATCTACTTTGTGCATGACACAAGTCATTTTTCCAATAATTGTTTGCAGACAGATTATTTAACTTATAATTCACTGTATCACAATTCCAGTGGGTCAGAAATGCACATACACTAAATTGACTCTGCCTTTTAAATAGCTTGGAAAATGGATTAAATGGGATTAAATGTCAGGAATTGTGGAAAAACTGAGTTTAAATGTATTTGGTTAAGGTGTATGTAAACTTCCAACTTCAACTGGATATATGTAATATAAATAGCTTTGTTTTTAAGGAGAAAAAAATAAGAGGAGATGAGTGAGAATAAATGTTTCAGTTAATCTGGTCATATTAGAGGTAATAGTGTATATATTGTGGTAGAGGGATTTTAGTTCAACGTCGAAGGGAGAGACAATGGTTGTTGCAAATGGGATCCCAGTGCAAAGTGGCCTTTAAAACCAAAAATGGTTCCCAAATGGTTGTCCAGATTTTAAGAGAAGAAACAACAACCGGATTAGAAGTCAATTTGGATGCAGTAATGGGTCTAGTGGAGCTAACAAGGGAAGTGAGAAAGGAAAGGACCAAGCTTCTAGCTGGCACCAGTCTGTCCCAGGGGTATGAAGCCAAAATGTGAGTTTCTGAATGTTAGCAGCCCAGTAATAGAATATGAAATGAGGTAAAGCTGAACCACCTTCAGAGTGGTTTATTTGAAGCATTTGTTATTTTTATTCTGGAAGGAAGAAATCAGCTGCTCCAGAGATTTGAAAAAGTTTTTTTATTAAAAATTTGAGAGGAGCAATACTGAGTTGAAAGCGAGGTAGGCAGGCCTACGAACTTACAAGGAGCCCCCTTATTTTGTGACGAAAAACGACAGTAATGTACTGCGATGAGTTTCAATTTTCTTGATTTATTTTACCTTTATTTAACTAGGCAAGTCAGTTAAGAAAAAATCTTATTTACAATGACGGCCTAGTGGGTTAACTGCCTGTTCAGGGGCAGAACGACAGATTTGTACCTTGTCAGCTCTGGGATTTGAACCTTCCAGTTACTAGTCCAACGCTCTAACCACTAGGCTACCCTGCCGCTCAGCAATACATAGTCTGCCGAGCCTCTAACCAGAGGGCAGGGGTTCATAACATCGCAGATAGAAATGACCTGCCTTTTCAACCTAGGTTAGATTGAGAAACTGATTTACTTTTTGAAAATTCAACCAAAAAGTCACATTGATGCAATGTGATTACAATTATCTGCCCTGTCGTTTTGGCAAATTTAATTTGAAACTGAACCGTTATTAAACCGTGATAAGATGAGATCCTTAGGCCTAGTAATGCTAACACCAGCCTCTCTACCCACAGCTCGCTGTGTAGTCACGCGTCACCCAGGCTACCGTACACCCTCCTCTCCTTCCAAACCTGCTACTCTGTAAAGTGGCACCGAGTCCTCTTTAACCTTTCCCCAGGGCCTTTTTTTTACTCTCTGTCTCACTGTGTCTTGTTGTTGTTTGTAAGGCGAGTGACGGTGAGTCACCACATAGCAACCAGCGCTCCTCCAAGCAGAGGACCCGGGTGAAGAAGAGGAGGTACGAAGACGACAGTTCTGACGAGGAGACGGTGCCCAGCAGACGTAGTGGCGGTGGTGATGGCATGGCAATGCGACATAAGGACGGCGGCCCCGCCTCCTCCTCCTCCTCCTCCCGTTACTCGGGAGACGGGGGATGCACGACGGGCTTCTCGCCCGCCAAGCGCCGCCGCATGACCACCCGCAACCAGCCCGACCTCACCTACTGCGAGTGAGTCTGAACTTAGAGCAGTTATCTCCTCACTGTTAGTCGTTAATGGACCACGAGCTTCCATTTACTGACTTCGGATCACTTCTTGTTACACTGGTTTCTGTTGGACCACTTCTAACGTGTGTGTGTGTGTGTGTGTGTGTGTGTGTAGAATCATCCTTATGGAGATGGAGTCTCACGCTGACGCCTGGCCCTTCCTGGAGCCAGTCAACCCCCGCATGGTGCCTGGCTACCGACGCATCATCAAGAACCCCATGGACTTCCTCACCATGAGGGAGAGGCTGCTACAGGGAGGGTACAGGGCACTACTTCATTCTCTGTCTGTGTCCGTCTACAACATGACCCAAACTTCCTTTTAAGGAGGCCGGTTTCTCTCGTTTCCCATCATGTCACTGAAAACCTGTCACCTTTATATTTGACCTGTCTTTCTCCCCTCTCCTCCCCTGCTCCCAGGTACTGCAGCTGTGAGGAGTTTGCAGCGGACGCCCATCTGGTGTTCAACAACTGCGAGCAGTTCAACGAGGACACGTCCGAGGTGGGCATGGCTGGACACTCCATGAAGCGCTTCTTTGAGAACCGCTGGGCGGAGTTCTACGAGAGCAAGGACAAATAGGAGCCCAGGGCGCTGGGGGTGGGGCCAAGGACAGTGCCCTAACCCCATTGCCTGACGCTTATGCTCTCCATTACTACTAAGACTGTCTGGGCTGGAGTCTCCTCCAGCCCTGTATAGATATGTATAGATTTGGTTATTTGTCGTTCTTGTTTTTCCTTTTTAAAACCTCGACTCTGTTGGGTTGAAGTTCTCTGGATGACAGAGAGGGGGATGTTTGAGCTCTCCACCTCTCTTCCCTCCCATTGCACCCTCACTTCTGCACCTGCTTGGAATTCTGCTGTCGTCACGTTCTCTCCTAAGCCTCACCCCTCGTCTCATAACAATGCCACGATATTGGTCCATCCCTTGCTCTGAGGGGCTGGGGGGGGTCTGAGGCCCTGAGTTGATTGGTTCTCAAATTTTACCCTGTGTCATGGTCCCGGTCAGGAGGTCTGCTTCGCTTTAGACCGGACATGCTCTGACCTCGTTTCGACCACACGTGGATGAAAACCCTACGGTTCGCTCTAAACTCAAACACTTTGGGATTGGATCCTCTCTTAACTGTTCAATGGAAATGTAATGTGTGGTCTTATGCCTAGAAGCAATTTTTCTCAATATATTTTTATTATATATTCTATATATATATATATATACATATATATATAAAGAGTACAATAGCTGGGATTATTTAATAGCAATAGCTTGTAGTGAATATGTACAGACTCCTTAGTTGAGATGTTTAGACGATTTATGAAAAGGCCAGTAAAACAAAGTGGAAAGGATCGTTTTTTTTTCTCTCTAAAGACTGTCACATCACAACGTAACCAACCCCTAACTCACACACACACCTACACGACTACCCTGCTGCTGTGTGAAGGACACCGGTTTCAGAAACTGGAGGCTTTTTTTTTTTTTTTTTCGTTTTGTGTTTTCACTGCTTCGTAATCACAACGAAGACCGGTAGTCACAGCAATGGGAATTTTCAGGTGAGGTGTGCCCATAGACTGTGTGAATAGGACTAGTGAGGCGCTACCGCCATTTTGAACCTCTGTTTAAAACACTGTTCGCTTTGTGTTGCAGCTTACCATATTGGTCAAATTATCGGTTGACTGTTCTGTAGCAATATGTCATGTTTTGACCGACATCCTTTCGTTGGAAGAATTGTTTTGATATTTTGGAAAAATGTCACTCAATGTTTCCTAGTTATATATATATATATATATATATATATATATATATATATATATATATATATATATATATATATATATATATATATATATATATATATATATATATATATATATATATATATATATATATATATATATATATATATATATATATATATATATATATATATATATATATATCTGCATTCTAAGTTTAAAGGATCTGAACAGGTATTTGGGAAACACTGAAAATGTTCAATCGTCAATTTGATACTAACGTAGAAACATAGGCCTGTGCTTCTAAAACAAGAAATCATAAACCCCCCCCCCCCAAAAAAAAGTAGAGCGGAATAACAGGAAATGTGCGTTGAGAGGTTTTTGTGTGTAGGTTTCTGCAGCTTGGCAGTAGAGAACAGGCATAGCTTGTGTGTTAGGAGAAACTTTTTGTTCTTGACTCGTGCTGAAAAAAGGCTTCTATACAAATATGTGCACATTTAGCTAACCCCACGTTCTTATTATGAATACATTTTTTTTCTCTGTTGAAAAGGGGCCACTGCGCTCCATAGCTTGGCGTGGTTGGTGGGTTATGGGAAAGGTAGGAAGGCGACAGGGCGATACTCCACAATCCAGGTTTTATTTAAAGCTTCGTACACTGAACTGAAACCAGTCGATAGGAAATGCATTGTTGTGTTCCTTGCTACACAAAAGGGACATTGTTTTTTCTATATTTAAAAAGAAAAGACATGAAAATAAAAGCAAATGTGGTGTTAAGTGAATTTTTAATAATGTACAGTTTTTGTGACTTTAAATTTGTTCCTTTCTATATTTTTAGGACCAATCTATCATTTTTAAGAGGACGTATTACGAGACCATGTTGTATCGAGGTGATGTAACACGTGTGCATCTGTAGAATGTACTGTGAGTTGAATAAAAAAACATCTAGTTGAGAGACGACACTCCAAATGTCCCTGGGTCCTCATTTCACTCCTGTTTTGTGTTTTATTAAATCACAGTAGCAGTCTCGTATAGTAGCCTCCCCTTGAATGGAGGTGTAAGAGCAGCGCGGTGCACACTCGCAGACAACCCTATGTACATCTCAGTACCCTGGTGAGCCCTGTCTGGAGCACATGCTGCAGGGAAGGCCCTCCAGTCGGCGCCAGCTGGACTTCCTCTTCTTAAATGGGACCGAGGGGGGAAGAGGTCTCATTTATACCTTTCACACAGAAACCAAAATGGGTGAGTGTGCTGATCGTTTAGAAGTTGGTGCTATGGAAGAGGGAGAGAGCGGCGTAACCCTTCAAATACTTTCTTCTGACACTATCCATGCACTCTCTCTATTCTGGGATTGATGGATGGTCTCTATCTCCCTTGTATCCCTTAGCTGGCACTTTTCCAGGGGTTTTAGTGGCAACCAGTTAGAGGTGTGTGTGTGTGTACGCACATGGTTGTGTCAGTGTCAGCACTCTGGGTGGAGGGGACTGAAAACTCCCCAGCCAGCGGGTTCCACTGCTCGACCCCACCCATCCTGCCCCACACAGGGGGGCTTAACTCCACAAAAGGGGCATAACAACGCCCATGGAGGGGGGTAATCCACCCCATAATGGGCACGCTACCACCCCCCCACCCCCAACCAGTTAATTCTGGACCGGGTCTTGTACGGAGTGGGCCCCTGATGCCTAGGGGGCTTCTCTTGGCCATTGACCTCGTCCGGTCCCCTCTTGTCCCCCAAACACCACTTTATCAGCCAGGTCCCCACCACACCACTGGGTCGAGGTGTTATGTAATCATCTTGACATTTTTTTTAAGCCTGACCTGTTGGATTTATCAGTTCTAAACTATCACACAGCCTGTCCCACAACACGTCACAACTTGAGACTCATGGACGTGCAATTTGGCTCATATCTTGACTTTATTGCAAGGATAATGTCTGTAAAATGGTTATCAAATACCTAAAAAAAAGTAAATGCATTTGTGAGTGTTAAAACACAGCAACTCTTTGTGTTTTTTTTAGGGTGGATCTTCACAGGGGTATTTGTTTCCTATCAAAGATGATGAGAAAAAGCATCCATTGAGCCAGCATCACAATAGGCGCCATGGCAACTGCATCATGAAAGAGACCGTCTCCATGGCGATTCGAATGGTACCTCACAAGTAGGTTGATGAAAGAGAAAAAGGAGGAGGGGCTGGAGGAGATGCCATGGTGCGTGGGAGATGAACAGTTACATATTAGATCATTGAAGATAAACTTTAGATTAGATAGAAACCTTTGGCCCTTTTTAATCCCGGTAAAGTGTTCAGTTCTTTTCCGTGTGGAAGGATCATGACGTCAAGGTCAACCTTTCACTGTCCTTCAGACAACCCTGCGCTCATCCCACTGTCACTGCAGCCTCCATCTTTTTCTCTGCCTCTGTTTCTCTATGCCAACATGATAACGTTGTTACAGCTATCAATCATTCAAAAAAGTATTGATTACAATATGAGGGATAGATTGACCTTGTGGTTGGATCCAGTCAAGCTGTACCCATACACAGTTGCTGATCAGTCCATCCCATAATGTGGACGCTGTAATTGTGTTTGATAATGATTTGGCCTGTTCAGGATATGGCTCCTCTAGCTCTCGCCGTCTCTCCTCAGTAATGGGCCTCTCCTCAGTGTCATTGATATGAAAATGAGTCCGAGGAGCTATGATGTGTGCCAGGTGCTCAGGACACTCCAGCTGAGCTCAGCCCAGGAGGAGAAGCCCTCGCTTGGGGAACATAGCCTCATACTGGGGGAGGGGGAATGGTGACCAAACGCACTTGGACAATCACTCCACCTAATTCATAACACACAGGTAGGAGGGGGAGGAGGTGAAACGGAGAGGAAGGGGTCAGTAAAAAGGAGGGGTGAGAGAGGGGGGTGAGGGGGGGGGGGGAGTCCTCTTGTGTTGTGGTTGGGCCACTCAGACGCTCCTCCAGGGAAAGGCCAGTCACACAGACGTAACACACGAACAGAAGGCGAGACAGACAGAGAAAAGGATCCTGCAGATCGACAGGACAGAAGCACAGAAACGGACAGAGAGAAAAACAAGACAGATAATTACGCACTCAAGCTGTTAAACATGACACTGCGTGAGGTGAGTTTAAAAAAACATTTTTTTTTTTGTTCCTACACAACTTAGAAAGGCTTTATCGAACATTCATAAATAAAGTTTCCATGAGCCCAATGTAGATGCTTACTTTTCCTTTATCTTACTTCACCTGTAATTAACTAATGTTGGTCCAAGACAACAAATGATGATTTACAATGACAGCCTTGTGAGTGTGGCTGTGTGTGTGTATTAAAACAACACAAAAATGCTTGGTTTTACCACCGGTTGGCAAGAAGTGATTGGACATTATTAGTCAAGTTATTTTAATAACATGAGCCTTTGATCAACGTGGCAGTAAGGCCTCTTCAGACATTGATCAGACATTGATCATGATCAATCCACAGGTTAGTTCCGTAACTTCATAACTTGCTAGGCCATTTGATTTGGATTGTGCCCACATTTACCATAATGATAAGTGTTCAGGATAAGCCGGAATGGAAGTATCAGAGTGGCGTGGGTTGGTTAGCATGCTAATAAAACTCATATTTTTATATTCAAGACACTGGGTTTGATATGGTATTTACAATGGTAGGTTAATGCTATAACCTCCTGAGACCTGGAAAAAAAAGGTTTGGGATTTTTATTTTTTTGTGGGGGTATAGTGCTTAAAAAAACCTAGTTGCAGCATCCATCTCTTATTTAATGTGAACAGATTATTACACAGTCCTGACAACTCACTTAACTATCCCTGATATATTTACTTACTAGAAACAATTTGAATATCAAACTCACAAAAATTAACATTATTAATTACATACACTTCTTTTCAAATTTCCATAGAATGTGTCCATTTTGACAGAAGACATTTTTTAAAGAACTAGAGCTCAGATTCACAAAACTTCTTACGCAAAAAAATATGTAAGATAAAGAACTTCATTGATTTTCTTATGAACTTCTCAAATATCTTCTTACGAATCTTCTTTAAGATGTTTCTTGCTAGGCAACCAATTTAGCTAGCTATCTAGCTAGCAATTAGCATATTTCTTGCTGAGATTACGTTTCTAAAACCTGGGTTTGGGTGAGTGAATTGAAAATGTTCAATTGCTTTCATGAGCTTTTTCTCTCACTGCCCTGAATTTAAGACACGGGTTTAGCTGTCTTGGAATTAAGAACATGTCCAATATCAACATGTCCTTTATTTTGAAGAATCTAATTTCTTCTTGACTTTCTGCCTAAGAACATTTCCAACAACCTTTTTAAGGAATAGCAACTTTGCTTAACTTTCTTCTTAAGTCTATAGTTAAGGATAAAATGGCATTTAAGAAGAAAAGTCTTCTTAAAAAAGTTTTGTGAGTCCGGCCCCAGGAAGATAAAGTTGTCAAGATCACACCCCCACATATGTGATATGATTGTATGGCCTCAGAGATGTGTATGGCCTCAGAGATATGCACAAAGAACTGATGTCCACTAGAGAGTACAAAAATGAATAGCTTTGAATAGCTGTACTGTGCCATAGACTACTTCCTTATTCAAAGAGCATCTTGCATATCCATTCTCCGCAGCTTTAAAATTGTTTTTAAAACATGTGCCTCTGTTCCCTCTCCCTGAGGAGTTGCGTAGTCGTGAGTTCTGGCGTGCCATGCTGGCCGAGCTGCTGGGTTCCCTGGTGTTTGTGAGTGCTGTTCTGGGGGCCTCTGTGCCGGGCCCTGGAGAGGCCTCCACGGGGCCCCTCTACCCAGCCCTGGCTGCAGGCATGGTGGCTGTTGCCCTGGGACACTGTTTTGGAGAGATCAGCGGAGCACAGGTGAACCTGCCTTTCTGGACTTATGGTTGTGTGTCAGTATGCATGTGTATGTCTCTAACCTTTCTCCACAGAATGACTGTAAATTGATCACTATGATTGATTGTCAATTTGAACTCTATGCCTCTCTATCATGGTGCAGGTGAACCCAGCAGTAACCCTGTCTCTGTTGGCCACGCGGAGGCTGGACCTGGTGAGGGCCCTGGTATACGTGGGAGCCCAGTGTCTGGGGGCCTCCCTGGGGGCCGGGGCTCTCTACTTCGCCCTGCCCCTCAAAACCACCGCAGACTGCTTCGTCAGCAAGGTCAGTCTGTGTGAAAGGAGCGAGGGGGGGGGGTCTAAATCTAATCATAGACCTGTACTATTACTCTTATAGATGTTTTGTTTCATTTGGAACTCTGCCCCCCTCCAATTCTAGGTTCCTCTCGAGGTGAACGCGGCCCAGGCTCTAGGGATGGAGCTTCTGTCAACGTTCCAGCTGGTCTTCACTGTGTTCTCCGTGGAGGACCACCGCCGGAGGGAGTACACAGAACCAGGGAACCTGGCCATCGGCTTCTCTCTCAGCGCAGGCGTGCTCATCGGGGTCAGAACTGTTCACGTCTGATTCCTCTTATCTCTAATTTAGTTTAATAGTTTAGTGTAGTTGAGGGTAGTTTAGTTGAATTGTTTAGCTCATTAGTGTTGTTTAGTGTAGTTTAGTTCAGTTTACTTTACTTACTTTACTGTACTATGTTTTCATCATTGGGTATGTGTGTGTGTTGTGGTCCTCTTAGGGTCGGTTCTCTGGAGGCAGTATGAACCCGGCACGTTCCCTGGGTCCAGCCATCATCACTGGCTTCTGGGAAAACCACTGGGTAAAACCCTCCACATCTATTACAGTCACAATATCACCTTGAACTGCATACCGAACAAATTCTCTCTCTCTCTCTTGCTCTCTCTTTCTCTCTCTCTCTCTTGCTCTCTCTTGCTCTCCCCCTCTCTCACTCCCTCCCTTCAGCTCTTTCCCTCTCTTTCCCTCTTTCTTCTATGTCTCCATCAGTCCTAACCAATTTCTCCCCCCTTCCACATCCCCCCCCCCAGGTGTACTGGATTGGACCGGTGCTGGGTGCAGTGCTGGCCGGGGTGTCCCATGAGTTCTTCTTTGCCCCCAGTGCATCGAGGCAGAAGCTGGTTGCGTGTCTGACCTGTAAGGACATAGAGATGGTGGAGGCAACCAGCGTATCCCGGTCCTCCCTGTCCACCGTCACCCAGACCGCCATGAGGGCTAAGCAGGTCAACAAACAGGAGCAAAACTAGAAAGGGACACATCATGCTACACAACAATATATAGTGGGGTCTGAAATGATTGACACCCTTGATAAAGATGAGCAATAATGACTGTATAAAATAAATTATTCAAATAAGGAGCTAAATTGACTTCAGAAGGTTTTCATACCCCTTGACTTATTCCACATTTTACAGACTGAATTAAAAATGGATTCAATAGATGTTTTTCTTACCTATCTACATACAATACACCATAATGACAAAGTGAAAACCTGTTTTCAGATTTTTTTTTGCTAATTTATTGAAAACGAAAAACATAAATGTCTCATTTACATAAGTATTCACACCTCTTTGCTATGACACTCCAAATTGAGCTCAGGTGCATTCAATTTCCTTTTGATCATCCTTGAGATGTCGCTACAACTTGACTGGAGTCCAACTGTGGTCAATTCAATTGTTTGGACATGGTTTAGAAAGAAACACACCTGTCTATATAAGGTCCCACAGATGGCAGTGCATTTCAGAGCAGAAACTATACCACGAAGTCCAAGGAACTGCCAGTAGATCACCGAGATAGAATTGTGACGAGGCATATATTTGTGGAAGGGTATAAAACCATTTCTATAGTGTTGAAAGTTTCCAAGAGCACAGTGGTCTCCATCGTTGGGAAATTGAAAAAATATGGAACTACCTAGACTCTGCCTAGAGCTGGCCGTCTGACCAATCTGAGCAACCGGGCAAGAAGGACCTTGGTCAGGGAGGTGACCAAGAACCCAATGACCACTCTGACAGAACTACAGAGTTCCTTGGCTGAGATGGGAGAACCTGCCAGATCGCTAAGTCTCTACAGAACTTCATCAAGTTGGGCTTTACGGGAGAGTGGCCAGACAGAAGCTGCTCCTGACAAAAAGGTAAATTACAGCACACAAAAAAGTTTGCGAAAAGGCAAAAGAATCTGTCGTCTGAAGAGACAATGTTACTCTTTGGCCTGAATGCAAAGCGCTGTGTCCGGAGAGAACCAAACCCATCTAACATCATCCCTACCGTGAAGCATGGTGGTGGCAGCATCATGCTATGGGGATGCCTTTCAGCGGCATGGACTGGGGAGACTGGTAAGGATAGAGGGAACAATGAATGAAGCCAAATACAGGCAAATCCTT
The DNA here is from genome assembly GCF_057628025.1 of Oncorhynchus mykiss. Classification (NCBI taxonomy): domain Eukaryota; kingdom Metazoa; phylum Chordata; class Actinopteri; order Salmoniformes; family Salmonidae; genus Oncorhynchus; species Oncorhynchus mykiss. The sequence goes on along the minus strand of NC_143030.1, from coordinate 44,115,299 downwards.
AATGAGAACCTGCTTCAGAGTGCAAACGACCTAAGACTGGGGCAACGCTGGAATGGCTTCAGAACAAGAATGTTGAAAGTCCTTGAGTGGCCCGGCCAAAGCCTAGACTTGAATCTTATTGAAAATCTGTGGAAATCTGTTCACCGCCACTCCCCTTCCAATTGAACAAAGCTTGAAAAAAAATAATGGGTGAAAATCCACAAATTGAGATGTGCAAAGCTGATACCAACATACCCAAGCTGTAATCACCGCCAAAGGTGCTTCTACAAAGTATTGACTCAGGGGTGTGGATAGTTATGTAAATGAGATATTTCTGTATTTCACTTTCAATACATTTGCAAAAAATGTATAAAAACATGTGTTTTACTCTGTCATTATGGAGCGTTGTGTGCAGATCGGTTAGAAAAAATATATATTTCATCCATTTTGAATTCAGACTGTCACACAACAAAATGTGGAGTAAGTCCAGGGGTATGAAAACTTTCTGAAGTACACATTAAAAAAAGGGAAAATGATAGTATAAAATAATAACACAATTGCACTGAGAAAGAGATTTAGTTTAGCAAGTAATATGGTTTTCCCTTTAAAAAGGTAGGGGTAAAAGTTATTGACTCCTCTAAAGACTCTTAGAAATTAAGTACTCAAAAGTTTTTTATTTTGTCCCATATTCCTACCACGCAATGATTACATCAAGTGTGGTGACTTTACAAACTTGCTGGATGCATTTGCATTTTGTTTTGGTTGTGTTTAAGATTATTTGTGTCCTATAGAAATTCATGGTAAATAATGTTTTGTGTCGTTTTGGAGTCACTTTTATTGTAAATGAGAAGAGAATATGTTTCCATTCACTTCTACATTAATGTGGATGCTACCATGATCACGGATAATCCTGAATGAATTGTGAATAATGATGAGTGATAAAGTTACATAGGGTCAAAGATCATACCCCCAAGACACGCTAACCTCTCACCTTTACCGATAACAGGGGATGTTAGCATTCCTTAGGGTTAAAGATCATACCCCCCATGTAACTTTATCACTCATCATTATTCTACAATTCACCAGAAAGACAAGGCGCTCTGGGAAATATGCAAATGACACTTTACACTAAGCAGTGTATTAATTTAACACTGAAAAGTGTGGACCTGTATAGACAGTGGACCAGTGTTTCATTTAACACTGTGTACATTAGCATAAGATAAATGCGATATTATGAACTGGGTGGTTCGAGCCCTGAATGCTGATTGGCTGACAGTTGTGGTATATCAGACTGTATACCACGGGTATGACAAAACATTTATTTTTACGCTGGTAACCAGTTTATAATAGCAATTAGGCACCTCGTGGGTTTGTGGTATATGGCCAATATACCACGGCTAAGGGCTGTGTCCAGGCACTCCACGTTGCGTCGTGCGTAACAACAGCCCTTAGCCGCGGTATAATGGCCATATACCACACACCCCCCTGGCCATATTGCTTAAATACATATAATATAAATATACATATAATGATGAAGATAACACAGTTATAGTTTCTAATTACATATGAATGTGTAGCCTTCACACTTAGCCACAACATGTAAAATTGTACATATATTTTATATATATATATATATTACACAATTTGATCAATATTCAGTGTTATCAGTGATGTTATTCTAATTTACGGAGAAATGTGATGTATAACCCAACAACCACTCAAAGAAATGTCCGTTTTGTAACACAGAATCCTTTTATTTTAGCATTACTCACCCTGTCGTCTGTGACTGCTTTGAAATGCTAAAGAGGCTAGCGTTCTGTACTCTGATCACTGACACGCTAACATAGGCCACCATCTCTGTCCTCTCTTCCTAAGGCTCTCTCATCTCAAAGCTCTTGTTATTCTGCTATTCACTGTCAGATCAGTCCCCAGACAAGAGCCCTCTAATGGCCCAGGTCTAAACAGGTTGTGGGATCAGCTTTTCACAGACGCGCTCCCTACCCCCTTCTTCAAGATTCTGGGGGTTTGTAATTAGCAATTGTAGGCGGAAAACATTTTGGGGAGATGATGTACCTTTTTGAATATGTTTAGTTTTTTTGTTACCTGAATTGCTATGGATGTCTCGTTGCAAATGTTCAACTTTTTAAATTGTTTTTGTTAACTGTATAAAGCTATGGATGTTTAAGAATTAAAAGCTGGGCAATCGTTATTGAAACCATAATGATATTTCTTTGCACACAACACAAGAGTTGCGCAAGCACACAGACACTCTCACTCCAAATGTGTGTGCGCAGACATCGTCTAACATGCACACTTTATACGAATGCACCTTCAGTTTCTAACACACACGGATCTGCTTTCTAACCTACACACATACACATACACTCTCACTCGCCATAACAAACAATAGGAAATGACTGCCTTGTGCCGCCAGCATTTTGCATTGTGTGTGTTTTTAGAGAGTTGAAATGCTGAGCTCAGCGTTCTCCATTTAAAGCCCACTCTGCCCAGTGATGGCTCTGGACTGGTCAGCTCGATGCTCCAGTGTTGGAGCCCAATAACCCCTGTTTTCCCCTGTCCCCCGCTCCTGTCCTGCCCTGTCCCTCCCCCTTTCCCCAGCCCCATTCAGGGATTTTTCAGGGCTTTGGCTGCTAGCGGGCCACCCTGCCTCTCCCCCTCTCCTGCCTGGCACACACCCTCATACACAATGCAAACCTCTGCCTAATCAATTCTCCACTGAACATCCCAGCACCTCCTAGAGAGAGGAAGAGCGAGTGAGAGAGAGAGAGAGAAAACAGCTACATCTGTCTAAAATTTACCTGACTGTTTTGGAAGGGCTGATATTTATAGTTTCGACTCATTTTGTTCGCTTTTTAAATGTATTTGTTTCCAACCACTTTGCAGCAGTAGTCAACGTTTATATGTTCATATGCATGCCTCTGTCCTGTGTCACGTATTTGTTTCCAACCACTTTGCAGCAGTAGTCAACGTTTATATGTTCATATGCATGCCTCTGTCCTGTGCTCTGGGTGTCAATGTCAAGTTCATTGCCTCTAAGAAGTACCCTATTATTGCTCCCAACCCCAATGTTAAGCTCATAGCCCCTAAGTATTTCTTATAACTACTGACGTACGGTTATTACCTCTGTCAACAACGCCGTTTGGATTTGAGGTCCGTGATTAAATGCACTGCTTTGTGTGAGTGCATTCACCTCTACACAGTAGATGTTATAGACCAGACTGAAATACCGACATGATACTAATTTACAGCTGATCATGTCGACTATTCATTTGTTTCCCCTCCCCTTCTGTGCACAACACGCGTTTCCTGACATCTTTTCAGTTGTGAATGATGGCGATGAACACATTTCTAACATCCAAGCAGCTCTGCTGTTCACATGCGGCGTACATGCTCGATGCTAAGACAACGGTTTCACAAGGTCAGGCATTTCAGTCTACATGTTAATTCCGCACACTGTTGGCATTAGGCTCTACTGTCTGCCCCCCCCCCTCCCCCCCCCCGGATCACTGTATTATCTGTGTGTGTGTGTGTGTGTGTCCGTTCTCCGCCATCAGCACTAGTCCCCATGGTTATCATGGTTATAACATGTCAACAGATGATGTACTGTACCACTATGTCAACTAGACAAACTCCCCTCATCACTTCTGTGGGGTTGATGTCCATAACTAGTTCTTATACTCACCCAGTCACTTGCTCTCTCTTGATTCCCTCCTCCCTCATGTCGCTCTCACTCTCACTATTTTTTCTTCCTCTCTTACTCTCTCACCCCCCTCCCTTCTCTCCTCACAATCACCCTCTCCCCTGATACTCCCCCTCTCTTCCCACTCTGTCTATTGTGGGGGGCGACAGTGGGGTTAAGTTTGTTTGATTTCGGGCCGTCCTGTATATCCGCCCCCCCCGCCCCTGGCCCAGAGGGGGGGATTATGGCGTCACTCGGGGCCCCTGGGGGGGTGTTATAAAGCCCCCGGCGGGCCCTCTCCCCTCCGTCAGAGAGGCTAAAACGTCCACAGGACACTCCGTCTATCCCTGTCTCTATTCTAGAACCACTCCTCTAGCATCAATGCACACCTCTTGACAACTATTCTGAGACACATACTCCCCCCCCACACACACACACCCCTATGTCTCTACGACAGGCGGCTGGCTAGTGGAGGCAAGCAAAGCTGAGTTGATGTTTGACTGCCTGCGCGCCAACTCCAGATCGCTCGTAGATTAGAAACAGATCTGTGGTGGATTCCTCTGTCGACTTTTTAAACGGTTTGTCTTCCAACTGATTGGCTCAGTGAGACGACGTTTAGGTCAGCCCAGCTAGCTGACTGCCAAAGGGAAATCACTTTTTTTTTTTTTTTTTGCATCTGAAACAGTGCAAAAAGATCACTTAGACCTTTAAAAGGTACAAGCTTTTTCCAGATTCACCCCAACAACTTTTTTCCCAAGAACATTTTCCGTTCCGAGGAGCGTCCAGTGAACGGCCAGCATGTGGGAGTTCCGGTCCATGGCGTTTTGGCGGGCGGTCTTCGCTGAGTTCTTCGGTACCATGTTCTTTGTGTTTTTCGGCATAGGCGCTGCGCTGCGCTGGACCACTGGGCCTCACCACATCCTGCACGTAGCTCTGTGCTTCGGCTTGGCGGCTGCCACCATCATCCAGTCCATCGGCCACATCAGCGGCGGCCACATTAACCCGGCCGTCACCTTCGCCTATCTGGTAGGCTCCCAGATGTCCCTGTTCCGCGCTTTTTTCTACTGGGCTGCCCAATTTCTGGGGGCCGTGGCCGGGGCCGCCGTGCTCTATGGGGTCACCCCAAAAAACATGAGGGGCAACATGGCTCTCAACATGGTAAGACACCACTCACCCACATCTCAAAAAGCACTGGGCCTATTCCCTTTATTCCCTTCATGGTGCACTGCAAAATACCTGCACTATATAGGGAATATGGTGCCATTGTGGACCCTTGTCAGCTCAAATAAGCAAAAAATAATAATTTTATATATATATATATATATATATATATATATATATATATCTCAACAACAGTCAACAATGTTGATAGGGTTTGATAATTGTTTGGTTTCGTTTCGGTAGGCTTCTTGAATGTAATTGGGGATTTAGAAAGGATAGAGATGAACAGGGATTAGGGAATCATCACGGAACCTTCTGGTAACTACGGTTGCTACTGTACAATGAGCACAATCCAAGACATCAGTGTTATGTAAAACTGAGGCTATAGCAGTGAGGCCACTGAAAGCATTGATAAAATAGTTTTTGTTTTAACCAGTTTGGGTTGATTTGTGTTGCATCTTTGAGTCATTTTACAAACCTAACTTGAAGACCACATCTAATTGCGCAAACAATATACACTTTATTAGAAAGAGGACAGACTTATTTTACAAAATGACTTGTCCACAAAGGACCTCAAGTCTGATGCATATTTTTCTTCTCTGGCCGTCTACAGCTGCAGCCTGGCATCAGTCTGGGCATGGGCACCACAGTGGAGGTGTTTCTGACCATGCAGCTGGTGATTTGCATCTTTGCCGTGACGGATGAGAGGAGGAACGGACGCATGGGCTCTGCTGCCCTGTCCATCGGCTTCGCTGTCACAGTCGGACACCTCATGGGGGTGAGCAACACACACACAGACACACACACACACTCATAAACACACACACACACTCATAAACACACACACACACACACACACACACACACAAAAAATGGCATTGTGTACAACAGAAATGCGTATTTCATTCTGAGCGCCCGGTTGTCCTTCTCTGCTGTAGATGTACTACACTGGTGCTGGAATGAACCCTGCTAGATCTTTCGCCCCTGCTGTACTCTTCAGGAACTTTGTCAACCACTGGGTGAGAAACGCACAGTCATACACCATAATGCAGCATCTGAAATATTTGTATAATAGATCAAATCATCCACCATGTCAATGGTGGATTCTATGGTCTTATGGTGTTTAAGAGTATAGTTAATACCAAAACTATATCAGCGACAACAATACAAGTCGCTCGTGCCATATCTTCATGCTAACCTTGTGTGTTGTGTTGTGTTGTGTCAGGTGTACTGGGTGGGTCCCATGATAGGAGGTGCTATGGGAGCTCTTCTGTACGATTTCATGCTGTTTCCCCGCATGCGCGGTCTTTCTGAGCGCCTGGCCACACTGAAGGGCAGCCGACCCCCCGAGACGGAGACCCAGCAGGACGCCCGCGGGGAGCCCATCGAGCTCAAGACACAAGCCCTATAAGCCTGTCCCTATCTGGGGACGGGGATGAGGGACAGGCCCTGTGTCGACCAACCCCCGTGCTACCCCCAACCCGTCAACACACACACACACACACTCACTCACACAGACTCACTAACTAACACACAGACACACACACTCACATTGAGACACACTGACTAAACATGCAGATTCAGACGTGTATTTATACACAAACTGTACACACACTCATACACACCCATACACAGACAGGTTCACAACCTTCAACCTCAACATGCAACGAGACTTCTCTCCCTCCAACCTCACTCTGTATACTGAATTGGACATTGTGTTTGATAGAGGCGAACAGGGAGGGCCCGATCCACATAGACACAAGGACCAGACCTGTCACAACAGAAGCATGTGGGTGAGGTGTAGGTGGGCACCCACTGGGCACAGACGTCAATTCCCACATTGGTTCCACGTCGTTTCATTGAAATGACGTGGAAACAACGTTGATTCAACCAGTGTTTGCCCAGTGGGGATGTAGGTATGGGTGGGGTAAGAGGTAAGGGCATGGGTGGGCTTTGGGCAGGTAAGGGTATAGGATAGAGGGGTTGGGGTGAGGATAGAGGGGCAACAGGTTTTTAGTCGGATAGGGTTGTGTTAGATCAGTGAAGATGGGCATGCTTTTTCATTATGCATCTGATTTATCGCTCTCAATTTTTTTCCAGTTGTTTTCTGCACTTCAGACACAAGACGTGGATGTATGATACCATTAGATTTTTACCAGGGTTTCATTTTTCAAATCACTTCAATTTATCTCTGTGTGCGTGCGTGTGTGTGCGTGCGTGCGTGTGTGCGTGCGTGAGTGTGGGTGCTTCTACAGTATGTGTGTGTGTGAGTGAGAGTGAGTGCGTGTGTGCCTGTTTGTGCGTGAGTGTGTTTGCCAGTGAGTGTGCGTCCGTATGTGAATTCGTGTTTAATCGAGTTCGCAGAAACAGTACTTTTCATTTTGTTTTCTTTTCATGACCACTCTCCTGTTCGTATCATGATTATCTTTCATTACGTTATCAATTTTTAAGACATATAACTTATCCTCCCCTCACTGTGGTATTTGCTATGATATTCATTTTTACACAAATCATCTGCTTTTTTGTTCAGAAAAAGAAAAAAAAAGAATTTTAAAGGAAATGTTGTATCCCAAACCGGACTGATTCCTCTCACTACAGAATGGCTGCATAAGCTTTTCATGAAGTCTCCTTTTATGATTTGATCTTTAATGTCAGCATAAGGCAGTTTAAACCATATTTAAATGAAAATAAACCAAAAAAACTTGATACAAAATGTGTGTCATCGTGTTTTGTTAACTCCATTATACCAGTACGGCATTTAATGCCCTGTGTTGCGTTGGCTTGCAGTAAGTGGGAATGACCACAAGATGATGCTCCCCACATGTTTCTGGCTCCCCTTCCCCCCCAAATTGAGAATGTTGAAAACAACAACAAAAAAGTGTTTAACCTTGTTTGCCTTGATGTTCATTAGAACTCCACCGACCTACTGTTGCGTAGTTGAACCAAGAACTATATGTGACCACTTGGTTAAAGCGACACCGTTCTGCCAAGGACACCCATACCAGAGTGGCCACCGCAAAGCCCAAGAGCCTGAGCCGATCTGGAAGTTGCTGTAGCCCTGCTTGGGATATTTAGTCTATATTGGCTATTGGGTGAGACGCAGGGTCCGTTCTAGCTTGATAGGCCATATCAGGGTGGTAAATTGGGCCGAGTTGAAGTTAATCATGCATTTAGGTTCTAGCTTATTGAGACGCATGCATGCATCGCACCAAAAGCTTGATTTTGACGGCTGTTTTAAAACGAATTTCCTGCAATTCTATGTACTAATGATTTACGTTCACCACCTGGTCAATTTATTTGGTGATTAAATCTATGCAAATAAATTAGATGAATGAATAGTTTACACCTCTGTTTTCTTTTATTCTGTAACCGGGTATATTGTAACCATGTGCTATTGTAACCAGCTTACGTTTAGAAGCACTCAAATCATTGAAAATAACACTCATAAAGATATGCTGCCTATACACCCTAATAGACCTACCCATCACGTATTATTATGACAAATGGAAGATTATCACTTAGCGCAACTGCGCTCGTTTAGTCAAGTTATATCAAAGCTGTGTTAATTGTTTTCTCTTATTTTTCTTTCCTTAATTCTGTTTTGCCCCGTCTCTCCCTGTGTTCTATGACCTCACTGGTCACAGACGTCGATTCAACGTCGGTTCAATGTCATTTCCTTGAAAGGACGTGGGAAACAACGTTGATTCAACCAGTGTGTGCCCTGTGGGAAGGAGCTAACTATAAACATGTCCAGACCATTATGAGAAAACAACAATAGCAACATAGTTTCCCCCATGGGGACAGAGAGGAGTGAGCGATTGTTTTTAGCGCCTGCCGGCTACAGCTTCTCTGTGTCCCTCGAGTGTTTCTCTGGATCTGAAAGAGTACATTTGTTCGATGCTGTTGGTGCTGTACCAACCAGGGCACCATCAGTAGGTGCATCTTGTTAGTCTGAACTGGCTTCCTCTGTCTCCTCTCGGTATTCAGCACTGATCAAAAACAGATGGTGTGTGTTTATTTTAGCCAGTGTCTGTGTCCCAATAAGTCTGTATGTGTGTGTGATGATGACTAAGTATGGCCATGAGACTCCTCCAGTTGACTTTGTTCCAGCTCTCACCAGCCTCCGGTGTTTGAGCAATACTGTCTGTGTGCTGGAGTATGGAGGGTTAAGGCTGTGGGTGTTTCCCACATCGATAAGACAGCAGCGTTTTACCCCAGATACAACAGAATTATTGTCTGGTTGAATAAAGGGAAGATTCGAAGGAGTTGGTGTAGAAATGAAGTCTGTGTGTAATCCAAGTGTATGTCTTTCTTCACTTTGAATATTTTCTCGAAATGTCTTCTTCAAAACTGATACTCCCACCACCACCACCACACACACTCAACACAGATGTCCAGCACAGATGGTAATGGTAAGCCACCCAAACACTCCAGACCTCCAGTGTCCACACACGAGCAAAAACATCATCTGTGAATAAACCAGAGCATGTAGACCAACACTTAATTCACACGTCATGACATCTTGGTTTAAAAAAAAAGAAAAAAACAGTCATGTCATTTTGTTTAATTACAAATTATTTTTATTATGCATATTTTCTTGTGGTTGTATGGCTTCATCATACATGTGAATAAGGTGGTTATATAGACAGAGACTCCTGGAGCAGCTCTGTACCCTAAACTGCAGCCGGCCCAGAGACAATGGCACAACGCTGACTCTCACAATGGGGACTGACACTGAAGCTAACAAAAACACATTCATACACTGGCACACTCACGCGTACTCACTGCCTCACACACACAGACAACTACTGAATCACCCCCCCCCCCCCCATATAGCATCAATCAGTCAAGTATGGACACGAAGGTTCTAGCAGAGATCATTTCACCTTCCCTGATAGACAACTATTGTATCGTTATAACATCGCGTTACTATTCCAATACCAAATAGTACAGCCTGTATTGTTTTCTGCATCTGCTCATGTTAAAAAATACTGAGATAGTCAGTTACCCCAGCTGCTGCAGGTCTCGAATGATGATTAATATGGAAATAGATACTTTACTAAAATCTGCTTTGACGTGAATATCTTAGGGTAACAATTATATAAAAAGCATATGTTACAGTGTTGTCTACCTTATACATATTCATCCCATACTCCATTAGAATAATAATAAATGGCATATTCAGTGAAATTGTGATTATCTCAATCTGCAATAATTTACTCACAAATATGGAGGACATGGAAAATGGGAATAGAGCAGATAGACGGACAAGCAGAGACAACAGAGAGTGCATAAACATTTTCCACTGGAGGTATGAATCTTGTAAAAATGGACATAGAACAACATTCTGAAGTAGAGAATAGAATGTACAGAGGTGTTAAGGCCACATTCAGAAAGGTATTCCTGAAGGAAGTCCAGAAGAGGATGCTGCCCATATACAGTGCCTTCAGAAAGTCTTCCCTTGGACTTTTTCCCACATTTTGTTGCGTTACAGCCTGAATTTAAAAAAGGATTAAATTGAGAATTTGTCACTGGCCTACACACCATATGGGGATAATGTCAAACTTATGTTTTTTAACATTTTCTCAGTTGAGTAGTGAAGTTCAAACACAGATTCAACCACAAACACCAGGGAGGTATTTTTTGAATATCACTTTTAGCATGGTTAAGTTATTAATCACACTTTGGAAGATGTATCAATACATCCAGTCATTACAAAGATAATTCAGTTGCCGGAGAAGAAGGAAACCGCTCAGGGATTTCACCATGAGGCCAAGGGTGAGTTTGTGATTATAGTTTGTGATCGGAGAAAACTGAGGATGGATCAACAACATTACAGTTACTCCACAATATTAACCTAATTGACAGAGTCAAAAGAAGGAAGCCTGTACAAAATAAAAAATGTTCCAAAACATGCATCCTGTTTGCCAACAAGGACTAAAGTAATACTGCAAAACATGTGTCAAAGCAATTCATTTTATGTCCTGAATACAAAGTGTTACGTTTGGGGCAAATCAAATACAACACATTGCTAAGTACCACTCTACATCTTTTCAAGCATAGTGGTGGCTGCATCATGTTATGGGTATGCTTGTAATCATTAAGGACTGGGGAGTTTTTCAGGATAAAAAAAATGGAGCTAAGCATAGGCAAAATCCTGGTTCAGTCTGCTTTCCACCAGACATTGGGAGATTAATTCACCTTTCAGCAGGACAATAACTTAAGACACAAGGCCACATCTAAACTGGAGTTGCAAATCAAAAAGACAGTGAATGTTCCTGAGTGGCTGAGTCACAGTTTGGACTTCAATCTACTTGAAAATATATGGCAAGACCTGAAAATGGATGTCTAGCAATGATCAACAACCAATTTGACAGAGCTTGAAGACTTTTGAAAATAATAAAATGGTCAAATATTGTCCAATCCAAGTGTACAAAGCTCTTAGAGACCTACCCAGAAAGACTCACAGCTGTAATCGCTGCCAAAGGTGTTTCTACAAAGTATTGACTCAGGGATGTGAATACTTATGTAAATTAGATATTTTCTTTTCTTAAAAAAAAATTTGCTAAACTTTCTAAAAACATGTTTTCACTTTGTCATTATGAGGAGTTGTGTGTAGATGGGTGAGAAAGAAAAAATATTTAATAATTTTTAAATTCAGGTTGTAACAGGCTGTAGCAGGGGTATGAGTACTTTCTGAAGGTACTGTAAATCCTACTAAATTACTAGAGGGGGCGATAAAATAGCCTCTGAAATATATGTAAACAGAAAGCTGTGAGTGCTATTATGTGATACAATATCAGTACTTGTTGCATTTACAATGTGTCTAAGTCCCATTAACTGATTGGCGCCAGTGTATGGCTGTGAATTCACAATTTTTTGAATGGAATGTTGGTATATTGGCAGTTAATTTGACAAATTTATAGAATAATTTCTCTAAACCTGGCTGGCTAGCTAGCTAACACAGTACTGATAAATTCTTCACATTCATTGCTTTACACAATACCTTATCACAGCACTGGCAAACCATGGTTGACCATCACCCTGACCAACATGGCTGACCTTTGGACCATCATAAGAAGGTTCATGTCCATTCTAGTATTCTAATTCTATCATGCTGCGTCTGTCTCACCTCGCTAATTAAATGTTCAGCAGTAACTTCTGGAAGAGTGAGGCGGAGAATCTGGTGACCTATAATGGCTATCCAACCCATCTTCGCCCAACCTTCAAACCCCATCCACTGCATTTAAAGGGCTGCTCAGAAAAGTCGTAGCTATTTGTGTACGAGGGTGGGTGGTCTCTGCGGGTAAGGAGTGGAAGGTGGTAGGTTCTCGAATGATTAATTCTCCTCTTCTTGTGTTCTCATGGTCCATTGACTCCATCACGTTTGGCATCGGACACCAGGAGAGCTCGTCAAACATTCATATAAACATTGGCGACAACAGCAATAGTAGTATAGTAACAACTACGATAACAATAATGGATAATAACCCTAATAGAAAAACAGGAAGAAATCTCAGTGTGTTTTGTTTTTCTTTGTTTTCACAAAGCCCTTTGGATTCTGACCCCACTCTCTCCTTGGTTTCCGGGAGTCTCGTCCTGATGATGTCACAGGTCATAGTGCAATAATCCTCTTTGTTCCAAGTCTGCATACATTGTTGTCATGTGTCCCCCTCCGATTACCCTCACTCACCTCCATAGCCCAGGCCCCCCTCACTGCATACGGTCGGGGTGGTGGAGGGGATATTGGAGGTAGGCTGCAGGGGGGGCAGAGAGGCCAGTGAGGGGGTTGAGGGAGAGGTGGATGGGTGTGGGAGGGGTGGGGGGGGCAGACATGGTAGGGCCTGGTGTGGCGGGGGAGTAGCTGTAGCGGAGGTAGCTAGCGGAGGGCGAGGGGGCGTAGGGGTAGTGCTCCAGGCCAGTGGAGGGGGTGGAGGTGTAGGGGGCATAGGCTGAGCTATAGTCCAGATACGGGGAGGAGAGGGAGGCCTGAGAGGGGCTGAGGTGGGACTGGAGCAACAGGCTGGGCTGGAGGAAGGCCTGGGGGTACACATACTGCTGGGCCAATCTGAAGAGACAGAGAACATTATAGATACAAGTGTACAGCATGCGGTTATACATTGGGAAGGTATACACAGGCCTGAGGACACACATACGGCTCAGCCATCGTGGAGAAAGAGGCACGTACACTAGAGTATCTACAGATGATGTACCACACCACTGTAATTACAGGGGACACACAGTACCCAGTATGCCCAGTGAATGACTGACATATGGCATGGAACACTCAGCTTTCGAATAGTGCTAGCTTTAGCATAGTATTACCCGAATACTGTATGTAAAGATTTACGTCAAGCACACACAATGTGTAGATCAGGATCCTTGTAAAATAATACCGTAGAATGTGAGATGGGCACGTGATAAAATGTCTCTGAATGTCAATCCCTTTCATCAGGGGGATTGTAACAACTGGGTTTTTATAATTGGCTATTTTAGTGGAGAGCTTTGTCTAATTACGTCCCTGGGAAGCAGAAAATAACACCTGAGGGAAAAGGACTTCACCCCAATGCTCAATAGATAGAGAGAAGAGACCGGGGGGGGGGGGGGGACGACTCAGGAGAGGCGAGACTATCTCCATGTCCAGAGGATATAGAGGGTAGAATACAGGCAACAAAGAGAACGTAAAGGAGGGAAATGTAGGGGAATGAGGAGACTGCCAATAATAAAGGAGGGAGGAGGGGAGAGAGAGAGAGGCTCAGTTTGGATGGTATGCTGTTTTACAAGAGAGGCTCAGTTTGAGCCATTCTAAAGGCGACCGCATGCTTCCCAGCCGAGACAGTTCGGAAGGCGTTGTGCATATATTATCACCTTCGGTGAGGGTTTTTCCGGTTGTTCGGGCACACAAAACTTTTTCTAGAGGCAAGCCAAAGTCGGTAGCCGAAGTCTACACCCTTTCGTCGGTGATTGGTTAACAGTAGGGATTCTTCCATGAACACTTTGCTGTCATTCAACGAGACATTGCAACTAGTTCTGATGTAATGCAATACTTCACCACACATTCGATGTCAAATTGTGTGACTAAGATCTCTTCTGCAAAAAGTTCAAAAGTAATGACAGATGTCTTGAGTTATCTTAGATTAATTCTGGCTATTTTGAGGAAGTGTATACTGCTCCAGTGTCTCGAAGCGGACAAACAGCACTATTTCTGCTTTTTCTCATTTTTCAAGCGAATGCATTTTAAGGGAGTATGCGGGCACACTCGTTGGGTTCGCCTAGTCGACTTTGGCTAGCTGCCAGCCGAACTGAAGCATGCTGACACCGTAACACTGCCACTTCAGCAAAGGACAACACAACTTCACACATGGACACACACACACACACACACCAGCCCTCAAATCCTGCCTGCCTTCCCAGATGTGTGTTTGCAGTGACTGAGCCCTATAATCCCCCCCCTCCTCCCCTCAAACCCCACCCTGTCTCTGTGTTTCAACAGGAAACACACCCCACCACACTGCACCCGCCCGGCCTCCTCCTTCCTCTCCTCCTTCAAAAAAAGAACAGAATTTGAATAAAGTGCCAAATCTCACTTCTCTGTCAGCGCCCTGCCTGGTGTCTGCCCTGCCAGCTAGCTGGACCAGATGGTGCCTCAGCGGCTGCCTTGCCAACTCTGGGTCCTACAGGCAGCCACTGGACCACATTCTGACCCCCCCCCCCCAACTTGCATTCACACACACCTCTTCACAGCCACTCCTACCATTAGTCCCCTCTCCTCTTAAACATCCATGTACACCAAGGCTGGGGACAGACGCTCTGTTTATCTTTGTTATTTGCCCTTTACAATAGGATAGACAGACAGACAGAGCCCCACAGAAGGAGCCCGACTCTATTGGTGCTTACTTACCGCCACAATTATGAGTTTGGATGGGGTTTTTTTTGGGGGGGGGGGGGGGGTAGTCAAGACTTCAGAGTAGTAGTAGTCAAGACTTCATGAAGATAGATCAATCCACCCCATACTAAGTGACTTCCGCAAAAGATTAAGAAAATAGGAAGTCCTTTTCATTGTTGTGGCAGACAGACAGCGACTTAATCAAGATCAAACCCAGTAGAAGAGAGGGTGCACTTGTGCTTTAATTGTCCATTGGTTCTCTGAAGGAGACATTCAATCAGCCCACCATAATTCATTCACAGGCTCATTTGGGTCAGCCTCAATTCCCTTACCACTCAATATATCATTCAATAATTGAAAGCCAGCGGCTGCAATATTAATAGCCCTGCGAGCCATGGGGGTTTGAAGGGCCTATCACAATCCCTGCTCCCACAGAACACACACCCCAATAAGACTGGCCTCACAGAATAGGAAAGGATCATTTAGCCTAATATAGTATAGCACTCATCAGAAACCATGGACAGCTCTGGTCATCTCCCTTCTGACCAAACAAATGCCAGAGAGATGTTTTATTTCTGGGTCAAACTAAGTTAGTTGTGAAGTACACTGAGTGTACAAAACATGCACAAAAGCTCTTTCCATGACATAGCGTTCACCTGGTCAGTCTATGATCTCTTATTGATGTCACCTGTTAAATCCAATTCAATCAGTGTAGACGAAGGGGAGGAGGCAAGTTAAAGAGGGATTTTTAAGCAAGACAAAAGATGTAAGTGCCTTTGAAAGGGGTATGGTAGTAGGTGCCAGGCGCACCGGTTTGTGCCAAGAACTGCAACGCTGCTGAGTTTTTCACACTCAACAGTTTTCCATGTGTATCAAGAATGGTCAACCACTCAAAGGACACCAGCCAACTTGACAGAAGTGTAAGGAAGCTTTGGAGTCAACATGGGCCAACATCCCCGTGGAACATTTTCAACACCTTGTAGAGTCCATGCCCCGATGAATTCAGGCTGTTCTGAGGGCAAAAGGGTGTGCAACAAAACATTAGTAAGGTGCTCCTAATGTTTTGTCCAATCATTGTAGATCACTGTAATAACTTTGGTACCAAATATTCAGAAATAGCCTGCCACTTACCAGTATGCGTGAGTTGACTGAAACTGTTTTAAGTGTCAACAGTGCTCTTTCCCACAGACACACAAACAAGCACACGCACATCCCATGCCACTGAGACTGTTCACCCATCTATCACACCCTGACTCACAGGCCAACCCCTCACTTCTCTACTCAGCCTGTTATCACAACACACTCGTTACAGAGGGTTAGGAAAGAGAGAGAGAGAAGGAAAGATACATAGGGTTAGGAAAGAGAGAGAGAGAGAGAGAAGGAAAGATACATAGGGTTAGGAAAGAGAGAGAGAGAGAGAGAAGGAAAGATACAGAGGGGGAGGAAAGAGAAGGAAAGATACAAAGGGGGAGGAAAGAGAGAGAGAGAGAGAAGGAAAGATACAGAGGGGGAGGAAAGAGAGAGAGAGAGAGAAGGAAAGATACAGAGGGGGAGGAAAGAGAGAGAGAGAGAGAAGGAAAGATACAGAGGGGGAGGAAAGAGAGAGAGAAGGAAAGATACAGAGGGGGAGGAAAGAGAGAGAGAGAAGGAAAGATACAGAGGGGGAGGAAAGAGAGAGAGAGAAGGAAAGATACAGAGGGGGAGGAAAGAGAGAGAGAGAAGGAAAGATACAGAGGGGGAGGAAAGAGAGAAAGAGAGCAAGAGAGATGCAGGAAAGATAGAGGGAGAGCGAGATGAAGGAAAGATACTGAGGGGGAGGAAGAGAGAGAGAGAAGGAAAGAAAGATAGAGGGGGAGGGAGAGCCATAAGCAGGCTAAGAATATCCCCATGTCCAAATGTATCCATGTTAGGAAACAGCAGCAGGCCCGCCAGTTAAGTGAAGCAAGTTAGTGTCTGGATATTCTCACTGAGTTGTGTTCTCTTGTAACCGATGGTAGCACAGCTGGCTGAGGGGTCATTCTCAGACTCTACGAGACCACTGGGACTGTCAGTTACAACATGTGCCGAACACACAACTAGACAGACAAATTGACAAGAGGAAAAGATGAAAGGAAGAGATTAGGGGAAGAGGCCGACAGAGACGGAGAGAGTGGTTCCTTCTTACCCATACTGCCTCTGGATCAGGGCGGGATGGACCTGCTGCACACCGATGGAGAAACCTGTGTGGCAGAGAGAACCCAGCAGGGTCAGAGACCATCAGACACTATATAAAAACAGCAGTGAGGGACATCATCTGAGAGGACAAGATGGAAATCAGACTAGGACAGACAGACATACAGAGCTTGTATAAGGGACAGGGTGCCTGGAGGAAGAGATCCTACCACTCATTTACTTTTCATCTCTCTGTCCCTCCGTCTTTCCCTCCCTTGGTGAGCTGAACAGACTCTGGCACTGTTTAAATAAGCGAAACCAAGAATCTACGGGGACACTGACGAGAAACCACACACACACACACAGCTCTGACCTCGTTGACTCCTGAGTTCACCATGAATGTGAAGATAGGAGACTCATCTCTCCTTCCTTCCTTCCTTGTATTGCGCTCTCCCTCCCTCTCAATATCTCACTACGTTCAAACTCCTTTTTCCTCTCACAAACACTTAATGTGCCTAACTCTTACACAGACACACACAGACCCCCCCCCCCCCCCCCCCCCCCATGGTAATGTTCTGTTTATCATGACTCCCTGGGTGAGTTGAGTCACACAGGACAAGGAAGAGTCAGATCTGCTGTTATTTCTCCCCCCCCCCCCCTCATGATCACCCCCACCACCACACACACAGACTCTCTCATCTCACACAAAATACCTAAATACCATGCTCTGACATCTCATCAACTGCATGTTTGGAGTGTAACATAGCAACAACACCCCAACAGAGGTACAGTATACTGCTGTGCGTCATTCACACATATGCTACATCTAAAAATGACATCCTGTCATCTATATAGTGGTGCACTAGATTTTATCCCTGTATTTTCTCCACAGGCTGAGAGGAGAGTGAGTGTGTGGAGTCAATGGGAAAAAGAGGCTAGTGGTTAACAGCCTGGTGGTTAACAAGCTGGTGGTTAACAGGCTGGTGGTTAACAAGCTGGTGGTTAACAAGCTGGTGGTTAACAGGCTGGTGGTTAACAGGCTGGTGGTTAACAGGCTGGTGGTTAACAGGCTGGTGGTTAACAAGCTGGTGGTTAACAGGCTGGTGGTTAACAAGCTGGTGGTTAACAGGCTGGTGGTTAACAGGCTGGTGGCTAACAGGTGGTTAACAAGCTGGTGGCTAACAGGTGGTTAACAAGCTGGTGGCTAACAGGCTGGTGGCTAACAGGTGGTTAACAAGCTGGTGGTTAACAAGCTGGTGGTTAACAGGCTGGTGGTTAACAAGCTGGTGGCTAACAGGCTGGTGGTTAACAGGCTGGTGGTTAACAGGCTGGTGGTTAACAGGCTGGTGGTTAACAGGCTGGTGGTTAACAGGCTGGTGGCTAACAGGTGGTTAACAAGCTGGTGGTTAACAGGCTAGTGGCTAACAGGTGGTTAACAAGCTGGTGGTTAACAGGCTGGTGGTTAACAGGCTGGTGGCTAAAAGGTGGTTAACAAGCTGGTGGCTAACAGGCTGGTGGTTAACAAGCTGGTGGTTAACAGGCTGGTGGTTAACATGCTGGTGGTTAACAAGCTGGTGGTTAACAGGCTGGTGGTTAACAGACTGGTGGTTAACAGGCTGGTGGTTAACAGGCTGGTGGTTAACAGGCTGGTGGTCAACAAGCTGGTGGTTAACAGGCTGGTGGTTAACAAGCTGGTGGTTAACAGGCTGGTGGTTAACAAGCTGGAGGTCAACAGGCTGGTGGTTAACAGGCTGGTGGTCAACAGGCTGGTGGTCAACAGGCTGGTGGTTAACAGGCTGGTGGTTAACAGGCTGGTGGTTAACAGGTTGGTGGTTAACAGGTTGGTGGTAGACTGGTGGTTAACAGGCTGGTGGTAGGCTGGTGGTTAACAGGTTGGTGGTAGACTGGTGGTTAACAGGCTGGTGGTAGGCTGGTGGTTAACAGGTTGGTGGTAGACTGGTGGTTAACAGGCTGGTGGTAGGCTGGTGGTTAACAGGCTGGTGGTAGGCTGGTGGTTAACAGGTTGGTGGTAGTCTGGTGGTTAACAGGTTGGTGGTAGTCTGGTGGTTAACAGGTTGGTGGTAGTCTGGTGGTTAACAGGTTGGTGGTAGTCTGGTGGTTAACAGGTTGGTGGTAGTCTGGTGCTTAACAGGTTGGTGGTAGTCTGGTGGTTAACAGGTTGGTGGTAGTCTGGTGGTTAACAGGTTGGTGGTAGTCTGGTGGTTAACAGGTTGGTGGTAGTCTGGTGGTTAACAGGCTGGTGGTTAACATACTGGTGGTTAACAGGCTGGTGGTTAACAGGCTGGTGGTTAACAGGCTGGTGGTTAACAGGCTGGTGGTAGTCTGGTGGTCAACAGGCTGGCGGTTAACAGGCTGGCGGTTAACAGGCTGGTGGTTAACAGGCTGGTGGTAGACTGGTGGTTAACAGGCTGGTGGTAGTCTGGTGGTCAACAGGCTGGCGGTTAACAGGCTGGTGGTAGGCTGGTGGTTAACAGGCTGGTGGTAGGCTGGTGGTTAACAGGTTGGTGGTTAACAGGCTGGTGGTAGGCTGGTGGTTAACAGGCTGGTGGTTAACAGGCTGGTGGTAGGCTGGTGGTTAACAGGCTGGTGGTAGGCTGGTGGTTAACAGGTTGGTGGTAGTCTGGTGGTTAACAGGTTGGTGGTAGTCTGGTGGTTAACAGGTTGGTGGTAGTCTGGTGGTTAACAGGTTGGTGGTAGTCTGGTGGTTAACAGGCTGATGGTAGGCTGGTGGTTAACAGGCTGATGGTAGGCTGGTGGTTAACAGGCTGATGGTAGGCTGGTGGTTAACAGGTCGGTGGTAGGCTAGTAGTTAACACGAGCCTGACTACACGGCCTCAGGGAGAAGCTGCGTGTGTCACCAAGTGTGTTGTCTGTGTACCGTATAGTCTAGAGGAATGTAGCTATAATAGTAGCCAACAGAGTGTGTCATCTGCTGCGCTCACCTGTATGTCTGTGTATGAGAGAAAGAGTGTGTGTGTGTGTGTGTGTGTAACACCTGTCTGTGGGCTGCGTGGCTTGGCTCCCAGGTAGGCCAGGTTGATGTTAGCCTTCCTACCGTCGATGATGGGGTTGGGGTCTTTACATGCCCGCTCTGCTGCCCCTCTGTCCATCATAGTCACCTGACAGGAAGAGGAAAGAACACACAGGTTTGGGTGTCAGGAATTGATCAATCCGGTAACTCCCTGTAATCCCAGTAAAGCGTATCAGTGTTCATACTGTACTCTTTGAGCTCTAGTAGATAGTAAGATCCTGTGCGGTTATAACATAGTGTGTGATGGTAAAGTATGAAACAGAGGATTTCAGGGCTGAGCCGTCTGCTGCTGTGGGGGAGTAAGTCTCTCAGGTTAGGGGGCACCGGCATCCTGACCTATCACAGGGAATAGTGGGTGTCTGGGTGTGCAGGGAGGGGGGAAGGGTATCTTTCAATTCTATCATTATGTTACTAACAATGGGATGCTAAATAAGAGCAAACAGTAACATGGTACATTGAAACACACATTCATTGTCTCTCTCTCTCTCACACACACACAGCTGTGACTGCATCTATTACAGTATAGATTCAGGCATTACAGTAAGAGTAGTCGCAAACTCTGCTAATAAATGAGGCGAAGTGAACCGAAACATGAAATTAGTAACAGTACAGGGCACTAATGGGACTGCGTTCTTTTTCTGCTTTTATTTCAAAGCATCATACTCTGGAGTCCTATGCGAACATTGTCTGTGCTCTGGACGGGTTGATTGCTGTGTTTCTGAAGGCTGCCGGGGGAATTAGACCGCTATGGTAAGTCAGGGTTGAAAACGGGAAGACTGTCCGGCCTGGGCCAGAGACAGAACACGCACTGGTTGGCTTGCTAAACTCATCAACATGAGTATGAACAGGCATGTAGGGAAAATATGCATTGCTTTAACGCAGCTCCCCTCATCTCTCTCTTGTCTTTTTATCCATCTCTCTCGCTGACACTCTCCCTCCCCCCCCCCCCTTTTCTCATAACCACACACAGCTTGACAAAGGGGGGTGGTGTCTGTCTGTGTGGAAGGAAGTCAAAAAAGAAACTGCAGCCTTATCTCAGAGCGCCAACACGTCACACCTCTGTGACCAGGGGATTACCTTCTGCTAACACACAACACACAGTCTACCCCAGAGAGGGAGAGAGGGAAAGAGAGCATTGAGCTATAAATGGGGAGGGGGAGAGAGAGAAAGGGAGTAGGAGGGGAACAAAGGGAGAGAGACTGCACGAAAAACAGTACAAACAGAAGCTCCTCAGGGACAATCCAGAGACCCTATTTGTGGACGATTACAAGACTGGGAACATAAGCACACTACCCCTCTATCAGAGGCAGAGGGTGGAAAATCTGAATAGTGAAAAAGGAGGACCCTGAAACTGAGACCGCCTGGAACAGTGGCCGTGCAGGGCAACATCAAATACTTCCGACAGGACTTTCACAGAATCAAAGAGAGAGCACAGCAGGAGAAGCTCTGTTGGTGACGACTCCTCCACCCAAAGTGAGTAGGTCCACACCCCCCACAGACGAGCAACCCCATGAGTAGGCTTTTGGCCTAAATAGAAGGAACCCAGACCCCAGCAAAGAAATCAGAAATACAGACATTGTCACCCTGCAAGAAATATGGTATAGAGGAGACGGACCCACTGGTTGCCCTCTAGGTTACAGAGAGCTGGTATTCACATCCACCAAACGACCAGGTGTGAAACAGGGAATAGACACAGAACAGTATATTTGACCTACAGTATTAGCTAACATATCAAATTCTAAAAAGTCCAGCGAAAAAACATAAGAAAACTAACAATGAGAAATGGTTTGATGAAGAATGCAAATCCAGAATTAAGAAACCTATCCAACCAAAAACTAAGAGACCCAGAAAACCAGAATCTACATCTTCACAAAAACAGAACCGAAATACGCTAAGAAAAAAGAAGGAACAGCATGTCAGAAAAAAGCTCAATGTGAATGTATAGAACCAAATCACTTCTGGGGAAATTGGAACACATTAAACAAACACAAATCGCTACAGCATATAAAACAGGCAGGCATTGAGGCATAGTGTACATACGATTGAACGTTAGGAATGGGCAAAACTTGTGACCAATGCATCGTTGAGCGTGGCATGATCGTCAGTGCCAGGTGCGCCAGATCCAACAGCTGTCTACCTGGGCTTTTCACGCACGACAGTGTCTAGGGTTTACCGAGAATGGAACGACAAACAAAAACATCCCGTCAGCGGCAGTCCTGCGGGCGAAAACAGCACGTTGATGAGAGAGGTCGAAGGAGAATGGTAAGATTCTTGCAAGCTAAAAGGCGGGCCACGTACAGAGAGATAACGCCGCAGTACAACTGTGGTGTGCAGAACGGCATCTCGGAGAACACAACTCGTGGATCCTTGTCAAGGATGGGCTATTGCAGCAAGCGACCACACCGGGTTCCACTACTATCAGCTAAAAACAAGAAGGGGCTCTGGTGGGCACACAATCACCAACACTGGACCATTGAGAAATAGAAAAACGAATCGCAGTTCCTGTTGCGTCATGCTGATGGCTGAGTCAGGATTTGGCATAAGCAGCAGGAGTCCATGGACCTTTCCTGCCTGGTGTCAACGGTGCATGCTTGTGGCAGTGGTGACTGGTGTGGGGAATGTTTTCCTGGCACACGTGAGGCCCCATGATACCAATTGGGCAAGATTGAACACCAAGCCCCAAATAATTCTGGCTGTTCTGGGTGTAAAGGGTCCAACCCGGTACTAGATGGGTTTACCTAATAAACTGGCCAGAGTCTTATATCAATGAATTGGTGAGGGCACTAGAACAATCTGCAGCACCCGGCCACACCCTACTAAACTCTGAAGTCAAATGTCTACTGTTTGCTGATGATCTGGTGGTTCTGTCCCAAACCAAGGAGGGCCTACAATAGCACCGAGATCTTCTGCACAGATTGGTTGACTTGGGCCATGACGGTAAATCAGTCAGACAAAAATGATGGCATTCCAAAAAAAGGTCCAGTTGCCAGCACAACAAACACAAATTCTATCTAGACACCGTTGCCCCAGAGCACACAAAGAATTATACCTACCTTGGCCTAAACGATCTAAGAGACAAGGCAAGAAGGGCTTTCTATGCCATCAAAAGGAACATAAAACTCGACATCCCAAGCATTAGGATCTGTTCAAAAATACTTCAAATCAGTTATAGAACCCATTGCTCTCCATCGTTGTGAGGTTTGGGGTCCGTTACAGAATAACGCCTCACCAAAGCGGAGCATCAGGGAGTTTTTTTGTGAGTCTATGTAACGTCGGGTCCGGGTGCCGCAACCGGGGATGCCTCAGCTGGCTCGTCAGGCTTCCATGCCTGAGCAGGTTCGTCAAGTAACAAGACCCGGTTGTCCAGTCAAGCATCCGTTGCCGAATCTACCGAGGATGCCTCAGCTAGCTTGTCAGGCTCCCATGCCTCAGCTGGCTCATCAGGTTCGCAAGACTTGGTTGGCTCGGCAGGCTGCAATGCCTCGGCTGCTTCGTCAGGCTCCAATGGCCCGGTCGGCTCGTCAGGCTCCCACGCCTCAGCCGGCTCCCGCGCCTCAGCAGAAGAGACTGGTCCTTGGGACCGTCCCTCTGGTCGGCGTCCTGCGGTTGGAGCCGCGTGTTAGGGAGGGGGTACTGTCCCGTATATTCCCTCTCCGGCGCTTGAGGTCACCAGGCTGCTCATTATTACGCACACCTGTCACCATCATTAAGCGCATCACCAGACACACCTGGATTCAATCACCTGCCTTATTACCTCCCTATACATGTCATTCCCTTTGGTTCTTTCACTAGGAGTTATTGTTTCTGTTCCGTTGTTTCATGTCTGCATGCTACTCGTGTTTCTTGTTTTGTCCATGTTTGTTTATTTATTAAATGATTCACTCCCTGAACTTGCTTTCCAACTCCCAGCGTATACGTTACACTGGGGCTCTATTCATAAACACAAACAGATTCCACAGAAGCCAAGGACAGCAACACAATTCGACCCAACCAAATTATGAGAAAACAAAAAGATGACTATTTGACACACTGGATAGAATCAACAAAAAAAAAAACATACCAAACTGGATGCTATCTGACCCTAAACAGCGAATACACAGTAGCAGAATACCTGACCACTGTGACTGACCCAAATTTTTAAAAAGCATAGTGAGCATAACCTTGCTATTGAGAGAGGCTGCCATAGCCTTTCTTCTCTCGAGAGCCAGGTCTGCCTATGTGCCCACTGCCACAAAATGAGGTGGAAACTGAGCTGCACTTCCTTAACTCCTGCCAAAGGTAGGCCCATATTAGAGACACATATTCCCCACAGATCACACAGACCCACAAAGAATTTGAAAACAAATTAAACATTGATAAACTCCCTTATCCGTTAGGTGAAATACCACAATTGCAATGTGCAATCATAGCAGCAACATGTGACCCGTTGCGATGAAAACAGGGCAATCAGTGGAACACAAACATCATTGTAAATACAACCAATATTTTTCTGTTTACTTATCTTCCCCTGCTATTCGTACTACAACTGTCTTTTACACATGGTTAAAAACACTGTTCTGAACTGTGTAAATAAACTTGCGTGCAAATTAGGGTGATATATTTCAGAGCAAATAAAACCCTCACGCTCACATTATACACATATATTTGATGTTGTTCATCATTGTGTGTGTGTGTGTGTGTATTTGTCTGTGTATGAGAGGAAGTGTGTGTGTGTGTGTGTGTGTGTGATTGGAGAGGGAGCGGGTTGTTATTCAGGACTCTGAGATAATTGATGTTACACTTTGTAAGAGATAATCTACTCATGATAAAACATGTGACTGCAACGCCACAAACACTGCACATCCTTGTTGGCCGAAACAAAGTGTGCAACACCAAATTAAGAACCAGTGCTCTTTGCTTTGCAGATTACACAAGCACCTTCAGCCCAATACATAAGGGAATGTCAGCAGCACATGTACAGATCCATACAGAAAATGTAAAGGAAACGTAATGGTTTTACAGTTGGGTGTGGGAAACGAGCAGTGGGCCCAGCCTACCCAGTAAAACATAACTGAAACTTTAGCCTCACTTTCAATATGTTCTCAATTCAAGGTGGTTGGGTAAGCATGAGAATGGCCTAATTCGAGGTGGCTAGGGGAACAGTTTGTGAAAGTATCCTGTGATAGAAAATCTAATCTGGGTATTTCTTATCTGCCACAAGGCACTTTCATCATTGGTTACAATGTAGTAACTTTGTTATAAGGCTTTTGTAATATAAAGTGTAATTAAAATACATATCAGTGAAGCTACATGATACCACTGAGTTTTGACACCAAAGGGAACAAAATGTCGTGCGCTCAATAACTGACACTTTGGAACGCGCTCTGTAGCGCACTACTCACACAATTTCTCACACGTTACAGTGGTCCACTTCCTGTAACCTACAATACGCTACATTTACAGTCAAATGAAATGGTTTCTAAACAAAGAACACGGGTAGAAAATAACAGCAGTCAGCCTGACATGCGTCGTGTCCCGCCAAAGGAAGGATTTGGAAGGGGGTATTGCACAGCGTGTTAGATGAAGTAGGAGACACTTACAAAGCCGTATCCTCGGGATTTCCCGGTTTGTCTGTCCGTTATCACAACGGCCTCGTCAATATCCCCGAACGTCTCGAAGTATTTTCGAAGGGATGCATTGTTGGTATGATAAGGTAAACCACCGACAAAAATCTTAGTGAAAGTAGTGTCATTCTGAATAGTGGGATGCATTGTCTCCAGACCTCCGTTAACAAATTGATGGAAAAGCATTTGTCCGGCTGCGTCCGAATGGAAAAAGTAAACCGTCTATGGGGGAAAAAAACACACAATATAAACAGTCACAGGCGGTATATCAAAGTTCCAAACAACACAACTGGTGCTGGAGAGATGGAAGATTTAAATGCGCAATGGTTTGGTTTTCAAGCGCGCAATCAGGCTTGATTCGTCCGAGCTGTATCGATGCAAAAAATACTTATTTATTCCATGCTTTGAGTTATATCGAAGCAGGGCAACCAACGTACGGGCTACACTCCAGGTCCTTCTTGACAGGTGTCTTGAATACTCCTTCGAAATATCTCACAAGAGAGGGGGGGGGGGGGGGGGGGAATATATATTTATATTAGGGGAGTTTCAGACACGCCCACTCCCCTTTTTGGCCAATACATAAGCGAAGCAACGCCCCCTGTGAACTTTATATGTGACGTCTTTCCGCAGCTCACGCCCTCCCAGCTGCACCCTTACGTTCTCCTAACACCTGTCTTTGTCTTTTGAAGACACAAAGAACACCGTTTTATGCTGCAACGAATCCACATGAACATACTTGACCGTGATCAATAGGTCATCTTAACGTGTAGGCTAATAGCCTAGGCTTTGATTCGACTCATGTAGCAGTTTTCAGCCTTTCGGGACTATGTCGAGTTCTAAGACATACGACTACCGGATAATAAACGTATTACAATGAATTGAAACGGTGTGGAGCTGGTTCCAAGTAACATGGAAACTGGCGCCCATGTTCATGGGACTGGTTTATTCTGAGTTGCTGTCATTTTATAAGTTCCAGGTTGCTGACCATAAAACATCACCTTCACTTTTGATTAAGGGCTACAGCAAGCGCAAAAGGCTTGGCTAGAGACAGTAACGCCCATAAAACGTCAGTTGAGGTGAGAGGAAATTGAGACGATTAAAGACAAAAGCGCACGCCAGGGGTGACCATTCACAGGAAAGACCAGATAAAAGGTTGTAATGTTGAGGTGACCATGTATTCTCTCCCGCTCAATTCAAAGGGCTTTATTGGCATGGGAAACATATGTTTACATTGCCAAAACAAGTGGAATGGATAAACCGAAGTGAAATAAACAACCGGAAATTAACAGTAAACATTACACTCACAAAAGTATCAAAGGTATAGATAGATACATTACACATCATATTATGGCTATTTATAGTCTTGTAACAATGTGCAAATAGTTGAAGTGCAAAAAGGAAAATAGATAGTCATGAATATGGGTTGTATTTACAGTGATTGTTTTTCACTGGTTGCTCTTGTCTTGTGGCAACAGGTCACAAATCTTGCTGCTGTGGTGGCACACTGTGGTATTTCACCTAATAGATATTGGAGTTTATCCAAATTTGAGTTGTTTTTGATTTTTTTGTGTGTCTGTGTAATCTGAGGAAAATATGTGTCTCTAATATGGTCATGCATTTGACAGGAGGTTAGGAAGTGCAACTCAGTTTCCACCTCATTTTGTGGGCAGTGTGCACATAGCCTGTCTTCTCTTGAGAGCCAGGTCTGTCTACAGGGGCCTCTCTCAATAGCAAGGCTATGCTCACTGAGTCTGTACATAGTCAAAACGTTCCTTAATTTTGGGTCAGTCACAGTGGTCACAATTTCAGGTACTCTGCAACTATGTACTCTATTTGTACTCTATTTAGGGCCAAATAGCATTCCAATTTGCTCAGTTTTTTGGTTAATTCTTTCAAATGTGTCAAGTAATTCTCTTTTTGTTTTCTCATGATTTGGTTGGGTGTAATTGTGTGGCTGTCCACACACACACACACACACACACACACACACACACACACTGGTGGCACCTTAAGTGGGGAGGACGGGCTGGAGTGGAATGGTATTTAAATGCATCAAACACATGACCATTCCATTTGCTCCGTTCCAGACATTATTATGAGCAGTCCTCCCCTCAGCAGCCTCCACTGACACACATAGGCGTCATGCCCGTAGGGGACACGTGACCCCTCAGATATGTTCTGTTAAGAAAAAAAAAAAATGTTGTTTCTCTGTAAAACTACTAGC
The DNA here is from genome assembly GCF_057628025.1 of Oncorhynchus mykiss. Taxonomy (NCBI): domain Eukaryota; kingdom Metazoa; phylum Chordata; class Actinopteri; order Salmoniformes; family Salmonidae; genus Oncorhynchus; species Oncorhynchus mykiss. Next base: position 44,087,543 of record NC_143030.1, on the reverse strand, counting down.
CACCTAGGAATTTTATGAAGCTTTAGCTAGCCCAGATAGGTTACCATCTCCAAACCTCAGAACTAGCTACCAAGAACCCATTTCAGGCCATCAATCAAGTGAGAGTAGCTAGCTTGTCTAACTCTCTTCGCTGGCATGCCTGCTGGTAAGGTTGGTAGACTTCAGAAAAGCAAGCAAAAACTAAATGTACTGAATAAGACTCACATTCTTTCAATCTTTTATCCAGATTTTAACATAGATGCAGAGAAGTATATTTAGTTACAGACAGCTCAAGAGGTATGCTTAGATACGCCAAAAAAAAAAATTAATTTTTTTTTACATAGAATTAAGCACAATGATTATGCCAAAAAAAAAGCAGTTTCAGGTGTTTGAAAAATTCGAAATTCTCCAACTTCCTGGCCCCCTCCGGACCACCCCCAGGCCATTTTCAAATACTTTGTGCCCACTCAGATTTTTAGGGGTGCATGACTACCCTGCACACATTTTTGGTTCTCTCTCTCTATCTGTGTGGGAAAAGGTCACGTGGAGAGGCCAATTCAATAAAATGTTCTGACCTTCAGTAGGCCTACTAAACAATGAGACAAAGAAGGGCTGAGACATTTCGTTTTTTGATGACAGCGATAGGATCTTGGTGTGCATTTAGTCTCAAATTCATCTTTTGTTTGAAAAGGTTTGAGATTACCACTGTAGTACAGTGGCAAGGAGACCCCATATTCCAAATGACATGTGCTGGCACCTCTGTAGCCAACTGTACCCACCATCTTTCTCTTGACCCACCATACAATAACCCAACCACCCCCCCATCAGAGACAACTCTCACCTCCTCCCACTCTCTCACCTCTGGGCCCCTAGTTCACGCAGACCCTCAGTCTCCAGACGTCATTTGTACGCATATGATAAGTGGCCCTATTCTTTATCATCTAGTCCAGTGCTTTACCCTCTAACCCAAGATCTCATTCTCTTCCCTCTGGCCAAGCTATTTTGGAACTTTGAAACATACTGTTACTACAATGAAACACAACACACACACAATGTAATGTTTAAATAGAAATTTGTATTTACATCAATATTAACATCAAGAAACAAGTAAGAAAAAAATGCAACAGTAATTTACATCCTGAAATTATGACCGTATATCCCCCCCCCCCCCCCCCCCCAAGTGTTATTTTATTCCCCCATCTTTCCACTTAATCAAAGGGTAGATACATCAAGAGGAATCTTCTTTTTTTTTTTAAGCAAAAGCACGGAAAACAGTTATTTTGAATATTCAGTAGGCAAATATTTTTTAATATACTTCATCAAGACTGAAACAAAAAAAAATTCACTCTAGGCTACTCCATGATGTAATGAAGTTTCCATCAAACAGCTTAAAGATACTCTCCGTTGTGTTAAAAGATAAGATAGCATTGAAGCCATTGTAAATAGTTTTAGAGTCCATGGGATAGTCTCTTATCGTCAGACGTTCTACCTCAGGTTAGTGCCACTAAAATAGCTTCTTTTCTGAGTGGTCAATCTCATGAAACAACTGTTTCCCGCACCACAACTTTGAACTGGCCATACATTATAAGAGATAAAAAAAATCAAGAAAATAAAACAACAATTACAAACAAGATTAAAATCACTTCAGCAGAATCAGACCCATGTTAGCTCTATGTGGTGTATGAATGGGAATACACACACACACACACACAAAGAAAAACAGATTACATGTAGGTTGTGCAGCAGAGAAATACACACGCCAGTAGAGTACTTGCACCATCTACAACCGGTTTCTAAGCACTGCAGAATGACAAAACAAAAATCTTTGGATTGAGCATGTCTTAAAAGATTTTCTCACAAAGCTTCACAGAAAATACTACAATGTAAATGCAATATCAAGGTTCAACATAAAACCATGTAAAATGTCCCAAAATAACCTTCAAACCAGACAGAGAGAGAGGGAAATCCAAATAACCCTCTAGTTTACAGCCTTCCTCAACATGAGCTGACTCTTCCTATTGACAAAGCGAAGCCACAAATATAACTAACCGCAGTGTTACTGCCCACATACAGTAAAAAACCGACCACCACAAACCAGCATCTGTGCCCAACGGAAGGGGAGAAAACTAGAGAAGCAGTCTTGATATTGTAACGACTCTGGGTTGTCTATAATAGCATACCTGTGAGCACATAGTCGCTGTTAAGTAGCCTGGCCAATTATAGAGTATTGTAATGACTCTGGGTTGTCTATAATAGCATACCTGTAAGCACATAGTCGCTGTTAAGTAGCCTGGCCAATTATAGAGTATTGTAATGACTCTGGGTTGTCTATAATAGCATACCTGTGAGCACATAGTCGCTGTTAAGTAGCCTGGCCAATTATAGAGTATTGTAATGACTCTGGGTTGTCTATAATAGCATACCTGTGAGCACATAGTCGCTGTTAAGTAGCCTGGCCAATTATAGAGTATGGAATTATAAGGAATGGAACTATTTTAATTTTTTTATTTAACCTTTTAAGTCAGTTAAGAAAAACTCTTATTTACAATGACGGCCTACCCCACCAAACGCTGGGCCAACTGTGCACTCCCAATCACAACTGGATGTGATGCAGCCTGGATTTGAACCAGGTGATGCCTTTTGCACTGAGATGCAGTGTCTTAGACCACAGTGCCACTTGGGAGCCTGAGTAGTAGAGCCATTGGAGTCATAGGGCCCTATCTAAAAAATATCAATCCACACACTGGTAAGAAACATGGACCCTCATAAGTCTAACACAATCACATAAATCCTCTTCTGGCATTGTGTGTGTTTGATTGCTCTTAAAACAAAACAAATCTATTAATAGAAAATGACAGGATCACACAAGCATCTCTAAATATACACAATGTCTTTGAAAAAGAGAAATGTATGATTTATAGATCACAAATAAAAAAAAGTGTTTTCTGAGAGAACAAAAGTGGCAGTTGTAGCTTTCTGAGAGAAATCGAGCCAAAGTATTTCAGTATTGATCAGAGAAATAGCCCCTTGCTTTTCGCCCATGGTTAAAGTATTGAAAATAAAAGCTGTCTTGACCTACGACATAATAAGAAAATTATACTTTAAATATCTAGCCTGACAATCTGTGCAAAAACAGTATGTGACCTACAAAAGCATATATTTATATATATATATAATACATTTGAAGCGTATGTACAATTTATATTCACAGACAAAATGTTAAAAAATCCAAACAAGATGAGTAGTATCCTAATACTGCAGTACCATCGTTTTGACTTTGAGTAAATGATGCTTCACTTTGCCCTCACAGGAGAACCAAGACAAAATATTATTGCTAGAAATCTGCATAAACATACATTAAAATCAGGGATACCCTTTCTTTCACAGTGTGTGGATTACTTTAGGAATTAACTTATTCAATAACTGGCAAAAAATCGCTATCAAGTGTTCCATGAGGTAACCAAGAATGTAAATCTTACGAATTACTCCTTAAAAATACAATATACTCACCTTTTTTTAAATGATCATTTATGAATAGTTGTATAGATATTGAGGGTAATTTTGCCCTCTGAAATAGGTCAGCACATTTTAAGGATCGACTTTAATAATCAGAACCTTTGAAATCCACTAACTTTCCCATAATCAACACACTGCAGAAGAAAGTGTTCTATAAAATCTGTGCTTACTGCCTTTCAATTGGTTAACCATTTAGAATAATGATCGTCATGGTAATCCATTTCCAATCAAAATAGTCCCCATCCTCCGACACACACAAAAGCAAAACAAGATTTTCTGTTATGCATTCATTCTTGGGTAAAGGCCTCTATGACCAAGAAATATTTCCACAATCCTTTTGACGACAGCCTTTCCGTAAAGTGCAATCACAGCCAACTAGTATTTATTTCTGTCGTACCTTAACCCAGTCTCCTGCAGGACCACTGTGTATGTATACTGACTCTCAATTACTTACTTCGGAGTTGTTTCATTGACTATAGGCCTGCTCATCAGTATAGTAATTTATCTTATAGAGGTAGAAGTTGCCCATGACCACAGATCTAGGATCAGTGTCCCTAATATTAACTATTAGGGGGATGTGAAAATAGCTGACCCTGTGTCAGTGATTACAAGCAACTCCCACCTTCTCCAGCAATGGGACTACATCATGTGTATTATGTCATTCATTAAGAGTGGATTCAGAGACTGGATGGGATACACTGCATACACAGTGGTCCTTCAGGACCAGAACTAGGGAATAATTCCTCCAATGTTTCGAAGCAGAGAGAGAATTCCCATGCCCAGGGGTGAACAAAGCGTTAGTTACATCCCACGAGAGGATGTCTTCTCATGTCTGTCCATCCGTCCCCCCGTCCGTGTCTGTCAGAGCCAGATCATTATTAGTTGGGTGTCCCCCGCTTCAGTCTGTTTGGTCCAGCGAGCGGCGTGTGTCCAGTACAGTACAGACATAGAACCCAGAGAGAGGACTAATGAAACTACATCACTAAAGACTGATGGAGGAATGAAACAGTTGTGTATCTGTCAGTTTGTGTGTGTGTGTCACAGTGCGTCTCCGCTTTACATACGTGACTGTTTTTGAGTGTGTGTGTGTTGGTGGGTCATGGCGTGTCTCATGTAAGTGCATGTAGAATAGAGTGTGTCCTCGGTCTTGTTTTGTGAGACTGTCCTTGAGTTCAGAGGAACAGCACCCCCAACTGGTGGGAGTAGAATACCACTCACAGGTACATTTGGTCCGGCACACACTGAGCACTGCACTCCTCTCTCTGAAAGGGATCACATTGAGTCCGTTTCTGTTCCACCACACGCCTCGGTCTCAGGTTCAGCAATATTTCTGTAAGGAACAGAGGTAATGGGGTTAGTTGTGTAGACATCGAGTGTGTGTGTGTGTGTGTGTGTCTCTGCGTGTGTGCATAAATATTGACAACACTCACACATGCTTACTGTGTGTTCATGCACACACACACATACACAATCTATAAACAGCTGTGTACCTGATCAGGCCCCATCGGCATACGTCCCATCACCATGGGGTTCATCCCCATCTGGCCCCCCATCTGGCCCATATGGCCCCCTCCTCCGTTGGCAGGCATGCCCCCATTTATCATAATGCCCCCGTATTGCCCCGGGTTACCCTGTTGGGCAAACTGCTGCTGCCCAGGGTTACCCTGTTGGGCAAACTGCTGCTGCCCAGGGTTACCCTGTTGGGCAAACTGCTGCTGGGGGTACGTACTGGAGAGACAGGGAGGGAAGGAGGTGGGTTAGTTAGTTCACTGGTTGTTCTAGGTTATTTCTCTCTCTCTGTCACACACCTGTTGCGGGCCATGCCTCCCTGCGGCCAGCCCTTCATCTCGGTACTCTGGTACATGGGTCCGCCCTGGGGATGCTGCTGCATCATGGGATTCTGAGGACCCAGGCGGCCTGACATCATAGTGTTGGGGGGGCTGCCGCCCGCAGGGCCGAACGACGGGTCACCCTGCTGGGTCATACCTGAAGGAACATGTTACATGAGCTATAGCATGGGAACACACACCACCCACACACACTTCCATGTCTCACTGCAAGTACAAAAACTCACCACTAGAGAGCAGCAACACTCTGTGGCCCTGAAGGTCAAACCAACCCAAACTCACCGTAGTTTCCCCCGTAGCCAAACTGCTGGGGGCCCGGCTGGCCCATGTTGGGGCCTCCCATGGGGGTGTCCATGCCGGCGGGGGCGGTGACGTTGGGAGGGGGGCTGAATCCCCCAGCGGCCGCCGCTGCCGCCTGCTGCTGTTGCTGCTGCATTAGCATCATCATCCTCTGTCTCCTCATCTGCATGGTCACCATCTCCCTGCTACGCTGGGCCATCATCTGGGCATTCAGGAAGCCAGGCTGGGGACAGAGAAGGAGTGTAGTGAGTGTGTGTGTGTATTTACAGTTCTGGCTGTGTGTAATGTACAAGAAGGAAAGGTTAGGCATAAGTGGCTCCCAAATACTCAACAAACTGGATGCAGTCTTTCACAGTGCCATCCGTTTTGTCACCAAAGCCCCATACACTACCCACCATTGCGACCTGTACACTCGAATTGGTTGGCCCTCGCTTCATACTTGTCGCCAAACCCACTGGCTACAGGTTATCTACAAGTCTCTGCTAGGTAAAGCCCTGCCTTATCTCAGCTCACTGGTCACCATAGCAGCACCCACTCGTAGCACGCGCTCCAGCAGGTATATCTCACTGGTCATCCCCAAAGCCAACTCCTACTTTGGTCGTCTTTCCTTCCAGTTCTCTGCTGCCAATGACTGGAACGAACTGCAAAAATCTCTGAAGCTGGAGACTCATATCTCCCTCACTAGCTTTAAGCAAAAGCTGTCAGAGCAGCTCACAGATCACTGCACCTGTACATAGCCCATCTGTAAATAGCCCATCTATCTACCTACCTCATCCCCATACTGTATTTATTTATTTATTTTGCTCCTTTGCACCCCAGTATCTCTACTTGCACATTCATCTTCTGCACATCTACCATTCCAGTGTTTAATTGCTATACTGTAATTACTTCGCCACCATGGCCTATTTATTGCCTTAACTCCCGTATCTTACGTCATTTGCACTCACTGTACATAGACTTTTTGTTTTCTTTTGTTCTACTGTATTATTGACTATGTTTTGTTTATTCCATGTGTAACTCTGTGTTGTTGTATGTGTCGAATTGCTATGCTTTATCTTGGCCAGGTCGCAGTTGCAAATGAGAACTTGTTCTCAACTAGCCTACCTGGTTAAATAAAGGTGAAATAAAAAAATAAAAAATAAAAAGGTTGTGTGTATGTGGAGGAGAGGGGAGTGCCTACCTGTCCCCCCATGCCAGGCTGCATGCCCGGCCTCATGCCAGGGTTACCCGCCCCAGGGTTCTCCATCTTCATGGCCATCCCCTGCCGAGTCTGACTCATAAACTGAGGGAGGAAGGAAATAAGAACCTGTCAACATAAAGTCCTGTGTGTGTTTATCTGTATGTCTGTGTGTGTGTGTGTGTGTGTGTGTGCGTGCACATGTGTGTGTGTGTGTGTGTGAGAGTATGTGTGTGTGTGTGTGTGTGTGTGTGTGCGTGCACATGTGTGTGTGTGTGTGTGTGTGTGTGAGAGTATGTGTGTGTGTGTGTGTGTGTGTGTGTGTGTGTATGTGTGTGTGTGTCTAACCTGTTGGCCCTGTAATCTCTGTTGCAGCTGGAGCCTCATGGGTTTGGTGGCGCTCATCATCCTGGGTCTCATCATGTTGGCGCGAGGGTGACCCATACCCCCCATCCCCGCGAAGCTGCCCCCCTGGCCCATCTGGGAGAGCATGGGGCCGAAGCTCCCCTGTTGGAGCTGGCCCTGAATGGGGCTCCCCCCGTAGGCTGACTGCATGGCCATGGAGGGGGGGCCGGGGTAGCCCTGGCCGTACAGAGGCTTCTGCTCTAGCACCATGGAGGGGTCCTGGCCGGGGAAGGGCTCACCGTGCTGCTCTGGCCCCTGGCCCTGGCTGACCAAGTCGGGGATGCCCAGGGCCCGGTCGATCTCCTCCAGGGCGATGCCATCCGTGTTGTTGAGCAGAGAGTCCAGCTGGTCCAGCAGCGCTCGCTCGTCACTCTGGCCCTCGCTGGTGGTGGGCGGAGCCAGGAGCTCGTCCAGGGCGTTCCCAAACTGACGCCTGAAACACCCAGAGAACCGTTAAAAGTATGACATGACAAAACTGGCCGCCAATTGTCCTGGTATAAATCATATATTAGAACAAATCTTACTATGGAAGACCAGTTTTACCTGTTGTGGTTGCCCTCCATGCCCATCACACTGTCAGGCCAGGAGGGAGACTGGTTGGGCTGGCCCTGCTGACTGAACGGACTCATCCCCATCCCCATCTCACCAGAACATCCTGCACACACACACACACACAACACATATTAACCAGAAATTCCATCGCTCAGAATCAATTACTACAGATTACAGACACATAGACACATGCATACGCAGACAGATACACAAAGATTACATCCGACCATGTTTATTTGATGGACTAACGCATACACACGTACCCAAGTCCATCAGCTGTTGCTGCAGCATGGATCTAGTGCCAGGAACACTGTTGGACCTGCCCACCATGGGACCTCCCATCATGCCTTTGGAGTTGTAGTCCATGCCAGGGCGGATCATAGAAGGGTGACCGGCTGAGCCCACGGGGCTGGCACTGGAGCGGGGCATCCCCCAATCCCCTGACCCCCCCATGGGAGAGCGCTGGGGAACCCCCATGCCCCTGTTCATCGGCCCTGGGGAGACACAAACCACAGATTAGATTTTTCTTACAAAGCATCAACGGCACTGACTGAAACACAGACCTAGGTAGTGGAGGCGGGGGGGGGGGGGGGGGGGGGCATGACAGAGGACATAAATGACAGATCCAGAAAGAGAGAGTGAAATAACTAAATTAGTTACTTGTTCCAACGCCTCGCGGACACACACCCATGTTCCCCGGGTATCCGTCTGGGCTGCTCAACATATTCTCCTGTTTGATGAGCATGGGACGCCTCCCCGCCCCTCCAGGACCGCCGAGGGGCTTGGCGTCCACTGACATGGCCCTCTGAAAGGGCCCTCGTTGGCCAGGGGCCATCCCCGGACTCCCTGAACACACAGAGGGACACAACAGATAGAACAGGTACATAACCGTAGCCTGGAGTCCAGACTCTCTGTGTGGAAGTTACTTTGCAGCAAGGGCTAAAACGTTTTTTTTTTTTTTATGTTTGTGTGTGTGCTGCTTAATGTGACCGGTCCTACCTTGTAGGTTGTCATCGAGGCAACCCTGGGCCTTGTTCCCTCCTTCATTAGCACCTCCTCCTCCTCCTCCTCCCTGCTCTGGGTAGAACTCAGAGCCAGAACCCCTCAGACCTCCCAGGATGGATTCCAGGTTCTCCAACTGGTGAAAAGATAGATACACGTGTATCAGCAACAACACAGTATCACACTCAGACGTACACAACCTACGGAGGTTCAGCACTTCTGAGCAATGAAAATGTTCACACTAAAGGCCAATGGTGCTCAATCAATATCTTACTTATCAGTACGAATACTCATGTCATTTGAATAATCTACCAGCAAGGTAACGATCTGACCCCCACACTGTGTGGTTACCTCATCAGGTGGCTCTGACTTGATCTTGCTTTCTGGATGTTCAGGGGTGGGTCCAGGGCCTCTGGATGGGGGACCGGCAGTGGCTCCTGGGGGGCCCTTTCCTTCCAGCTCCTCAGGCTTGGGCTTCACGTCCACGGGCTCTTTAGTGTCGTCCTTGTTGAGGAGGTAGTGGAGGAGCGCGTGGGTCTTCTCCTTCTTGGGGCTGTGCTGCTCCTGCTTGGGCTCAGTCACTCCTCCTGCTCCTCCTCCCCCAGCCCCCGTCTCCCCTGGGACCTCCTGGCCCCCCAGGGTCACCTTCCCAGTTGCCTCGGCTGTGATCTTGGCCACCTCGTCGGGAGTGTTGCTGTTCTGCAGCAGCTTGTGGAGGATCTTGTGCTTCTCCTGCAGCGACGCCGTGTAGTGGGCCGAGGCCAGAGCATTGGCCAAAGCAGCGCCACCTGGGCCTGACGCCGGGCCCTGAATGGTGGAGGCCGAGGAAGAGGAGGAGACTCCGGTAGAGGAAGGGCTGGTCATGCCTCCTGTGGGGTCCTTAGTGTCAGACCCTGCTGGGATGTTGCTGCTGCCTGGTGGGGGAGGTACAGATGGCAAGGCCGGACCGGTTCCCCCTAACCCCAGCTCCTCAGTGGGGGAGGTCAGCAGCTGCAGCAGCTTCTTATGGCCCTTACTGTCTGGGACTCTCCGGGTGGGTTCTGAGCTGGCCACCCCAGCCTCGCTGGCCCCCTCTCCAGGCTCCTTGCTGCCTGCCATGGCCTGGCTGTCCAGCCGGTCTCCGCAGCCCTCTGCCTGGGTGTGTGGGTGGTGGTGGTGGAGGGGGTGGTGGTGCTCGCCGGGCCCAGGTGGGCTTTTGGAGCCGTCCGGGCCTGGTTTGGCCGGCTGGCTTGGCTGGGAGGACTGAGAGGAGGAGTGGATGCTGGGGGAGCTGTCTGGTTTGTGGGCCGGGGAGGGGGAGGCGAGGGTCGAAGGGAGGGAGCTCCCGACCCCCTCGCTGATGGCCTGGAGGGCGTTGAGGGAGCTGCTGGAAAAGGAGGTGCCACCTCCTCCCACACCTCCTCCTCCATGAGGGCCTATGGGGGAGTGCATGCCTGGGAAAGAAACAAAACACACTGCTAGAAACTGTACTACAACTTCTACATATAACAAAACATCACAAAATATCTAAAACCTAAAATGGATTATCTTGTGTTTTATGAAGCACAGCAAAACTGTGCAAATGTATAGTGATTGACCTACCTCCAGGAGAGAACTGACTGGCGCCCATCTTGGGGCTGCCTCGATTTCGGGGGGACATCAGGAACCCCTGCTGAGGGCCACTCATCCGGGGGCTCCCCAAGGGGCTGCTCATACCCCCAAGTCCGTACCCCCCACTGCTTTGGAAGGGGTGCTGCTGTGGGTGCTGAGGATGCTGCATGCCTGGGTGGTTCCCTGGACCCGGGTGGTTCATCTGATGACCCATCTGATTCATTTGGTTCATCTGGCCCATATGGTTCATTTGATTCATCTGATTCATCTGCATCATTCTGTTGCCCATGCCTCCACCGCCACCCCCACCCCCACCTCCATTTCCTCCGTACATTGAGCCCCCTCCCATCTGTCCCATGTGGCTCTGTTCATTCATGGGCCCATAGCCCCGGTTCATACCCCCCATCCCCATCCCTGCGCCAGGGGGCATGTTCATCTGGGCGTTGGGGTTGGGGCCCCCCATGCCCTGCTGCCTCATAGCCCCAGGCATCATGCCACCAGTCTGGGCAGAGCGATAGCCATTCTGCTCCCTGGAAGAGAGGATGAGGAGGAGAGAAGGAACAGGAGGAGAAAAGAGCATGTGAGGGAAGTGCGGTTATCATGACATCCTTGGCGCTTTATTCTTGTAAACACAGATCAAGTCTAGCAAAAGAGTCTCTTGAAGAGTCCGAAGATGGAACTGAAGGGCATAAGAAATTAAAAAATATTCACAATGAGAATGAGGCGTTCCCTAATTCATTACTGGCTGTGGCTGTCAAGCACAATAATTCAACCTTTTCCTTTTACTGAAGAATGAAGAATGAACAAACCCACTAGGAGGCCTTTAAGGCCTTCCTCACTGTCTGAAGCATCCGTATAAGCAGTCAGATCTATCTGCTAAGCCCAGAGAGGATATTGTGGATATCAGCTACCTCAACTGTGTGTGTGTGTGTGTGTGTATTCTGTCTCTTGCAAAGGCTGTTGTGCAACTTGTTTTCTACCTCATAGCAGCAGCAGGTGTGTGTGTGTACCTCTGTAGCAGGTGAGTGGAGATGAAGCCCTGGGGTTCATTGCTCATGGGGTGGCGGTACAGCTTGCTCTTGGTCTGGGCCGTGACAGGGGTGCCGTCTGACAGGGAGAAGCGGTATAAGGGGGTCTCAGCGTGACCCTGCAGGAAAGCTGGGGGGGGGGGGGGGGGGCGAGGGTGCAAATACAATGGGTTCAGATGAAGATATGGAAGTGAAATATATATCAAAGATGAGGTATAGGGTCAGTGGTCTCCTGACAAAAATGGCTCTTAGCGATGCCATTCATGTGTGTTTTAAGACAGGTGTGTGTGTTTTGGGACAGGAGGGTGTGTGTGACTCCGCATGTAACAAATGTGTGTATTGATACAGGTGTGTGTGTGGGCGTACCCTCGTGGTAGTGCCGTTTGTGGGACCAGGGCTGTCCGTCGCTGTGCTGTAGGAACATCTGGATACAGCGCCTCAGCAGGTCCTCCCAGCCAGGACGCATTGACGCACGCAGAGAGTTCTGGTCTATCTGGATCAGCTTACCTGGACGGGAGGAGAGGAGACGAGATGGACATTGTTGAACGTGGATAATACACCCCTATTAAAGGATATTGTACACATTTCTGTAAATGTAAAAGGGTATTGTACCCTTTTTCCTACACACAAGGCCCTATGAAATCAAATTATACAGCCAGGTTTGCGGCATAAGTAGCAAAAGTCAACTACGCCGCTGTCAATTATGTTGCTGTCAGTCTCACCTGTGAGCTCGTGTCGGGTGTTGAAGCTCTCTGTTCTCTCCACAGCGGTCACACGACGGGCCACACAGATCATACACGACTGCAGGTCTGAGGAGGATGGGAAATAATGACTTAACCTACACATACACAGACATACATACTGTGTGTGTCTGTGAGTGTGTGTGTGCCATATGTTTGTCGTGTGTGCGTGTGGATGTGTGTGTCAGAGTGTGTGTGTCATATGTGTGTGTGTGTGTGTGAGATTGTGTGTGTGTGGTGTGTGTCGGTGTATGCGTCGGTGTGTGCGCCCGTGTGTCTGTACCTTCCCCGTCTTCGATCATGGCCTTGGGCTGGGTCAGGGCGAAGCATTGCATGGTCTCGTAGCGCGGTCCTCCGTGCCCCTCCTCTACAGGCCCGTGGGTGTTGCCAAACTTGACCAGCATGCGGCAGTTGAAGGTGTGGCTCTTCTGCCGGGGCGCCTCCCCCCCCCAGGACACCCCATTCACTGAGGAGAGAAGACACACGCCTCAATATACATGTAGTACATTCAAATATATAGTCAATTCAAATTGACTATATATTAGAAATAATTAAAATATATATATATATATTATTAAAATAAACATGTAACTGACAAAATAATGTAACTGCTTGAGTAAATGAGGGACACAAGGTATATTGAAGTTAGGCGCTTCCACACAGTTGAGGTTCCTGAGTTAATTAAGCAATTAACATCCCATCGTGCTTAGGGTCATGTATACAAATGCTGGGCAGGCCATTATTTTGGCCCAATAGGATGACAATAGGATGACATCACAGAGTGGTCACCGAATGGTTTGATGAGCATGAAAACGATGTAAACCATATGCCACGGCCGTCTCAATCACCAGATCTCAACCCGATTGAACACTGGAGCGGCGCCTGAGACGGCGTTTCCAACCACCATCAACAAAACAACAAATGATAAAATTGCTCGTGGATGAATGTCGTCACATCCCTCCAATAGAGTTCCGGACACTTGCCAAGGTGCATTGAAGCTGTTCTGGCTGGTGGAGGCCCGACGCCCTATTAAGACGCTATATGTTGGTGTTTCCTTCATTTTGGCAGTTACCTGTACATGTACAAACAACCATGGCTAGAGAGAGCCATGTATACTGACAAACACTGTGTGTGTCCGGTATACACACAAACATATTTAGTCAAGAGTCACAAATGACATGAGAAAACAGGCTTATCCAGAGTGACGAGCATATAGCAAAGACACCCCAAGCTAGAGACGGACATGAGATTAAATCAAGAAAGGTGCATGTTTGAATCTTTTGATCATGACATTTCAAATATCCGGACACACACGGCAGATGAACCAGCATTACTACTTTCCCTCATATCTAAAAGCAAAAGTATCCCCTTTCGTTCTGATTCCCGGCTAAATGGACCATGGGATTAATGTAGCCGACGTGTCGATTTCCAATATCCCTCCAGCCCTGTGCTGCTGCCGAGGTCAGGGGAGGAGCAGAGCAGAGTGGCCAGGTAGACAGGGACACCCAGCCATCTATCCTCATTTGGGCCCTGACTCCTCATCAGAGAACAGACAGAGGGTCACCTTCACATGGAAGGGGGTGAGGTGGGGCGGGGTGTTGAACTAAACTTCAGAGAGAGCGAGAGGTCCTACAGTAGCTTGCATCCTACATTCTCTTTTCTAGGAAATGATCCAAGGACACAAACACAATTAAATAGGTGTTACAATAGCACAGGTGCCATTCTCCTTTCCAGTCATGTGAGATCAGTGATTAGGACGCGAGGGAGGAAGGTTTGGAACCCCACTCTCCCCCCAACGTTTGTCTGAAGCCTCTACAGGGACCAAGCCCCCCCCCCCCCCCCCCCCCCCTTCAGACAGGGCAGGTGGAGGGAGAGAGGGAAGGTTTGTCTGTACGGGGAGCAGAGGAGGCTGGTGGGAGTAGCTATAGGAGGACAAGGCTCAATGCAATGGCTGGAACGGAGTTAATGGAACAGTATCAAACACGAACATATGAAAACCACGTTTGACTCATTTATTTCATTCCAGCCACTAGAATGAGCCTTTCCTCCTATAGCTCCCCCCACCAGCCTCCACTGGGATGCCCTAGGGCATGTGGGTTTCGTAACTGATACTGAATGGTGATTTTAAAAAGGTCTTAGACGGTTAGGATCCAATCTTCAGCCGGACAGAGACAACCCAGCCTTTGCCGCGAGGCCCGACATTTCCCCTCAGACACAATTAAACAAGCGCAGAGGCTGGGCAGAACGGTAGACAGGGAGAAAAGGGGAGAAAATACAGGAGGAAACCTCCCGCACTCTAGACACACACAGGGGATTGTGTGAGTAAGAGAAAATGTGTGTGTGTGTCTCGGTGTCTGCGTGCATATGTGGTGCAAGTCCCAGTTGGCGTGATCAGTGGTCATCCCACAGGAATGTGCAAAGAGAGCGTATTTCATTCATGGAGTAGGAGGTAATGATGGGGGAGAGGCGCGGGAAGGAGAGAGAATTAAAAAAGGAAACCGGGAGAAAGGACCAGCGAAATAAATAAACTATAGTTCCTAGCAACCACATTATTCAACAAAGCAGGAGTATAGAGAGTACGAGACAGAGAAAGAGGTGGGAGACGGAGAGAGAGAGAGAGAGAGTGTCAATGACACATTGTTAGTTAAATCGGGGAGCAGGTTCAGCAGAGCACACATATCCATAATTAATTGGCTTTAGAAATAAACACACACACACGTACACACACGTACACACACACACAGCATTGAAGCACGGGGAAACGCAGGGGTGCATTATTCAATAGTGAGCCATTTCCAGATGGCTGCCATGGGATCTGAATGGAGCATAGGCCTGTTTTACACTGTCTGGACCACTGAGTGTGACTGACAGCTCTGCCACGCTCTGTCTGCTTAGCACTAGCTCTGTGTGTATATTTGTGTGCTCCTGGGTGTGTGAGCAGGTGGGGCTCTGTGTGTGTGTGTGTGTGTGTGCGAGGGGGGGGGGGGGGGGGGGCCTCCGGTGTATCAGAGAGGATCTTGCGCACTCAAGGAGGTTGATGAGAAACCGCTCATTATTGGGACCGAGCGAGAAAGGCAGGATCTGAGGGAAGAGTAGGTGTTTGTATATGTCTATGATAATGTGTGTGTGTCTAACCACATCTCCTAGCTAAGGTTTTGAATCATCTTCACCCTGTCTTCCTACTGCAGAATGTTGAGAGACATGCAAAGAGAGTGGGCCTGTGTGTGTGCGCATGTTCGCATGTGTGTGTGTGTGCATGCGTGAGTGTGTGCGTGCGTGTCGTACCGTTGGTCTTGGGCAGGTTCTTGTGGAACTCCTCCCTGTCGTCCTCATGGAGGATGTTGTAGGCGGAGGTGTTGATGAGCTCCTCCTGTTTGTACTGCAGGTACTGGGTCACGTTGTCAGAGACAAACACAATGCTGCCCTCCCGGTTCACCACAAATAAAAAGCCATCCAGGGCCTGAGGACAGAGGGTGAACACATGAAGAGTCAGTACAACAGGCCAATAAGAGGCCAGACGGTACAGACAGCCAATCAAAGAGGAGAGTCGTGACCTTTGACCTCACCTGCAGCAGGAGCGGCCCCAGGTGGTCCTTGTCGATGACCCCCTGTCCCGTGGAGGACACATCTGACTTCTGAACATCGTCATCGTTGGAGGACGCTTTGCCTGGACGAAGGAAGGAGAGCGTTCAGTCAGATATACACTACCGTTTAAACGTTTGGGGTCACTTAGACATTTTCCATGAAAATGAAAGAAATGAGTTGCAAAATGAATAGGAAATATAGTCAAGACGTTGACAAGGTTATAAATAATGATTTTTAATTGAAGTAATAATTGTGTCCTTCAAACTTTGCTTTCGTCAAAGAATCCACCATTTGCAGCTATTACAGCCTTGCAGACCTTTGGCATTCTACATTGTTGAGGTAAACTCATGCTTCCTGAAGCACCTCCCA
This sequence comes from Oncorhynchus mykiss, assembly GCF_057628025.1. Classification (NCBI taxonomy): domain Eukaryota; kingdom Metazoa; phylum Chordata; class Actinopteri; order Salmoniformes; family Salmonidae; genus Oncorhynchus; species Oncorhynchus mykiss. Next base: position 44,071,453 of record NC_143030.1, on the reverse strand, counting down.
CAAGTTGGATTTGCTTGGTGGGCACACTACCATACGGTCAAGCTGCTCCCACATCAGCTCAATAGGGTTGAGATCCGGTGACTGTGCTGGCCACTCCATTATAGACAGAATACCAGCTGACTGCTTCTTCCCTAAATAGTTATTGCATAGTTGGGGGTGCTGTGCTTTGGGTTGTCCTGTTGTAGGAGGAAATTGGCTCCAATTAAGCGCCGTCCACAGGGTATGGCATGGTGTTGGTGTGGTGTTGGTATGGCATGGGGCAAAATGGAGTGAAAGCCTTCCTTCTTCAAGATCCCTTTTACCCTGTACAAGTCTCCCACTTTACCACCACCAGAGCACCCCCCCCCCCCAGACCATCACATTGCCTCCACCAAGCACTCCTCCAGCATCTTTTCATTTTTTCTGCATCTCACGAATGTTCTTCTTTGTGATCCGAATACCTCAAACTTAGATTTGTCTGTCCATAACACTTTTTTCCCAATCTTCCTCTGTCCAGTGTCTGTGTTCTTTTTCCTATCTTAATCTTTTATTTTTATTGGCCAGTCTGAGATATGGCTTTTTCTTTGCAACTCCCGGAGCATCCCGGAGTCTCCTCTTTACAGTTGACGTTGAGACTGGTGTTTTACGGGTACTATTTAATGAAGCTGCCAGTTGAGGACTTGTGAGGCATCTGTTTCTCAAACTAGACATTCTAATGTAGTTGTCCTCTTGCTCAGTTGTGCACCGGGGCCTCCCACTCCTCTTTCGATTCTGGTTAGAGCTAGTTTGCGCTGTTCTGTGAAGGGAGTAGTACACAGCGTTGTACGAGATCTTCAGTTTCCTGGCAATTTCTCGCATGGAATAGCCTTCATTTCTCAGAACAAGAATAGACTGAGTTTCAGAAGAAAGTTATTTGTTTCTAGCCATTTTGAGCCTGTAATTGAACCCACAAATGCTGATGCTCCAGATCATCAACTAGTCTAAATAAGGCCAGTTTTATTGCTTCTGTAATCAGCACAACAGTTTTCAGCTGTGCTGACATAATTGCAAAAGGGTTTTCTAATGATCAATTAGCCTTTTAAAAGGATAAACTTGGATTAGCTAACAAAACGTGCCACAGGAGTGACGGTTGCTGATAATGGGCCTGTACGCAAATGTAGATATTTCATAAAAAATCTAGTTTCCAGCTACAATTTAAAACATTAACAATGTCTACACTGTATTTCTGATCAATTTGATGTTAATTTAATGGACGAAAAATGTGCTTTTCTTTCAAAAACAAGGACATTTCTAAGTGACCCAAAACTTTTGAACGGTAGTGTACCTCAGTTTACAATCAAGTACAAAGTAACAAACATCTTCTGTATAAGTGTGTGTGCGAATAAGAAAACATTTCAAGTGTGAAGAGCAGCGCTGTGAAAGGCGTAAACACTAAACACAGATCTGTGTCACTCAACATTCAAATCCACTTATTAGAGCTCCAACAACCACCAGGGGTCAGCGTTTCTCATTTTCCCCTCCGCACAAAGCACCAGGTAAGGGGAGCAACATCCATATGCAGGCTTCTCTAAGGAGCGATGGGGCTGAGACCAGGCCATGGCTGGGTGTAGACCAGAGCAGTGTAGTGTAGTGTACGCTGTGCACTAGGTAAAATCCTTCCTTCCTTCCCGCCTCCATGCTTTATATTCAGCGGGAGACTCTAGAGGGACTCGCTGAATGGCATGCATGCAGAGACCCAGGCAGGCACCAGGCAGCAGCAGTATTAATGCTGAGGCTGTCTGGAGCTGGGCTACAGGAATCATTCCATCTGATTAGGTCCCAGGGGGGAGAGAGAGCCAACACAAAGAAACACAGCCACTGCTGCCTGCCTGCCGCCAGCTCCGCTCTGAAGGTAGAGAGACAGAGAGAGAGAAGAGGGGGGTGGCAGAGTGAGGGGGAGGTGGGGGAGAGATAGAGACAGAAAGGTAGAGCAAGGGAGAGGGGGGGGTAGACAGGGAAGAGGGGTAGGGCAGAGGGAGGGAGGGAGAGAGAGGAGGATACGCTCCAGTGGTTTCCTCAATATCTTAAGATGCTAGGAGCAACCTGAGGATGCTACACTTTATTGGACTGAAATACAGAGGAGGCCAAAATGGCAAGCTGGAAGGAGGAGGGAGGAGGAGCGAGTGAACTAGTGCAGGATAACGTCGGAGAGAGGAAAGACAAGGGTAGAGGTAGACAGAAAGATAAAGCGATTGAGAGAAAGTAAGAGACAGAGAGAGAAAGAGTGTAAGAGGGAAAGGAAGAAAGAGAAAGAGGACAAATAGAGAGAAAGAAAGAAACAGACAGAGGGGTAAAAAGTGAAACCCAATGCCACTTCATTATTCACTTCCGGTAACTATGGCAACCAGTCTCCAGCAAGTCACCGCCAGCTGTACCCTCTTCCCCTTTCTGTCGAGGTGGCAGAGACCAACTGTCACCTCCCCCAGCCTCAGTCTCTGTCTCAGTTCATGCCACCTCCCACCCACTCCATTAGGCTCTGATAGATCTAGGACACTAAACTGACCTCAGATCAGTGTCTGCTTGGACCAACTTCAGCCTGCTACTCCATGCTGGTACCCCAGCCAGTGCCAATCTAATGGGGGAATGAAACGCGCTCAAAAGTACAATAAAAGTCAGTGTTGTAGTACTCGAGACCAGTCTCACACATGAGTGTCTCGGTACTCGGTATTGACTTGAGACCAGCCGAGTAAAAAACATAATTATCAGCTTCCATTCAATCATCGCAGAAAACCACTTCGCCAGGCCAAATATACAGCGCATTCGGGGAGTATTCAGATCCATTCCCTTTTTCCACATTTTGTTAAGTTACAGCTTTATTCTAAAATTGATTAAATAACACATTTTCATCATCAATCTATACACAATAACCCATAACGACAAAGCAAAAACACATTTTTATTCATTTTTGCACAAACAAATCTGAAATACCTTGTTTAAGTAAGTATTCAGAGCTCAGGTGTATCCTGTTTCCATTGATCATCCTTGAGATTTCCTACAACTTGATTAGAGTCCACCTGTGGCAAATTCAATTGATTGGACATGATTTGGAAAGGCACACACCTGTCTATATAACGTCCTACAGTCGAAAGTGCATGTCAGAACAAAAACCAAGCCACGAGGTCAAAGGAATTGTCCGTAGAGCTCCGAGACTGGGTTGGGTCGAGGCCTAGATCCGTGGAAGGGTATCAAAAACTGTCTGCAGCATTGAAGGTCCCAAGAACACAGTGGCCTCCATCATTCTTAACCTGTCTAGGACTGGGGTTCCGCTAACCCCGTTCCACTAGCGGAACCCCTTGCCAACAGCCAATGAAATTGCAGGGCGCCAAATACAAATCAACAGAAATCTCATAAATCACATTTCTCAAACATACAAGTATTAGGCACCATTTTAAAGATACAATTCTCGTTAATCCAGCCACAGTGTCTGATTTCAAAAATGCTTTACAGCGAAAGCTCCACAAACGATTATGTTAGGTCACCACCAAGTCACAGAAAAACCCAGCCATTTTTCCAGCCAAAAAGAGGAGTCACAAAAAGCACAAATAGAGATAAAATGAACTAATTCACTAACCTTTGATGATCTTCATCAGATTTTTTGATAAAGTTCATATTTATATCCAAAAATCTTATTTTACATTGGCGTTTTATGTTCAGTAGTTCCAAAACATGCAGTGATATTGCAGAGAGCCACATGAATTCACAGAAATACTCATTATAAATGTTGATGAAAATTCAAGTGTTATGCATGGAACTTTAGATACACTTCTCCTTAATGCAACCGCTGTGTCAGATTTCAAAAAAACTTTACGGAAAAAACATAATCTGAGTACGGCGCTCAGAACCCAAACCAGCCAAAATAAATATCTGCCATGTTGCGCAGTCAACATTAGTCATAAATAGCATTATAAATATTAACTTACCTTTGATGATCTTCATCAGAATGCACTCCCAGGAATCGCAGTTCCACAATAAATGTTTGTTTTGTTCAATAATGTCCATCATTTATGTCCATTTATGTCCAAATAGCTTCTTTTGTTAGGGCGTTTGGTAAACAAATCCAAAAAGTTCAAAAAGTTATATTACAGGTCGAAGAAACTTGTCAAACTAAGTATAGAATCAATCTTTATGATGTTTTTATCATAAATGTTCAATAATGTTACAACCGGAGAATTACATTGTCTGTAGAAAAGCAATGGAACGAGAGATACCTCTCATGTGAAATGCACGTGACTGAGTACGAGGCTGCAGGCAGACCCCTTAGTCAAACAGCTCCCATCCGGCCCCCCTTCACAGGAGAAGCCTGAAACAACGTTCTAAAGACGGTTGACATCTAGTGGAAGCCTTAGGAAGTGCAACATAACCCATATCCCACTGTGAATTCGATAGGGGCTGAGTTCAAAAACTACAAACCTCAGATTTCCCAATTCCTGTTTGGATTTTTTCTCAGGTTTTTGCCTGCCATATGAGTTATGTTATACTCACAGACATCATTCAAACAGTTTTAGAAACTTCAGAGTGTTTTCTATCCAATACTAATAATAATATGCATATATTAGCATCTGGGACTGAGTAGGAGGCAGTTTACTCTCGGCACGCTATTCATCCAAAAGTGAAAATGCTGCCCCCTATCCAAAAGAAGTTAAATGGAGAAAGTTTTGAACCACCAAGACTCTTCCTAGAGCTGGCCACCAGTCTGAGCAATCGGGGGAGAAGGGCCTTGGTCAGTGAGGTAACCAAGAACCCGATGGTCAGCTCCAGAGTTCCTCTATGGAGATGGAGAACCTTCCAAAAAGGACAACCACCTCTGCAGCATTTTACCAATCAGGCCTTTATGGTAGAAGGGCCAGATGGAAGCCACTCCTCATTAAAAGGACATGACAGTTTGCTTGGAGTTTGAAAAAGGCACCAAAGGACTCAGACCATGACAAACAAGATTCTCTGGTCTGATGAAACTAAGATTGAACTCTTTTGTCTGAATGCCATGAGTCACGTCTGGAAGAAACCTGGCACCATCCCTACGGTGAAGCATGGTGGTGGCAGCATCATGCTGTGGGGATGTTTTTCAGCGGCATGGACTGGGAGACAAGTCAGGATCGAGGCAAAGATGAACGGAGCAAAGTACAGAGAGATCCTTGATGAAAACCTGTCCCAGAGCGCTCAGGACCTCAGACATGGGCGAAGTCTCCGAATGTCCTTGAGTGGCCCAGCCAGAGCCCGGACTTGAACCCAGTCGAACATCTCTGGAGAGACCTAAAAATAGCTGTGCAGCAACGCTTCCCATCCAACCTGACAGAGCTTGAGAGGATCTGTATCGAATAAAAGGAGAAACTCCCTAAATACAGGTGTGCCAAGATTGTAGCGTCATACCCAAGAAGACTCAAGGCTGTAATCGCTGCCAAAGGTGCTTCAACAAAGTACTGAGTAAAGGGTCTGAATACTTATGTGAAAGTGATATTTCAGTTTTAGATTTTTTTATACATTTGCAAACACTTCAAAAAACCTGTTTTTGCTTTGTCATTATGGGGTATTGTGTGTAGATTGATGAGGGAAAAACGATTTAATCAATTTTAGAATAAGGCTGTAACGTAAGAAAGTGTGGAAGAAGTCAAGGGATCTGAATACTTTCCGAATGCGCTGTATACACTCCTTTCCTGAAACATGAATATCTTAACAGCCTTTATGTCTATTATAGACATGTTTCTGCAGTGGTGAACCTATAGGTCTTCAGTGAGACAGGTTAGTAGAGTGGTGAACCTATAGGTCTTCAGTATGTGACAGGTTAGTACAGTGGTGAACCTATAGGTCTTCAGTGTGTGACAGGTTAGTACAGTGGTGAACCTATAGGTCTTCAGTATGTGACAGGTTAGTACAGTGGTGAACCTATAGGTCTTCAGTGTGACAGGTTAGTAGAGTGGTGAACCTATAGGTCTTCAGTGTGAGACAGGTTAGTACAGCGGTGAACCTATAGGTCTTCAGTGAGACAGGTTAGTAGAGTGGTGAACCTTTAGGTCTTCAGTATGTGACAGGTTAGTAGAGTGGTGAACCTATAGGTCTTCAGTATGTGACAGGTTAGTACAGTGGTGAACCTATAGGTCTTCAGTGTGTGACAGGTTAGTACAGTGGTGAACCTATAGGTCTTCAGTGAGACAGGTTAGTAGAGTGGTGAACATATAGGTCTTCAGTGTGACAGGTTAGTAGAGTGGTGAACCTATAGGTCTTCAGTGTGAGACAGGTTAGTACAGCGGTGAACCTATAGGTCTTCAGTGAGACAGGTTAGTAGAGTGGTGAACCTATAGGTCTTCAGTGAGACAGGTTAGTACAGTGGTGAACCTATAGGTCTTCAGTGTGTGACAGGTTAGTACAGTGGTGAACCTATAGGTCTTCAGTGAGACAGGTTAGTACAGTGGTGAACCTATAGACCTTCAGTTTGTGACAGGTTAGTACAGTGGTGAACCTATATGTCTTCAGTGTGTGACAGGTTAGTAGAGTGGTGAACCTATAGGTCTTCAGTGAGACAGGTTAGTACAGTGGTGAACCTATAGACCTTCAGTGTGTGACAGGTTAGTACAGTGGTGAACCTATAGGTCTTCAGTGTGACAGGTTAGTAGAGTGGTGAACCTATAGGTCTTCAGTGTGTGACAGGTTAGTATAGTGGTGAACCTATAGGTCTTCAGTGTGTGACAGGTTAGTACAATGGTGAACCTATAGGTCTTCAAGTGTGTGACAGGTTGGTGATTCTGAAAGGACAGCAACCGTAATACTAGGTCACTCATGTAGAGTGCACTTTTTGTAAAACACAAAGAGCCAGTGGTGTAGTGGAGGGTATACGCAGGTATAAACACTTGTTTTTCAGTGGGCATTGCGTATACTTCCTTACTGATGCGTATCAAAGTAGTGTAGTGGAGGTATACAACTTAATTTTGAACCTTTATTTAACTAGGAAAGTCAATTAAGAAATTCTTATTTACAAGGACGGCCTATTATGCAGTACAATAGAGAATTATTGTCAGACAATAACAGAGACTGAGCAGTTCACTTTAATTACCTGTAACAGTTACACAACCACAGTTTCTGTCATACACAGAGAGACAGACACAGCCAATGACATGCACATAATGCCATGCCAAAGTTCCCCCAAACAAATACCAACAGCAAAGGCTGTGAAATAAAGTGGGAGATATATGAGTGATGGATGCTCTGTGGCTCAGTGCACCTGGGCCCTGGGAGAGAGACACGTGTGAGATCTGTACAGCTCTCTAGGGAGACTCAATTGCATACTCCTCACGTCCTCTCTCCTCGCCTCCTTCTCGAAACCCATTGGAGGAGAAGGTCAGAGGGAAGGGACCTCTGGCTTTCTCATCCAATGGGTTTTGAGAAGGAGGCGAGGAGTATGCAATTGAGCTTCTCCTCTCCTCTCCTCTCCTCTCCTCTCCTCTCCTCTCCTCTCCTCTCCTCTCCTCTCCTCTCCTCTCCTCTCCTCTCCTCTCCTCTCCTCTCCTCTCCTCAGGCCCAGCTGCTCTGGGGGAGAGACACAGCCAGGGCTCCAGCCCTCTTACAGACTTGCTCTACACTATCAGTTCTTACTGCCTCCCTCATAGACCAGCTGGCTTTCCAGTGCTACTCCAGTGCTCACATCTGTTCACATCTGCAAGGCTACCATCAAGGCCAACAACACTCCAAAGGCTTTACATGCACTAACAACATTGGGAGCCACAGATTTCGGATGACATGATAGAAGTAGTGGTAATGGTTTTAGTATTAGTCCAGTCCACATGCGCTGACCAAAAGCAGTACACTACATAGGGAATAGGTGCCATTTCTGACATAGCCACAGTACTGTTTCTGAGATAGCCATGTCTAGCAGTGGTACTGTGTAGTCAGTGAAAGTCCAAACACACCAAGACAGTTGTGAAGAGGGGACGACAAAGCCTATTCCCCCTCAGGAGACTGAAAAGATTTGGCATGGATCCTCAGATCCTCAAAAAGTTCTACAGCTGCACCATCGAGAGCATGGTTGCATCGCTGCCTGGTATAGCAACTGCCCGGCCTCCGACCGCAAGGCACTACAAAGGGTAGTCACCGGGGCCAAGCTTAATGCCATCCAGGACCTCTATACCAGGCGGTGTCAGAGGAAGGCCCTCCCTAGTCATAGACTGTTCTCTCTGCTACCGCGCAGCAAGCGGTGCTGAAGTGCCAAATCTAGGTCCAAAAGGCCATAAATCTTCTTATGGCTTGGGGGCAGTATTCGACATCTGGATGAGAAGTGTGCCCAAAGTAAACTGCCTGTTACTCAGTCCCAGAAGCTAGGATATGCATATACATCTTGGTAGATTTGGATAGAAAACACTCTAAAGTTTCCAAAACTGTTAAAATAAGGTCTGTGAGTATAACAGAACTGATATGGCAGGCGAAAACCTGAGGAAAATCCATCCAGGAAGTTTTTTGTTTTGTTGATGTGGTATTTTCAATTGAATGCCTATAAAGTATCTAATGGGTTAGGACCCAGGTTGCATTTCCTATGGCTTCCACCAGATGTCAACAGTCTTTAGACATTGTTTCAGGCTTGTTGTCTGAAAAATGAAGAAGAATGGGACCTTTCTGTCAGTGGACTGTAAAATCATGCAGTGCTGGTTTGCGCGCATGACTGAGTGCGCGCCCTTCGTTGTTTTTCATTTCTATTAAATACACTATTGTCCGGTTGAAATATTATCGGTTATTTAGACAATTGACAACCTGAGGTTTAATTATAAACATCGTTTGACATGTTTCGACGAACTTTACCGGTACTATTAGGATGTATTCGTCTGCATGTTTTGACCACCTTTGAGCGCCAACAAAACTGAGTTTTTGGGATATAAAGAGGGACTTAATCGAACAAAACAAACATTTATTGTGTAGCTGGGACTCTTGTGACTGCAACCAGATGAAGATCTTCAAAGGTAAGTGATTAATTTTATCTCTATTTATGACTTTCGTGACTCCCCTACTTGGTTGGAAAATGTTTGTATGCTTTTGTAAGCGAGACGCTGTCCTCAGATAATTGCATGGTATGCTTTTGCCGTAAAGCCTTTTTGAAATCTGACAAAGCGGCTGGATTTACAAGAAGTTCATCTTTAAGCCGATGTACAACACTTGTACTTTTATGAATGTTTATCATGACTATTTCTGTATTTTGAATTTGGCGCTCTGCAATTTCACCGGATGTTGTCGAGGTGGGTCGCTAGCGGAACGTCTGCGCCAGAAAGGTTAACAGCTTCTACCCCCAAGCCATAAGACTCCAGAACACCTAATCAAATGGCTACCCAGACTATTTGCATTGTCCCCCCCCCCCCCCCTTTCACGCTGCTGCTACTCTCTGTTTACTACCTATGCATAGTGACTTTAACTATACCTACAAGTACAGAGGGTTCAATCAGGACTCATTTGTGGATGAGATTAAGAATGTGCAATGGTTATAAGTGTGTAGTAAGGATGATCCTGAAATGTCACTAAGTTTGTTTATGAAATCATTTCTGAGTATAGCTGATAAGCACGCCCCTTTAAGAAAATGCACTGTGAGGTTAAATGGTGCCCCATGGATTGATGATGAGTTGAGAAATGTAATGATTCAACGTTATGATGCCCAAAAAGTAGCAGATAAATCTGGTACTTTGTTTGATAACCAAAGTTATTGTAAATTAAGAAATCTTGTGACCAATCTAAAACAAAGGAAAGAAGAAGGGATTCGATCAGCACAAAATTGAGGAAGTAAAGGGTGATGGGAAAAAGCTGTGGAGAACGTTATTATGGGTAGGAATTCAAACATGTCCGCCTCTTTTGTTGAATCAGAGGGTATATTTATTACAAAACCACATGACATCGCAAACTACTTTAATGAATATTTTACAGGCAAAGTGGACTTGTTGAGGAATGCTTTGATTCCAATTGATGGCTCCATGTCATATACCCTTATAAAATATTGTATCATGAAGGAGAGGCAATGCAGGTCCAAATTTCATCAAGTAGAAAGGGAAGAGATAGAAAGGATGCTGCTGTCTCTTTCGGATGACAAGTCACCTGGTACAGATAATCCGGACACCAAAATACTTCGTTACCGCTAACCAAATATCTACAACAATCTCTCATATTTTTTATAAGTGCTTGATGTATGGGGTGTGCCCAGAAGTCTGGAAAGAGTCAAATGTTTTTCCACTACCTAAGGATAAAAAAATATGCATTCACTGGTCCTAATAGTCGTCCTATAAGCTTGCTGCCAGTGTTAAGTAAATTATTGGAAAAAATTGTATCTGTACAAATCAAGGATTATTTCTCATGTAATGGTATGATAACGGGTTTCCAACATGCATACAAAGAAGGGCATTCTACGAGTACAGCCTTAGCACAAATGACAGATGATTGTTTAAGAGTATGGATGCTAGGAGGTTAGTTGGTGCAGTGTTGCTGGATTTCAGTGCTGCTTTTGATGTAATTGGTCATGAACTGTTACTAGGAAAAATCAAATGTTATGGTTGTATGGATACAGCTCTATCCTAGATGGAAGGCTATCTATCCAGGAGAAGACAAAAAGTGTAGTAAATATATACATTGTGGTGTTCCTCAAGGAAGCTGCCTAGGCCCACTGCTCTACTCTATCTTTACTAATGATTTACCTTCAGTAATGAACAAAGCAAGAGAGGTCATGTATGCTGATGACTCAACAATGTATAGTGCAGCATCAGAATGTAATGAGCTAACAGATGTCCTGAGCAGTGAACTAAGAATGGTGTCTGAGTGGGTTGATATGAACAAATTGGTGTTGAACATTTCTAAAACTAAATGTATTGTATTTGGTTCAAGGTATATGCTTGCTGATGACCCCCAATTGAATTTGTCGATGAATAGAATACATATAGAGCAAGTGAAAAAAAAAACTACTTGGCGTCATATTGGACGCAGCTTTATCATGGTCAAAATACAAAGACAATATTGTTATTTAGATGGGTAAGGGAATTGCTGTTACAAGAAAATGTTCAGAGTATGTAACATCTAGCACTCTGAATCAGGTGATTCAATCCCTGGTCCTATCACACTTAGAGTACTGTCCGGTTATATGGTCAATCCCTGGTCCTATCACACTTAGAGTACTGCCCAGTTATATGGTCAATCCCTGGTCCTATCACACTTAAGAGTACTCTCTGGTTATATGGTCAATCCCTGGTCCTATCACACTTAGAGTACTGTCCGGTTATATGGTCAATCCCTGGTTCTATCACACTTAGAGTAGTGTCTGGTTATATGGTAATCTGCAGCAAAGAAAGATCTGAAAAATCTCCAAATGGCTCAAAACAGGGTTGCCAGATTAGCTCTTCATTGTTCTAACCGAATGAATATATTAAAATGCATCAGAATCTCTCATGTCTTCACGTTAAAAGCAAATTACTATCTAATCTTCTGATTTTCTTTAGGAATGTTATATTTAAAATTAAAATACAAGTATTTTTCAGTCCAATTAGTACATATTAGCAACACACATAACCACCAAACTTGACAGGCAAATTCAGGGCAGCTAAAACACCTTAAGCCAAGGACAAATCGCCTTAAATCTACAGTTTATATAGAGCTATAGCTGAATGGAACTCTTTACCAATCCATATTTCTCAGGCAAAAAGTAAATCCACCTTCAAGAAATTTTTTTAATTAAATTAAAAGAACATCTAATGTGATAGACCATATACCTGGACAGGAAATATAAATAACATCTAATGTGATAGACCATATACCTGGACAGGAAATAGAAAGAACATTTAATGCGATAGACCATATGACTGGACAGGAAATAGAAAGAACATCTAATGTGATAGACCATATACCTGGACAGGAAATAGAAAGTATCAACTGAATGTTAAATGTGTTTCCTGTCAGGTATTTTAATTATCTGTAGTCTACTTGTTGAATGTTTGTGAAGTCTTGATAGTGGTTGTTTGTAATTTCTTGTTAATTGGTGTTGGACCCCAGGAAGATTAGCTAGCGTTATGGCATTAGCTAATGGGGATCAAATAAAATGACAAAATTAAAAAAATATTACCTCAATTACCTCGGCTAACCTGTGCCCCCGCACATTGACTCTGTAGCGGTACCCCCTGTATATAGCCTCGCTACTGTTATTTTACTGCTGCTCTTTAATGATTTGTTTTTTTTTACTTATCACTTATTTTTCTTAAAACTGCATTGTTGGTTAAGGGCTTGTATAAGTAAGCATTTCACTGTAAGGTGTACACGCATGTGACAAATAAAATGGGATTTGATTTGAAAGTGATAGATATTACTAATGGGTTAGCCACCACTGCAGTGTGTGTGTGTGTGTGTGTGTGTGTGTGTGTGTGTGTGTGTGTCTACTCACCCTGCTCCTTGATCTGTCTGATCTGGCGCACCGTCTCCTTGAGGATAGCACACTTGTCTGGCTTGACGTTGAAGCTGTCGATGTCACTGAGATTGGCAGAGATCAGTTCGGCCAGCTCCTCAATGTATTTACTCTCCTGCTCCCGCCGCCTTCGCTCACACCTACAGGGGGTGACACTGTTTTACTACCGGCATTCACCAACATTATTTACCATTGTTTTATCAGGGTTGTATTCAAACACAAGAAAATGGACTGAAACAGGGAGGGGCTACCTGAAACTGTCCAATGAGAAATACTTGTTTTTGTTTTCCATTGCAAAACGTTTCAAGAAAGTTGGCCTATTTCCAAATAACCTGTTGTTACATGTCCATGGTTAGCGAATCTGAGCAGTCATTGTGTTATTTACAATATAGCATTCTGGGGCATGTGGCTCATTCCGCGTAACCACCATTCTCTAGTTCAGGTATGATTGTATGCATTAATCCTCACACACACACACACACACACACACACACACACACACACACACACACACACACACACACACACACACACACACACACACACACACACACACACACACACACACACACACACACACACACACACACACACACACACACACACACACACACACACACGCACACACGCACACACACACACACACTATACCTGTCTTGACTTTGAGGATGCGTTTTCAGACTATTTAAAAATAAACAGATTTCCAACAGGTCAATGTTGAGCTTAACTCAATATCCCAGCCAATAATCAAAATGGTCAAACATTGTGAAACCGGTTGTAAACTGGATCAAACTTTAGTGTAGACTAGATACTTTTAATGTGAATGATTACAACTACTAGAGATCTCCAGATTCAGAAGTCAGGGTTGACTTACAGTAGGCTACATTAAAAAGACTATACACCCTGTTTTAATGTAAATTTGGAAGTTGATTCATAAAATGTATGAACAAAAATGTATCTGACTTGTCAAAATAGATTTGCACTTGTATGTTGTTTTTTTTACATAAAAAAAAAAAAAAGAAAATCCCCAAATACCCCCATCGCATGGCCTCACGCCAGCCCCCTACTCACCCCAGACTGGGCGTGTCGCAGGTGGAGAGCTTGCGTTTTCGGTTTTCCGAGCTCAAAGGCTCCATGGAGTTGTCCCCCAGTCCACTCATCGTGTACACATATCAGCACCTGACAGGGACAGGACAAACACACACGCTTAGCCACAGGTCAGATAATGGGAGGGATGGTCAATAAGATGTTGTTAATGTAACTGGGTGGGGAAGAAATTAGAAGGTGTGGAAACCTCCATATATAAACACATCTAACCTTATGGCTGTGGATAATACTCAAACTCAGAGGGAGACACACACACAGACGTGTAGGAGAAGCTTTATGCTAAATATCCAACCTCCAGGGTACTCTTATGCAAATCACGCTATTGGCACAATATGAAAAATCTATATTGCATCGTCTGCCTCCTCCTCTCGGGGTAGAGTGTGTGTATGACCTCGCGCACACACGCAGACACACAAGGATTAGCAGTGTCTCCGACAGTAAGACACGCTGCACGACTAACCCTGTTAGACTGCAGTCTGTCTCCTACAATGCATCTCACTCGGTCTACAGGAATGTAGGCTGTCTAAGGTGGAGAGGGGCGGGGAGGGTTGAGGAAGAGAAGTGAGGAAAGGAGAAGCTGGCAGCATGAAGTCCACGCTGATTGGTCCATTTATTTACCAGTGACGCTGGAGAAAGGTAGGAGGGAGGGAAAGAGAGAGAGAGAGAGAGAGGAAGAGGGGGCAGAGGGAGAGAATGCAAAAGGAGGGGAAGTGAATGAGGTGAGAGAGAGAGAAAGGATGAGAGCAAGAGGATAGAGAGTGAGATCAGTGGCGATCCCCTACAAACACACCGCTTCGATACAGCAGGTCAGGAGTATTAGGTTAAGGCTACAAAAAGTCACTTGTGGTCGGAGCGGTGTGTTTTTAGGGAGTCCCAAGCAGTGGAAACAGAGGAGAGGAGAGAGGGAAGCAGAGAGGGGAGATGGAAAAGTGTAGTGAAGGGGAGGGAGCAAGAGGGAGAGGAGGGAAGAGAGTGAGAGAAGGCGTGGAAGGGATATGGAGGAGAGAGAGAGAGAAGAAAAGGAGGGATGCAGTGCACGATCAGGAGGAGAACCACACTCCAGTGCCCTTCTTAACCTTCCCAGCAAGTGCATCATTTTTATTCCATTGATTACATGGTTACCCTCTGACCGACATGCATGAAGCCTCTACTGAATAGAAAAGCAAGCCACCAGACGGAAAGGAACAGTGTTGCCATTCTATAATTCTATCCGTTTGTTTTGCAGATATTGTTTGTAATATTTCTTAGGAGTAATCTTTATCAATCAGTTGGATTTCAATATTTTCAAGGACATTCGATTGGCATGACAAAAAGAAAAGAAAAGAGTGCGTTTATTGCCTCGTCATCCCAGCTGTGCCAAATAGTGCACTGTAACGTTCTAAAAGATAGCCCACTAAAATGGCTTGTGAACAGACGTTCTACCCTGCCTATTCATTCGATCATGCCCGCTGGTCTGACATCATCACTTAAATCAGGGATGGACAACTTTGATGGGGGTGGAGGCCACATAAAAAAATGGCTCAACTCATAATTAGGGGCCGCAGTGGCTTGCGGGTCTGCGTACCCACATCCATAACCGCCCACCTTGCCAGCAAAACATTTGAGCAACCCCCCTCTTGACAGCGGAGAGACATATTGTTGTCGTTGTTCATTTCCTGCAATTCTACACATTTTGTCATAGGGCGGAGAGACATTTTCTCCAGTTTTAAATATGATATCTGAGTGAGAGTGACTAACAAAATCAATGGGGGCCCCCGGTCGGTATTTCCACGATTAAGACTACTACAAGTTTAGATAGCGGGCCGCTAAACTAACTTACCAATCTAAAAGACTTTAGCTGACATGGGCTAATTGAGTGACTATCAGCGACTGATATAAGAGAAAAACTGATGATGCACAATCAAATTTCAAAATCGCACCTTGCGGGCCACAACCACCCAACCAGCCAGTTGCCCATCTCTGACCTAAATGAACATGTCTAAATGTGAAATCAATCAAATGGAAAAGCAGCCAATGGAGCTCCATGACGTTGGAAGGTGGTGTGATGCTCCTCCTCCCTCAGTACTATATTGGTTTCCACTCCAGACAACAACATTGACCTTAATTGGGAAGCGTCATACTGTAGCTCTGTATGTAGGGAAACACGTGATTATGTGGCAAAAAAAAAAGGTTTCACTCTGAGGAATTCACAAGCAGCTTTGTTTAGAACACGCTCACTCAGTCCCACCCTCGGTCTCTCCCTCCCTCCCTCCCTCCCTCCCTCCCTCCCTCCCTCCCTCCCTCCCTCCCTCCCTCCCTCCCTCCCTCCCTCCCTCCCTCCCTCCCATACGTGTTTCCTTCAATCTATCCATCCCCGTCAACCCTTCCCTTGTCCTACCTGCTTTCCTATCTGTCTGTCTGTCTGGGAGGTGGAGAGGAAAGGGGGAGGGATTAAAGAGAGGCAGTGGAGAGCTCAGAGGAGGCGCTTAGAACTAGAGCTAAAGGAAGGGTTTAACTGAAGCCCTCTTCCATCAATCCTGATCATGCCTGCCTGCATGCCTGCCTGCCTATTGATAGAGTTCTCAAAGAGAGAGAGAAAGAGACCGAGAGTGAGAAAGAGAGGGAAAAGGGGGAGAGAGAGATGGCTCCAGCGTTCTAATTACAGTGAATGAGGCGGCCCCAGAGGATGACTGATTAGGAGGGCTGCTGAATGCCCCAGGGAAATGGGTCACCTCCAGTGTGGCGTGAGACACCCATCCACCCGCTCTTCCAGAGGAGTGCAGGGAGTAAAGTCAATTACACACCAAAGACACTGGGGCCTGGTGGCACACTGGGAAGCAGGGGGGCTGTGGTGGTTACTGGGTATGGTACAGGGGGGAAGAGAGGGTGGGATGGGAAGGGGAGGACGATTTTGGGAGAAACAGGCCACGACTCCAGAGAGCTACAATGAATGTAAGTAAACGTTGATGAAGTTGTCGTCCACCTCTCTCTCCGAGTGAGCCTCCCTCCATATTTCCCCTGTCTGTCGTTCATCCATTCCACATGCTCCTACTGTAGTTACTGGCATGTGGGCCTTGAGGTCTCCCACATGAGAGTCCAAGGTTAAACTCTGTTTTTTCTTTTTTCAATTAATATTCTGCTCACTTCCATTTGCCCCCCCCCAAAAAATCTAAACACAACAAAATAATTTGTATTACATGTTTTTATGTATAGTATTCATACATAGAACATGAATAGGACATGAGGATAGGACATTAAATAATAAATCCCCAAATACAAGGAACTGAAACACAAAAGTACCCAAGGCCCGAAATTTGGCAGGAATCAACAAGGTAGAAATAAAAACGCGACAGAGGACATAAAAGGCACAGTATGTGAGTATGCAAGGGTGTATATGCGAGGGGAGTGCGGGTGTGTAGGAAGATGGGGTGCCTGTGTGTTTTTTGTGATTAGAAGTGTGATGAGTTAAGGGAATGAGAAAGGAAAATGGTTGCTTTTGCGCAGATATGGAATGTACATTTTCAAATAAAAATATATAGTTGGTTTATTTTTGTCCTATCATGATGACATGGTGCCAACCCTACATCCTAGACACCAACCTGAGCGACCCACCCACTAAGGAGAAGTTTTGTTTCATAGGCCTACTTGCAACTAGCCTACGCAGCCATGACAGAAAGATGAAGGTGGTCAGAGACCCACTAAAGCCGTATCGTCCAGTCAATAATTTGAGGGTAGGTCCAAAAGCCAAAGCCCCGGATGGGTGAGCATAATATACAAGGATGTTCTCAAAGCATCTAATGAGAACCTTGACGACCTCGTACCTAGCCGGTTGGAATTCTGGTGGAATACCCCACCCAGGGGGTGGCAGTGCTGAAAACACTGGCTGCAGTAACCCATGGGAAGGGAGTTATTATTGTGGCCCTGCCTTCACAGAATAATCAAAAGGCCTGACACACAGAGGTGCTTGGGAAGATGGGTCACAACAGAGGACCAGCGTATGTGGGTGTTGGGGGAAGGGGTTTATCGGAGCTCCATTAGCTAGGACTAGATATTGGTTAATTAAATCTGTAGGTCGATCTATAGGTGGAAGGGGAGTAAGGGGCAGAGCTGTTTGTTTGAGAGGGGTGGGGTGAGTCGAGTGTATGCATCCCACATCTGTTGACAAAATCTATGAATTCCTACTGCCAGTCCTTGTTATAGGTAACGATCCTTCGTAGAAGTGCTTATATTATTATGCATATTAATCGTCAATTGTGGGAAGAAATTAAGATATGCAAGATTTTAATATGTATAGATATTTTTCAACAATGTTTTTTAATAATGATGCAGTACAACCGAGGTCAAAACATTAGAAATGATGTTTGCTGCAGATGTAATGGTCGTCGATGGTGGAAGAAGGAGAGGACCAAGGTGCAGCGTGGTATGTGTCCATATTTATTCAAATGAACACGGAAATAACAAAAATAACAAAGAGAAACAACCGAAAACAGTTCTGGCTGGTGCAGACACACAACAGAAAACAATCACCCACGAAACACAATAGGAGAACAGCTGCCTCTGATTGAGAACCATACCAGGCCAAACACAGAAATAGCAAATCATAGAAAAACTAACATAGACAACCCACCCAACTCACACCCTGACCATACTAAAACAAAGACATAACAAAGGAACTAAGGTCAGAACGGGACAGCGGAGCTGGTTCTGTACTGTAGGTGACACCATGTGCTCTTTTTAAAGGATGGGCCCCTATCTCTTAACCTTTTCACATGTGAGTTCCAAATATCTCAAAAGGCCCCAGAGTGAGTTTTTTTAAGTGCATGCTGTCAGAATGCACTCACTGTTCCAAAATGTGATTGTTACGCAACAGGAGAGTTAACCTGCGCTGTCAATTTGAAATTATTTTCTAACAATGTTTTTTTTCTAACAACAATTTGAATGGAGGTGTGTTCCACCTCCTCGTGAATTCACAATGAACTAGCCCATTTCACTGTTGCGGACAATTTATGTTTGAGGATTTACTGAACCGGACAAGCTTATCTCTTCGATGAAAGCCCAAACACCTCCCCAGATTAAAGTATGCAGACATTTGCCCAGTCTAGCACAAACTATTCCCCCCCAGCTAAATTTGACCGCTTGTTTTAGATCAAATCTTTCCTCAGTTAGCTCTAGGACTAATGTAGCCTACATTTTCCAGGTTTGGATGATTGTGTTATGCTGTCGCCACTTCTGTGAACGTCTGAACATTGCATACGTAAACAAACTGGTCACATTCAGGACGTAAAGTCCGAAGGATTGTGTCTGTACATAAGGTTTCTGTGTTTCCAGCTCAAACGTTGACTGTTGCGTCAATCGTAACTGGACGTTCCAAATAAGCGTTCTAAATCACACCGGAGGTTTTAGCAGGTGGAATATTAAGAGGACAAGTAGAGGTTTACTTAGTTGCAGCCACAGTATGCTTAACAGTGTAAATATGGTACGGCTATATGGACGCTCAATTATCATGGTACTTCTTAATAGTAAGTTGACAAACATTTATTATGCTAAGTATAATCAAAACTTGCATCTCATTATGATAAGTGGTAAAATAAATATAGCTAGTTAGAATTGTAGTGGCTTAGCAGATAAGAAATCGCAGTCTTAAATCTTGACTACAGATAAGAAAAGACAATCAGTCTTTACCTGGCTAAAAGAGAAGGAATATAATATATATTTTGTTTACAGGAAACTCATTCTACACCTGTAGACAAAGTTGTATGGGAAAATGACGGGGAGTGGGGGTGAAATATATTTCTCCCATGGGCAAAGAATCCCAAAAGGGGTGATGATATATTAATTAACAATCATTTTGATCCGAATTTGAAAACTGTTGAAACAGATCCACAAGGAAGGTGGATCCTTTTAAATATGCTGTTGGACTATAAATACATTTGTCTTATTAATCTATATCCAAACGATGAAAATATAAAAAAATGTATTGAGCTTACATGACTCAATTAATATGGTGGGAGATTATAATACGGTTTTGAGCACCTCAGCGGAACCGCAAAGAAAATCACACTACAAACCATCACCCTTTTACGGTTACAGAAGTCAACAAATGAGAGCACCAGGGGACACGCAGGGCATGGGTTAACCTCCACATCACCCGAGGAACAGAGGAGGAGTAGGATGAGGGTACGGCGAAAGGCTATCAAAACTGGTCGTCAAGTGCGTTTGGGACAGAGAATAAAAGGAGCAGATCTCTGGGCATGGTAGGATATATTCAGGGCATAATGTACAGACAGGCGTATGGTAGGGTACGGGTACAGTGGAGGTAAACCTAGGCATTGAGTGACGATAAGAGAGGTTGCATCTCTGGACGCACTAGTTATGCTGGGTGAGGTCAGCGCATGTGTTGGAGGTGGGACAAAAGAGGTATCTGAGGCATGTTGAGTGGGACTAGGGGCTCTGCAGTGAACTAAAACAATGATAACTATCCTAAACAACAGAATACAAGGCATATTGACATTAGAGAGAGACATAAAGAGAGGCATAAAGCAATCACAGGTGTTGATTGGGAGAGTTAGCTAATGAACAGTCCAGCAGGCATCAGCCAAGTAGTCAAGTGATCATAGGGTCCAGTGAACAGCAATAGATGAAACAGGGAAGCCGCTAGGTAGTCTTTACTACGCTAGCAAGCGGGAGACATAAAGTTTTTTTTTAAAAGTCAGCAGGCGGGGCTAGTAGAAGCGCCTGCGCCGACGTCCGGAAAAGGCCGGTTGAGGGCACAATGGATGGAATTACGTCAGCAAACCAGTCGTGATGGAAAGGCGGGGCTCCGTGTCGACAAAGGTTCCAGGCCAGTTGGCAAAATAGGTAGTGTAGCTGGAGTAATTTTGTTTGCTAGCCGGGAGATGAGCCTTGCTTGCGGCTAACTGGTGCTAGCTTCGGGACAAGGGCGTTAGCCACTATAGCCACTCGGTAGCAGTTAGCTAGCAGTGATGATCCGATGCAAAGGTCCAGAGCTTACGGCAAGAATCCGGTAGTGTAGTGGATTCTAGTCGTGTTAATGAAGAATCCGGGAGGCATCAGCTGTGTAGCCGAGTGATCATAGGGTCCACTGAGCAGGCCGGGAGGTGGGCCTGGCTCAAGGCTAGCTTCGGGGCTGGGCCACTCGGTGGCAGCCAGCTAGCTGGGATGATCAGGAGTAATGGTCCAGGGCTTACAGCAGGAATCCGGTGTTGTAGTGGAGAAAAACAGTCCGATACCGGCAGGCTGGCAAGTATTATCCAGTCTAAAAGCGGCTGGTGTCTGTGCAAAAGGTAAAGGCCGCTAGCAGTGGCTAACAATGACTAAATAGCTATTATCTAATTAGCTGGTTAGCTTCTGATGGCTAGCTTCTGATGGAGGTTCTGGCTATAAGGTCTAAAAATAGCAGATCCGTATGACATTGGGTGAGGTCGGTTGCCGGAAGGTATATTTAATTTAAAAATGGAAAAAGAGATTGAAAATATATTTAAATATATACATAAAAAAGACAAAAAATACAAAATTTACACAGGAGAAAGACAAACAACGTCTGCACTGCTACGCCATCTTGGATACAAAATTATTTATTATTATTTTCAAAACACAGTTTGTGCCTGTATTTAGTATTCATGCTAGTGAGGGCTGAGAATCCAATCTCACATAGATACATTGTTGCAAAGGGCACCAGTGTCTTAGCGCGATTTGCCAAGGCAGCATACTCTGAGCGCAGCCCAATCCAGAAATCTGGCAGTGGCTTCTGATTAAATAAAATTTTCACATAACCACATGTTGCAATTTCAATGAGACTCTCTTGTTTAGATATGAGTAATTTTCGGGAAAAGTACCTGCGTAATTGCGCACCTAACTCACTCAGGTGCTTAACTATATCACATTTGACATTGTCCGTAAGCTTGAGGTCATTTGCACACAAAAAAATCAGACAATGATGGAAAGACCTGTGTGTTGTCCTGTTAATGCAGACAGAGAAGCGCTCCAACTTCTTAATCGTAGCCTCAATTTTGTCCCGCACATAGAATATACTTGCAGGGGGTCCCTGTAACCCTGTAAAAAATTATCCAGATAGGCCAGTCATGTGAGAAACTCGTCATCATGCAAGAGGTCAGACAAGTGAAAATTATAGTCAGTAAAGGAAACTTTAAGCTGGTCTCTCAATTAAAAAAATACTTTGCCCCTTGATAACCAGCGCACTTCGTATGTTGTAAAAGCGCTACATGCCCATATCCTTGCATAGTGCAGAAAATATACGAGAATTCAGGGGCCTTGCTTTGTCAAAGTTAACCATTTTCAATGTAGTGTCCAAAACGTCTTTCCAGCTGTCAGGCATTCCCTTGGCAGCAAGAGCCTCTCGGTGGATGCTGCAGTGTAGCCAAGTGGCGTCGGGAGCAACTGCTTGCATGCGAGTATCCACTCCACTATGTCTCCCTGTCATGGCTTTTGCTCCATCAGTACAGATACCAACATGTGCGGCAGCTACGTTTGGCTACATACGTTAGTGGAATTTCCGCGAGAGCGCAACGGTTAATGTGATTGGATGTTAATTATTTGACTAGGCTACCTATATTTGACAATTTGTTGTTATTTCGCTGAACACTAGATGGTTTCATTTTATTTTTGGCAGCGAAACGAGGCTACTCAGGCGAGAAAAAAACCTCACCCAAATGTATAGCCCCATTGGAAAATATCATTGTACTGGTTGAAAATGTGAAGAAAAAATATATTATAATAATAAATATTATATATACACAGTTGAAGTCTGAAGTTTACATACACTTAGGATGGAATCATTAAAACTCTTTTCATCCACTCCATAAATTTCTTGTTAAGAAACTATAGTTTTGGCAAGTCGGTTAGGACATCTACTTTGTGCATAACACAAGTAATTCTTCCAACAATTGTTTACAGACGGATTATTTCACTTATAATTCACTAATTCACAATTCCAGATCATTTAAACAAGTATTGGAAAAAATAATTTAAAAACAATTTAAACAAGTATTGGAAAAGATAAAACACTATGAAAAATCTGGGAAACCAGGCCTGGTATTCATAGCTGACTTTGAAAAGGCCTTTGATAAAGTACAACTTGAATTTATATAAAAATGTCTGGACTATTTTAATTTTGGAGGATCTCTTATACAATGGGTTAAAGTTATGTACAGTAACCTTAGGTGTAAAATAGTAAATAACGTCTACTTCTCAGAAACAGGAGTAAAACACGATATGTATTATGGCCATTGAAATGTTAGCTATTAAAATCAGATCCAACAATAGTGTCAAGGGGCTATAAATCCAAGGTTTAAAAACAAACGTGTTCTTGTACGCTGATGATTCGTTTTTTTAAATTTTAAATCCGCAATTTTTGGATCCCTGCACAGCCTCATCAAGAATCTAGAAAATGTTTCTATCCTCTCTGGATTAAAACCAAATCATGATAAGTGCACCATATACACGTATTGGATCTCTAAAAAATACAACTTTTACATTCCTGTGTAGTTCAACAATAAAATGTCCGAGAGTGAAGTGGACATACTCGGTATTCATATCCTGGAAGAAAGGATCTCACTGCAACACATTTTTATTGAAAGTTTGCCAAATCAGATAAGATTTTGCTACCATGGATAGACAACACCTGTCTATTTGTGGAAAAATCACCCTGATTAATTATTTTGTCATATCCCAGTTGACCTATTTACTTATGGCCCTGCCTCCACCAAACGACTTGTTGTTGTTTTTTTAATTATGTGAACAAAAAAATACTTTATTTTATTTGGAACGACAAGCCAAACAAAATTAAACCGACCCAGTTATATAATGAATATGAATTCAGAGAGCAGAAATGAAATATTAAAGCATTGGACCTCTCACTAAAGGCTTCAGTCATACAAAAACTATACTTAAATCTGAACTGGTTCTCTAGCAGATTAGTAATAATGGCTCACCAGGTGTTCAAGAATGGCCCTTTTCCCTTCATTCAGATTACAACCTTTCACTTTCAGTTATATAAAAATGAAATCATCTCTAAAATATTGCTATTTTTAAAACAAGCAACAGAAAGCTGGTTGCAATTTCAGTTTAACCCACCAGAAAAGAGAGAACAAATATGATAAGAAAACTGATGGTTAAACTCAAATATACTTATTGATATAAAAATATTTTGTGAAGAAAAAAAAAAAAAGTATAATCTTTGTAAATGATATCATAAATAGGACTGGTGGAGTTGTCACACATGCATCTAACAGAAATATATGGAAATGTTTGCTCTATCCAAAATTACAGCCACCTGATTGTAGCAAAAATTGAGGAGGCAAGTGGAAAGGAACTTGTCCGTCAACTCCATGGTACACCCAACTAGTTTTTCAATTTAAAGGACTATACAAAATTATTGCAACCAATAAAATGTTATATATAATACCAGTCAAAAGCTTGGACACACCTATTCATTCAAGGGGTTTTCTTTATTTCTACTATTTTCTACATTGTAGAATAATAGTGAAGACATCAAAACTATGAAATAACACAGGAATCATGTAGTAACCAAAAAAGTGTTAAACAATTCTAAATATATTTTATATTTCAGATTCTTCAAAGTAGCCACCCTTTGCCTTGATGACAGCTTTGCACACTCTTGGCATTCTCTCAACCAGCTTCACATGGAATGCTTTTCCAACAGTCTTGAAGGAGTTCCCACATATCCTGAGCACTTGTTGGCTGCTTTTCCTTCACTCTGCGGTCCAACTCATCCCAAACCATCTCAATTGGGTTGAGGTTGGGTGATTGTGGAGGCCAGGTCATCTGATGCAGCACTCCATCACTCTCCTTCTTGGTCAAATAGCCCTTACAAAGCCTAGAGCTGTGATGGGTTATTGTCCTGTTGAAAAAAATTATAGTACCACTAAGTGCAAACCAGATGGGATGTTTTTATTTTTGTATTTAACCTTTATTTAACTATGCAAGTCACTTAAGAATAAATTCTTATTTACAATGATGGCCTACACCGGCCAAACCCGGACGAAGCTGAGCCAATTGTGCGCCGCCCTATGGGACTCCCAATCACGTCCGGTTGTGATACAGCATGGATGGTGTATCGCTGGTGTATCGATGGTGTATCGCTGCAGAATGCTGTGGTAGCCATGCTGGTAAAGTTTGCCTTGAACTTTAAATAAATCACTGAGTGTCGCCAGCAAAGCACCATCACACCTCCTCCTCCTGGGAACCACACATGCAGAGATCATCCATTCACCTAATCTAAATTTTGACTCATCACACCAAAGGACAGATTTCCACCAGTCTAATGTCCATTGCTCGTGTTTCTTGGTCCAAGCAAGTCTCTTCTTCTTACTGGTGTCCTTTAGTAGTGGTTTCATTGCAGCAATTCAACCATGAAGGCCTGATTCATGCCGTCTCCTCTGAACAGTTGAGATGTGTATGTTACTTGAACTCTGTGAAGCATTTATTTGGGCTGTAATCTGAGGTGCAGTAATGAACTTCTCCTCTGCAACAGAGGGAACTCTGGGTCTTCCTTTCCTGTGGCGGTCCTCATGAGAGCCAGTTACATCACAGCACTTCATGCTTTTTGCAGCTGCACTTTAAGAAGCTTTCAAAATTCTTAACATTTTCCAGATTGACTGACCTTCATGTCTTAAAGTAAGGATTGGACTGTTGTTGCTCTTTGCTTATTTGAACTAAATATGAACTTGTTCTTTTACCAAACAGACCTATATTCTGTATGTCACCCCTACCTCGTCACAACACAACTGATTGGCTCAAACACACATCAAGAAATAAACTCCACAAATGATCTTTGAACAAGGAACACCCGTTAATTGAAATGAGTGTGCAAAGCTGTCATCAAGGCAAACGGTGACTACATTAGATGTGTTTAACACTTTTTTGGGTTACTACATGATTCCATGTGTTATTTCGTAGTTTTGATGCCTTCACTATTATTCTACAATGTAGAAAATAGTAGAAATAAAGAAAAAACCTTGAGATTGCTGATGACACAACAGTGGTAGGCCCGATCACCGACAACGATGAAACAGCCTATAGGGAGGAGATCAGAGACCTGCCTGTGTGGTGCAAGGACAACAACCTCTTCCTCAATGTGATCAAGACAAAGGAGATGATTGTGGACTACAGGAAAAGGAGGACCGAGCACGCCCCCATTCTCATCGACGGGGCTGTAGTCGAGCAGGTTGAGAGCTTCAAGTTCCTTGGCATCCATATCACCAACAAACTAACGTGGTCCAAGCACACCAAGACAGTTGTGAAGAGGGGGCGACCAAACCTATTCCCCTTCGGGAGACTGAAAAGATTTGGCATGGGTCCTCAGATCCTATAAAGATTCTACAGCTGCACCTTCGAGAGCATCCTGATGGGTTGCATCACTGCCTGGTATGGCAACTGCTCGGCATCCAACCGCAAGGCACTACAGAGGGTAGTGCGTACGGCCCAGTACATCACCGGGGCCAAGCTTCCTGCCATCCAGGACCTCTATACCAGGTGGTGTCAGAGGAAGTCCCGAAAAATTGTCAAAGACTCCAGCCAACCTAGTCATAGATTGTTCTTTCTGCTACCACACGGCAAGCGGTACTGCCAAGTCTAGTTCCAAGAGGCTTCTAAACAGCTTCTACCCCCAAGTCATAAGACTACTGAACATCTAATGAAATGGCTACCTAGACTACTTGCATTGCTACTCTCTGTTATTATCTATGCACAAGTCACTTTAATAACTCTACCCACGTATGCTAACCGGTCGACCCCTATATATAGCCTTGCTATTGTTATTTTACTGCTGCTCTTTAATTATTTGTTACTTTAATTTCTTATTTTTTAACTATCTTTCTTAAAACTGCATTGTTGGTTAAGGGCTTGCAAGTAAGAATTTCGCTGTAAGGTGCATGTGACAAATATAAGTTGATTTGATTTGATTAGATCACTTGTTTTGATACTGCCCATATGTAGCTTGTTTTTGGTCACAGGTTCAGGAATGGCCGAAAAATTGCAACATTTACATGGAGCTACTGTATATTTACAAACACTTACAGATGGGGGATTGGAAATGATGCAGACAATTACATTGATAGAAAGCACAATCTGTCTTCAATATTTAAGCTGATCAACCCCCTAAATAAACACAAGTAGAATAATAAGACTTGCCCATGAACTCACCGCTTCAGC
The DNA here is from genome assembly GCF_057628025.1 of Oncorhynchus mykiss. Classification (NCBI taxonomy): domain Eukaryota; kingdom Metazoa; phylum Chordata; class Actinopteri; order Salmoniformes; family Salmonidae; genus Oncorhynchus; species Oncorhynchus mykiss. The sequence goes on along the minus strand of NC_143030.1, from coordinate 44,044,737 downwards.
AGTGTATAAACAATGCAAGCCAAAAAAAGAGAAAGAATGTGAGATATGGCATGGAATATATTGATTTACAGTAGCAGTACACTGATAGGTTATTGATACAGTTTAGAGATGGCATTTGCAGATCCAGAGAGAGAGGGAGCGAGAGAGAGAGAGAGAGAGGGAGAGGGAGAGGGAGAGAGAGAGAAAGAGAGAGGTAGACATGTTGTCCGGGGCGAGTATTGAAGATGCAGTCAACATGGTAATAGCACGGCCGTGTGTGTGTGTGTGTGTGTGTGTGTGTGTGTGTGTGTGTGTGTGTGTGTGTATTGAGAAAATAAACATGAACGATTTAAGATGGAGGATGGGTCCAAAACGAGCAGCTCTCTCATGACTGATGATGTTTGTGTCTTTGAGAGCCATTAGGCAGCTGTTTTCAGGCATGACGCTAGGCAGGCACAAGAGGGAGAGGGGGAGGAAGAGAGGGAGGGAGGCAGGAAGTGAGAGGGGAAGGGAGGAAAGGAGAGAAGGAAGATAAAGACAGAGGGGTAGAGTGAGGGACGGCAATAGGTAGAGGGGATGATATAGAGAAGGAGAGAAGAGAGAGGATCAAGAGAAAGACGGGCAGAGGAGAGTGAAGGGAGAGAGACTGAGGAACTGTGACACGAGATGGAGTCCGGTGCACAGGTAGGTCTGACTGTACCTTGATCATGTGTCTGTGTATGGGAGGCAAAATGTGTTACTGTTTACCCAACCCATGTTATATCACTTTGCAATGAAGACTTTGTACTGAGGAACATTCTCTCACTTTCCACTCAAACAGATCCGTAACACTAGCTTTGTGTGTGTGTGTGTGTGTGTGTGTGTGTGTGTGTGCGCGCGCGCGCGTGCGTAAGGTAACACAACAACTTCAGTTACACCTCAACTAACACAAGTGAAATGCACAACACACTCAGGAGGGGCAGACAGAAATGAGAGAGAGAGAGAGAGTCTATCTCAGTTCTCTGACTCAAAACGGAGAAAAAAAATCAAGAAGAAAAAGCCTCCCACGATAACATGAGTCATACTAGAGAAAAACTCAACAAACAACAAACAAACAAATGTCTAAAAAGGGTTATTGAGCGGAGACAGACAGGCTGGTGCAACAAACTGAGGCAGAAAACAAATACTAGTTCATGAAAATAAACTATAGACTTTGTATGGAGAATTCTCTTTGGCCCGTCTACGTTGATGTTTCAACAGCATTTGACTAATCTCTCTGACGCGATTCTCCAACGTGTTATATCTGTACTAAAAAGGTTTTTGTAACGGAGTCGAGCAATCTCCAGGGTTATCCACATACTTTTGCATTTATAGTGCATGAGTACGTTTTCTATACCTGTTCGCGCCTCTCCCTGTGGAATTCCTGGTCCCCGGCAGCGTTTGGAACTGCCGATCTACATGCAAGAACGGCAAGTTCATCTCAGCCTATGCTACCCTTCAAAACCCCTGACTTTTTGGCCCTGACGGAGACATGGATCACCCTGGAGCACACTGCTACTCCAGCTGCTCTCTCTTCATCCGATTACTTTTTCTCTCATAGTCCGAGAGCATCTGGTTCTAATTCCTCCTAAACTGAGATGATCTTTTCTCCCTCTCTCACCTGTCCATCTCCTCATTTGAATTCCATGCTGTCACTGTTCCAACTCAAGTCACTCACATTGTCATCTATCGCCCACCAAGGTGCCCTTAGAGAAATTGACACCTCGATAAGATCATTTCCTGAAGATGGCTCACCACTCTTTGTACTTGGCGACTTCAACCTGCTGACGTCTGCCCTCGATTAATTTCTTTCTGACTCTCTCCTTCCCCTCCTTGCCACAGTTGACCTCACACTTTCCCAGTCCCCTTCCACTCACAAGGCAGACAATACGCTTGACCTCATCTTAACTAGAGTCTGTACTCTTACTAATCTCACTGCAACCTCCATCCGGGTTTCTGATTACTCATTTGTTTCCTTTTCTGTCTCCCTTTCCTCCAACCCTAGCTACTTAACCCCTACCAAGATGGTAATGCGGTTTTGCAATCTTTGCGCTCCTCTTCTACCTTCGCTCCCTTCTGCTAAACGAAACTTCCGGAGGACCTATCATCCTTTCACCTCTTCCTCTCTACCTTCACCTGTATCCGCTGCTAAAGCCAGATTCCTTCACTCAAGCTTCTGCCTCTAAGCCTAGGAAAATCTTTTCCCACCTTCTTCTCCTGCCTTAATTCTCCACCTTTCCCCCTCCCCGTGGACGACTTTGTCAACCACTTTGAGAAGAAGGCTGACGACATCCGACCCCATCCCCTCCTCCCTTCCCCCAGACCATCTCTGGAGACCTTCTCCCATTCCTCACTTCCCTCATCAACTCATCCCTGACCACCGGCTGCGGTCCCTCTGTGTGCCTGGCAGATGTCTCAGCGTGGATGTCGGCCCACCACCTCAAGCTTAAATTTGACCAGATAGAGCTGCTCTTCCTCTCGGGAAAGGCCTCTGCCCACTCAAAGACCTCTCTGTCGCGGTTGACAACTCCACGGTGTCCCCCTCCCAGAGTGCAAAGAAGCTTAGCGTGACCCTGGACAACAAACACCCTGCAAAACATCAAAGCAGTGACTCACTCCTGCAGGTTCATGCTTTACAACATCCGTAGAGTACGACCCTACCTCACACAAGAAGCGACGCAGGTTCTAATCCAGGTACTTGTATTCTCCCGTCTGGACTGCTGCAACTCGCTGTTGGCAGGGTTCCCCGCTTGTCCCATCAAACCCCTGCAACTTATCCAGAACGCTGCAGCCCGCCTGTTGTTCAACCTTCCAAGTTCTTCCATGTCACCCCGCTCCTTCGCACAATCCACTGGCTTCCAGTTGAAGCTCGCATTCCACTACAAGACCATGGTACTTGCCTATGGAGCAGCAAGATGATTTGCCCCTCCCTACCATCAGGCTATGCTCAAACCTTACATCCCAACCCCAGCACTCCGTTCTGCCACCTCTAGTCTCTTCGCCCTTTCCCGATCAGCCCAGTCCAAGCTCTTCTCTGTCCTGGCACCGCAATGATATCCTACTTTATTGAGGAGAAATGTACTTACCATGACCGTGACATGTGGTTGTCCCACCTGTCTGCTAAATGACTTAAATGTCAAATATAACGCTGGGAGAGGCAGACAGACGAGACAGACTCAGGTTTCCTGTGTCAGATAAAAGTCTCTCTCCTCGTTCTTTTTCGGGTGCGAGAGAGGGGGCAAGCAGGGAGGCGGGCGGGCAGGCGGGGGATGGGGAGGTGGTTGTCTGGTGAGCGAGGGGAGGGAGTTGTGAGGCTAGGCGATACAGACAGCGGCGGCTGTTGCCCAACCAGCCAGCCAGCCCCAGTTTCATAATCTCTGTTGACAAAACAGAAGTGCAGCGCGCCCCGGTCAGATCATGTAAACACCCAGTAGGAACATGAGACAGTCAGACCTGCCGTCTACAGCCGTGCTGATATTTAGCTCACTGCTCTGACAATGACTGGCTGTAGTCAGGTTGGTGAACTCCACTATAATTAGCCCAGTTAGGAAAAATCCATAATCCATATTGCATTGGGTTGACACTAGAGAATGGTTGGCATGCAGGACTGACTGAGGCATTATGGGTAGAGGAGTCTTTCTGGTGATCTAAGTCCGTGTGACACGATGCGGCAGAATCCCAGAGTCACCTGCAGATATCCCACTTCTCCACTCTACCCCCTCCTCTCCATAACCATCATTCTCTCCTCCCTCTCTTCCCCTGATCTACTCCTCTCCTCCCCCTGCTCTCTATATACCACCTCTAAAGGCATACTCTCTCTCATATCCACCCCCACCTCTCTTCCTACACCACCACCATCCCTCTCTTCACTTGAGTGCGGGTGTGTTTCTGTCACCTGCAGACTAAGGTAAAGATTAATGCTTTATTTCTGTCTCTATGGCAGGCAGAGCAGGGAGACTAATTAGATTTCTCCTGCTGCCTCCCCAGCAGCCTCTCTCTCTTTCCACCTTTCTCTCAAACCTCCCTCTCTCTACCACAAAATCTGCCCTCCCTCTCTCATCCCTTCCCTCTTTCGGCCTCTCTCGCTACCCTCTGTATCGCTCACCCAATTCTTCTTCCTCCCTCTGGAACCTGTACCATCTCCCAGGGGAGAACGCTTTGAAACAAAACAAATCCAAAATGGCTCCTGGAGTAATAGCCCATCGGTCTAAATGACCATGTCCTCTCGTGTCGCTCAACCTCTATGGTCTGGCCAAGGGGGTCAGAGAGAATGTTGTGCTGCATAACAGATGAGTAAAAAGTCAACAATAGAGATCCCACTCCATTCTCACTCTCTGTCTACAACAGATTATAGGCCTAGTCCACCTAAACAGGTAACCATGCCAACGGCCGTGTGATGACAAGTGACCCACCTTGTGATGGAGCCTGGAGTGGACGAGACGAGTTCTCTCTGGGAGATAATGGTCCTATTCTGGACTGGTCTACTGGTCTTCTACGCTGGTGTCTATAAAACACACACACAATAATAATAATAATAATAATAATAAGCACTTTTGCAAGACATTTTATATTCTGTTATGTTGTCAAAATGATGTTTATACGTTATTAAATCAAGTTGTTAATGACCACCCAGGAAACATCATTCACATGGTAATGAGGAGCAGGAGACATGAGGCAGGAAGCCTGGAGCTTTCGGTAAACGTCGGACGCTTTGTGGGAACGCGCTCACACACACACAACTTCTGAATCCCGAAAAAGGGTGTGACATGACTTTGACAGCAAGTACAGAAGTATTAGAGAGAGACCGAGGGGTGAGCGGTCGAGTGCCTGTGAAACCAAGCCAACACGCACAAACAGACCACTGGCTTAGACTAGACCGTCATCCTAACAATGTTGCCTTTTCATTTTTGTCCTGGGCTGAAATACAGAGAGGAAGAAGCGCCTCGGAAGAAGAGAGTACTATCCTCTTGGGGTAAGGAGTGTGTAACCATGGTGAGAGGTAGGCGTTTCCATGACACCCTGCCTTCAGCGTGAGCGAGCAAGACGGCCAAGCCACCTCATGTTCCTCTGTGTACGCGCATTGTGAGTGCATGTGCGTACGTGTGTGTGTGTGCGCATTTCACTCTTAGTCTACACCTTGTTGTTTACGAAGCATGTGATAAATAACATTTGATTTGATCTTTGTTGTGCTTTAGAGTGTGTAATGCACGAGTGTATGCATGTGTGAGAGAGAGAGAGAGAGAGAGAGAGAGAGACAGACAGAACATGTGCCTGCATGTGTAGGTTTGTACATCAGTGTGTGTGTGTGTGTGTGTGTGTGTGTGTGTGTGTGTGTGTGTGTGTGTGTGTGTGTGTGTGTGTGCCTGTACGTGCCTGTGTGCCATACAGCATCCAGCCTGACCGTTGGCGGCACCACTTGATGAGGACCAGATGGGGGCTGTCAGGGGGTCTCTAGTTATGGTGACGTATGGATCCTCAAAACCAACAAAAGAACCACCGTCAGCCGATGGGTTTCCTATTAATTGAGAGGTGGGAAATAGAGAGAAATAGAGTGAGAGAAAGAGGGACTGGTTAACCAGGGTGGATTTATAGCATGTCCGTGACCAAAGGGGAATCGACTCGTTTTTTGACCAAACATTCTCTGCTACACACGCACACACACACACATAAACAAAAACGGACTTCCAGTGAGTGTTTAAGCATTGGGGGAAAAGAGGGGACAGAGAGGCCTTCAGTGGGATCATTAATGCACCATTGTGCTCGACTCGCATCAACTCTGAGCTTTAGCAAAGCCCTAAAGAACAGCACCAATAAATGCTACAGTAGCTGGCTGCATGTGTCGCTTCTGTAGACATGTTGGGCCTTGAAGAACAGTGAGAACGAGCTTAAGATGCATCGAGTGTGTGTTCAGCTTACAGGCACGGAGGCACGCTCTCTCGAAGGCTTTTCCAGACCCCTCTTCTCATCTCATCTACGCTCTCTGTTTAGCCCACTCTGCTCCTCAATTACACTTTGCACAAAAAGAGCCTGTGCTTTAACTATAAAAGAGACTGGGGGTGTGCGTGTGTGCGCGCGTCCCTCCCTTTATGCGCATGAAGCCGCCGCCGCGGCATATAACCACACAAATCACTAAATTATTCACATCGTCTCACCTTGGTCTTGTTAAACAAACACCATTAGAGTCCAAAGTGATTTGAAGACAGATAAAGGATTGCTCCCCTTAATAATTACAGTCTTTAGTTCCATTCTGCGCTCGGCGCACCCGGTGGGTCCTTCTGTCATCAATGTCTGGCCTCAACAACACAGCCCGAGGCTCAGCTAAATAATGGAGAGAATGTGGAAGAGGAGGGAAGGAGGAGAAAGAGATGACTTGGATCTCAGACTGGGACTGCGGGGGGGGGGGGAATCTGGAGAGTCAACTGGCGAGTCAGACAGTATGGAGGTAGGGAGGCTACAGGTGCAGTAGGAAAGCATGGTCCGCCTGCCTGTCTGTCCCTGCAAAGGACTGCCACAGGTAGAATGGGGAGATCAGCCTCAGTTCAACGCAGGGCGAAGCCTATGTGTTCGTCTGTCCATCGGCCTGGCCTGTCTGTCTGTTTGCACCTGGAGATCTGCCTGATGTTTCATACGGGCAGGCAGCCAGCAGACACACCTCGATTCAGAACACATTCATACCATAACGGACAATCAGGACAATGCAACTGCAGCTTTGGGGCAGAGCACATTTGTGTAGTGAGCAAACGACATACTAAAAAATGGCCAATGATATACTCTCACACATACAGTAAGAATCTCTCTCTCTCTCTCTCTCTCCCTCCCTCTCTCCCTCCCTCCCTCCCTCCCCCCTTCTGTCTGACTCTCTTTTTCTTTGTGTGTTCTGGCACAGAATAAGGGAGACTGTTTCTGCGTTAGCCAGCACACACAAACAGCCCAGTGAGGCCCACATAAAGCTACATTATATGTGTGTTTGTGTGTGTGTCCTCCTCAGTCATGGGTGCGCTCTGGGTGACTCTGCTTTAGCTGAGCCCTATTCCCCTCCAACAAAACCGGCACTTACAGACTAGTAGAATAGGAGCCAAGCTACATGTTGGCACCTGGCCTCCCCTTAAACAAATCACACCACAGAGGCTAATAATAATGTTTTTTTTTTAAATAAAAAAATGGATCCACAGCCCAGCTCAGCTCCAAAAAAGAGGGGCTACCAGAGAGGGGGGAGTGGGGGAAGGCCATCATACAATCTATATTCTCCCCAAGTTCATCAACAACAACAAAAAAGGAGCTTGTACAAAAACGGACCACTGACTCAATTTACGACATGAGACGCGGGTGACCGTCTCCGCTGTCATAGGTCCCTAATTCCAGCCAATCAGAAAGGGAGTAGCAACATTTGGCCATTTGGAGACACAGTAAGTGCCTTCATTGGATGCGTTCCTTGACTAACACTTGTGTTAGGAACAAACACCATCACCACACAGAGCCGCGGCTCCAACTCTTACCAACAATACCTCCACAGGCAGGGACAACTTAACAAACAGAAAGAGGAGGGTGAAATAAATGGACTGGTCCCAGATCTGTATGTGCCTTAGGGGCAATTCCACGGTAACGGAATTGTGCATGAGACTCCGATTTTTCACTTTCAAATGTATGCCAAACAAAAACCATTGATTCCAAAAGTGCTACAAACCATACAACTCAATGCACAATGACTCCTTTTAACAATTTACACGGAACATTTTACAAAAACACATTTACTTTATTGGTCATTGAACTAAAGTAAGTGGATTTACACCCAGTAACGGAATATTATCATGGGTCGCTGATCTGTACTACACAGAAATGCATAATTCTAGATATGAATATCATTCCCTTCATGTTGATGTATCCTAATAGCTCCTTTGCATAGTTGGGTATTATTTGACACACAGGCTAATTTAATGAGCCCCGCCCCCCCCCCAAACAAGACCAAATTTGGTTGGTCCGAATGGGACCAAATCTGAACCAATCATAGACGTTTGGCTTGGGAGGTATACCGAATATACAGTGCATTCGGAAAGTATTCAGACCCCTTGACTTTTTCCACATTTTGAAGTATCTTTGGCAGCGATTACAGCCTTGAGTCGTCTTGGGTATGACGCTACAAGCTTGAGACACCTGTATTTGGGGAGTTTCTCCCATTCTTCTCTGCAGATCTTCTCAAGCTCTGTCAGGTTGGATGGGGAGCGTTGCTACACAGCCATTTTTTAGGTCTCTTCAGAGATGGTTGATCGGGTTAAAGTCCAGGCTCTGTCTAGGCCACTCAAGGACATTCAGAGACTTGTCCCGAAGCCACTACTGCGGTGTCTTGGCTGTGTGCTTAGGGTCGTTGTCCTGTTGGAAGGTGAACCTTCTCCCATGTCTGAGGTCCTGAGCGCTCTGGGACAGGTTTTCATCAAGGATCTCTGTACTTTGCTCCGTTCATCTTTGCCTCGATCCTGACTAGTCTCCCAATCCCTTCTGCTGAAAAACATCCCCACAGCATGATGCTGCCACCATCATGCTTCACCGTAGGGATGGTGCCAGGTTTCCTCCAGATGTCACATTTGGCATTCAGGCCAAAGAGTTCAATCTTGGTTTCATAAGACCAGAGAATCTTGTTTCTCATGGTCTGAGAGTCTTTAGGTGCATTTTGGCAAACTCTAAGCAGGCTATCATGTGCCTTTTACTGAAGAGTTGATTCCATCTGGCCACTCTACCATAAAGGCCTGATTGGTGGAGTGCTGCCGAGAGGGTTGTCCTTCTGGAAGGTTCTCCCATCTCCATAGAGAAACTCTAGAGCTCTGTCAGAGTGAACATTGGGTTATTGGTCACCTTCCCTGACCAAGGCCCTTCTTCTCCCCCGATTGCTCAGTTTGGCCAGTCGACTAGCTCTAAGAAGAGTCTTGGTGGTTCCAACCTTCTTCCATTTAAGAATGATGGAGGCCACTGTGCACTTGGGGACCTTCAATGCTGCAGAAATGTTTTGGTACCCTTCCCCAGATCGGTGCCTCGACACAATCCTATCTCTACGGACAATTCCTTTGACATCCTGACTTGGTTTTGTTCTGACATGCCTGTTTTTGATTTGTCATTATGTGGTATTGTGTGTAGACTGATGAGGATTTTTTTTATTTAATCCATTATAGAATAAGGTAATGTAACAACATGTGGAAAAAGTAAAGGGGTCTGAATAATTTACGTATTGTAGCTACTTTTTAAGTTGATACCTGCAGTCAACTATCTCCTAATAATATGTTAAGAGATAAAGCATTCTTACAATTCACCGGTCACATTATTTTACGATATGAAGCTTACCGTAGTTCCCCAGAACAGTTGAGTCAGTTATGTGTTTGTTTGTAAACAGCACAACGGGAGACGGCGGGAGCTGGTGAGTCTATAGCGTTCTATATCTATTGGAGAGTCTCCGTTGTGCAGCACACATGAGGTAATGAAGTTACACTTGTGTGCAATTCACTGCTAAAATGTTTGATAACTTGTTTGATCCAGAGCTGTGGATGAGTTGTCTGTACAGCAGCCATTTTTCCCCTCTGCTTCCTACTAGCGTTTTTGTTCCTACTCCTTTCTGCTCTGTGTACACGTGCTGCTCTTCTTCTTCAGAAAAGCATGCATCACAGCTTTGTTCACGTGCACAATTTCTCTCGTTCACTTTTGCTTGTAAATGTCCACACCCACCGACAATGGCATTCGGTGGCTACTAGCTATGCTTGTACAACTTTATAAGATAGATTTGCATGTTTTTGCAATTAGTTTGTTTGTTTTTCGCTCATTAGCATTTAGATAACAGCGCCGATTTTGCAATTTGTTTGTGCTAAATTAGAATCTGGTAATAGAGGCCCAATCAACTTTTCTTGCATTTTTAGCGCCCACTTGTGTGCTATGCTGGTAATACTGTAAATACCGGGATAAGAGAAGGGCGGTATGACAATTTGAAAATCTGGACACCTCCCCAAGCCTAACAGACATCTATGTTTCGGACATCAAATTACAGCACAGTAGAGATCAGTGCATTGCACAGCACAGTAGAGTACAGTATAGTTCAGTACATTAGTGTAGTCAACTCGTGTGCTCTGCTGTGTACTGTACTCTATTGTGCAGTACAGTATTATACTCTACTATTTTTACTTCACTGTACACTGTCTGGCCTGGACCAAATCATGGACATCTATGTTTGGACCAAACATCTACATCTGTAGACGTTGAAACGAAAGCCGGTCCGGACCAAATAACTATGTCTGTGGACGTTGAAATCAAGGCCAGGATGGACTGAACACATTTTCAACATCCATGGACACCCGGTGTCAGTCGGTGCTCAGTGGGTAAGGATGCTGGTTAGAGTGAATAAAAGCGGGGGCTTATGAGTAGGTGTCAGTAAGAGCTGGGAGAGACATTAACTGGAGAGAGAGAGAGAGAGAGAGAGAGAGAGAGAGAGGTTGTCCAGACCGTTTTCACACTTGCTTTGACCACGCAGAAAAAGAAAACAGTTATGAACATAACAGTATACCAGTGGAAGGGGAAGACTGTAGCATGTGACCCAATTCTGGTTTGTGACGACTACGATTACCCATTGTAGCCAATTCAATTGCAGTAATTTCGTTAATGATTTTGCAGAAATTCTGTTACCAATTTGTATACCAAATAGGTGCACTACATGACCAAAAGTATGTGAACACTTGCTTGTCAAATATCTAATTCCAAAATCATGGGCATTAATATAGAATTGGTTCCCCCTTTGCTGCTATAACAGCCTCCACTCTTCTGGGAAGGCTTTCCACTAGATGTTGGAACATTGATGCGGGGACTTGCTTCCATTCAGCCAAGAGCATTAGTGAGGTCGGGCACTGATGTTGGGTGATTAGGCCTGGCTCGCAGTCACCGTTAAGATTTCCCTTCACTGGAACTAAGGGGCCTAACCCAAACCATGAAAAACGTCCCCAGACCATTATTCCTGCTTCAACAAACTTTACAATTGGCACTATGCATTGGAGCATGTAGCGTTCTCCTGGTATCCACCAGACCCAGATTTGTCCGTCGAACTGCCAGATGGTGAAGCGTGATTCATTACTCCAGAGTCCAATGGCGGCGAGCTTTACATCACTTTACGTTGACGCTTGGCATTGCGCATGGTGACCTTAGGCTTGTGTGCGACTGCTCGGCCACGGAAACCCATTTCATGAAGCTCCTGACGAACAGTTCTTGTGCTGACGTTGCTTCCAGAGGAAGTTTGGAACTCGGTAGTGAGTGTTGCAACCGACAGGCTATTTTTTTACGAGCTACGCGCTTCAGCACTCAGAGGTCCCATCTGTGAGCTTGTGTGGCCTACCATGTCGCAGCTGAGTCGTTGTTGCTCCTAGACGTTTCCACTTCACAATAACAGCACTGGGGCAGCTCTAGCAGGGCAGAAATTTGACGAACTGACTTGTTGGAAAGGTAGCATCCTATGACGGTGCCACGTTGAAAGTCTCCGAGCTCTTCAGTAAGGCCATTATACCGCAAATACCATTCGTCTTTTTTCTGGAATAATTTTCTAAGATTCCTTTTCCATCTGTTTGACCAGAAAGCAAAGCATTTGCCTATTCCCAATATTTAGGATATAAAATGGTTGAAACATTTATCTATGCCTTATTTTCTAAAAAATATAGATTCAGCTTTCAATCACATGTTGGTGCTCATGGGTCCTTTTACATGGAAATGCCCTTTGTGAACTTCTCTGACTATCATTGCCATGCCGTAAAATCTGATCTAGGACCTGGTTAAGATCACTCCTCACTGCCGTCCTGAGATCAGAAATAACTCTGCTAGCAGGCAGCAGCCCAGGGTGTGTCTACCGTGGCTGCCACCAAACCCCCATTTACATATTCAAAAAATAAGGAAATAGGCGTTCGCATGAGTCATCCCTTCCAAGAACCTACAGTACCTACTGCAACTCCAACATCCCTAACCTTTACTCAACAGTCAAGTTTATACACACACACACACACACACACACGCGCACACACACGCACACACACACACACACACACACAGGGAAGACTCAAAGTTTCTACGTCCTACGTAATGATGAAACAGTTTGGTGGTAGGAACTCTCTCGCAGAACTGAGTAGTTTTGTAGTCAGACATAACTGTTGTCATCCTACACAAAAGTTCGCCATACACAATGGGATAAGTAAGTCGTTGAGCTAATCTACAATCCGATTAGCTAGTTTACCACCCACCTTCCCTAGAATGGGCCAACCGGAGTTCAACCTTCCCTAGAATGGGCCAACTGGAGTTCAACCTTCCCTAGAATGGGCCAACTGGAGTTCAACTGGCACTAGAGTTGCTGAAGCCACGGACTGCGGTCCAAACTGATCCAGTGTGTGTAGAGTAGAGCAACAATAGAACTACACTGAGCCAAAGCTGAGGCCAGCCATGTGCTGAGCATGTGTGTAAATGTGCACAGAGCTGCTAGTGTCAACGCCTGCACTGTTATAGACTGAGGAAAGGGGGGGAGGGGAAGAAAAGGGAGATGGAAGAGGGTGAGTTATTTTGGAACTTTTGTGAGTGTAATGTTTACTGTTAATTTTTTATTGTTTATTTCACTTTTGTTTATGATTTACTTCACTTGCTTTGGCAATGTAAACATTTGTTTCCTATGCCAATAAAGCCCCATATATTGAAATTGAGAGAGGTCATGAGCAGATGAGCTCCTGCATTTTTCATGTTCTTAAAAAAAGATTTAGAGTTAGATAAACTTAGATTTTTTGTCAGGGACATATACATTGTAACATAACATTCACTCCAAATCAAAACTCAAAACCTGATTTTGTATGGAATTACAGAATCACTTAAAGGGCTTATAACTACCAAAGATGATTATTCCAAAGCTATACAGCAAATGCTCTGGAAAACAACAGAAACCTGAAAACACCATCATGCCTGGAACTGAGTGAGTCATGTTTAGTCTGAAGCTATATTTTATTTCCAAAAGCCAAGAAGATAAATACATTACATTACTTTATAAGGACTGAATGCTAAATTAAGGCTGCCAAGCTTGATACAACCTCAATTAGCACTGACATGTCAAGTGAGAGGTGACAAAGACCTTTAGCCCAACAATGGCAGGAGAGTCACACAGTCTGCTCCAACCAAATTAGAGGTAATTAAAATACAGTACCCTGTGTATGTAAAGTATGATAAGACACGAAAAGAGCACAAAATGAAGCTCCTTATGGAAAATAAAGAGACACTTTTTGCTGACTATTATAAAAATGGAAACATCAGCAACCTCATCTTCCACACAGACCATCCCCTGGTGTGGCACAGTGCTATATTAGCACACTACCCCTCTGTTAAGAGGGGGGGGGGGGGGGGGGGGGGAGTGTTAACTTCATTGGGATAGGGGGCAGCATTTTCAGTTTTGGATGATAAGCATGCCCAGAGTAAACTGCCTCCTACTTAGTCCCATATGCTAATATATGCAAATGATGTATATATTAGTAGTATTGGATAGAAAACACGCTGAAGTTTCTAAAACTGTTTGAATGATGTCTGTGAGTATAACAGAACTCATATGGCAGGCAAAAACCTGAGAAAAAATCCAAACAGGAAGTGGAACATCTGAGGTTTGTAGTTTTTCAACTCAGCCCCTATTGACGATACAGTGGGATATTGGTTATGTTGTACTTCCTAAGGCTTCCACTAGATGTCAACCGTCTTTAGAACGTTGTTTGATGCTTCTACTATGAAGGGGGGCTGAATAAGAGGGGAATGAGTCAGAGGTCTGCCAGCAGCCACGAGCTCAGTCACGCGCGCATTCACATGAGAGGTAGCTCCTGTTCCATTGCTTTTCTACAGACAATGGAATTCTCCGGTTGGAACATTATTGAACATTTATGAAAAAAACATCCTAAAGATTGATTCTATACATCGTTTGATATGTTTCTACGGCCAGTAATATAACTTTTTGGAATTTTCGTCCGACCTTTCCGCTGGATTTGTTTACCAAACGCCCTAACAAAAGGAGATATATGAACATAAATTATGAACTTCATCGAACAAATCTAACATTTATTGTCAAACATTCATTGTGGAACTGGGATTCCTGGGAGTGCATTCTGATGAAGATCTTCAAAGTGAATATTTATAATGCTATTTCTGACTAATGTTGACTGCGCAACATGGTGGATATTTATTTTGGCTGGTTTGGGCTCTGAGCTCCGTACTCAGATTATTTAATGGTATGCTTTTTCCATAAAGTTTTTTTGAAATCTGACACAGCGGTTGCATTAAGGAGAACTTTGTCGAAAGTTCCAAGCATAACACTTGTATTTTCATCAACATTTATAATGAGTATTTCTGTAAATTGATGTGGCTCTGCAAAATCACCACATGTTTTGGAACTACTGAACATAACACGCCAATGTAAAATGAGATTTTTGGATATAAATATGCACTTTATCGAACAAAACATACATGTATTGTGTAACATGAAGTCCTATGAGTGTCACCTGATGAAGATCATCAAAGGTTAGTGATTCATTTTATCTCTATTTGTGCTTTTTGTGACTCCTCTCTTTGGCTGGAAAAATGGCTGGGTTTTTCTGTGACTTGGTGGTGACCTAACATAATCGTTTGTGGAGCTTTCGCTGTAAAACATTTTTGAAATCAGACAGTGTGGCTGGATTAACGAGAATTTTATCTTTAAAATGGTGCCTAATACTTGTATGTTTGAGAAATTTGATTTATGAGATTTCTGTTGATTTGTATTTGGCGCCCTGCAATTTCATTGGCTGTTGGCGAGGGGTTCCGCTAGCGGGAACCCCGTTCCCAGACAGGTTAACAAGGGGTGGAAACTCAGGATATTAGACAATAGCTAATATAAATCTCTATAAGTCGAACAGTATTGGTACAGGGCAACCCCAAACAGTTTCAGCTGAACTTTCACATAATCAAAGAATTAGCTCAGCAGGAGAAGCTCTCCCTTGAAAAAGATACCCCCACCCCGAGCGGGTCAGACCAGACCTCTTCATTATTTAACCCCACAGACGAGCAACCCCAAGCGGAAAGTCAACCTCCCTGCACAGAGTACTACCCTCTCATTGAAATGAAGGATACATTTGCCCAGCTGGAGGTAAGGCAGGTGGAGCTGGAACAGCAGGTGATTACACTCCAGGCAGCACAGACCCAGACAACAGTCCAGCACAACAACACCTCCTTAAAAAGACCCGGAGAGCTGGAGGTGGAGAGAGACATATCTGCACTCTGGACTATGGTGAGACAACTTCAACAGGAGAAAAAGCAGGAGCAGGAGAAGAACAGAGCACTAGAAGAGAGGGTCAGACTCCTGGAGGAGAGGTAGAAGGGGGATGGAGTGTGACAGAGAACAACCCACTAGAGAGGTGGCCACCCCCGCAGAGAAGCCAGCAGAACAGCCCACCTCAGCTCCCAACAAAAGTCTCGCCACCACAGGAGAACAGTCCACCCCAGACCCTAACCATGTCGACATCACAGCGGGACAGACAAATAAAGAACCCCAAGCCCAGGGGATCTCACCCCCTCTGAGCACCCCACCTGTCAGCCCTCCTGACAACCCCCCCACACCCACTGAGGACATACACAAGACACAGATTGTTCTCCTTATGGCCTCAAATGGGAAATATATACAAGAAAATAAACTTTTTCCCAAACACAGTGTGTCTAAACTCTGGTGTCCAAACACCCAGCGCGCCCTAGACCTTCTGTCTGAGGACCAACTAGGTTCACCTAGCCACATAATAATACATAATAATACACACAGGCACAAACGACGAGAACACAGCAGGAAAGGGTGGCCACAGCACTGAACGGAGTGATTGAAAAAGCTTCTACTACTTTCCCCAATGCACAAGTGGTTATATCCACCCTGCTACCACGAAAAGACTTCCACCCTGATACCATACAGCGGGTAAAAGCAATTATTTCCCATGACTGTGCCTCAAAACCAAATGTTTAACTGGCCCACCCCTCCACCCTAGACTTGATCACCCTTTGTGACCAGGTCCACCTATACAAGGCAGCAGTGCCCACCTTCGCCTGGACCCTAAAGGACATCGCTCTCAAACGCAGTCCCAACACTTCATACAGGAGCAACAGATCAATAGACACCCCGCCCAAACAAACGAGACACTCTCCCAGACCCCTTGACATACACATACAGGATCCACGCCGAGAGGACCTACATCCAGACCACAACACCCCCAGCCACATCCAAACCCCCACCCCCACCCCAACCAATCAACACTCCCCCATGTCAACCATGCCCACACCCCATTTAGGCCCCCTCAGATCAGACCTATGCCCCTCCTGCCCACCCCATGCACCCCACCCCCGCAAAGAGGGCCTCAACATGGAAGTCACACATACGCCCAAGCCATGAGCGGGGAAACAGGCCCAACCCCCACTCTTACACTAGCCCAAGCCAATGGCATGTACCAGATGCTCAGCAGGATCTGCTCACACTTACTGGCCTGATGCAAAACCACACGACCAACAACACTGGACAGTTTATGGAACACAAAGCATTCACTATCTCATCCTGGAATATCCAAGGCCTGAGGTCAACTGCCTTTGGCCTAAAGAGCAGGAACCTGGACTTCATCAAAGAAATCGGAAATACAGACATTGTCATCCTACAAGAAACATGGTATAGTGGAGACAGACCCACTGGTTGCCCTCTAGGTTACAGAGAGCTGGCAGCCCCATCCTCCATACTAACAGGTGTGAAACAGGGAAGGGGCTAATTTGGTATAGAGCATAACTAACTCTATTAAATTAATCAAAACAGGAACATTTGGCTAGAAATTCAAAAGGAAATGATCTTAACAGAGAATAATGTCCTCCTGTGTGCTACCTATATCCCCCCACTAGAATCCCCATACTTTAATGAAGACAGCTTCTCTATCCTGGAGGGGGAAATCAATCATTTCCAGGCCCAGGGACATGTACGAGTCTGTGGCGACCTAAATGCCAGAACTGGACAAGAACCTGACACCCTCAGCACACAGGGGGACAAACACCTGCCTGGAGGTGACAGCATTCCCTCCCCCATATGCCCCCTTAGGCACTACTATGACAACATAACCAACGAAAATGGGTCACAACTCCTGCAGCTCTGTCGCACGCTGGGAATGTACATAGTCAATGTTAGGCTTCGAGTGGACTCCTATGGTAGGTACACCTATAGCTCATCTCTTTGCAGTAGTACTGCAGACTACTTTATCACTGACCTCAACCCAGAGTCTCTCAGAGCGTTTACAGTCAGCCCACTGACACCCTTATAAGATCACAGCAAAATCACAGTCTACTTGAACAGAGCAATACTCAATCATTAGGCATCAAAGCCAAAGGAACTGAGTAATATTAAGACATGCTATAGATGGATTGAATGTAGTGTGGAAACTTACCAAAAAACAATTAGGCAACAACAAATCAAATCCCTTTTAGACAACTTCCTGGACAAAACGTTCCACTGTAATAGCGAAAGTGTAAACTTGGCAGTAGAAAATATTAACAGTATATTTGACCTCTCAGCTTCCCTATCAAATAAAAAAAAATCAAAACAGAAAACTGAAGAAAATTAACAACAATGACAAATGGTTTGATGAAGAATGCAAAAACCTAAGAAAGAAACGGAGAAACCTGTCCAACCAAAAACATAGAGACCCAAAAAACCTGAGTCTATGTCTTCACTATGGTGAATCACTAAAACAATACAGAAATACACTAGATTTGATTCTCCAATTACCTTGAATGAACTACAGGACAAAATAAAAACCCTCCAACCCAAAAAGGCCTGTGGTGTTGATGGTATCCTCAATGAAATTACAAAATATACAGACAGCAAATTCCAATTGGCCAAATCAAAACACTTTAACATCTTCCTTAGCTCTGGCATCTTCCCCAATATTTGGAACCAAGGACTGATCACCCCAATCCACAAAAGTGGAGACATATTTGACCCCAATAACTACCGTTGGAAATGTGTCAACAGCAACCTTTGGAAAATCCTCAGCATTATCATTAACAGCAGACTCGTACATTTCCTAAGTGAAAACAATGTACTGAGCAAACGTCAAATTGGCTCTTTACCAAATTATCGTACGACAGACCACGTATTCACCCTGCACACTCTAATTGACAAACAAACAAAACAAAACAAAACAAAAGCAAAGTCTTCTCATGCTTTGATTTCTAAAAAGCCCTCGACTCAATTTGGCATGAGGATCTGCTATACAAATTGATAGAAAGTGGTGTTGGGGGAAAAACATACAACATTATAAAATCCATGTACAAAAACAACAAGTGTATTGTTGAAAAAGGCAAAAAAATACACGCATTTCTTCCCACAGGGCCATGGGGTGAGACAGTGATGCAGCTTAAGCCCCACCCTCTTCAACATATAAACTCAGCAAAAAAAGAAACGTCCCTTTTTCAGGACCATGTCTTTCAAAGATCATTCGTAAAAATCCCAAAAACTTCACAGATCTTCATTGTAAAGGGTTTAAACACTGTTTTCCATGCTTGTTCAATGGACCATAAACAATGAATGAACATGCACCTGTGGAACGGTCGTTAAGACACTAACAGCTTACAGACGGTAGGCAATTAAGGTAGTTATGAAAACTTAGGACACTAAAGAGGCCTTTCTACTGACTCTGAAAAACACCAAAAGAAAGATGCCCAGTGTCCTTGCTCCTCTGCATGAATGTGCCTTAGGGCTGCTGCAAGGAGGCATGAGAACTGCAGATGTGTCCAGGGCAATAAATTGCAATGTCCGTACTGTGAAACGCCTAAGACAGCGCTACAGGGAGACAAGATGGACAGCTGATTGTCCTCGCAGTGGCAGACCATGTGTAACAACAACTGTACAGGATCGGAACATCCGAACATCACACCTGCGGAACAGGTACAGGATGGCAACAACAACTGCCCGTGTTACACAAGGAACGCAAAATCCCCACATCAGTGCTCAGACTGTCTGCAATAGGCTGAGAGAGGCTAGACTGAGGGCTTGTAGGCCTGTTGTAAGGCAGGTCCTCAACAGACACCACTGGCAACAACGTCGCCTATGGGCACAAACCCACCGTCGCTGGACCAGACAGGACTGGCAAAAAGTGCTCTTCACTGATGAGACGCGGTTCTGTCTCACCAGGGGTGACGGTCGGATTTGCGTTTACCGTCGAAGAAATGAGTGTTACACCAAGGCCTGTACTCTGGAGCGGGATAAGTTTGGAGTTGGAGGGTCTGACATGGTCTGGGGCAGTGTGTCACAGCGTCCTCGGACTGAGCTTGTCATTGCAGGCAATCTCAACGCTGTGATTTACAGGGAAGACAACCTCCTCCCTATGGTACCCTTCCTGCAGGATCATCCTGACATGACCCTAAAGCATGACAATGCCACCAGCCATACTGCACATTTTGTGCGTGATTTCCTGCAAGACAGGAATGTCGGTGTTCTGCCATGGCCAGCGAAGAGCCCGGATCTCAATCCCATTGAGCACGTCTGGGACCTGTTGGATCGGAGGGTGAGGGCTAGGGCCATTCCCCCTAGAAATGTCCAGGAACTTGCAGGTGCATTGGTAGAAGAGTGGGGTAACACCTCACAGCAAGAACTGGCAAATCTGGTGCAGTCCATGAGGCGGAGATGCACTGCAGTACTTAATGCAGCTGGTGGCCACACCAGACACTGACTGTTACTTTTGATTTTGACCCCCCATTTGTTCAGGGACACATTATTCCATTTATGTTAGTCACATGTCTGCGGAACTTGTTCAGTTTATGTCTCAGATTTTGAATCTTGTTATGTTCATACAAATATTTACACATGTTAAGTTTGCTGAAAATAAACGCAGTTGACAGTGAGATGATGTTTCTTTTTTTGCTGAGTTTATATTAACGAATTGGCGAGGGCATTAGAACAGTCTGCACCACCAGGCCTCAACCTAGTAGAATCTGAAGTCAAATGTCTACTATTTGCTGATGATCTGGTGCTTCTGTCACCAACCAAGGAGGGCCTACAGCAGCACCTAAATCTTCTGCACAGATTCTGCCAGACCTGGGCCCTGACAGTAAATCTCAGTAAGACCAAAATAATGGTGGTCCAAAAAAGGTCCAGTAGCCAGGACCACAAATACAAATTCCATCTAGACACCGTTGCCCTAGAGCACACAAAAAAACTATACATACCTTGGCCTAAACATCAGCGCCACAGGTAACTTCCACAAAGCTGTGAACGATCTGAGAGACAAGGCAAGAAGGGCATTCTATGCCATCAAAAGGAACATAAAATTCGACATACCAATTAGGATCTGGCTAAAAATACTTGAATCAGTTATAGAGCTCCATTGCCCTTTATGGTTGTGATGTCTGGGGACCCGCTCACCAACCAAGAATTCACAAAATAGGACTAACACCAAATTGAGACTCTGCACGCAGAATTCTGCAAAAATATCCTCTGCGTGCAACATAAAACACCAAATAATGCATGCAGAGCAGAATTAGGCTGATACCCGCTAATCATCAAAATCCAGAAAAGAGACGTTAAATTCTACAACCACCTAAAAGGAAGCGATTCCCAAACCTTCCATAACAAAGCCATCACCTACAGAGAGAAGAACCTGGAGAAGAGTCCCCTAAGCAAGCTGGTCCTGGGGCTCTGTTCACAAACACAAACAGACCCCACAGAGCCCCAGGACAGCAACACAATTAGACCCAAACTAATCATGAGAAAACAAAAAGATAATTACTTGATACAATAACAGACAAACAGAGCAAACTAGAATGCTATTTGGCCTTAGAGAGTACACGGTGGCAGAATACCTGACCACTGTGACTGACCCAAACTTTAAAATTTTTTTTTTATTTTTTAATTTTACCCCTTTTTCTCCCCAATTTCGTGGTATCCAATTGTTGTAGTAGCTACTATCTTGTCTCATTGCTACAACTCCCGTACGGGCTCGGGAGAGCCGAAGGTTGAATGTCATGCGTCCTCCGATACACAACCCAACTAGCCGTACTGCTTCTTAACACAGCGCGCATCCAACCCGGAAGCCAACCGCACCAATGTGTCGGAGGCTACACCGTGCACCTGGCAACCTTGGCTAGCGCGCACTGTGCCCGGCCCGTCACAGGAGTCGCTGGTGCGCGATGAGACAAGGAGA
This sequence comes from Oncorhynchus mykiss, assembly GCF_057628025.1. Classification (NCBI taxonomy): domain Eukaryota; kingdom Metazoa; phylum Chordata; class Actinopteri; order Salmoniformes; family Salmonidae; genus Oncorhynchus; species Oncorhynchus mykiss. The sequence goes on along the minus strand of NC_143030.1, from coordinate 44,023,528 downwards.
TCCCTACCGACCAATCCCTCCCTAACCCGGGACAAGGTACAAATCTGTCGTTCTGCCCCTGAACAGGCAGTTAACCCACTGTTCCTAGGCCGTCATTGAAAATAAGAATTTGTTCTTAACTGACTTGCCTGGTTAAATAAAGGTAAAATAAAAAAAATAAAATAAAACCCGGACGACGCTAGGCCAATTGTGCGTCGCCCCACGGACCTCCAGGTCGCGGCCGGTTACGACAGAGCCTGGGCGCGAACCCAGGGACTCTGATGGCACAGCTAGCGCTGCAGTACAGCGGGAGGCCCGACTGACCCAAACTTAAGGAACGCTTTGACTATGTACAGACTCAGTGAGCATAGCCTTGCTATTGAGAGAGGCCACCGTAGGCAGACCTGGCTCTCAAGAGAAGACAGGCTATGTGCACACTGCCCACAAAATGAGGTGGAAACTGAGCACTTCCTAACCTCCTGTCAAATGTATGACCATATTAGAGACACACATTTCCCTCAGATTACACAGGTCCACAAAGAATTCGAAAAACAAACCCGATTTAGATAAACTCCCATATCTACTGGGTGAAATACCACAGTGTGCCGTCACAGCAGCAAGATTTGTGACCTGTTGCCACAAGGGCAACCAGTGAAGAACAAACACCATTGTAAATACAACCCATATTTATGCTTATTTATTTTCCCTTTTGTACTTCAACCATTTGCACATCGTTACAACACTGTAACTGTAACACATAAGACATTTGTAATGTCATAATTCTTTTGGAACTTCTGTGAGTGTAATGTTTACTGTTGATTTTTATTGTTTATTTCACTTTTGTATATTATCTACTTCACTTGCTTTAGCAATGTTAACATGTGTTTCCCATGCCAATAAAGCCCCTTGAATTGAATTGAATTGAGAGAGAGAGAAGGAAAATAACTGTTGAAGGCTGGGACACATTCCAGTGTGTTAGCTACGACTGGCCGGCTGTGAAGCTGCTCCCGAGACACAAGCAGAGCAGAGATAAGATAAGGAGGTGGGGAAATAAACACACATCCTCAGCTAAACCCCGAAGAACAATAACAGAGTGTGACGGGACACGTGTGGAGCGTGTGTGTGTGATATATCACACATTACCTTTATCACCTAGGTGAGGCTGGAGGCAAGAGACACTTCACAACAACACGTTCTACGGGTAACTGCCAAAATGAAGGAAACACCAAAGTAAAGTGCCTTAGTAAGGCGTTGGGCCACTACCAGCCAGAACAGATTCAATGCAGTGCCTGGAACTCTACAGGTGGGATGCGACACCATTTTTTTCAACGATAAATTCCATCATTTGGTGTTTTGTTGATAGCGGTGAAAACCGCAGTCTCAGGCGCTGCTCCAGAATCTCCCAGAAGTGTTGAATTGGGTTGAGTGACTGAGACACACACACACACACACACACTTTAAACCCCCTATGCTCATTTGAGGCCCCTCTTTCAAACCTATGAGATCTCCTCTTCTAGCCATGGTAGCCACAATAACGGGCAATTTGGCATGTTTATACATGACCCGCAGCATGACGGCATGTTAATTGCTTATTTAACTCAGGAACCACACCTGTGTGGAAGCACCTCAAATCAAATCAAAGTTTATTGGTCGCGTCGACAAATGTTATCGCTGGTGCAGCCAAATCCATGTGTTTCTAGCTCCAACGGTACAGCAATAATACTAAGCATTACAAAACAATACACACATAATCCAAAAAGCATATAGAAAGAAATGAAGAAATATCAGAACGCGCAATGTCAGAATCCGGAAAAAAATGTAGACCTGTATACATACACACACACACACACACACACTGGTGTGTACAGCAGTAGTCACATAGGATCATTCATAACTAAACCTGGCACCATGCGGAGGGGATTTTTTCAACAGCAACAGCAGGGACTGGGAGACTAGTCAGGATCGAGGGAAAGATGAACAGAGCAAAGTACAGAGAGATCCTTGATGCAAACCTTCTCCAGAGTGCTCAGGACCTCAGACTAGTGTTAAGGTTCACCTTCCAACAGGACAACGAACCAAAGCACACAACCAAGACAACGCAGGAGTGGCTTCGGGACAAGTCTCAATGTTCTTGAGAAGCCCAGCCAGAGCCTGGACTTGTCCCCGATTGAACGTCTTTGGAGAGACCTGAAAATAGCTATGCAGTGACGCTCCCCATCCAACCTGACAGCACTTGAGAGGATCTGCAGTGAAGAATGGGAGAAAGTCCCTAAATACAGGTGTGCCGAGCTTGTAGCGTTCTACCCAAGAAGACTCGAGGCTGTAATCACTGCCAAAGGTGCTTCAACAGAGTACTGAGTAAAGGGTCTGAATACTTATGTAAATGTGATATTTCAGTTTTAAAAACCTGTTTGTGCTTTGTCATTATGGGGTTTTGCGTGTAGATTGATGAGGATAAACACCTATTTAATCCATTTTAGAACAAGGCTGTGATGTAACAAAAAGTCGCACTGTACATACTGTAGACGTTATTAAAGTGACCAGTGTTCAATGGATCTATGTACATAGGGCAGCAGTCTCTAAGTTGCAGGGTAGAGTACTGGGTAGCAGGCCTACAGTAAAGCAGTGTCAAGATATGACCAGGTAACAGTGTTACACATTGCTTTTCTTTCTGTCTGCACAACAGGGGGAAGAAGGGAGAGGTTAGAAAGTAAAAGGGGAGTGGGAGAGAGAGAACACTATAATTTAGAGTGAAAAATATATATATAATTATATCCCTCCCTGGGAAAATTACATAGTTTCCAAACATTCTGGTGGGTCTATTTATAATATAATTACGCATATGCGGGCGGGTGTTTTATACCTCCCTGGGCCATTGTGTGCGTGCGTGCGTGCATGTGCACACAGGAGGCTACTCAGACCTCATTACTGTAATAGGTCAATCAATAAGCCCCGCCCCCTAACCCCGCCCTGAAAGTCACTCTGCTGCCATGGCAACAGAAGGGAAGCGCCATGAAAAAAGCATCAGAGAGACAGGAACCATGACACACACACACACACACACACAACCATCCCTCCCTCTCACCCCCATTCTTTCACAGTGTCTCGCTCTCCATGTATTGTCTTACTCGATCACTTTCAGCTAACCGCTAAACCAAACCCGAGTCACAACAACTTTAAGAGATCAGAAATCTGCTCTCCAAAAAAAACGACACACCATTCCACCTACTGTACGTTACCACTACACCCGAGTGTGACGTGAGAGCGCATCAGACAGCTACGTTGATTTAAAAATATATACTTCAATTAGCTTAGCATAGCCGTGTCACTGATGCAACTGCTTAGGGATTTCCCAATGATCCAAAAAGGTTCTGAGAACGTGGTTTATTTAAAGAAACAGTGAGCTACACTATATCTTTCTATGGGATTAACAGAGTATCCTACCCAGTCCCAGTATCAAGTGTTGAACTTGGACAACAGGACAAACACTGAAAGGTTTGATATGCTATCGCTGAATGCGATCGGACATGAGGCTTCACGGTGAAATGTGAAGCTAACGGGAAGCTTGCCTTTCCACCGGCCAATCATCTGCTCCTGTTCTCCCTCTGTCCTCACCTGGTAACCTAACACACGCACATTCCCCATAAGGACATGTTTCTCCCCCTTAGATTAGAGTATTAAAAACAGACCAGGTTACTTATCCAAATACAATAATAAGACCTCTGATCTGCCAGTGAGACACCATGATCTGTCCTGAATATAGCGGCAGTCATAAAAGCAACAAGAAACACCACAATGTAGTGTAAATGCTAGCTCAGGTCAGAAGGAAAAGCTGGAGCTCACAGTAGAGTTCAGAGAAAGATAAAGAGAGAGGGAGAGAGAGAGAGAGAGAGAGAGAGAGAGAGAGAGAGGAACAAAGGGACCGAACGAGAGAGAAAGAAAAGGGGGTTCAGGTTGGGTAAATCGGCTCCATCTGACAAATGTCGAGCACGCCAGACCAGCGTACAGAACTCTGAGCCATCCGTTCAGACACTGGGTCTAATGTATAGCCTACGTGACTACACTGCAACACAACAGTCAAGTGACATGGGTTGTTAAGGACAGACTGTATACTGTATCCCTTTCCTACAGGCGGAGTGTGAAATGTAGCCGTTAACGCCGAGGCTCTTGATAGTTGCTCGGTAGTGCCAGTTAACCATCCATCTGGCAATTTAAGACTTTGCAAGGCTTCGCCCCATCTCTTCGCGTCGCCCCGCCACTTAAGCACGCACTGTTTTCTTAACCCTAACTACCGGTTAGGCTACACCTAGGCTGGGGGGGGAAATGTTAGCCACGTTGAGGTAAGTGCTGCTCGGATCATCCTGTCTAGTTTAGATCATTGTATTAGAACATTTTGTCCCGCATGTTATTATTGGTCTTAGGACTTGCCTGAATGAACGAATGATGGATTGAAATGTTGATGGTGTATATCAAATGTATTTATTCAAATAGACAACCACCCACATCAACACAACTATACTCCCACTCATCAACAGGCATGCACACGGGAGGTATGAAAGGCATATGTGGGGCAGGAATGTGGTAAAAATGGGCCTGATTGTAGGGGGTCATATAAGCATTGCCCTTTTTTTTTTTTTTCACATGCAAAATAGTTCCTATGTGAAAGCAGTAATACAGTCCAATAGACTTACGCTAAGAGCATGTTGGACAAGAGAAAACTTTCAGTGCTATAGTTTCAATTGCTCCGGATAACTGCATTGTCCAGTTAAGTGTGCAGCGCACATTGTGACGACAGACCAAACGCCACGCTTGGGAACTACTAGTAGTACAATCCTCAAACTTCATCCAGGTCCACTGCTGAAAACATGAGACGAGACCACACAGACGTAAACTGGCTCACAATAACCGTCACCGAGAGAGCTCCCTCTTGCCCATCCGTCCTTCCTGCCTTTAACCCCTCCCTCCCTGGCTGTTCCAGCTTCCTCCTCTTCTCTCCTTTACTAAAACACACACACCCTCCTCCTCTTTTTTTCCTCCATCCAAAAACTGCAAAGCACAGTGAAATAAGAGGGAAAGAAAAGGGCGGAGAGAGGGAGGAAGGGAGGGAGAAGAAGGAAAGAGTAGAGAGATAGAGGGAGGTAGAGGAAGGTGCACATTGCAGATTCAGCTATCTACAGAGGTAGGGCAGAAAGCCTTCAACAGCCTGACACACTCCTTGTGGATAATCTTAAAACGCCACACACACACACACACACACACACACACACACACACACAAACACTGGCAGACAGGCGCACACACACACACACACACACACACAAGCATGCACACACGCACACAAACAGGCATGCACGGATGAGTACCGACACACAGTGAGGCGCACAAACAGAGGCTCTCACTCACAACGAACACACACTCTCTCCTGGTGGCATATCCAAATCACATTAGCTCCCTGCCTGCCATCCATCACTCCCACAGACAAAAGCACACACTGGAGAGCCACACAAACTGCATGGCAACACGCAAAACCACACGTAGCGCCTAGACACACATAGGCGAACACACACTTTTGGAAAATCAATAGCCAAAACAGCAGTGTACACACACACACAGACACACACACACACACACACACACCAAGAGAAAAGAACACACACCAACCTGTATTTAAAAACACAAAATCCCCTACATGCATGCATTTACCTTTTCCCCTGCTCTACTGTCTGAGCATACGCACATCAACATCAGAGAAAATCAACAGATCCATGACTGCACAAAGGAAAGAAAAATACCATCTTGGCTTTAAATATTTCAACCGGGCCGAGCTAAGCAGAGGGAGAGCGACATCTTGAGAAGTATTTTTTTTCTGTCTATATCAATCTCCTTTCCCATTAGAGGGGGATGGGCCCTTAACTAAGAGGCTGTGTGTGTGTAATATATGTTTGTGGGGGTGCGTCTTATCTCATGGGGGCCACGTGTGCACGCGTGTCGGGGGTGGGCGTGCTGCTTACCTAATGGGATGTGTGCGTGTGTGTTTTGCCCTTACCTAATGGGCTGTCTCTTAAGGGTGAGGTAATTGGCTGGGAGAGGGGGAGCGGTAGAGGTGGAGGAGAGGAAAACAGAGAGAGAGAGAGAGAGAGAGAGAGAGAAAAAAAAATGTGAGCTATACGTTGTGAGACCATATGTGACCGACTGGCTGGATTCGGTCCTATGTAGAAAAGTTTGAAATTGTGTTATTTTTACATTGGATAAAAGTAGAGTCTGAGAGCTTGACAATGGTAAATCATAAACTACAGTCGAGGAACAATGGAAAAGTAATTCTGCTTTGAAAGTTGATAGTTTTTAAGAAAATGGCCCTTGAATATTTTGGTACACCTACTAGAGAGCTCTTCTTTGTCTACACCCATTCAGCATCGTTCAAACACTCTTAAGCCCCACCCATCTCTTTATTTATGTTTTTTTATATTTTTTGACTAGGGAGAGACGAAGGTCGAGAGCCGCGAGTCCCCCGAAACACAACCCAACCAAGCCACACTGCTTCTTGACACAATTCCCACTTAACCTGGAAGCCAGCCGCATCAGTATGTCGGAGGAAACACCGTACACCTGGCGACCGTGTCAGCGTGCACTGCGCCCGGTCCACCATAGGAGTCGCTAGTGCACGATGGGACTTGGACATCTCTGCTGGCCAAACCCTCCCCAACCCGGACGGCGCTGGGCCAATTATGCGCTGCCCCATGGGTCTCCCGGTCGCGGCCAGCTGCAACAGAGTCTGGACTTGAACCCAGAATCTCTAGTGGCACAGCTAGCACTGCGATGCGGTGCCTTAGACCACTGCGCCACTCGGGAGGCCGCATCTCTTTAAGGATTCACATGTGAGACCAAAAATGTCAAGACTAAAGGTCTATTGTCGCCCAGCATCAAACTTGTTGTTGTCGTTAAGCAAAAGTATTAGGGCTGAACTCATTTAGTTGACTGGTCGATTGTTTGGTCGACAGGCTGTTAGTCACCCTAGATTTCTTTAGTCAAGCAGTAGCAAAATAATCTAAATAACATGGTGTACAAGACACCTGTCTGATTTGCACCGAGTGGACTGATCCATTATGGAGGCCGTGGGCACAGTCCATCAGTTTAAGACATGTGCTACTGAAATTGTATATGGTTATATTACATAAGAACAATGATGTAACACTAATAAAATAAATATTATTATATAACAAATGTTCTTCCTCCCTCGTTCGATAGCGGTCGCTGTCCACGGTTCTGAAACGCATCAGTGTGCTGTTGAATTGCCGTCAATTTCCTAGACCTTGTTGCTATGTGCATAATAGCAAAGTTAACTAGCGTATAGGACAATGCCGCGGAGGCAGCAGCAAAGTTAGGAGATGAGAAAACAACCCTTGCCTTATTGTCTAAGAAAACTGAGGAGAGGAAACCCAAACTTAATTAGGTCTGTAATCAGTAGTCTAACTGTTAAATGTGTGTGGCTTTATAAATCCTCAATATATCTACAGAAATAAGACAGATCCTGCTTCTGTTGCACCAAGCCTCACACAACGAGTAAAGTAAACAATTTCACAAATTTGGCTGTTTTGAATCTTTGCTTTGCTGTAATAAAGGCTTTATACTTTTTTCCCCTCGTTAGAACAGCCTCTGGTATTATTTATTGAAAAGAAATGGTGTTTACACTGTTACAAATTGTTGGGAAAATTATGTATAATAATAATAATACCGCTCTTTTTTCCTGATCTCCTTTTTATGGTTATTATTACTATAATTATTATTATAATAATAACTAACGTCATCATCATTAGTAGGCTTAGTATAGCAGCCTTGTATAACCACCATTGAGCTGTATGCCAAAGAACGCATCCTGTTTAGTCTTAATACCGTAACTTACTTAAGCCTATATTTCAATAGGCCTATAGGCTACTGTATCAATTAATCATTCATTCACGTCATCACACAGCATACGAGTTTTTCATGATTTGAAATGAAATTAAGCATTTTAGTTTTAAAATAAAGCAAGCCTTGAATAATTAGCTTAAACAATAAATAAACTGTTCAATTTCGGGAAATTGCATTCATGACTGAATACGTCTGTTTTTAGTCTTTGCTGTAATAAATTCTTAACAAAAAAAAGGTTACAACAGACTCTCTCGTACGCTTATACTTTATTTAGTGTTGTTTACATTGTTCCAAATCAGCAGCCTGGTGGTCTAAAATAGAATAACTGGTGTATTTTAACACCAATAAACCCATCTGTAAAAATGAATTTAGTGTTTGTCAATCTAGCAAACCAGGCAACTAAAAGGAACTTTCGAAACAATGTTAGTTTCTAGCTTGTTAGCTAGCTAGTTAACGTCAAGTTAGCTGGCTAGCCAGTTTAAATAATAACCATATCATATAGCTGACAATGACATAACTTTATCTCATTTGTATTCATTATTACAGGAAAATAAACTCACAACAAGATCATTATTTACAAGGGAATTATCTTAATAACAGAAAATAGCTTACGGTTGTGAGTGTGACGAAATAAAAGCTGGGCATTCTACCTGTGAATTTTAGAACTTGGACACTCTCATTGGCCTAACGTTATATCCTAATTTGACTTTGGTGCAGGTCATGTTGTTCTTCACATTACGGTCTCTGGTAAACACACACTATATCAAATAAAATCAATGTTTATTTGTCACATGAACAGGATGCAGAAGGTGTTTAGATATGTAGCTAGCTAGCTAGTTAGCTAGCTGGCTAAACAATAGACCATATTCCCAACTCATGACATTACTATCCTGCATGAGTCTGCAGGTAGCTAACCAACTAGGTGCAATGTTAGCTAGCTAGCTTACATGTGGCTATAACTAGCAATGCAAATGGCTCTGGGATCTGAATAATATTACTACACAGATCATACACATTAACATTAGCTAGCTAGCCAGCTAACATTAGCTAGCCAACAGTACGCTTTAACTTGCAATGAAAATGACAAAATTAGAAACATATAATATTGGTAAATTGAGTGTCTTATCTGTATACATGGATGAATGCTTGTCCCTCTCTGTCACGGATGCCATGGTTGCACATAGTTTGAAGATGTAATCCGGAGACCGGTGTTTTATAAAACAGCCTTCTGTGTTCTCCATTTCGACTCCCTCCGCGTATTTGCAATCAAACGCCAGAATTTTCTCCATATCCTTTGCTATCATACTCTGCTTCCACCAGGCATTCCACTGATTTCAAAAATCTTTCAAAAAAGCCATGTAAGAAAGGATTACCTACACATACTGACCAGCTCATTCTATAGACAGAAAGAAGCGTGCTACATGGCAGACCAAGCCGAACTCATCTCTCGACATATCCAGCCCAGCCATTACCTCAGCCAATCATGGCTAGCGGGAAGGTTCCTGTCTTTTTCCGTGGCAGTGTCAACTAGGCTCAAAATGTAACAATTTTATTCGTATTTACAGATGGCACAGTTCACATGTTCCAGAAGGCATTTTTGCCAAAAAATGCAATCTGATAAAAAAAATGTATGTTTATGTTCAGATACCACTTCTGTGAAGTTGTGATGTGCGACATACACATAGTTCTTGAAACGAGTCACCTATGGTACCTAGTGGTTAAGAGCGTTGGGCCAGTAACCGAAAGGTTGATGATTCGAATCCTGAGGCGGTAGGGTGTGAAAATCTGCCATTTTTCCCTTGAGCAAGGCAGATAACCTCCCAGCAACACTTGTTCCACGGGCGCCGATGACATGGGCGTTGATTAAGGCACCCCCCACACCTCTCTGATTCAATGGCTTGAACCAAAATCTAAATCCCGTCCATCTTGTGCCCCCCACATACCCTCCCCCTCGTCATCACTCTGGCCTCCCTTTCCTTTTGCATATCCCTTCCTCCTACCTGTACAAATCCCCATGCTGAACAGTGAATATCACAACAATCCTCAGGTCAAATTACTACTTCATCCATCCCAAAATGGATTACTTCAAATCACCCGATAGACCTGTCAGGGTGCCAACCTCCCTGTGCTGATAGCTAACTGAGCCATGTTTCAGGTGTGTGTGTTTGTTTGACACAAACTCTTTTCCAGAGAGAAAGAGGGGACGCGCTACACTAACTAAATAAACTATTTTAGATGCACTAGAGTGACTCGGCTAGCAGAGATGAGAGACAGAACGCCTGAAAGCAATTAGCTACGACTAAGCTAGCGCGGCACAGCAGACAGTTAAGTCCTCTGCCTGCCAGCCTACCTGCCCGCCTGTGTGCGCACGTGTGCGTGCGTGCATTTGCACATGGAATCAAAGTAGCCAGCGAGAGAGAGGGAGGGAGAGGGCTGCTCTTCTAGTTAGCTCATGAAAGCTTGTTAAATCGGCAGACTCGAGACCCCCTCAAACCGTTTGATGTGTAATGAGACAAAGCATTAGCAGTAAAAAAATAAATGGGCTCCCCCTTCCGCCCTGACGCTCTGCACGCTGGAGCCTAGACCCTCAGTTCCACATCTATTTATACATTCCTTCCCTTCTCTTTCCTTTGGATTCTCTGTCTTTTAACAGGGAGCAGTTTGTGTCATTATGGTAAACAGTCAAAAAGGCTGCATTCCTCTTCTCTGCCTCGCTCGGTCCTTTCTCATGCTCTCAATCTCTCTACCTCCCCACCCCCCCCCCCTCTCCTGCTGTCTCCTCCCTCTCTACCCCTCCCCCTTTCCTTCTCTCTGTGCCTCTCACTCCCTCCCTCCCTCTTGTTCGTTGGGCTACATGCAGCGTGGCACCAATTCATGGGAGTAGAGAGGGACAGAGAGAGAAAGAGAGAAGCGAGAGGAAGACAGAGGGATGGGGGAGACTGGAAAAGAGCAAAGCCAGAGAGTCAGAGAGTGAGAGAACAGAGAGAGAAATGAGAGAGAAAAGGAATGTGAGGAAGGGACAGCAAAAGAGGAATGCGCGCTCCCGATTCAGCGATGGGCGTTCCCTCCCAATCTCCCGCGGGGTCAAAAGTTTACTGTGGTTTAAATTTCACCTTTCCGCAGCCAATCAGAACACAGCGATAGCTGCTGGTGAACTTTGACCCACTCCAAGAACGACTGTATAGATCTGAGGTTCGCCTCTCCATTTCAAAGGTTTTTCCCTCTCTTTTTTCCACCTATTCTCCACAGCTTTTATTGTTTTTATTTCTTTCCGTGTTTATTTGAACGACCCAGACCATATAGGACAGAACAACAGTGTTGCTGATCTAAGGCAGAGTGTGTATTTATTCGGATTTCATTATCCCCGTCTCTAGATAAGTGTTGTGTTCAGAGAAAGAGAGAGAGAGAGAGGGAGAGAGAGAGAGAGTGCGAGAGAGAGGGAGGGAGGAAGGAGAGGGAGGGAGGGTAGAGGGGATCAGAAGCACAAGATCAAAAACCCTTCCTTCTTCTCTCCCCTCCTCACCTCCCTTCTGCCAGAACACATGCCTTGGTATTGACACAGCCCCTGTCTTCATGTTCCTCTTGTGGTCGTTGATAAAAAAAAAAAAACACACACACACACACAACAACTGCAAAGGCACACCCATATCTCTATGCAGAGCAGAGACTGCTGAACGCTGTGTGTGTGTGTGTGTGTGTGTGTGTGTGTGTGTGTCAGTGTGTCCCCCAGCCACATAATACAAAACAGGCACAAACAACCTGAGGGCCCAGCAGGAAAGGGTGGCCAAAGCACTCAAGAGAGTGATTGAAAAAGCTTCTTCCACTTTCCCTAACACACAAGTGGTCATCTCCACCCTGCAAGAATTTCACGAGACTGTGCCTCAAAACCCAATGTCTACCTGGCCCACCACCTCACCCTGGATTTGTGAACTGCCCCTATGACCAGGTCCCCACCTTCAACAGGACCCTACAGGAGCAACAGACACCCCGAGCAGACCAGCAAGACCCCCTTCCGGACCTGCGAGACCCCCCCCCCCGCACCTAGAAGACCCACGCCAGGGGGACCTAAACCCAGACCACAGTATCACCAGCCACAATCCCAAACAGCCTAGACCCCCCCCCCCCCCCAAACAAACCATGGCCACACCCAAAAGTATCCACACACACGTTGACTTTTTCCACGTTTTGTTGTGTTAGCGCCTGAATTTAACATGTAGATTTTGTGTCACTGGCCTACACACAACACCCCATAATAGCAAAGTGTAATTATTATTGTAGATTATTTTTTTTTTTACTATTAAATGAAAAATGAAAAGCTGAAATGTCTTGAGTCAAAAAGTATTCAACCCTTTTGTATGGCAATCCTAAATAAGTTCAGGAGTAAACATGTGCTTAACAAGTCACATGATGAGTTGCATGGGCTCACTCTGTGTGCAATAATAGTGTTCTTTTTGAATGACTACCTCATCTCTGTACCCCGCACATCCAGATAATTGTAAGCTCCCTCAGCTGAGCAGTGAATTTCAAACACACAACCACAAAGACCAGGGAGGTTTTCCAATCCCTCGCAAAGAAGGGCACCTATTGGTAGATGGGCTAAAAAAAAAAAGCAGACATTGAATATCCCTTTGAGCATGGTGAAGTTATTAATTACACTTTGGATGGTGTATCAATACACACAGTCACTACAAAGATACAGGTGTCCTTCCTAACTCAGTTGCCGGAGAGGAACGAAACTGCTCAGGGATTTCACCATGAGAGGTAAACCTGGTTCAGTCTTTTTTCCAACAGACACTGGGAGACAAATTCACCTTTCAGCAGGACAATAATCTAAAACACAAGGCCAAATATACACTGGACTTGTTACCAAGACGACATTGAATGTTCCTGAATGGCCTATGTTAGGACTGTCTAGCAATGGCCAGAGTATTATTTCTTCATCCTATTCTCAATTCATTTGATGATGTTTTTCCCCCTGTTCAGAGAAATTAGTAATTGAAGTTGTTAGGTTTATGTCCTATCATACATCTTGACATGACTAGGTTCTGACCACTAGGTGCTGTTCCTACAATTATTATTATTATTTAAAGAACTCCCCTCCAAATTCACCCATATTGGTTTCCTTACCCTCCAAGCAGTTTATGGATACTGTATTTGTTTGTTTAACTGGACATTGTTTCAAATGCTAACTTGTTAGCATTTGTGGCACAAATCCAATGCAAGTCAATGGTAACTATATTAGCATGTTCAAGCTTCACATCCATTGGCTCTATAAGAAAGAACAAACAGCAAAAACACATACATTATCAATTAAAAATCTTAGAATCAGCTTTTAAAGACTACCAGAACCCACTGGATTCTCCAATTACATTGAATGAACTACAGGACAAAATACAAACCTTCCAACCTAAAAAGGCCTGTGGTGTTGATGGTATCCTAAATTATATGATAAAACATAAAGAACACTAATCAAAATTGGCTACATTTAAACATCATCCTCAGCTCTGTCATCTTCCCCAATATTTGTAACATAGGACTGATCACCCAATCCACAAAAGTAGAAAAATTATTAACTTAAAAATTATTTTTCAACGCTGATACCGATACCGATTATTGGAGGACCCCAAAAAAAAGCCGATACCGATTAATCGGCCGATTTTTAAAAATGTATTTGTAATAATGACAATTACAACAATACTGAATGAACACTTATTTTAACTTAATATAATACATCAATAAAAATCAATTTAGCCTCAAATAAATAATGAAACATGTTCAATTTGGTTTAAATAATGCAAAAACAGTGTTGGATAAGTAAAAGTGCAATATGTGCCATGTCAAAAAGCTAATGTTTGAGTTCCTTGCTCAGAACATGAGAACATATGAAAGTTGGTGGTTCCTTTTAACATGAGACTTCAATATTCCAAGGTAAGAGGTTTTAGGTTGTAGTTAATATAGTATTTATAGGACTATTTCTCCCTATACCATTTGTATTTCATATACCTTTGACTATTGGATGTTCTTATAGGCACTATAGTATTGCCAGTGTAGTATAGCTTACGTCCCTCTCCTCGCCCGTAACTGGGCTCGAACCATGAACACATCGACAACAGCCACACTCAAAGCAGCGTTACCCATCGCTCCACAAAATCTGCGGCCCTTGCAGAGCAAGGGGAATAACTACTCCAAGTATCAGAGCGAGTGACGTTTGAAACGCTATTAGCGCGCACCCCGCTAACTAGCTAGCCATTTCAAATCGGTTACACCAGCCATTAGGCTGATAGGTTTGAAGTCATAAACAGCGCTGTGCTTGCGAAACGCATAAAAGTGCTGTTTGAATGAATGCTTACGAGCCTGCTGCTGCTTATCATCACTCAGTCAGACTGCTCTATCAAATCATAGACTTAATTATAACATAACACACAGAAATACGAGCCTTTGGTCATTAATATGGTCGAATCCGGAAACTATCATTTCGAAAACAAAACGTTTATTATTTCAGTGAAATACGGAACCGTTCTGTATTTTATCTAACAGGTGGCATCCCTAAGTCTAGATATTCATGTTACATTGCACAACCTTCAATGTCATGCCATAATTACGTAAAATTCTGGCAAATTAGTTCGCAATGTTCCAGGCTGCCCAAACTGTTGCATATACCCTGACTCTACGTGCGATGAACGCAAGAGAAGTGACACAATTTCACCTGGTTAATATTGCCCGCTAACCTGGATTTCTTTTAGCTAAATATGCAGGTTTTAAAAAATATATACTTCTGTGTATTGATTTTAAGAAAGGCATTGGTGTTTATGGTTAGGTATAGTCAGTCGTCCAACGATTGTGCTTTTTCGCAAATGCGCTTTTGTTAAATCCTCCCCCAGCGTTGCATCGATTATATGCAATGCAGGACACGCTAGATAAACTAGTAATATCATCAACCATGCGTAGTTATAACTAGCGATTATAATTGACTGATTGTTTTTTATAAGATAAGTTTAATGCTAGCTAGCAACTTACCTTGGCTTACTGCATTCGCGTAACAGACAGTCTCCTTGTGGAGTGCAACGAGAGGCAGGTGGTTAGAGCGTTGGAGTAGTTAACTGTAAGGTTGCACGATTGGATCCCCCGAGCTGACAAAGTGAAAATCTGTCGCTCTGCCCCTGAACAAGGCAGTTAACCCACCATTCCTAGGCCGTCATTGAAAATAAGAATGTGTTCTTAACTGACTTGCCTAGTTAAATAAAGGTATTATTATTATTATTATTTTTTAATCTGCAAAATCGGCGCCCAAAAATACCGATTCCCGACTGTTATGAAAACTTGAAATCGGCCCTAATTAATCGGTCGACCTCTAGTGCACACTACCCACAAAATGAGGTGGATAATGAGCTGCAATTCCAAACCTCCTGCCATATATATGACCATATTAGACACATACACTATATATACAATAGTATGTGGACACCCGTTCAAATTAGTGGACAGGTTTAAAGGTATAAAATCAAGCCCACAGCCATGCAATCTCCATAGACAAACATTGTCAGTAGAATGGCCTGACTGAAGAGCTCAGAGACTTTCAACGTGGCACCATCATAGGATGACACCTTTCCAACAAGTCAGTTCGGCAAATTTCTGCCCTGCTAGAGCTGCCCCGGTCAACTGTTCATCGGGAGCTTCATGAAATGTCCGAGCAGCTGCACACAAGGCTAAGCTCACCATGAGCAATGCTAAGCGTCGGCTGGAGTGGTGTAAAGGTTGCCGCCATTGGACTCTGGAGCAGTGGAAACGTGTTCTCTGGAGTGATGAATCACGCTTCACCATCTGGCAGTCCGACGGACAAATTTGGGTTTGGCGGATGCCAGGAGAACACTACCTGCCACAATGTATAGTGCCAACTGTAAAGTTTGGTGGAGGAGGAATAATGGTCTGGGGCTGTTTTTCATGGTTCGGGCTAGGCCCCTTTGTTCCAGTGAAGGGAAGTCAACGCTACAGCATACAATGACATTCTAGACAATTCTGTGCTTCCAACTTGTGGCAACAGTATGGGGAAGGTCCTTATTTTGGAATGAGATGTTTGACGAGCAGGTGTACACATATGGTCATGTTGTGTATTTCCCTCAGATTACACAGACCCATAAAGAATTCGAAACCAAATCGAATTTTTTCCATATCTGTTATGTGAAATACCTGAGTGCCATCTAGTGTCGCATGGTACACCAAAACGTCTGTACTTTTTCGGTACTAGAACATGAAATACGGTTTGGTACTAGAATGTATTACTTTAGTAATAATCTCACCCAGTCTACTGACTGACAGGGCAACAAGTCTGTCATTCAGAGCAGCCAATGTCCCCATAGTGCTAGAGCACCGTGCCTGCTCCACTTACTCATTGCTAGCTCTAGCCTGCCATGAGCAAACACTGAACGCACTGGGAGCCTTGGCTGCATCGCCACTTATGCTGCAAATACGGTTACATTTTTTTTTTTACCATTGACCTGCCACTGGCATTACACAAAGCCTGTTTGTCCATGTATGCTGATGATTCAACCCTATACACGTCAGCAACCACAGCTAGTGAAGTCACTGCAACCCTAAACAAAGAGTTGCAGTCAGTTTTAGAATGGGTGGCCAGTAATAAACTGGTCCAGAACATCTCTAAAACTAAAGTGCATTGTATTTGGTACAAATCATTCCCTAAGTTCTAGACATCAGCTGAATCTGGTAATGAATGGTGTGGCTGTTGAATAAGTTGAGGAGACTAAATTACTTGGTTTTTACCTTCGATTGTAAACCGTCATGGCCAAAACATGTCGATTCAACGGTTGTAAAGATGGGGCGAGGTCTGTCCGTGATAAAGAGATGCTCTGCGTTCTTTGACACCACACTCCACAAAGCAAGTCCTGCAGGCTCTAGTATCATCTTATCTTGATTATTGTGCAGTCTTTATGGTCAAGTGCTGCAAAGAAGGACCTAGTTAAGCGGCTCCTGGCCCAAAACAGAGCGGCACGTTTAGCTTTTCCTTGTAATCAGAGGGCTAATATCAATACTATGCATGCCAGTCTCTCTTGGCTAGGAATCGAGGAAAGACTGACAGCATTGCTTCTTTGTTTTTATTAGAAACAATGTGTTGGAAATTCCAAATGGTTTGCATTGGCAACTTACACACAGCACTGACACACACACACCTACCCCACCAGACATGCCACCAGGGGTCTTTTCACAGTCCCCAGGTCCAGAACACAAATTCAAGGAAACTTACAGTATTATACAGAGCCATGACTGCATGGAACGTTTTCCACATTTTGTTACGTTACAGCCTTATTCTAATTCTATTATCTTATTCCCCCCTATACACAATAACCCAAAATGACAAAGCAAAAGCAGGTTTTTAGAAATATCATATTTACATAAATATTCAGACCTTTGCTTTGTTGAAGCACCTTTGGCATCGATTACAACCTCGAGTCTTCTTGGGTATGACACTACACCTGTATTTAGGGAGTTTCTCCCATTATTTTCTGCAGATACTCTCAAGCTCTGTCAGGTTGGGTGGGGAGAGTTGCTGCACAGCTATTTTCAGGTCTCTCCAGAGACATTTGAATGGGTTCAAGTCCGGGCTCTGACTGGGCCACTCAAGGACATTCAGAGACATGTCCCGAAAGCCATTCCTGCATTGTCTTGGCTGTGTGCTTAGGGTCATTGTCCTGTTGGAAGGTGAACCTTCGCCCCAGTCTGAGGTCCTGAGCGCTCTGGAGAAGGTTTTCATCAAGGATCTCTCTGTACTTTATTCTGTTCATCATTCGCTCGATCCTGACTAGTCTCCCAATCCCTTCTGCTGAAAAACATCCCCACAGCATGATGCTGGCACCACCATGCTTCACAATAGGGATGGTGCCAGGTTTCCTCCAGACGTGATGCTTGGCATTCAGGCCAAAGAGTTCAATCTTGGTATCATCAGACCAGAGAATCTTGTTTCTCATGGTCTGAGAGTCCTTTAGGTACCTTTTGGCAAACTCCAAGCCAGCTGTCATGTGTTATTGAGGATGGGCCTCCGTCTTGCCACTCTACCATAAAGGCCTGATTGGTGGAGTGCTGCAGAGATGGTTGTCCTTCTGGAAGGTTCTCCCATCTCCACAGAGGAACTCTAGAGCTCTGTCAGAGTGACCATCGGGTTCTTGGTCAGCTCCCTGACCAAGGCCCTTCTCCCCCGATTGCTCAGTTTGGCCAGAGGGCCATCTCTAGGAAAAGTCCTGGTGGTTCCAAACTTCTTCCATTTAATAATGATGTAGGCAACTATGTAATTGGGGACCTTCAATTCTGCAGAAATGTTTTGGTTCCCTTCCCCAGATCTGTGCCTCGACACAATCCTGTCTCAGAGCTCTACTCTAATTCCTTCAACCTCATGGCTTGGTGTTTGTTCTGACATGCACTTTCAACTGTGGGACCTTATATAGACAGGTGTGTGTCTTTCCAAATCATGTCCAATCAATTGAATTTACCACACGTGGACTCCAATCAAGTTGTAGAAACATCTCAAGGATGATCAATGGAAACAGGATGGACCTGAGCTCAATTTCAAGTCTCATAGCAAAGGGTCAGAATACTTACGTAAATAAAGTATTTATGTTTTTTACTTTTAATAAATTGTAAACATCTCAAAAAAACTGTTTTCGCTTTGTCATTAAAGGGTATTGTGTGTAGATTGATGAGGGGGAAAAAAGTAATTCATTCCATGTTAGAATAAGGCTGTAAAGTTACAACATGTGGAAAAATGAAAGGGGTCTGAATACTTTCTGAATGCACTGTGGTGTAAGTGAACAGCAAACCTGGTTTCTAAAAAATGAATAAAGCAACACCTCACGGCACAACGCCTCTCCCACATGTGACTTACTTGTTGTGTGTATGTACTGACATGTACAGTGCCTTCAGAAATAATTCATACCCCTTGACTTATTCCACTTCGTGGGGTTACAGCCCAAATTCAAAAACGAATTAAATATATATTTTTCCTCACCCATCTACACACAATACCCCATAAGGACAAAGTGAAAACATGTTTTTAGAAATATTTCATTTAAGTAAGTATTCAGGAAAGGGGGATACCTCGTCAGTTGTCCAACTGAATGTATTCCATTGAAATGTTTTTTTCACATTTAACCCAAACCCTCTGAATCAGAGAGGTGCGGGGGGGCAAATAACAATAGCGAGGCTATATATAGGGGTTAGCGGTACAGAGTCAATGTGCGGGGGCACCGGTTAGTCATGGTAATATATACTTGTGGGGAGAGTTATTAAAGTGACTTATGCATGGATAATAACAGAGAGTAGCAATGCAAGTAGTCTAGGTAGCCATTTCATTAGATGTTCAGTAGTCTTATGATTTGGGGGTAGAAGCTGTTTAGAAGCCTGTTGGACTTAGACTTGGCGCTCCGGTACCGTGCAATAGTAGAGAGAACAGTCTATGACTAGGGTGGTTGGACTCTGACAATTTTAAGGCCTTCCTCTGACACCGCCTGGTATAGGGGTCCTGGATGACAGGAAGCTTGGCCCCAGTGATGTACTGGGCTGTTTACACTACCCTCTGTAGTGCCTTGCGGTCGGAGGCCAAGCAGTTGCAATACCGGGCAGTGATGTAACCAGTCAGGATGCTCTCGTTGGTGCAGCTGTAGAACCTTTTGAGGATCTGAGGACCCATGCCAAATATTTTCAGTCTCCTGAGGGGGAATAGGTTGTCATGCCCTCTTCACGACACTATTAAATGAATACTTTTTGACTGAAGACATTTCAGTTGATTTTTTCTTTCATAATTTGAAAAAAATGAATCAAAAAACATAATTCCACTTCGACATTATGAGATATTGTGTGCAGCCTAGTGACTAAAAATCTCTATTTAATCCATTTTAAATTCAGGCTATAACAACAAGTCAAGGGGTTTGAATACTTCATGAAGGCACTGTATGTGTAACTGATACATGCACACCCACACGTTAATGTTTTAAATGTATGTCAATTGTAAAGTCTGTAATGTATTTTTTAGTTATGTGCCGGACACTTGTAAGACTAGCTGTCACCAATGGCGTCGGCTAATGGGGACCCTAATCAAATCAAAATCTAAGTTAACAAACTTGAATAACGTAACACGGCATGTACAGTCGTGGCCAAAAGTTTTGAGAATGACACAAATATTAATTTAAGTCTGCTGCCTCAGTTTGTATGATGGCAATTTGCATATACTCCAGAATTTTATGAAGAGTGATCAGATGAATTGCAATAAATTGCAAAGTCCCTCTTTGTCATGCAAATTAACTGAATCCCAAAGAAAACATTTCCACTGCATTTCAGTCCTGCCACAATATGCCAGTTGCCATCATGTCAGTGATTCTCTCGTTAACACAGGTGTGAGTGTTGACGAGGACAAGGCTGAAGATCACTCTGTCATCCTGATTGAGTTCAATTAAGCGCCAGGACCGTCTCCTAAAGTTGATTCAGCTGTGTGATCAGGGCACCACCAGTACAGAGCTTGCTCAGGAATGGCAGCAGGCAGGTGTGAGTGCATCTGCACGCACAGTGAGGCGAAGACCTTTGGAGGATGGCCTGTTGTCAAGAAGGGCAGCAAAGACGCCACTTCTCTCCAGGAAAAACATCAGGGACAGACTGATATTCTGCAACAGGTACAGGGATTGGACTGCTGAGGACTGGGGTAAAGTAATTTCCTCTGATGAATCCCCTTTCCGATTGTTTTGGGCATCCGGAAAAAGCTTGTCCGGAGAAGACAAGATGAGCGCTACCATCAATCCTGTGTCATGCCAACAGTAAAACATCCTGAGACCATTCATGTGTGGGGTTGCTTCTCAGCCAAGGGAGTGGGCTCACAAGAACACAGCCATGAATAAAGAATGGTACCAACTCATCCTCCGAGAGCAACTTCTCCCAACCATCCAGAAACAGTTTGGTGATGAACAATGCCTTTTTCCAGTATGATGGAGCACCTTGCCATAAGGCAAAAGTAAGTAAGTTAAGTTCCTCGGCGTACACATCACGGACAAACTGAATTGGTCCACCCACACAGACAGCGTCGTGAAGAAGGCGCAGCCGCGCCTCTTCAACCTCAGGAGGCTGAAGAAATTTGGCTTGTCACCAAAAGCACTCACAAACTTCTACAGATGCACAATCGAGAGCATTCTGTCGGGCTGTATCACCGCCTGGTACGGCAACTGCTCCGCCCACAACCGTAAGGCTCTCCAGAGGTACGGTCTGCACAACGCATCACCGGGGGCAAACTACCTGCCCTCCAGGACACCTACACCATGTCACAGGAAGGCCATAAAGATCATCAAGGACAACAACCACCCGAGCCACTGCCTGTTCACCCCGCTATCATCCAGAAGGCGAGGTCAGTACAGGTGCATCAAAGCAGGGGCCGAGAGACTGAAAAACAGCTTCAAGGCCATCAGACTGTTAAACAGCCACCACTAACATTGAGTGGCTGCTGCCAACACACTGACTCAACTCCAGCCACTTTAATACTGGAATTGATGGGAATTGATGTAAAAATATATCACTAGCCACTTTAAACAATGCTACTTAATATAATGTTTACATACCCTACATTACTCATCTCATATGTATATACTGTACTAGATACCATCTACTCCATCTTGCCTATGCCGTTCTGTACCATCACTTATTCATATATCTTTATGTACATATTCTTTATCCCTTTACACTTGTGTATAAGGTAGTAGTTTTGGAATTGTTAGGTTAGATTACTCGTTGGTTATTACTGCATTGTCGGAACTAGAAGCACAAGCATTTCGCTACACTCGCATTAACATCTGCTAACCATGTGTATGTGACAAATACATTTGATTTGAACTTTGATTTGATTTGATTTAGTATCCAGCTTTATAGGCCAACTTAACTTGCTAGCTTACAGCTGAAGCCAACATAAATTCACTACACTAGTAGCTTGTTTGCAAACCATAACGCAAAAGATCTACAAGATCTTCAGTTTCTTGGCAATTTCTAGCATGGAATAGCCTTCATTTCTCAGAACAAGAATAGACTGACGAATTTCAGAATAAAGTTATTTGTTTCTGGCCATTTTGAGCCTGTACTCGAACCCACAAATGCTGATGCTCCAGATCCTCAACTAGTCTAAAGGCCAGCTTTATTGCTTCTTTAATCAGGACAACAGTTTTCAGCTGTGCTGACATAATTGCAAAAGAGTTTTCTAATGATCAATTAGCCTTTTAAAATGATAAACTTGGATTAGCTAACAAAACTTGCCATTGGAACACAGGAGTGATGGTTGCGGATAATGGGCCTCTGTACGTCTATGTAGATATTCCATTTTTAAAAATCAGCTGTTTCCTGCTACAATAAAAAGTGATTTACAACATTAACAATGTCTACACTGTATTTCTGATCAATATCATGTTATTTTAAAGGACAAAAAAAAAATTGCTTTTCTTTCAAAAACAAGGACATTTCTAAGTGGCCCCAAACTTTTAAACGGTAGTGTATATATTCAAAAATATAAATAAAAAGTAATGATATTGAACTGAAAAGACCTGTCTGGAACAAATGCTATTCTGAAGGCTAATTAACCCTTCTTTTTTTGCCGTAGTATCATTTTGGTATTGGGTATCGTGACAGTATCGAGCATTGTGATACTTAACCTGGTATCAAAGTCAAACGTCGGGTATCGTAACAACACTAATGCCACCACAGCTGCACCATTTGTCACCTGTTGCCACAAGAAAAGGGCAACCAGTGAATCACATTATTTTTTTATTTTTTTCCCATTTTGTACCTCAACTACCTGCACATTGTCACAACACTGTACATAGCCATAATATAACATTTGAAATGTTCTTTATGTTCTCTACTCTTTTGAAACTTATAAGAGTGTAATGTCTACTGTTCATTTTTGATTGTTTATGTCCCTTTTTCTTATCATCTATTCACTTTCATTGACAATGTAAACATATAACATTTCCCATGCCAATAAAGTCCTTTGAATTGCCAGAGAGAGAGAAAGACGAGTGGGGGAGGATCAGAAGCACAAGATCAACAACCCCTCCTCCCTCCTCCTCTCTTCTGCCAGAACACATGCCTTGGTATTGACACAGCCCCAGTCTTCATGTTCCACTTGTGGTTGTTGATAGAAAATACATACATAACAACAACGGCAGAGGCACACCCATATCTCTATGCAGAGCAGTGACTGCTGAACAGTGTGTGTGTGTGTGTGTGTGTGTGTGTGTGTGTGTGTGTGTGTGTGTGTGTGTGTGTGTGTGTGTGTGTGTGTGTGTGTGTGTGTGTGTGTGTGTGTGTGTGTGTGTGTGTGAGAGAGAGAGAGTGAGACAGAGAGAGAGAGAGAGAGAGGGAGTGAGAGAGGAGGAGAGAGGCTGGCTGCAGTTAGATTATAGCCTCAGTAAAGGAAGGGGAGGGGCAGCTTGGCAAATAGAGGGAGCAGAGCATACAGACAGACAGGGAAGAGTCAGGAATGGCTGGGGCTAAGCAGTACGCCTACAAGCCTCATGAAAGTGGGAGTACAGGAGTTGTGTGACTGTGTGTTTAATGACCATGCTTAGTACTAAGCAGGGTTGAGCGATATTACGATAGCATAGTCTGTCGACGATGATTGACAGCCATTGTCGATGGTGATGACATCGTGATGTGACAGACAATGCTTTAACCACTGTAAAGAATGGATTCTCGCAACACACAGCAGGGCAGCACACAAGTGACATTGAGTAATTTGCCGATTCCTATAGCCTATTTCAATTAATATGTGATACAGAATGCAAAAGAGGAATGTAGGCCAGACTACGATGGTATTTGACAGTCTTTTATGTTTTTTAATAATAAAGGTTCTACATTTGCTTTATGAGTAGTGCGTGGCCCTATGGTGGCAACACATACATTCTAAGTAATTTCAACGGGTCTTTCTCCATTCTGATTGTTTTAATCTGTTCAATTGAATAAAACAAATCTTTTCACCATTTTCATCAATTTTCGCATTTCAAGCAC
The DNA here is from genome assembly GCF_057628025.1 of Oncorhynchus mykiss. NCBI lineage: Eukaryota > Metazoa > Chordata > Actinopteri > Salmoniformes > Salmonidae > Oncorhynchus > Oncorhynchus mykiss. The sequence goes on along the minus strand of NC_143030.1, from coordinate 43,999,603 downwards.
TCATTTCAGATCATTACCACACTGCCACGTTGGGGCAAACAATCTATTTCTAATCGAATGTTGCAATTGCGATTTGACTTCGAATAGTTGTTCTAATTCTATAGTTACAATATAATAGTGGGTACTTTGAATACAGTGTTGTTTGATATGACAACAAATTAAAATGCCAGAGTGGAGTTATTGTGACAGGGTAGGAATCAAAGTGTTGATAAGTGTTTCCTGTTGGACCCTATAATCTTTGGCTACATTAAATGTTTTCACTTAGCTACTTAATGTAGCTAACATATTCATGCTTTGTGTATCCCGCTTTGATTTAGATGATACTATTGCAACATGCTGGTTTAGGTCTACACCATCACGGGTGTTATCAGACTGTATAGGTAATTAAGTTGGCTCTGACTCAGTACATGTATTAGCTAGCTAGCTAGATAGCGAGCTAGCCAGCTAACTAGCGATTAGCATTAGCGGCTAACAAGATTTTAGGCCCAACTTGCTAAGAAATGACAAACTAGCTGTTTACAGATGTAAGAAACACAAACTAATAGTGTAATTATATAATGCTAGTAGATGTATATTAAGAAGCAACGTGAAAAGAGCATCCTTGTTATCAACATTGTTGCATTCGCTGCATTGACCATGCAGACTGAATATAGGTATCTCGTGGTCGAGGAACAATAAATGCGCTCCTTGAGTGACAGGGATAGTTCTGTGTGGAAAGCGGCAGGGAGAGAGAGAGAGAGAGAGAGAGAGAGAGAGAGAGAGAGCGAGCAGAGTGGTGACAGCAAAGTAAACTATAAAAATGGATGTTACACAGCGTATCACATTTAACCAAACGTTCAAATACCGTTACAGAAGGTAAAGTAAAAACCCAAACCGGTCCGTGCATCAATTCCTTTGTATATCGTAAAATACGGTATACATCCCAGCCCTATGCCAGACAGAGCGGAGAATTTTACCAAAGCAGTGCAAAATCTACAGTCAGAAAATATTTTCGCTCTCCCTCTCGCACCCTCCCCATGCTCAAACAAGCCCTGCTCAAACATATCAGAGCCAGTTTATCAAGGTCCGGTTGAGCAGCTCATTTCTAAAATGTGGGTTGTTAAGAGGCGGGCTGGAATAAAAGCCTGCACACCCATTAGTTCTCCTGGAGGATAGGTTGACCACCCTTGATGTAAAACATTGTAAAATTACAACCAAAAATGTTTTATGCCTTTTGAAATAATTCACTTATTCAATATATCAAAGAGCAATTGCTTATGTTAGGCTACAAATATATAACTTAAGCAAGCCCACACATTTTCTTCAGGAAATGTACCTCTTCGAGATTAGTCATATTTATTTTAGCTACCTTGGAAGTGTTTACTATGCAGGCTGACTAGCATGTATTGAGTAGCAATGTCCCATACATTGGAAGCCTCATTCGTATGACTCACCGTCACCGTGATTGAACTAAATCCCAACAAATACAATGTCGAAGTGAATCGTTCATTTAGTAAAAAAAATAAAAATGTTTAAAGAACATCCACTTTGTATGGCCTTATTTGCAAGTGTGGGTGGAAAGTTTTGAATTGCCTACCAAGTTATTAGTCTGTTCTCTGTTCATGACCGTACGAACCGTGGAAACGTTTGATCAAAGACAGTACAGTATGAAAATAGGCTGAAACTGCTCCTCCATCAGAAATCCCAGTTCACACTTGGTAGGCGATGTCATGGCGACGTTGGCGAGCTAAGCTCATGCGTAGTAACACATCATTGGGTCTAACAGTCAAGTCAAAGGCTCTCCTTTGGAATATAGTTGTTTGTGACAAATAAAAATGAGTCAGTTTTTCACTTTGGATAGACTTTACTTGACAACCAGGGTCATAACATGTTATGACATAGTCATAAACGTGTCGCAACAGCTGACAAACTGTCATAATATCATCATAATACTGTCATGACCCATATATTTACACCTGTTGTGACATACGCTACACAGTGTATTTCAAAAATTCTAGGAATTCTATAATGGTTTAAAAAACTATTCAGTGTTTTGTTGAAGCACCTTTGGCAGTGATTACAGCCTTGAGTCTTCTTGGATATGACGCTACAAGCTTGGCACAGCTGTATTCTTCTCTGCTGATCCACTCAAGCTCTGTTAGGTTGGATGGGGAACGTCGCGCACAGCTATTTTCAGGTCTCTCCAGAGATGTTTGAATGGGTTCAAGTCCAAGCTCTGGCTGGGCCACTCAAGAACATTCAGAGACTTGTCCCAAAGCCACTCTTGCGTTGTCTTGGCTGTGTGCTTAGGGTCGTTGTTCTGTTGGAAGGTGAACCTTCGCCCCAGTCTCAGGTCCTGAGAGCTCTGGAACAGGTTTTCATCAAAGATCTCTCTGTATTTGGCCGTTTGTCTTTCCCTCGAGCCTGACTAGTCTCCCAGTCCCTGCCTCTTGAAAAACATCCCCACAGCATGATTCTGCCACCACCATCCTTCGCCATAGGATTGGTGCCAGGTTTCCTCCAGACGTGACGCTTGGCATTCAGGCCAAAATTGTTCAATCTTGGTTTCATCAGACCAGAGAATCTTGTTTCTCATGGTATAAGCGTCCTTTTGGTGCCTTTTAGCAAACTCCAAGCGGGCTGTCATGTGCCTTTTACTGAGGAGTGGATTCCGTCTGACCACACTACCATAAAGGCCTGATTGGTGGAGTGCTGCAGAGATGGTTGTCCTTCTGGAAGCTTCTCCCATCTCCACAGAGGAATTCTGGACCTTTGTCAGAGTGACCATCGGTTTCTTGGTCACCTCTTCTCCCCCGATTGCTCATTTTGGCCCCGCAGCCAGCTCTAGGAAGACTCTTGGTGGTTCAAAACTTCTTCCATTTAAGAATGATGGAGGCCACTATGTTCTTGGGGACCTTCAATGCTGCAGACATTTTTGGCACCCTTCCCCAGATCTGTGTCTCGACACAATCCTGTCTCGGAGCTCTACGGACAATTCCTTCGACCTCATGGCTTGGCCTTTCCAAATCATGTACAAACAATTGAATTTACCACCGGTGAATTCTAATCAAGTTGTAGAAACATCTCAAGGATGGTCAATACAAACAGGATGATCAATAGAAGCAAGATGCACCTGAACTCAACTTCGAGTCTCATAGCAAAGGTTCTGAATACTTATTTAAATAAGGTATTTTTTGTTTTTCATTCTTTATACATTTGACAACCTGTTTTCGGTTTGTCATTATGGGGTATTGTGTGTAGGTTGATTGGCGTCACCCCAGGTGAGATGGCACCATTCTCACCCAGAGTCCTCTGTTGTACATGTGTTTGTGTCTGTCACTTTTCCTGAGTTTTCCCCGCATTCCCAGCATAAGGCATAGATTCAGGCGCGGCTGGGAATTTCATTGATAGAGCGTTAGCTCATAGTTTAGAGACCCCTATTGTTCCCGTGGATGTGCCTTTCCCCGTTCACGCCTTAGATTGTCGACAATTAGGGTCAGGGTTAATTCAGGAGGTCACCGCTCCTTTGGGTATGGTATCCACTTCACCCGTCTCCTCTAATTTATTTTTTGTGAAGATGAAGGAGGGAGGTCTGCGTCCGTGTATTGACTACCGGGGTCTAAATCAGCTCACGGTAAGGTATAGTTACCCGCTACCGCTCATAGCCACAGCGATAGAGTCAATGCGCTTCTTCACCAAACTAGATCTCAGGAGCGCTTCCAATCTGGTGCGTATCCGAGAGGGAGACGAGTGGAAGACGGCCTTCAGTACCACCTCTGGGCACTATGAGTACCTCATCATGCCGTACGGATTGATGAATGCATGAATGATGGATTGTAGATGAGAAAATTTCAGGGACCTGCACGGGCAGGGTGTAGTGGTGTATATTGATGACATTTTGATATACTTTGCTACATGCGCCGAGCATGTGTCCCTGGTGCGCAAAGTGCTTGGTTACCTGTTGGAGCATGATCTGTACGCCAAGGCTGAGAAATGCCTGTTCTTCCAACAGTCCGTCTCCTTCCTAGGGTAGGAGCTATGTGTCTGTACCCAGCTGTCTGTACTCATGCTGTGGGGATGTTTTGTCTGCTATCGGCTGATCTATCTACATGTCACCCTCCCCTGGTCATCCTGGGATCGGTTGGACGGTGCTCTGTTTTAGTGGGAAGTACTGGTGGCCCACTTTAGCTAAGGACCCAGCACCCAGTGCAAGGCTCCTAGACACCTGCCCCGAGGTAAGTTACAACCCTTACCCGTTCCACAACGGCCATGGTCGCACCTGTCGGTGGATTTCCTAACCGATCTTCCACCTTCACAGGGTAACACCACGATCCTGGTCGTTGTGGATTGTTTTTCTAAGTCCTGTCGTCTCCTCCCTTTGCCTGGTCTTCCTACGGCCCTACAGACTGCGGAGGCCCTGTTTCCATACGTCTTCCGGCACTATGGTGTGCCTGAGGATATAGTGTCTGATCGGGGTCCCCAGTTCACGTCAAGGGTCTGGAAGGCATTCATGGAGTCTGGGGGTCTTGGGCAGACTTACCTCAGGGTTTCACAGGTGGAGAGAATAAACCAGGATGTGTGTAGGTTTCTGAGGTCTTATTGCCAGGACCGGCCGGGGGAGTGGGCGGCGTTCGTGCCCTGGGCAGAGATGGCCCAGAACTCGCTGGGTCACTCCTCCACTAACCTTTCTCCCTTTCAGTGTGTATTGGGGTATGAGCCGGTTCTGGCTTCTAGGCATCAGAGTCAGACCGAGGCTCCTACGGTGGACGACTGGTTCCAGCGTGCGGAAGAAACATGGGACGCCGCCCATGTCCACCTTCAGCGTGCCGTACTGTGCCAGAAAGCGCAGACCGTCACCACAGTGAGGCCCCGGTGTTCTCACCGGGGGACAGGATCTGGCTCCCGATCCGAAACCTGCCCCTCCACCTGCCCTGTCGGAAGCTGGGTCCGTGGTTTGTGGGGCCACTTAACGTCCTGAGGAGAGTGAACGAGGTATGTTATAGGTTACAGCGTCTCTCCTCAGGCCGGTGGTGGCTGGCCTGCTCCAGGAGTCTGAGGTTCCTGTGCCCCTCTTGGGGGCCCCAACGTACTCCGTTCGTTCCATACTGGATTCGAGACATTGAGCGAGGGGCCTTCAGTACCTCGTGGACTGGGAGGGGTATGGTCCGGAGGAGAGATGCTGGGTTCCAGTGGAGGACGTGTTGGATCCCTCCATGCTGCGAGATTTCCACCGTCTCCATTCGGATCGCCCTGCGCCTCGCCCTCCAGGTCGTCCCCGAGTTTGGTGCCGACGAGAGCCGCGCATCTGTCACGACTTCCACCGAAGTCGGTCCCTCTCCTTGTTCGGGCGGTGTTTGGCGGTCGACGTCACCGATCTTCTAGCCATCACAGATACATTTTTCATTTTCCATTGGTTTTGTCTTGTCTTCCTTCACACCTGGTTCCGATCCCATCAATTACACATTGTGTATTTAAACCCTCTGTTTCCCATCACGTCCTTGTCGGGGATTGTTTGTTTGTATGTTTGTGTATTATGTATTGGTGTGCGACGGGTTCTTGTACACACTTTTACTGATCTTGTAATTTTGGTTTTGGCGTTTTGTTAAGTCTTTTAAACAACTCCATTTATACCAAGTTCGATTCTCCTGCCACCAACACACACGCTATTACAACATTTGCTCGCAGGCCAGGTAGACTGGGCCTACATCTATGCATAATCACGTGCGCGTCCTTACTCGACATTGTCAGGAGCGCTGCAAACAAAAGACAATGAATAAATGGAATGAGATAAACCAAAAACGTGTTCCTCACAAGTGTAACCTAGGCTGTGCGGTCCGCAATGAACGTGTCCACTCCAACAATGTCAACGGCGAAAGACTGGAATAATAATATATTTCACCCATCAACAGAAATTACCATAAGCAAACAAACATTGTAGATTAGAAATGATGTGAATTAATGGTACATGTAAAATTGGTGATACTGTTGTGCCAGCCCCGCAATGGATTAGTCCCCTGAGACAGGCGTCAATCAGACAGGATGTCCCATGTGCCATATATATATATATATTTGCGACTGCTTGACCAACGGCCGATCGACCAAACAATCGACCGGTCGACTAAATGGGGTCAGCCCTAATGCAGTGACAGATCTCCTTACAACACCTCTCCTCACCGAGGAGTGCTTTAAAATGGTGGCTCCCCACCCCCCCTGTTCACTCTCAGTAGCCTCTTTCTTTTCTTTTCTCTCACTTTTCTCCTCATTACAGGATAGCCTTTGCCCTGCTCTGGTGTCAGGCAGAGTGTCTGTGGGTTGTTTTTGTTCCAGCGTGGAGTTTAGGAGAGAAGGAAGGGGTGGGGGTGGGGGGGGGTGAAACAGTGTTGTCAGTCCGAGCAGAAACAAATGTAAGTGTGTAAAGGTACGTGTGTGTGTGAGAGTGAGTGAGTGTGTTGCCATTGCTACTCACCCTACAAACCCACACTTACACAAAGTCCCTTGACCACTGCCAGTTGCCCACTATCCTGTGAGGTCAAACTTCCTGCCCAATGCAGCAGATGCAGTGTGGACATCTGTGCAGAATGGTGTGTTGGTATGCGTGTGTGTTGCCAGTCCAGACAGAGAGTAATGAGAAACACACACACACGCACATAGAAAACAATGACATACTTAACCCCACAAACATGGCCAGAACGACAACCAAATAAAAGGTGTGCTATTGAAACAGTTATTTGATCTTTAACTGATATGAACATGTAATATCGTCAAACAGTGAAGGGTGTAAACACACACACACACACACACAGTTCAAAATATGAAATATTAATTTAGGACATGCTTGAGCAGCCCCACCTCGAACGGCCAAAATAAAGGGGTGTTTTGCAAAAGGCCTGTTTGAAAATGCAATAATTGAATGTGAAATGGATCACCCATTCTTCCTGTTCCTTCGAACTTCAGACTCCAAGCCCATTACCTAAAACCAACAGCTCCTTCTCTACTTTCCTTCCCCGTCAACCCCCCCGTCAACCTCTCCGTCAACCTCTCCGTCAACCTTCCCGTCAACCACCCCGTCAACCTCTCCGTCAACCTCCCCGTCAACCTCTCTGTCAACCTCCCCGTCGAGCTCCAATCTGTCCATTAAGTAGAAAAATGTATAGAATAGAATGACAGTTCTATGCAGCCTATTTCTACAGTCAGAGCTAGAGGTCGACCGATTAATCAGAATGGCCGATTAATTAGGGCTGATTTCAAGTTTTCATAACAATCGGAAATCTGTATTTATTTATTTATATTTTTTATACCTTTATTTAACTAGGCAAGTCAGTTAAGAACACATTCTTATTTTCAATGACGGCCTAGGAACGGTGGGTTAACTGCCTTGTTCAGGGGCAGAACGACAGATTTTCGCCTTGTCAGCTCGGGGGATGCAATCTTGCAACATTACAGTTAACTAGCCCAACGCAATAACGACCTGCCTCTCTCTCGTTTCACTCCACAAGGAGACTGCCTATTACGCGAATGCAGTAAGAAGCCACTGTAAGTTGCTAGCTAGCATTAAACTTATCTTATCAAAAACAATCAATCAATCATAATCACTAGTTAACTACACATGGTTGATGATATTACTAGATATTATGCTTTTCAACCAATCGCTGCCTGCACCCGCATCCCCGCCTAGCATCACCACCCTGGATGGTTCCGACCTAGAATATGTGGACATCTATAAGTACCTAGGTGTCTGGCTAGACTGCAAACTCTCCTTCCAGACTCATATCAAACATCTCCAATCGAAAATCAAATCAAGAGTCGGCTTTCTATTCCGCAACAAAGCCTCCTTCACTCACGCCGCCAAGCTTACCCTAGTAAAACTGACTATCCTACCGATCCTCGACTTCGGCGATGTCATCTACAAAATGGCTTCCAACACTCTACTCAGCAAACTGGATGCAGTCTATCACAGTGCCATCCGTTTTGTCACTAAAGCACCTTATACCACCCACCACTGCGACTTGTATGCTCTAGTCGGCTGGCCCTCGCTACATATTCGTCGCCAGACCCACTGGCTCCAGGTCATCTACAAGTCCATGCTAGGTAAAGCTCCGCCTTATCTCAGCTCACTGGTCACGATGGCAACACCCATCCGCAGCACGCGCTCCAGCAGGTGTATCTCACTGATCATCCCTAAAGCCAACACCTCATTTGGCCGCCTTTCGTTCCAGTACTCTGCTGCCTGTGACTGGAACGAATTGCAAAAATCGCTGAAGTTGGAGACTTTTATCTCCCTCACCAACTTCAAACATCAGCTATCTGAGCAGCTAACCGATCGCTGCAGCTGTACATAGTCTATTGGTAAATAGCCCACCCATTTTCACCTACCTCATCCCCATACTGTTTTTATTTATTTATTTTTCTGCTCTTTTGCACACCAATATCTCTACCTGTACACGACCATCTGATCATTTATCACTCCAGTGTTAATCTGCAAAATTGTAATTATTCGCCTACCTCATGCCTTTTGCACACATTGTGTATAGACTCCCCCTTTGTTTTCTACTGTGTTATTGACTTGTTAATTGTTTACTCCATGTGTAACTCTGTGTTGTCTGCTCATACTGCTATGCCTTATCTTGGCCAGGTCGCAGTTGCAAATGAGAACTTGTTCTCAACTAGCCTACCTGGTTAAATAAAGGTGAAATAAAAAAATGTAAAAAAATAAATAAATAAATAAAAAAAAATTATCTAGCGTGTCCTGCGTTGCATATCATCTGACTGAGCATACAAGCATACTAGTATCTAATTATCTGACTGAGCGGTGGTAAGCAGAAGCAGGCGCGTAAACATTCATTTAAACAGCACTTTTGTGAGTTTTGCCAGCAGCTCTTCGTTGTGCGTCAAGCATTGCGCTGTTTATGACTTCAAGCCTATCAACTCCTGAGATGAGGCTGTTATAACAAAAGTGAAATGGCTAGCTAGTTAGCGCACTAATAGCATTTCAAACATCACTCGCTCTGAGCCTTCTAGTAGTTGTTCCCCTTGCTCTGCATGGGTAACGATGCTTCGATGGTGGCTGTTGTCGTTGTGTTGCTGGTTCGAGCCCAGGGGGGAGCGAGGAGAGGGACGGAAGCTATACTGTTACACTGGCAATACTAAAGTGCCTATAAGAACATCCAATAGTCAAAGGTTAATGAAATACAAATGGTATAGTCCAATAATTCCTATAATAACTACAACCTAAAACTTCTTACCTGAGAATATTGAAGACTCATGTTAAAAGGAACCACCAGCTTTCATATGTTCTCATGTTCTGAGCAAGGAACTGAAACGTTAGCTTTTTTACATGGCACATATTGCACTTTTACTTTCTTCTCCAACACTTTGTTTTCGCATTATTTAAACCAAAATGAACATGTTTCATTATTTACTTGAGGCCAAATTCATTTTATTGATGTATTATATTAAGTTAAAATAAGTGTTCATTCAGTATTGTTGTAATTGTCATTATTACAAATAAATATATATATATATAATATACAGTGCCTTGCGAAAGTATTCGGCCCCCTTGAACTCTGCGACCTTTTGCCACATTTCAGGCTTCAAACATAAAGATATAAAACTGTATTTTTTTGTGAAGAATCAACAACAAGTGGGACACAATCATGAAGTGGAACGACATTTATTGGATATTTCAAACTTTTTTAACATATCAAAAACTGAAAAATTGGGCATGCAAAATTATTCAGCCCCTTTACTTTCAGTGCAGCAAACTCTCTCCAGAAGTTCAGTGAGGATCTCTGAATGATCCAATGTTGACCTAAATGACTAATAATGATAAATACAATCCACCTGTGTGTAATCAAGTCTCCGTATAAATGCACCTGCACTGTGATAGTCTCAGAGGTCCGTTAAAAGCGCAGAGAGCATCATGAAGAACAAGGAACACACCAGGCAGGTCCGAGATACTGTTGTGAAGAAGTTTAAAGCCGGATTTGGATACAAAAAGATTTCCCAAGCTTTAAACATCCCAAGGAGCACTGTGCAAGCGATAATATTGAAATGGAAGGAGTATCAGACCACTGCAAATCTACCAAGACCTGGCCGTCCCTCTAAACATTCAGCTCATACAAGGAGAAGACTGATCAGAGATGCAGCCAAGAGGCCCATGATCACTCTGGATGAACTGCAGAGATCTACAGCTGAGGTGGGAGACTCTGTCCATAGGACAACAATCAGTCGTATATTGCACAAATCTGGCCTTTATGGAAGAGTGGCAAGAAGAAAGCCATTTCTTAAAGATATCCATAAAAAGTGTCATTTAAAGTTTGCCACAAGCCACCTGGGAGACACACCAAACATGTGGAAGAAGGTGCTCTGGTCAGATGAATCCAAAATTGAACTTTTTGGCAACAATGCAAAATGTTATGTTTGGCGTAAAAGCAACACAGCTCATCACCCTGAACACACCATCCCCACTGTCAAACATGGTGGTGGCAGCATCATGGTTTGGGCCTGCTTTTCTTCAGCAGGGACAGGGAAGATGGTTAAAATTGATGGGAAGATGGATGGAGCCAAATACAGGACCATTCTGGAAGAAAACCTGATGGAGTCTGCAAAAGACCTGAGACTGGGACAGAGATTTGTCTTCCAACAAGACAATGATCCAAAACGTAAAGCAAAATCTACAATGGAATGGTTCAAAAATAAACATATCCAGGTGTTAGAATGGCCAAGTCAAAGTCCAGACCTGAATCCAATTGAGAATCTGTGGAAAGAACTGAAAACTGCTGTTCACAAATGCTCTCCATCCAACCTCACTGAGCTCGAGCTGTTTTGCAAGGAGGAATGGGAAAAAATTTCAGTCTCTTGATGTGCAAAACTGATAGAGACATACCCCAAGCGACTTACAGCTGTAATCGCAGCAAAAGGTGGTGCTACAAAGTATTAACTTAAGGGGGCTAAATAATTTTGCACGCCCAATTTTTCAGTTTTTGATTTGTTAAAAAGTTTGAAATATCCAATAAATGTCGTTCCACTTCATGATTGTGTCCCACTTGTTGTTGATTCTTCACAAAAAAATACAGTTTTATATCTTTATGTTTGAAGCCTGAAATGTGGCAAAAGGTCGCAAAGTTCAAGGGGGCCGAATACTTTCGCAAGGCACTGTATATATATATATTTTTTTTTTAAATCGGCCGATTAATCAGTATTGTTTTTTTTGGTCCTCCAATAATCGGTATCGGTGTTGAAAAATCATAATTGGTCGACCTCTAGTCAGAGCACTAGAAGTCCATAGAGGACAGTACATTGAGCAGCATATCTCTATGGCCAAGCAGAGCCATCCATTAGCTGATCAAACTTCAGGTGAATTATAGATGAGATATGTTATTTTTTGTGGACCTCTTGCCCCCTTCCATCACCTCCTCTGTGTATTTCTCTCTTCCTTCTCCCTCACTTTCTCTGCCCTCTGTATGTGTGTCTCTCTCTCTCTGCCCTCTGTGTGTGTGTGTGTGTGTGTGCGCGTGTGTCTCTCTCTGCCCTCTGTGTGTGTGTGTGTGTGTGTGTGTGTGTGTGCGCGTGTGTATCTCTCTGCCCTCTGTGTGTGTGTGTGTGTCTCTCTCTGCCCTCTGTGTGTGGGTGTCCCTCTCTCCGTCTGTGTGTCTCTCCCTCTCCGTGTCTCTCCCTCTGCGTGTCTCTCCCTCTCTCCCTCTGCGTGTCTCTCCCTCTGCGTGTCTCTCCCTCTCTCCCTCTGCGTGTCTCTCCCTCTCTCCCTCTGCGTGTCTCTCCCTCTGCGTGTCTCTCCCTCTGCGTGTCTCTCCCTCTCTCCCACAGCTCTCAGCGTCCTCCCCCAACAGGACGGGTAGCCTACTCTCATCAGAGAGGTCTTTGGGTTTCAAATTTGGGGAAATAACACTAATTGTTTAACATTTTGTCAGGAAATGCATCTCTGTCTCAGGTTCTGCTGTTGTGCAATGGTTGCACAGCCTTTCCTCTACACGGCGCCAGGTTTTCCTGTGTCTACCCTTCTGAAAGGCAAGGCTGTGCTCACTGTGTGTGTCTCTCTCTCTCTGCCCTCTGTGTCTCTCTCTGTGTGTGTCTCTCTGCCCTCTGTGTCTCTCTCTGTGTTTGTCTCTCCCTCTCTCTCTGCCCTATGTGTCTCTATCTCTGCCCTCTGTGTCTCTCTCTCTCTGCCCTCTGTGTGTCTCTCTCTCTGCCCTCTGTGTGTCTCGCTCTCTCTCTGCCCTCTGTGTGTCTCGCTCTCTCTCTGCCCTCTGTGTCTCGCTCTCTCTCTGCCCTCTGTGTCTCGCTCTCTCTCTGCCCTCTGTGTCTCTCTCTCTGCCCTCTGTGTCTCTCTCTCTCTCTGCCCTCTGTGTCTCTCTCTCTCTCTGCCCTATGTGTCTCTCTCTCTCTCTGCCCTCTGTGTCTCTCTCTCTCCCCTCTGTATCGCTCTCTCTCTCTGCCCTCTGTGTGTCTCTCTCTCTGCCCTCTGTGTCTCTCTCTCTGCCCTCTGTGTCTCTCTCTCTCTGCCTTCTGTGTCTCTCTCTCTCTGCCCTCTGTCTCTCTCTCTCTCTGCCCTGTGCCTCTCTCTCTCTCTCTCTCGCTCTCTCTCTGCCCTGTGTCTCTCTCTCTCTCTCTCTCTCTCTCTCTCTCTCTGCCCTGTGTCTCTCTCTCTCTCTCTGCCCGGTGTCTCTCTCTCTCTCTGCACCCTGTGTGACTCTCGCTCTCTGCACCCTGTGTGTCTCTTCACTGCCCTCTCACTCTCTGCCCTCTCTCTCTCACCGCCCTCTCTGCCCTCTCTCTCTCTCACCGCCCTCTCCGCCCTCTCTCTCTTCCCGCCCTCTCTGTCTCTCTCTCTGTCTCTCTCTCACATTTTTAACCCAGTGTGAGAGAGCGAGTGAGATCGTGCTTGGCTAAGCACATACTCTCCACAAGGACTTTCTGGAGACCTGTCACAGAAGTGTGAGTGACAAATGGTTTCTTTTCCTGCTAACATACATGTGTATGACAAGTAGCAGTAGGGCTATTCCACGGTAATGGAATTGCGCTGAGACTACGATTTTTCACTTAAAATGTATAACAAAAAACACTGATTTCAAACTTGAACAAACCATTAATCTCTATACACAAGGAATCCTTTTAACTATTTACACTGTGTGTCCATGTTTTCCAAAAAATCTTAATTATGTGCTCTGAATTAAAATTAAACAATGTCTGCAGAAAGAATGGGGTGCCAGCTATGACATGACACTCTCCCTCTTCGTGAGGGCGAGAAATTTGAAAATATATCTTAAAGACATGGATTTTTTGGTAACAGAATTTCAAATGCACAACATGGCAATGTTTCTTAAGCTTACTAAACTAAATATAAAAGTGTTAGTTGGCTGGGGTGTTTACGTCAACACGATTGTGTTTTGATGCATTTCTAATACCTTTCTCAAGTTTGAGTTCCAAATATCTCTAAGCCCCAGCATGAGTTTTTTTTATGTGAGTGATGTCACAATGCACTCACTGTTCCAAAATGTGATTGTTACGCAACAGGACAGTTAACCCGCGGTGCCTTCAAACAAAGACACGCTGCCTGCTAATTATCTATAGGCTGTGTTTCAACTTGTCAATTTCAAATTATTTTCAAACAAGTTTTATTTTCTTACAACAGTTTGAATTGAGGTATGTTCAGCCTCCTCAGTAATTCCCATAGAAGTAGGCCATTTCACTGTTTCAGGCAATTTAGGTTTGAGGCTTTACCGAGCCGGACAAACTTCTCTTTTCGACGAGAGCCCAAGCACTTCCCCGGTGTTTCCCCAGATCAAGTATGCAGGCGTTTGCGCAGTCTTGCAAAAACTTTTTCCACCTGGCACATTTTTCATATTTTCGTAAAATTTTCATTTTCGTATTCCTTGCAAATAATAACTTTGGACATGTGTGCGTTCCCATCAAAGAAAGTGTCTTATTTTCTGGATATCGTGTTGTCGTTTCTACTGTAGAATACCGTATATATGGAGCATAATGTACTTCATTTTTTATTCACGTCTATTCAGTACGGGTGACAAATCGTTAGGGCTGTCCCCAACTTTAAAAAAAAATATTTTGGTAGACCGAGAGTCGTCTGTGCTTTCGACCAATCGCTTGGTTGAAATTTTAAAATGTGTATTTTTTCATATATATTTTTTCATATACCTTATGTTAGAATAAAATCAACTATATGTAGGCTACTGAGCTTGTCTGATGCTTTAAGCACTGCGATTAAAAATTAAGACACACAAATTACTAAAGAGGGAGCCAGAGATCAATATAGCCTAACCAGAATAACAATAACTGTTCCCACTGCTGCTGGCCTTAGCAGATTTCTGCCGTTATGCTCCTGAAGTTGCCAGTAATAGGCTACACCAGGGTTTGGCAACCTTTTTCCATTTGGAGTGCCAAGTTATCGTACCATTTCTACTGATCCGCGTGCCAGTTATGATTTTCATATGCACATTTTTCATATCGCAAAATCAATGTCATGTGGTTAATCAAAATTCAATCTAAATGAAAGTGACACAAATCTAAAAGTAACTTATATTTCCATTTCCAATATGTAAAAATAGCCTACATAAAGCCAACAAATAAAAACATTGCAGCCCGCAGGTAGAAAATATCTTGATTAAAATAAATATCCTATAAATCACATTGGCTACGCATGGCCTGTCTGCAAGGAACATTCCATCAACTATTAAACTTGGTCCGGTCCAAAGCTCGTGCTAGCAAACTTGCTCCCGCCAATGAGAAGACAGCTGTAGGCTATTTGCCCAAAGAATAAGAAGTAAATCGGGTAGACCTATTTTAGGACGTTTCCAACAGATCAGAGCATGACATTTTTTCCCCCTTTCATGCTGAGTGGTTATCGAAAGGTTGAGAGCTGGAAAGATTGATGGGGGGGTAGCTATTAGCTAATTCATATTACGGTTTGAATGAACACACCCGTGTGTTGGTACTAGAGCTCGACCGATTCATCGGAATGGTATTTTTGGACACAGATTTGGCCGATTTTTTAAAAATGTATTCATTTACACCTTTATTCATCCTTTATTTAACTAGGCAAGTCAGTTAACCTGTTTGGGGTAGGGGGCAACATTTTCACATTTGGATAAATAGCACTCCCAAACTGAACCTAATATATGCATATTATTTTTAGTATTGGATAGAAAACATTCTAAAACTGTTTGAATCATGTCTGTGAGAATAACATTACTTATTTAGCAGGTGAAACCCTGAGGACAAACCATTCAGATTTCTTTTTTTTTTGAGGTCACTGTCTTTTCAATACGTTTTCATGGGGAATCCAGAATTCTAATCGACTTTCCTGCAGTTCCTACCGCTTCCACTGGATATCACCAGTTTGTAGAAATTGGTTGAGGTTTTTCCTTTGTGTAATGAAGAAGTACCATAGATCAGAACGAGAGTCATTTCATGTGTACGCGTAACCAGAAAAGTAGTGTTTGTTTTGCTCCTGTAATGAAAACAGATCATCCCGTCTTCAATTTGATCGATTATATACATTTAGAAATACCTAAAGTTGTATTACAAAAGTTTGAAATGTTTTGGCAAAGTTTACAGGTACATTTTGAGATATTTTGTAGCGGTGTTGTGTAAGTTGGAAGCAGTGTTTTTCTGGGATCAAACGCGCCAAATAAATTGACATTTTGGATATATATCGACGAGATTAATCGAACAAAAGGACCATTTGTGATGTTTATGGGACATATAGGAGTGCCAACAAAAGAAGCTTGTCAAAGGTAAGGCATGATTTATATTTTATTTTTGTGTTTTGTGTCACGCCTGCAGAGATGAAATATGCTACTCTCTCATTGTTTACTGTTGTGCTAACATCAGATAATAGCATCTTATGCTTTCGCCGAAAAGCCTTTTTGAAATCTGACATGTTGGCTGGATTCACAACGAGTGTAGCTTTCATTTGCTATCTTGCATGTGTAATTTAATGAAAGTTTGATTTTTATAGAAATGTGTTTGGATTTGTTGCTCTGCATTTTCCCTGGCTATTGGCCATGTGGGACGCAAGCGGCCCTCCTACCCCAGAGAGGTTAAGAACACATTCTTATTTTCAATGACAGCCTAGGAACGGTGGGTTAACTGCCTTGTTCAGGGGCAGAATTAAAGATTTTTACCTTGTCAGCTCGGGGATTCAATCTTGCAACCTTTCAGTTACTAGTCCATCGCTCTAACCACCTGATTACATTGCACTCCACGAGGAGACTGCCTGTTACGCGAATGCAATAAGAAACCAAGGTTAGTTGCTAGCTAGCATTAAACTTATCTTATAAAACAAAATCAATCAATCATAATCACTAGTGAAATACACATGGTTGATGATATTACTAGTTTATCTAGCGTGTCCTGCGTTGCATACAATCGATGCGGTACGTATTCACGAAAAAGGACTGTCTTCCTGCAATGTGTACCTAACCATAAACATCAATCCCATTCTTAAAATCAATACAAAAGTATATATTATTATAAAAAACGTTTGACATGTTTCTGTGGACATTACGGATACTATTTGGAATTTTTGTCCGCGATGTCGTGACCGCTCGAGCCTGTGGATTTCTGAACATAACGCGCCAAATAAATGGAGGTATTTTGGATATAAAAATAATCTTTATGGAACAAAAGGAACATTTATTGTGCAACTGGGAGTCTCGTGAGTGCAAACATCCGAAGATCATCAAAGGTAAGCGATTTAATTTATCGCTTTTCTGACTTTCGTGACCAATCTACTTGGCTGCTAGCTGTTTGTTATAATTTGTCTACTGAGAGAGATGTCCTTACATAAAGGCTTGTTATGCTTTCGCCAAAAAGCTGTATTGAAATCTGAGGTGGATTAACAACAA
Source organism: Oncorhynchus mykiss (assembly GCF_057628025.1). Classification (NCBI taxonomy): domain Eukaryota; kingdom Metazoa; phylum Chordata; class Actinopteri; order Salmoniformes; family Salmonidae; genus Oncorhynchus; species Oncorhynchus mykiss. The sequence continues at coordinate 43,982,744 of NC_143030.1, read as the reverse complement.
GCTAAGCTGTGTTTTGCTATATTGCACTTGCACTTGCAATATTGCACTGCTGCTATTGCAGCGGGTGTTGGTGAAAATTATCCCGCTAACAGGATGGGTGCATCAAGAAGTTAAAATCAATACATTGAAGTATATATTTTTAAACCTGCATATTTTGCTAAAAGAATTCCAGGTTAGCAGGCAATATTAACCAGGTGAAATTGTGTCACTTCTCTTGCGTTCATTGCACGCAGAGTTAGTGTATATGCAACAGTTTGGGCCACCTAATTTGCCAGAATTATGACATAACATTGAAGGTTGTGCAATGTAACAGGAATATTTAGACTTATGGATGCCACTCGTTAGATAAAATACATAACGGTTCTGTATTTCACTGAAATAATAAACGTCTTGTTTTCGAGATGATAGTTTCCGGATTCGACTATATTAATGACCTAAGGCTCGTATTTCTGTGTAATTATGTTATAATTAAGTCTATGATTTGATATTTGATAGAGCAGTCTGACTTAGCGATGGTAGGCACCAGCAGGCTCGTAAACATGAATTCAAACAGCACTTTTATGCGTTTTGCCAGCAGCTCGTTGCTGTGCTTCAAGCATTGCGCTGTTTATGACTTCAAGCCTATCAACTCCCGAGATTAGGCTGGTGTAACCGATGTGAAATGGCTAGCTAGTTAGCGGGGTGCGCGCTATTAGCGTTTCAAACGTCACTCGCTCTGGGAGTGGTTGTTCCCCTTGCTCTGCAAGGGCCTCGGCTTTTGTGGAGCGATGGGTAACGCTGCTTCAAGGGTGGCTGTTGTGATGTGTTCCTGGTTCGAGCCCAGGTAGGGGCGAGGAGAGGGACGGAAGCTATACTGTTACACTGGCAATACTAAAGTGCCTATAAGAACATCCAATAGTAGTATACTAGAGGTATATGAATTACAAATCGTAGAGCGAGAAATACTCCTATAATTCCTATAATAACTACAACCTAAAACTTCTTACCTGGGAATATTGAAGACTCATGTTAAAAGGAACCACCAGCTTTCATTTGTTCTCATGTTCTGAGCAAGGAACTTAAACGTTAGCTTTTTTACATGGCACATATTGCACTTTTACTTTCTTCTCCAACACTTTGTTTTTGCATTATGTAAACCAAATTGAACATGTTTCATTTTATTTGAGGCTAAATTGATTGTATTGATGTATTATACTAAGTTAAAATAAGTGTTTATTCAGTATGGTTGTAATTGTCATTATTACAAATAAAAAACATGTAAAAAATCAAATACAAATCGTCCCATTAATCGGTATCGGCTTTTTTTGGTCCCACAATAATCGGTATCAGCTTTGAAAAATCGTAATCGGTCGACCTCTAGTTGGTACGTGTCAAAGGGTTAAGACTTTTTCTGGTAGATGTTTTCTAAAACCCCTTTTCCATTTGTTTGACCAGACATCAAAGCCTTTGCTTATTCAAAATTTTTTAGGAAGGAAAATAGTTGAAAACTTCATATGTCCGTTTTTTAAATTTTATATATCGACTCTTAGCGTTCATTTGATATGCTCCTATGAACTTCACATTGGTACTCATGGGTCTTTTTTTTACATGGAAATGACCAGTAGCATTCTCCACCTGTGCCACCCAACCCTCACCCAGTACTCCAGCCAGCCCTCCAGCCAGGGCTGTGACAGTTGAGAGGGAAGTTGGTTGACTTGGTTAGCATAGCGTTAGCTGGCCGGTTTGTTTACTTGGTTAGCATCGTGTTAGCTGGCCGGTCTTGTTTACTTGGTTAGCATACTTGGTTGGTTGCAGAAGAGCAAGGTGAGGTCCATTCAGGCAGGCTACACAGAAACGCACACCAACACGGACACACACAGACTCTTAGATAGTTGATGACAGACACGACCCGCCACCCCCTCAGCTGTACATCTGGCCTTAATGGAATGCACTTAACCATTCACAATAAAAACTGAAACCTAGAAAAGCCCCAAATAAAAAAGTAAGGATGAGCGCCGTTGTCTTGAATGGCATGAAATCAATATTTCAATTCTGTCCCCTTTCTCTCACTAAAGAGTGAAATTCTGTTGTCACTGCCTATTTAATATAACTCGGAGCGACTCAGGGGAATTAGGCCTACTAGTTTAATCTAGCAAGAGAGGAGCGAAAGCTGATGCTACAGAAGTGGGTGTCTACTGTATTTATCAACTCCCAGCTGTACAGTAGAGTAGTTCATGAAGCAGATTGAGGTTAGGTTGATTAACGACACCCACAAAACCACGACAGTGTTCCCCTCCGCGATTAATCTAGGCAAGAGGCTCAGCGCAAAAGCGATCCTTTTGAGTTCTATATGTACTGTTGTCCATGCTCAGCCTAGCCATTTGGAGAAGGAAGAGCCGTGGCTACAGCTGTCCTGTCCACGGGAGAGTTTGGAATCCACCAGCTTGGCAGAGAAGCTGGCATAGATCAGAAATACAATTCTTTACAGTTCGCAGGGAGTGGGGTTATGCACTGAACAGAGGAATAAGGATCTTCCCTCGCTATGAAAATCAGCAGAGTGCTCATCTACTAGATGGCTCTATTTGCTAGAAGACACCGAGGAGAGGAAGAAATGAAAGGACCAGGATGCATAATAAGGAGTGTTTAATTGCCAGTCTCCTGCAGCATTGTAAACTTGTAGAAGAGGATACACAAGTAACTGCCCTAATAATGGAAACACTTGAGTAAATGAGGGATACAAAGTACATTGAAATCAGGTGCTTCCACATAGTTGTGGTTCTTGAGTTTATTAAGAAATTGATATCCCGTCACGCTTAGGGCCATGCATAAAAATGCTGGGGTGGCCTACTATGGCTATAGGATGACAACACCCCCATCCACAAGACACAAGTGGTCACTGAATGGTCACTGAACGGTTTGATGAGCATGAAAACGATGTAAACCATATGCCATGGCCGTCTCAGTCACCAGATCTCAAACCAATTGAGTACTTATAGGATATTCTGGAGTGCCGTCTGAGACAGTGTTTTCCACCAAACGATGGAATTTCTAATGGAAGACTGGAGTCGCATCCCTCCAATAGAGTTCCTGACACTTGTAAAAATCTATGCCAAGGTGCATTGAAGCTGTTCTGGCTGGTGGAGGCCCAATGCCCTATTAGGACAATTTGTTGGTGTTCCCTTTATTTTGGCAGTTACCTGTACATCGCCACACTGTTGCCAGGGTTGGGGCCAGGTAAACAGCGTCTCTGTGACATCACTACGACAACAAAATGACCTCCAAAAGGGGAGGGAACGAGAGACCCATGTTGGATCATAGCACGCTCGGAGGGTTGAGGCCAAGGTAACGAGAGGTGGGGGTGGAGACAGGGAGGGGTGTAGGATCCTGCAGAACCTCGTCTCCCTTCCCTGATGATGATGGATGCTGGTGACAAGATGTACCCGTGAATGGGATGAGGAGGTGGTCACATAACAGCTGGGTTCAGGCAGAGTCAAGTCACTCGCTAGCTGTGCTCCAACCCTTACAAATGTGTGTGTGCGTGTGCGTGTGTGTCGGTTCTTCTATCCTTGTGGGGACCAACAATTTCCAAGGAAAATTATCCATTGTGGGGACACTTCCCACGCTTAGAGGTTAGGTTAGGGTTATAATTAGGGTTAGGGTAAGGGGTTAAAGGTTAGGTTTAGGAGTTAGACTTAGGGTTTGGGTTAAGGTAAGGGCTAGGTTTAGGTGTTAGGGAAAATAGGATTTTGAATGGAAATTAAATGTAAATACCCACGAGTATAGAAGAACATAACGTGTGTGTGTATATGTATGTGTGTATGTGTATGTGTGTGTGTAGGGGATGGAGCTCTTCAACAGATAAACAAGACTCACTCTTTAACAATGGAAATAAAGTTTTTTTTAAAACAGAACCCACTTACACACGCCCCTTTCCGGACTCCTTTAACAAGCATCAGTGTCATACTCATGAAAGTGACAAAATGTGTGCATGTGTGTGTGGGTTGGTTCTTCTATCTTTGTGGGGACCTAAAATCCCCAAATGTCCCCACAAGGATAGTAAAACAAGGAAAATTTTCCCTCGTGGGGAAATTTCCCCACTCCCCTTTGGGACAAAGCATTTTAGCAAAATTTCCACAAAATTGTCATTTATTATTATTATTTTTTACCTTTATTTAACTAGGCAAGTCAGTTAAAGAACAAATTCTTATTTACAATGACTGCCTAGGAACAGTGGGTTAACTGCCTTGTTCAGGGGCAGAACGACAGATTTTTACCTTGTCAGCTCGGGGATTCGATCTAGCAACCTTTTGGTTACTGGCCCAACGCTCTAACCCCTAGGCTACCTGCCGCTGCAACAGTCCCAAAAAGTAATAAACAAAATCCATTTCTAATATTTGTTTCCATTGATCCCCTAATGTAAAGGCCTGAAAAAACATAATTATACAATTATTATAACATTTAATTGGACTTTTTCCCAATTTGATCTTTTTTAGCTATTTCGGTAATGAGAAGACTAAGTGGGGTAAAGGGGATGTTTGAGAATAAGAACCTCATTATGAACATTACCAGTCAAAAGTTTGGACACCTACTCATTCAAGTGTTTTTCTTTATTTTTTACTATTTTCTACATTGTATAACAATAGTGAAGACAGCAAAACTATGAAATAACACATATGGAATCATGCAGTAACCAAAACAAACCAAAATATATTTTATATTTGAGATTCATCAAAGTAGCCACCCTTTGCCTTGATGACAGCTTTGCACGGTCTTGGCATTCTCACAACCAGCTTCATGACCTGGAATGCATTTCAATTAACAGATGTGCCTTGTTAAAAGTTAATTTGTGGAATTTTTTTCCTTCTTAATGCGTTTGAGCTAATCAGTTGTGTTGGGACAAGGTAGAGGTGGTATACAGAAGATAGCTCTGGTAAAAGAACAAGTCCATATTATGGCAAAACAGCTCAAATAAGCAAAGACAAACGACAATTCAACATTCATTTAAGACGAATTTAAGAAATGAAGATCAGTCAATCCGGTAAATGTCAAGAACTTTGAAAGTTTCTTCAAGGTCAATCGCAAAAACCATCAAGCGTTATGATAAAAGTGGCTCTCATGAGGACCGCCACAGGAAAGGAAGATCCAGAGTTACCTCTATTGCAGAGGATAAGTTCATTAGATTTACCAGCCTCAGAAATTGAAGCCCAAATAAATTATTCAGAGTTCAAGTAACAGACACATCTCAACATCAACTGTTCAGAGGAGAATCAGGCCTTCATGGTCGAATTGCTGCAATGAAACCACTACTAAAAAGGACACCAATAAGAAGAAGAGACTTGCTTGGGTCAAGAAACACAAGTAATGGACATTCGACCGGTGGAAATCTGTGCTTTGGTCTGAAGAGTCCACATTTTTGATTTTTGGTTCCAACCGCCATGCCTTTGTGAGATGCAGAGTAGGTGAACGGATTATCTCTGCATGTGTATTTCTCACTGTGAAGCATGGAGGAGGTGGTGTGATGGTATGGGGGTGCTTTGCTGGTGACACAGTCAGTGATTGATTTAGAATTCAAGGCACACTTAACCAGCATGGCTACCACAGCATTCTGCAGCGATACGCCATCCCATCTGGTTTGCGCTTAGTGCGACTATCATTTGTTTTTCAACAGGGCAATGACCCAACACACATTCAGGATGTGTAATGGCTATTTGACCAAGAAGGAAAGTAATGGAGTGCTGCATCAGATGACCTGGCTTCCACAATCACCCGACCTCAACTCAATTGAGATGGTTTGGGATGAGTTGGACCCCAGACTGAAGGAAAAGCAGCCAACAAGTTCTCAGCATATGTGGGAACTCCTTCAAGACTGTTGGAAAAGCATTCCAAGTTAAGCTGGTTGAGAGAGTGTGCAAAGCTGTCATCAAGGCAAAGGGTGACTACTTTAAAGAATATACAGTGCCTTGCGAAAGTATTCAGCCCCCTTGAACTTTGCGACCTTTTGCCACATTTCAGGCTTCAAACATAAAGATATAAAACTGTATTTTTTTTGTGAAGAATCAACAACAAGTGGGACACAATCATGAAGTGGAACGACATTTATTGGATATTTCAAACTTTTTTAACAAAACAAAAACTGAAAAATTGGATGTGCAAAATTATTCAACACCCATTGGGGTGGTGTTGTCCTCATGTTTGACAGTCTGCTGGCGGGGAAGGAGTCTCTCCAAGAAATAGCCATATCACAGTCTGCCGAAATGGACAGTCCAATCAAGAGGATCCTCCTGGATGATGTATATTGGGAGAGAGTGGTAAGCAGCCTAAAACCTATTGCAGTAGCCATTGCACAGACTGAGGGAGACAATGCCATGCTGTCTGATGTTCAGACTCTGCTTGCAGATGTAAGAGAAGAAATCCATACTGTCCTGCCCACTTCACTGTTGCTCCAAGCAGAGGAAATTGCAGTTCTGAAATACATCAAAAAGCGTGAAGACTTCTGCCTGAAGCCTGAAGCCCATACACGCCGCAGCGTACATGTTGGACCCCAAGTATGCTGGCAAGAGCATCCTGTCTGGTGCAGAGATCAACAAGGCCTATGGTGTCATCACTACCGCGTCTTGCCACCTTGGCCTGGATGAGGGCAAGGTTCTTGGCAGTCTGGCGAAGTACACTTCCAAGCAAGGGCTTTGGGATGGAGATGCAATATGACAGTCGTGTCAACATATCTCATCAGCCACCCAGTGGAAGGGACTTTGTGGATCTGAGGCTCTTTCCCCTGTTGCCTCCATCATCCTCCAAATCCCACAAACATCATTCGCCTCAGAGCACAACTGGTCCCTGTTTGGGACCACACACTCCAAAGCACGCAACAGGCTGACCAGAACAAAGATAAAAAAATTGGTGGCCATCCGGGCAAATTTTAGGCTTTGTGAGCCTGACAACGAGTCATACTTAACAAGGTTGGAAAGTGACAGTGAAGATGAGGCCTCAGACTCTGATGTTCAAGAGGTGGACATTGAGGAGGTCCAGGGAGAAGACATGGAAGTCTGAGAGGAAGACAACCAAAGCTTTAGTTTCTAGACTATAATTTTACAGATGTACATTGAAACGTTTTTGGGCGATTCGAAGGATCATTGGGGATCATTCAATATTCCCTTTCTTTTGTTGTTCAGTGAAATCATCCCATGTGAAGAGTCAACTCATTTAATTAAAGTTACGAATTTAACTAAATAGTTGTAAAAAATTATATTGGAAGGATTTAATCATTTGCAATTATGTCTACTTATGATAAAGTAAAAGGTTTATGTTTCTGTCTCCATATGCTATGGTAAATATATCCAATGCAAAAAACATCTAGATTTAAGTGGTATTATTATTAATATATTTCCATTAATTCCCATATATTCCCTTTAATTCCCACGGAAAGTTTACACCTCTGAATATTCCCCAAAATGTTCAACCCTAGTTACTACATGATTCCATATGTGTTATTTCATAGTTGTGATGTCTTCACTATTATTCTACAATGTAGAAAATTGTAAAAAATAAAGATAAACCCTTGAATGAGCATGTGTCCAAACTTTTGACTGGTACTGTATGTGAATAAATTAACTTATTTATTTAAAAACAAATTTGAGTTTTTACAGGAATTTGAAAAAAATTGTTACGGTAAAGAGATGTCCACAGACACTGTTTGTACATTAGGTTTTTCTATCGTAAGATTTTAGAAAATTGCCCGAGAATTTAATCCGGATGCATTTCGGTAATGAGAACTTGGGGTGAAAGTGTACAAAATAAAGCCCAAAACTGGACATCTTTATCCTCAGAATACCAGTTGATTTCTGGAGATACACCATGGCTTCTTAACTCAATTTGCTACAGACAAGTTTAAAATGGATTTAATGAGAATCACCCATCCATATTACCCTACAGTCCAGAAACGAAGGACAATTGTGAAACTCTGGTTCCCCCAACAACCCCTACCTTCTCCCTGGGGCTCAAAAGGGGATGACAGCCTGGGGTTTTCTGACTCTCCACTCTCCACCCCCCCCCCCCCCCCCCCCCCCTCCCCCATCCACCCAACAGGACGCAGCCAGCACTAACAGAAAGAGACCCCACATATCACTGACACTCACAGGCTCATCACTAAGTGGATCTGAATGGAGAAACACACACAGGAACAGACAGTCTCACTCACACACAAACTGTGTCGATTTTACTATATACCTGTATTGATGCACGGACCGGTTTGGATTTTTACTTTACCTTACATAAAAAATATTTCAATATTTGTTTGTTAAAAGTAATAACTACATGAGGAAACTCAAAAAAAAATATTGACAATCATCCGGTCTTACCATTAGTAAGAGACTGACAAAAGTTGAGAACTGCTCATTTGCTAAGAGCTTCCAGTGAGGACATGTACATTTTTTGCCATGAATCTTCCCTGTGAGACAGCACAGGTTCCAAAAGCACCTTAGAAATCGACACAATGTCCCTTGTGGAAAAAGTAATAGCAGCCATTGAGTTTACGTTTATCGCCATGAATCTTGCCCTGGACGGAGAACTGAGATCGATTTCCACTAGATGGGCCAGCTGCAAAGTCAAAATTGGCTATATCGTAAAAATGAATTTAAATCAAAAATAGGTTAGGCATTAAGAGTTAGCAGTGTGGTTAAGGTTAGGTTTAAAATCTGATTTTATGACTTTGTGGCTGTGCCAGCTAGTGACCACTCTGCAGAGCTAGCTCAAGGGCAATAAATGCCAATTTCCTGAAAATAGATGGTCACTAGCTAGGTTTCCATCCAATTGGCAACAAACTTTCATGTGAATTTTCTAGAATACGCATTAAGAAAATATGCTAATCTGCCCACCAGTGGTGTGTTTGTTGCAGTTCAAAAAAAATCGGTGCGAGATGACAGTGCAACAAAATGTACTTTTTCACGTACGCTTTCATGTACCGAATACAATCTAAAGTTCTATGAGTCTCCATTGCATTTTCAACTCTACTGATTTTGTTTTGTCAAAAGGCATCGATCATCATGTCACCTGACTAAGACCCTCAATATTTATTGGAAAGGAGCATCAAGATCACCATGCACTTTCACCAGCCTGTGAAGTTCATCATAACTTACAGTATATCAATATTTTCGCACAAAGGCTTTTCCACCGCCATTTCTCACATAATTACAGTGCCTTGCGAAAGTATTCGGCCCCCTTGAACTTTGCGACCTTTTGCCACATTTCAGGCTTCAAACATAAAGATATAAAACTGTATTTTTTTGTGAAGAATCAACAACAAGTGGGACACAATCATGAAGTGGAACAACATTTATTGGATATTTCAAACTTTTTTAACAAATCAAAAACTGAAAAATTGGGCGTGCAAAATTATTCAGCCCCCTTAAGTTAATACTTTGTAGCGCCACCTTTTGCTGCGATTACAGCTGTAAGTCGCTTGGGGTATGTCTCTATCAGTTTTGCACATCGAGAGACTGACATTTTTTTTCCCATTCCTCCTTGCAAAACAGCTCGAGCTCAGTGAGGTTGGATGGAGAGCATTTGTGAACAGCAGTTTTCAGTTCTTTCCACAGATTCGCGATTGGATTCAGGTCTGGACTTTGACTTGGCCATTCTAACACCTGGATATGTTTATTTTTGAACCATTCCATTGTAGATTTTGCTTTATGTTTTGGATCATTGTCTTGTTGGAAGACAAATCTCTGTCCCAGTCTCAGGTCTTTTGCAGACTCCATCAGGTTTTCTTCCAGAATGGTCCTGTATTTGGCTCCATCCATCTTCCCATCAATTTTAACCATCTTCCCTGTCCCTGCTGAAGAAAAGCAGGCCCAAACCATGATGCTGCCACCACCATGTTTGACAGTGGGGATGGTGTGGTCAGGGTGATGAGCTGTGTTGCTTTTACGCCAAACATAACGTTTTGCATTGTTGCCAAAAAGTTCAATTTTGGTTTCATCTGACCAGAGCACCTTCTTCCACATGTTTGGTGTGTCTCCCAGGTGGCTTGTGTGGCAAATCTTTAAGAAATGGCTTTCTTCTTGCCACTCTTCCATAAAGGCCAGATTTGTGCAATATACGACTGATTGTTGTCCTATGGACAGAGTCTCCCACCTCAGCTGTAGATCTCTGCAGTTCATCCAGAGTGATCATGGGCCTCTTGGCTGCATCTCTGATCAGTCTTCTCCTTGTATGAGCTGAAAGTTTAGAGGGACGGCCAGGTCTTGGTAGATTTGCAGTGGTCTGATACACCTTCAATTTCAATATTATCGCTTGCACAGTGCTCCTTGGGATGTTTAAAGCTTGGGAAATCTTTTTGTATCCAAATCCGGCTTTAAACTTCTTCACAACAGCATCTCGGACCTGCCTGGTGTGTTCCTTGTTCTTCATGATGCTCTCTGCGCTTTTAACGGACCTCTGAGACTATCACAGTGCAGGTGCATTTATACAGAGACTTGATTACACACAGGTGGATTGTATTTATCATCATTAGTCATTTAGGTCAACATTGGATCATTCAGAGATCCTCACTGAACTTCTGGAGAGAGTTTGCTGCACTGAAAGTAAAGGGGCTGAATAATTTTGCACGCCCAATTTTTCAGTTTTTGATTTGTTAAAAAGGTTTGAAATATCCAATAAATGTCATTCCACTTCATGATTGTGTCCCACTTGTTGTTGATTCTTCACAAAAAAATACAGTTTTATATCTTTATGTTTGAAGCCTGAAATGTGGCAAAAGGTCGCAAAGTTCAAGGGGGCCGAATACTTTCGCAAGGCACTGTACCAGTGGTAGAAAAAGTACTTATTGTCATACTTGGGTAAAAGTAAATATACACTACCGTTCAAAAGTTTGGGGTCACTTAGCAATGTCCAATGTCCTTAGCAATTTTTTTGTAAATTACTATTGTAGCTGGAAACAGATTGTTTTAATGGAATATCTACATAGGCGAACAGAGGCCCATTATCAGCAACCATCACTCCTGTGTTCCGATGGCACGTTGTGTTAGCTAATCCAAGTTTATCATTTTAAAAGGCTAATTGATCATTAGAAAACCCTTTTGCAATTATGTTAGCACAGCTGAAAACTGTTGTCCTGATTAAAAGAAGCAATAAAACTGGCCTTCTTTAGACTAGTTGAGTATCTGGAGCATCAGGATTTATGGGTTCGATTACAGGCTCAAAATGGCCAGAAACAAATAACTTTATTATGAAACTCGCCAGTCTATTCTTGTTCTGAGAAATGAAGCCTATTCCATGCGAGAAATTGCGAAGAAACTGAAGATCTCGTTCAACGCTGTGTACTACTCCCTTCACAGAACTGTGCAAACTGGCTCTAACCAGAATAGAAAGAGGAGTGGGAGGCCCTGGTGCACAACTGAGCAAGAGGACAAGTACATTAGAGTGTCTAATTTGAGAAACAGACACATCACAAGTCCTCAACTGGCAGCTTCATTAAAAAGTACCCGCCAAACACCAGTCTCAACGTCAACGGTGAAGAGGCGACTCCGGGATGCCGGCCTTCTAGGCAGAGTTGCAAAGAAGTCGCCCCATCCCAGAGTCGCCACTTCAATGTTGACGTTGAGACTGGTGTTTTGCATTTACAACATTAACAAAGTCTACACTGTATTTCTGATCAATTTGATGTTATTTTAAAATGGACAAAAAAAAGTGCTTTTCTTTCCAAAACAAGGACATTTCTAAGTGACCCCAAACTTTATAACGGTAGTGTACTTAATAGAAAATGAAAGTGACCCAGTAAAATATTACTTTGAGTAAGTCTAAAAGCATTTGGTTTTAAATATACTTAAGTATCAAAAGTATAAATCATTTCACATGCCTTATATTGAGCAAACCAGACAGTACGACTTCCATTTTACTTGTATTTATTTTTACGGATAGCCAGGGCACACTCTAACACTCAGACATAATTTAAAAACTAAGCATTTATGTTTAGGGAGCCTGCCAGATCGGAGGCAGCAGAGATGACCAGGGATGTTCTCTTGATAAGTGTGTGAATTGGACAATTTTCCTGTCCTGCTAAGCATTCGGAAACGTAAGGAGTACTTTTGGGTGTCAGGGAAAATGTATGAAGTAAAAAGTACATTATTTTCTTTAGGAATGCAGTGGAGTAAAAGTGAAAGTAGTCCAAATATAAATAATAAAGTAAAAATTCCCCACAAAAACGACTTAGGTAGATGAGAAACATGTATTAGAGTTTGAGGTTGGAGCGATGGCATATGGTTTGGTGCAGAAACCTATTGTTGTGCATCTCCAAGGTAAAACGTTACTCTTCCTAACACGTATAACAGTTCCAACTGTGATGCGAACATGTTTATCAAGAGAATTAGGTAAAGCTGTAGAAATGTAAAGGATTTACCTTGTTTCCCTCTGTGATTGAAGAGGGGTTTCTGTTCACTTCCTGTTCGGAGAATTGACAGGCAAATGAGGCCCATTAGAGCATGGTTTTTCCATTGACGGGTAATGCGGTAATAGGTTATCCTGGAGGGACGTACAATGTTCATAGCCCAAAGTGTATCTATGCTAAGGAAATGTTCGAACCTTTATTGACATGTGTAACTTAAGGTTATTAATGTGGGTTTATCATCTGAGGATGTGTATTTTGAAATTCATGCAATTGAATGTTAATTGGGTACCCTGACGCAAAACTGATTCTCATTGGCTGTTGCATCATGGGTATATGTATTTAAGCACCTGTCATTTCCTTATTTGTTGGACAGGACAGGTGGGAATGCTGCTGGGTTACAGGCATATTTGCAGCCTGGGTTTTTCTTTTGATAGAGCTCTACATATTTGGATCCAGATGATCTTTGATCAATGACCAGTTTGTTATTTTCTTTTGTAAATATCTGTACGGCTTTGGCCAGTGTATTTTGTCAGGCTGCAAATAAAAAGCCTCACCCTGTGCAAGAAAAGTCAACATTTGCCATTGCCTCCTCACTGTAAAAATCCAACCACTGGGTCAAACTTCACACTCAAAAATATTGTGGAGCTCCTGCATCTAAATACAAACAGTATCGGCACCCAAATTGAGTACCGGCCCCTACTTCAGTCCAAGTCAAGCACTGATCATATTTAGAACTTTGATGATTCAAGAACATAAAATGCCATTAACATACGGACATACCTTTAACGATGAGAAAAATATTGTGATATGATATTTTGGCCATATCGTCCAGCCCTATACACATTTACCCCTCAGGGAGGCTAACAACGCCCTGGGCTTGGGAGAGAGAGGCTTTGAAGAAGACTCCAGGTAGCAACATCAGCTAGTAGTCTCAGAGCAATGCAACATGTAGAGAACACAACACAAACCCCTTTCACCACTCCTCTGCATCTCCCCGGCTCTCCTCTCTTCCAACTATCCCCCTCTCTCCATTCCTCCCTCCCTACTTCTGACCAGCTAAATATTTTATCAACTGGCAGAAGAACCTACAACCCCCAAGGCCAGGGGCTCTCTTTTTTTTTTCTTCCTTTATAGAGGAAAGAGGGGGGCAGTGAAGTGCTTGTGATTGGTCACATTGAAGCGGTTCTCTTCTCTTTCTCCGTTCGTCTCTCCCATTCTCCTCCCCTCCTCTCTCGCTCTCTCCATCCGTGTGCATAGCATTGTGTGTGTGTGTGTGTGTGTGTGTGTGTGTGTGTGTGTGTAGCACGCTGCTCGGTTCAGAACTGGATGAACGACCTTGAGCGCAGGGCTGAGTTGCCGTGGCAACGAAGCTTCGCCCAACCAGTAACAGCTGGATGCAACAGCACTCCCTGAATTTTAGCGGGAGTCGCCACGTTAATAAAAATGACACTCTCCTCCTCCCCCCTCTTCTTTCTCCTATTTATCCCGCCCTCCCTCCCTCCCTCACACGTATGTAGACCTGTACTCTCAGACAAAAGAAAAGAGCAACTCTGTCCAAACCATTGACTGATCGTCCACCAGTGAGTCAGAGTAGGAGGTAATGCATTGGTTCCCGTGTCTATGAATTGGTTGCATAAAAACATTTTTAAAATAATCAAATACGTAGTCATTAAACGGTAATACATGCCACTTATTTTACCTCGATTAAAATATTCATGGGGAGGAACCGAAATGAGGGAAACGCAGGGGGGAACGTAATTAGGTCATGCATATATTAATGAATATTATTGAGTAACTGAATCATTTATTGTCAATCAAAGCGGTCCTACAGCCCTTGGCCATTAAAATATGTGTCATTATTTAGTGTTGTGCTGTTGGTCTGTGGACAGGCAACACGGAGCTGACAGGAGAGTCGAGCTGGAGGGAGCAGGACATGGTGGAGGATGTCACAGACTTGGTTCCAACCAGCTCCATCTGGAAAGCATTCCAGCAGAGCTCGCTAGCTAGCGTCACACAACACACCCGCACCAGGCAGGCAGGTACAACACCCACATGAGACAATGCCATCCCATCCACACACACAGTCGCATACATTCACACGCAAACATGTGCTTACAAAACACACACACACACACATCCTTGCATGTGCAAACACACGCAGGCACACACGCACCCCTCCCAAAACACACACGGATGCACAATACATACTTGGAAAAACACAAAACGTCCTGTACATTCAAATCACCTTCTCACCTCCCAGTCATTTAAGAGCAGACAACGTATTTAGCCTGAATTCTGCGATTCAGCCTTAAAGGGGATTAAGACTTAGAATTAAATGAATTATGAGTAATGAAAGAGAGAGAGGGGAGAGATGGAGTCTGGGATAGCGAGGGAGAGAGAGGCAGAGCAAAAGAGGGAAAGCAAGTGATGGAATTGGTACAAGAGAGGGGGTGGGAAAAGAGAGAGAGAGAGAGACACTTGGCATTCCTCTCACAGGGGAGACAGACGGCTCAGTAAAGATCAGAAACCTGAGGACATGAGGTGTACTGGAGGCACTGGCTGGAAATAAGGAGAAGAGAATCACATACAACAGCCTTTCCAACTGTCCCCTCTCCTCCTGTCCTGTTTCCTTCCTCCATCTCAATCAGTCCTCTCTCTCTCTCTCTCTCTCTCTCCTCTCCCCCTCCCTCCTACAGGGGCTTCTTAAGCGCACCACATTTTAAACAGCAGCGATCAACAAAACAGGCATTTTTGGAAACCGGAAACGAGTTGTTAAAGATAGTTCTACTTCCGACCTTAACCGGCGACACTCAAGTGCATGCTGGTCTGCCTTCCGTGAGCTTTCAAAACCGGTTTACCAGAAAAACCTACTTTCAAAACCACACGCGCACAAACACACACACACACACACACACACAACTCCGTCGGCAACCTGACACCTACTGCTTCTGTAAGCCGTAAGCACACACATACCGCAACCATTCAAATGGACAAATATTCAACTGGGCACAGAGACTTTCATTGCGGCTGTGCTCAGACTCCACACGCAATCTTCTCTGAAACAACCCGTAACGGTCCAGCCCGTGCCAAGCAATCTTCTAACTTCAGACCTGATCGCAAGAGCCAGCCACTAAAATGTCTTCGGTACAGAAATGAGTGGCTAGTTCAGGGTTTGTCAGTTTAATGCTGCTCACTTAGGAAGTGAATGACTTGGCAGTGACGCAACAAGTAGTCTTTTCTCTTCTGTGCTAGTAGAAAAACAGGGAGATAAAGGTCTGCCCTGGGCATAGACCTCAACGTTATACACCACAACTAGATAGAATTAGCTGCTACTGTTGTCAGTCTGTCAGTCTGTGTGTGTCTGTGTGTATTGTGCATCCCAGACTAATCTGCATTTAAGCAATAAGGCATGAGGGGGTGTGGTATATGGCCAATATATACCACGGCTGTCAGCCAATCAGCATTCAGGGCACGATCCTCCCAGTTTAATTGAATGCTGATTGCCTGACAGCCGTGTTATATCAGACCGTATACCACGAGTATGACAAAACATTTATTTGCACTACCTTAATTACGTTGGTAGCAGGTTTATAGTAGCAATCAGCCACCTCAGGGGTTTGTTATATATGGCGTAGTGCCTGACAACAGCCCTTAGCTGTGGTATATTGGCCATATACCCACACCTCCTCGGGCCTTATTGCTTAATTAGAGGTCCAAGTGACAGGACAACCCAAAAACCTGTCCTTATGGAGAAGGGTACACTGCCTGAAAATACCCAAAACCTCAGGCATCAGGACGGCCACCTCTCTCTGGTTTAGAGAGAGGCAACGCAACAGATCAGCTCATCACACTGCAGCTGGGGGAGACAGGGGCACTGTCACACACACCATAGTGCGAGCAAGAGAGAGGCCGACACATACAAACTGAAAAGAAAGAGATGTGATGAACAAACTTGCAGCAAAAAGAGCAGGAGGAAACAGACAAAAAGGCGAATAATGAGGTAAAAAATTCCAGCAGGTAGTGTCACGCTGGAATAAAGGGTCGGGAGACAGGCGCAGGAATGCGTAATAGTTTTTTTTACTATACACAAATTACGGCGTGCCGTGTAAAGGCACGGGGATGAAGACCAAACAAACACGTAACAAAACACAGGGTTGAAACCCAAACAAAAGAGCGAGGAGTACCTCGAATAAATAACACAAGGGCACAATGATTAACACACGGGACAAGACCCGTAATCATCTGCACAATCCACAATGGCACGAAAGCCAAAGCACAGGTACTCACACGAACCAACGGACATTGGAACAATAATCGACACGACAATGGTAAACCAAGGACACACTTATACAATTACTAATCACTGGGAATAGGGGCCAGGTGTGCGTAATGAAAGTTCCGGAGGGATCTGTGACAGGTAGCTTAACCTGAGCCACTTCCCTGCAGGGACTCCAAATACAAACACCCCCCCCCCCAGCCCCGAACCAACACACACACATCCCCCCTTGTCTCCTCCCCATCATCCCAGACTAGTGTAGGAGGTCCCCACTGCCTCCTCTGCTTAGCACCCATTGCCTATCCTCCTCCTTCCACCCCTCACCCCCACAGCCGGACCCAGTCACTAACATCACCCCTGCCCTCGACCCCCCTTCTTCTATTTAGCAAACACCATGCATCACTGTCACCCCCCCCCCCCCCCACCCCCCCACCCCCCATCCAACTACTATCCCCAACCCCCATCTGGGGGCCTATAGGCCCAGCAGCCTGTCTATGTCCAGTCTCCCTGCACCACCTCAATTTAGGAGCCCTCTGTAAGCCAGCGTGGAGGGGAGAGGTGGGGCAAGTGTGTGTGACTGCGAGGGTGTGAGCGTGTGTCTGTTAATTGAAGGTTTGGCCACAGAGAGACATCACTGTAAAATCTGCCAGCGGGGCGCTGAGGAAGAAGACGCTGTCTGCCCGGCCGCCACACCCTCTACTCGGCCCTCTACCCAGGCAACACAGTCACACAGCCAGGTCATCCGGGAACAAAGCCGGAGACACAGAGCTAAATTTAAACCGAGGCTTTTATAATTAACTCAACCTTATTGCCCTGGCCCTGCTGCCTGCAACACACCTCATAGACTCTCTCTTTGACACATGGAGACACTATATTAATAAGCAGAAGGACAATATATAAGATCATAGATGTTTCTATAATAATTCAAGTAAGATAACTATGCAAGGGGATGGTTATATAAATAGGGATTGGGGGAGGGTCATGAAAGACAGGACCTTTAGAGTAGATGAACTATTTCACACACACACACACACGGCAAGTTGCAGCAAAGTCTAAGATGACACTGACATACATGTGAGACGGGAAATTAAACGAACCACGTTGGGCTCGGGTAAAGGAAACATCGACACTATCTGCACATTGTCTACTGTATCCTGGGAGAGCACTGTCTGACTTGCACGCCGCACGTCTGTCCCTTATTGGCGTTCGGACCCTTATCATGTGAACCAGAATCACATCTCTGCACAGTGTACACCTCCTAAAAGTATCCATGTACAGAGTTATGACCTATCACAACCCTTCCCCGTCGCCCCTTCTCCAACAGCGATGGGCTTCATGGACTAAATGACGGAGCAACAATAAACATTAAACATTAAATTCACTAGAATGTACTCCCTTAGTCAACATTTGACAACACACACAGACTAGCGACATTGTTTATTTTTTATTCAAATCATTCCGTTGATTCTTCAAACATTGTGCAAGGAACCAGTGGGGGGCGGGGGATAATTTGCCGTTTTATATGGAAACTCGTGCTATTCTACACATTTTACCAAAATGTTGCCTTTTTTTAAAGCTAAAATAGGCCATAACTCTGTGTGATGGCTGTGACAACGGAACTGGATTAAGAGCTGTCTTGTTTGCTAAATGAACAAATGAAACAGTCCGTGACACGGTGCATAACGCCATAGAAGCACTGTGACATACGCCTCAGTGCAGTCATATTCGTGGCTTATTGGGGGTGTCGCTTTCAGTTCAATATTTTTGGGCAACGCCAACCTGTAAGAGAATTCATCCCAGTTCCGTTTCATCAAATCTGACGAACCCAGTGCACCACTTGCTAGAAATTCTATCTGATGATGTTTGCATGTTCAGGTAAAAAGACAAATCCTTCCCTGTTTGGAACAATGACAATTAAAGAGCACAACAAATTCAATCTGATTGGGTGGCCCTGTATCTAACTTGAACATAGACGAGCAACATTTGCAGCTGGCTACAGTGTATCAATAGTAGGATGGGTATCACACGTAGGCTGCGACGTACCGACATACACTGACACCATGTAACAAACTCGAGCAGCAATAACAATGTAATAATGGAGCAACACACAGCAAGGCTTCGCTGTAAAGTTAAATCTCCTTCGGTGAAGTAAACCTTGACTAGAGGTGTGTGAGTGAGAGAACTAGAGAGAGAGAGAGAGAGAGAGAGAGGGAGAGAGATAGAGCGCATTTACATTTGACTTGGTTAGACTTTACCCCTGCGCCGCCGGGCGACATGAACTTACCGAATGAAAGCAACATGTCCTAGGCTAGTTTACGAGTCAGAAAATACTGTCATTTATGTCGTGTCGTCCGCGCCAAGTGTGCCAGAACATAAACAGCACTTTTTTTCTCTCTCAACCTTGTCCTCTTAGTAAGTTAGAAAATGTGTCCCTTCAAGTTCCAAACTAAAGGGCACTTTATTTTCAATTCCTCGGCTATGACCATTAATAGGTTCAAAGCCACTATGCCAGAGACCATAGGGTTCAGCGCGCTATACCCAAACCAAAATCCATGACCTTGGCTTGGACCTGGAGTTATACTTTTCATTTGCTGTCAAAATAAACGGGAATATGCACAGTGCCCGTGTGTGCGGCGCACCAACCTGTATTGTGTTATGAAGAGTGTATAGAGTCCTACTACACATTAGTGGACAACAAAGTCCGTCCAACCGAACGACGGACAATGCCATTCGTGCGCAAAACCGAGCTTGGTATAGAAGGAACGTGTAAAGGGGAAAACGTCGTAAACTCACCAAATCGATGTATCTCTGTGAGCGCACCGATATCTTCTTCGTTTCGCTATTAACTCTCCGCCATCTTCAGCGCTGTGTTTGTTTAAATGGGAAACACTCCCGAAGCCCAAGAAGCCAGCTTGTGGCTGAGCGTTGGGGTTTCTGGGTAGAGTAGTTTTATTCCCCGTCGAACACTGTTCTTTTCGCTAGGGCAGACCTCCCGGATACGGACTACAACTACGTATGCCCCCAAGAGGAGCTCTCGAGTTCTGGTGTAGACGGCTGACAGCGACGATATTAGAGCAGAAAAATGCCATGGTGTTTATTTTTAGTTAACATGAGGAGCACTTGAAAAGCAAACAGTGACTTGTTGTGTGCAAATGCCTGTATTACCTAATAGGCTGTTCTGCTATCATCTGCTCTAACATGGTCATGACGATTTGCAGAAGGGGTGTGGATTGGTCATAATGTCTAAGTAAAACTTATAACATTTACAGCAGGGATCATCAACTAAATTCAGCCGCTGGACCGATTTTTTCATGAGCGGATGGTGAGGGGGCCAGGAACATAATTGCTAATAATTTGTAGACTTCAAATTGACTGCAAGAAACTCAAACATTATATAATATTTCACTAAAACATAATCATTTCAAACCTTGCTTGCGTTTGCACATGATCACGTATCTCTCTATTTGTTATGAGTGGTAATACTTTGCGAGGTGCCATATTCAATCAAACCACTTTAACCGTGATTTTGAGTTTGATTGAACTGCTATTAAATAACATGATGCTTTGATTTAGTCTGGCAGTCTTTACGCCTTAGTGAGAGCTAACTCTGAATTGCTAGCTGTACTAATATTTTCTGGACCTGGAAAGGGCTGCGTGGTTTCATTTTGTATCTGTAGAACAGTGGGACCTCCAGGCCTGTATGTCTTATAGATGAGGCCCATATGTGGACTCAATATGGGGAAGCTGGCAGGGTCAGTGTGGACCGGTGGCGTCAGAGCCTGCATGGTGGCCTGGGGACTGGGGCACAATCTGCACAGTCGGCCCAGAACCTGTACCCCTGCCAAGAAGAGACAGGGTAGGATAGCACCAACCCGTCACCATGGTGATACCAGGCAGGCAGGGGAGTAGGCACACACACAGGCAGAGCAGAGAGTAGGGTTTCAGCTGTGCCAGGGAGGGGTAGAGATTGAGGGAGGGAGAGCGATAGGAAGAAAGTGAGAATCAGGTAGAGAGAAGGAGAGAGTGTAAAAACAGATATGGAGTGGCAGAAAGGCTGGAAGATGGGTAAAGAGGGACACAGATGTATTGCTATAATTGAGTATTTAGTATATTGTATTTACTAGGATCCCCATTAGCTACTGCCAAGTACTCTTCCTAGCGTTCAAACAGCGATAAAACAATTACATCACAATAAATCAAATGAAACAGCCTGCATCCTACGTAAAACAACGCATCATACAAGACGTAATTATATTATTAATCTATTAATACACATGTACAATATAAAATCCACAATACCACAACATTACAATGTACAATCTGATTTCACTGCTCGCTTGAGTTACTTGATGTGGAAGAGAGTTCCATGTAGACATGGCTCTCTGTAGTACTGCACATTTCCTAGAGTCTGTTTTGTACTTGGGGACTTTGAAGAGAACCCTGGTGGCATGTCTTGTGGGGTATGCATGCATGTCTGAGCTGTGTGTTAGCTATTTGAACAGACAGTTTGGTGCTTTCAACACGTGAATACCTCCCACAAAGGCAAACTAGTGATGCAGTCAATCTCTCCTCTACTTTGAGCCAGGAGAGATTGACATGCATGTTATTAATATTGGCCCTCCGTGTTGATTTAAGGGCCAGCCGTGCTGCTCTGTTCTGGGCCAACTGTAATTTTCCAGTAAGACTTGTTTTGTTGATTGAGTGAGTGTGAGAGGAGAGGGAGAAAAATGGTTGGAAATACAGAAAACAAGGCAAGGAGGACAATGAGAGAAAAGGAGAGAGAGAGAGGGCAAGAGAAATAGAGGGAGAAACAGTGAGTGATGTGAATGTGCAGGGTGGGTGAAGATGAGGAGGGAGAGAGTGATAGAAAACATTAAGCAGAGCCAGTCAGAGAATTACCCAGAGAGAGAGAGAGAGAGTGCTAAAAGAAAGAGAGTGAAAGAGAGGCGACAGAGAGCGAAGGGGGAGGAATGAGCAGGAGGAGAACAGGACTTTGCAATTAGCCTGGCCTGGGCATAATCCACCAAGTCAAGGAACACGACCAGAGGAAAAGAAAGATGCTTGTACTATGTGTCCTTTCAAACCTTTTTTTTAAGAGAGAAAGAGAAAAGGGGTGGACGACTGACACTGCAGAAGTTACATCAAGTTTTTAGTGATGAAAAGTGTCCAAGTGAAAACTGCAGCTCAAGCAGCAGCAGCAGGCTGGCAAGCAGCACATTTTCTGAACATGTCCCAAACAGCTTCGACAAACAAGACACACGCTATTTATACCGCCGGAGAAAGGCCTTCAATTATGGTACTTCTTTTAGGAAGCAGTGTCAGCACAAACAGACTGGTACTTGATAGCTTCTCGGCGTTGAGGATTGTGTTGCCCGGCGAAAAGTGCCTCAGGAACATCCTGATTCTAAAGTTAGTTTTTCTTTGGATTGACCTTCTCTATTGGTTCCCATCTATATATGTGAATGAATCATTGCTCGTGTGAAGTTATTTGGTGACAACTCTTCAAGCCTAAAAGTATATTTTATTGGATTTGCTTTGATGAGGTTTGTCATCTGTTTATGTGTGTAACTGTGTGTGTGTGTGCTCTCCTCTCCATTTTCTCTACAGAACTAGGGGTGGGCTTGAGTCTTGTCTTCCCCCCCCTCCCCCATCACCACACAATGCAGAAAGCCAAACCACTATCAGTGCTTTTGTCCATACTCCCCCATTAAAGCGAGAGGGCACAGAGAGGGGGAGAGGAGGAGGAGGGTGAAAAATAGTCATCTGTCATGAAAAAGAATATGTCTGAGAGAGGTTGAAAAAGATGTCCTTAAACCCAAACCCCTAACCCTAACCCTAATCGTAACCCTGACCCTAAACCTAACCCCTAAGCCTAAAATAGCCTTTTTCCTTGTGGGGACCGGTGAAACGTCAGCACATTTCCCTGTTTTCTCCCTGTTCTACTATCTTTGTGAAGAATTCTGGTCCCCACAAGGACAGTAAAAATCAAACAAACACGCACACATACACACACCTCCTTCCTTTAGGATCCCTCGTAGTCGAATATGAGATATCACGGGTCCGGGTTGTGGTGTGGGTCCGGCTGGCCATGGGTCCGGAAATGGCTAAATAGGCCAACCCGTGGCCTGCAGATCTGGTCGCAGTTGGTACAGCGATGGTTCCTCTTGTGAACAGGGATTGTTGTTACTGGCAAATGTGTCTGTGTTTTAATGCATGCTCTTTTTCCAGATAAGTGCTGCCTTCTTTCGGCCTCCAAGAGTTGGTGATTTTGGTCCTGACATGAGGATCCCCCAGTTGTTTTGATCTATATTGCATTTCTTGAGGCGTGCTTTGAGGTCGTCACGGTAACTCTTCCCCCCTGACCTCCAGGGGCACGGGATCTATCCCTGAGCTTGGGATTAGAAAACTTGTTTAGGGAGCCTCGATTTTCTCATCCTCACGAGGTGACCGGCCCATCGGAGGTGATGTTTCCTAGTGGTGACTTCTATACAGGGGGAGTTGGTTTTCTCCAGGACACCGATGATGGTTTGTCTGTCTTCCCAGCTGATGTTAAGCGTTATCCTGAGGTGGCGTTGGTGAAATGTTTCGATGGAGTCCAGGCTTCCAAACTGTATAGCAGGGTAGGAATGATCGCATGCACGCACGCACGCACGCACGCACGCACGCACGCACGCACGCACACACACACACACACACACACACACACACACACACACACACACACACACACACACACACACACACACACACACACACACACACACACACACACACACACACACACACACACACACACACACACACACACACACACACACACACACACACACACACACACTGTGGTGGAAAACTGTCCTATACCCCACCCTCCTTCATAATCACATACGCGCATGAAACTGAACAGGCAAAGAGCCCGGGTCTGTATCAAACACATGTAGAGCAGAATAAGTCAAAGAGCAGTAATTGGATAGAGATGTCCCGGATGTTACTGAGACAGAATCCTGGAAGTTTTCAGTACTGCAGTGACAGTGAGAGGGAGGGAGGGGAATAGACAGAGAGAGGCTGTTTAACATTCCAAACAGGTAGAGAGAATTCAGGAGCAGCAGAGCAGCCAGTGGCACACACAGGTATAACGCACAGGGGCTCAGTGGGAGGGAGAGGGGGAGGCAGAAAGAGAGAGTGAAAGTACAGAGGAGATGGATGGGTTTGGAAACGTCCACTTGCACACAGGTGTCGTGTAGGGAAAAAGAAGGGGAGGGGGTAGAGAGTAGTAGGAGATTGGTAGAGAGAGGTGTTAGGCGCTATTGAAAATACATGTACTAGCCGATTCTACACCACCCCAGGTTTAAACCAGAGCAAAGGGAGCTCTACCTAACATTACAATACAGGTTCTTAAATCTGGTGGAAACTCACACTGTTTACCCAGGGAAGAGGCTTGAGACCAGAATAACATTATGATATTTTTTGGGGGAAAAGTCTCTTTTTAAACAGGTATCAAATAATAAAAAGTGATAAACAAATTAAATTTAAAATGAAAAATAAAACAATGAAGGTACAATATACAATAAAGATAAGTCCTTAGATTGTTGACGCTGACGCTCTCACAGTAGTATGGGCCCGTAGTGCAGATCAGCAGTAGTGCACTTGATAATTGGACCGTGGCGAGAGTTCAGAGTTCTAGGGGAGTCGCGTCAAGGCCACCCACAACATCCGCATAGGAACTGCGAGACAGAGAAAACTGGTGACTGTATGACATCTGAATCACTGAATAACTCTGTCTGTCAAATCGTCAGGAACACTAGCAAAGCAAAATGCCCTCGGACTAAACCAAATAAATATAGTAAGGGTGCCACAAAGAGAGGAGACAGTTCAAACAATAACACAATCAAAAACCAAACAGTCGCTCCAGTGCTCACTCCCTCCGCGAGTCGACACGCATTCAAAACGCACACACCTGTAATTCTACCACCAGCTAATAGTAGGCTACTTCAGCAATTTTTGGCCTCATCTTCTTCTATTACGTTCGCCTCCACACTTCAACACACACAACGTTATCTTGGTGTGGTAGCTAGCTGGCTGCAATGTTGTAGTAGCGTTTGGTATCGTAATGGCTGTGCCGGAGCGTGGAGCGGGAGCTCGGGTTGGTAGTGAGTGCGGGGGGAGAGAGAGAAAGGTTTTGTCCATTCCTCATTATAAGGGGCCCGCTCAGGACGGACTTAATAGCATAAGATTGTTATATCGTACCTTAATCACAATAACCCTCTTTTGCCACATATGACAGAGGGACAGGTACACTCTTAGATAAAAAGGTGCTATCTAGAACAAAAAAGGGTTCTTTGGCTGTCCTAATAGGATAACCTTTTGAAGAACCCTTTTTGGTCCCAGGTGGAAACCTTTCGGATTCAATGTAGAAGCCTTTCCACAGAGGGTTCTACATGGAATCCAAAAAAGGATTCTAACTGGAACCAAAAAAAGTTATCCTACGGGGAAGCAGGAGACCCCTTTTAGAGGCCATTTTTATAAGAGTGTAGAGGCGGAGAGAGAAAAAGAAAGCGAGCGTGGGGTGAATAGAGAAGCTTGCAGGGACTCAGGTGTATCATTTTGAGGGAAGGAGCTAGATGAGGGAAGAGAGAGGGTAGATGAGGGAAGACACAAAAGGGAGAGGTGAAAAGCAGGGGGTGGGATAGATAGGAGAGTGGATAGGAGTACAGAGGAAGAGAGAGAGAGGCTGACAACACAGAGAAAAAGATGGATATAAGGATGGGAAGGTGTTGTGCGAGGGGTGGGGGGGTGCGAGGGGTGGGGGTGAGTGCGAGCGAGCGGTGGGGGGGCAAAAAAAATCACCTTTCTAAATAAAATGGGCTAGTACACCAATGTGTTTGACATGGGCAGGAGCAGGCCTGCGAGCTGAGGGGGAGAGAATGTAATCTTCCTTATGTGATATTTTTTCCATTACCTTTTCGCCAAGTTTAGAATTGTAAACTATTGCGAGCACCGCTCCACATCACGTGATATACACCACAAGGGGAGAGAAGAGAAGAGGGAGAGAGAGAGAGAGGAGAGAGGAAATGGACAGAGGGGGGAGGAGAGGGACCTGATTAACTCA
The DNA here is from genome assembly GCF_057628025.1 of Oncorhynchus mykiss. NCBI lineage: Eukaryota > Metazoa > Chordata > Actinopteri > Salmoniformes > Salmonidae > Oncorhynchus > Oncorhynchus mykiss. The sequence goes on along the minus strand of NC_143030.1, from coordinate 43,957,004 downwards.
AGCTAAACTGTTTATCGTACAGCAGTGTGTCCAACTCCAAACTCCCACAACAGAATAGATACGAGTGTACAATGAGTGCACCGCTCTCCAAGAGCTCTCCCATATATAAATATCCTATGTTTTTCTATCGCTTCCACCCCAATCCCATTATCTTTTATATCAATAATGTAACAGAATTTTTTAAAAGATTTTTGTTATTTAAACAACACAAATTATTGCAGTTTTACCATCTCACCACCAGGGGATGCTGCAGCACCAGCAGCACCTGTACTTCCCGCCGCTGTGTGGAAGGAGAGACAAAACAAGGAGGGCTGATCATCTCTCTGTCACCCATCTTTTCATAGTCTCAGCTACCATCCCACCACTGCAGGCACCTCTTACTGCAGGCACCTCTTACTGCAGGCACCTCTTACTGCAGGCACCTCTTACTGCAGGCACCTCTTACTGCAGCCACCTTTTACTGCAGCCACCTTTTACTGCAGCCACCTTTTACTGCAGCCACCTTTTACTGCAGCCACCTTTTACTGCGGCCACCTCCTGTTGCAGCCTGTAGAGCTCCCATCAGCACAACAAAGCCAAATCAATAGGACTTGATGATTATAGCAGATCAATCAGATTATTTTTATTTTTTTTCATTTAACCTTTATTTTATCAGGGAGTCATACTAAGACCAAGGACTCCTTTACAGATGAGCCCTGAATTACATAAGTTACACACATCAAAATAGAACATACAAAATGTGAGCAGAAAGCAAAACAAGGTCTTAAAGAACAAACCCATTCATCAGTAATAAGGTCCTCAATCAGATTTCTAAATTGACCTAGAGGCACCAGAACATCACACTTAAGAACGTTTTGAAGATTGTTTCGCAAATAAACTGATTTACCAAAATCAGTAGAGACCAAAGGGAATTTCAAGACTTAGCCAGCCCTGAGACCCGGGTGTGGTAACTCGTATGTCTAAAGTGTCGTTATGACGTTAGGTGCAGTGGGACCTCTTGTAAAAGGGTTTAAAATGAAAACATAGCCATGTATCAATCTAGGTGACATCAAAGAGAGCCAACCAACTTCCTGGTAGAGAATGCAGTGATGAGTACTAAAATTGTTGCCTTTAATAAAGGGCAGTGCGCCATCGTCTAACTGCTTTAATGAAGTGGCAGCTGCGTTCATATAGAAGACGTCGCCATCGTCTAACTGCTTTAATGAAGTGGCAGCTGCGTTCATATAGAAGACGTCGCCATCGTCTAACTGCTTTAATGAAGTGGCAGCTGCGTTCATATAGAAGACGTCGCCATCGTCTAACTGCTTTAATGAAGTGGCAGCTGCGTTCATATAGAAGACGTCGCCATCGTCTAACTGCTTTAATGAAGTGGCAGCTGCGTTCATATAGAAGACGTCGCCATCGTCTAACTGCTTTAATGAAGTGGCAGCTGCGTTCATATAGAAGACGTCGCCATCGTCTAACTGCTTTAATGAAGTGGCAGCTGCGTTCATATAGAAGACGTCGCCATCGTCTAACTGCTTTAATGAAGTGGCAGCTGCGTTCATATAGAAGACGTCGCCATCGTCTAACTGCTTTAATGAAGTGGCAGCTGTGTTCATATAGAAGACGTCGCCATCGTCTAACTGCTTTAATGAAGTGGCAGCTGCGTTCATATAGAAGACGTCGCCATCGTCTAACTGCTTTAATGAAGTGGCAGCTGCGTTCATATAGAAGACGTCGCCATCGGTCTAGGACCGATAGAAGAGTCGACTGAAAAATCTGCTTCCTGCTGTTTAGCAAGAGGCAGGGCCTAGTTCTATAGAAGAAGCCCATTTTTATTCTCAGCTTCTTAGCTAACTCATCAATATGCTTTTTAAGAGACAGCTTTTCATCTTTCCAGATGCCCAGACATTTGTAAGCAGGGGCACCATCAATATGGACACCATCCAAAGTACATATGCATAAATCTTCAGAGTTATTTTGATGTGCTCTAGAGAACAACATATACATCGTTTTTTTCCTGTTTTCAATACTCATTTCTGGTCAATTAAGTTTTCCTGTAATCCAACAAAGGCAGACTGTAGTTCAGATAGAGCCTGGTCAACCATGGGGGCAATAGCATACACCGTAGTTCAGGTTGCAATTTTTCTTTTTTACAGACAAGTTGATATTGTTAATATAAACAGTAAACATGAGAAGATGAATGTTGCAATAGGTCCATCCTCAGAAACTGCCTCTAGGGACTCCCATGCGCTTGTTCTCTGTGAAAACACACTAAACTAAATGTACAGTATGTGAACAAGTTGGATTCAAGGTTCATCCTTACTCATGGAATTTTAGGCATCCGTTTGTCACAGGATATTATTACACGGATTTAAGGAGTTAAAATCAACGGAAAATATAAAAAGGGCACAGCCAAACAAAACAGCACACATAGAAGCAGTGAGACTGGGTCTAAAACCAACACCTGACCTTACTGGTGCCGTCAGCTGCCAACGCAGCTGGCCATGCCACTGCTGTGTGTGTTGTGTTGTGTTTGTGGTAAATATTCACGGTGCCAGACGCACAGTTTGTTATTGATCCCAGCTGCATGGACATGATCACACACACTTGCCGGCACGTACATAGACACACGCACGCACGCACATGCACACACACACACACACACACACACGCTCACAAACATACACGCACAAAACAGACTTCCCATGGTGCCAAGTAATTAACAGTGTCTGTTTTTTTGTTTTTTTGTTTTGCTCTACTTGTCAGCATTCCAAACAGGACATTATTTGTTTTTGAACCTAAGCACTGGTACTTGACTTGGGCAGGAACTCACCGGAACTGAGTACCTGGCAACTCACATTTTCTTCCGCTTGAGTTCCTGCACCTCCCATAGAATATTAGCTCAAATGCATTGAGGAGTTCCTGCACCTAAATATAAATGGTACCGGCACCTATTTCAATCTAGCCAACTTGACACAACTGTGGGAAGAATTGGAGTCAACATGGGCCAGCCTCCCTATGGAACGCTTTCAATACCCAATCCATGCGCCGACGAATTTAATTATGCTTGATTATTTACCCTGAAAAAAAAATTCTAAAGCAAAAACAATCAGCTTATCAATTTCAAAATAATGGGCAGGTCTTGGCAAGTGTCACTTCGCACGGATACTATGTGCTATCGCTGTGTAGGCTAAGCTACACTGTGTAGGCTACTCACCGTTAGCAAGGTAGTTCAGACTCACTAGCCAACTTGGCTGGCAAAAACAAGTAAAATTGCAAACAATTTTTTTTCAAGAGACAGTGATTTTGCCATGAAGGGCCTCCAGTCCCCCTCTGTATCAATCACTGATTACATTGACCTAATCGAGGGCCTTAAAGACAGTTTTAGTACATTAAGAGACAATGATCAGCACCACAACAATGTTTTATTTCAACACTTTTAGAAATCATGAAGCATGCTTCTCACTTCAACTCGCTGAGACACGATTATCAGTCCAGTGAAATAAAAAATCAAGTTATTTCAATTTATTCTCTGATGTGCCTCGCAAGTAACAGGCTACAACAACTGATCTATTACGTTTCATCATATAGCTTAGCTTGAGACACGAGTTTTGAAATATAAGGAACTCTACATTAATTACAATAAGGGGTAGGCCTACTTGGAGAAAAGCGGATTTCTCTTCTTATATCTGGAAATAGGCAAATGCAGAAAAACTATATTTATAGCAGAGTGCCTGGATACAGCCCTTTAGCCGTGGTATATTGGCGATATACCACAAACCCCCGAGGTGCCTTAAAAATATATGTAAAAATATATGTTTTGTCATACCCATGGTATATGGTCTGATATACCACGGCTGTCAGCCAATCAGCATTCAGGACTTGAACCACCAAGTTTATCATTGGAAATATAACTTTAGCCTGTGCTTCTACTCCCATGCACTATAGTTAGGCCCTATAACCAGTCTATTGATCATTTAATTGATATCACACAATACATTGTAGGCCCACTTGATCCCCCGCACCCAGCAGAGAATTGCACTTGGCTTGCATTTCGACTCATAAAGTGATCTCAACTAAGAAGGATGATTTGAGTGCCCAAATTTTGGTCAACCTACACTTTTGCTGGCCCTGTCATCAATGGATTTCTGCCTACACCACTGACACACACAGTGCACAAAGGCACGCTCGCGCACAAACACACACAGTCATAATGTAATGTAAGCTCTAGATTGAGGAGAGTTGCTCATGCAGTTTTGGAGTGGTGGTGTCCTAGATTCAGAGCACTGCCATGCTCCCACCCCTCCCTTCTCCTTTCCCTCTCTTCCTCTCCTCCCTCAACTAAACTCGTTCCGTCCTTCCCCTTCTTTCCACCCCCTCATTTCTTCTCCTTTACTGTGGTTGGTTACATGATAAATAACCTCTCCTCACAGTTATTCTATCCCTGCCTACCTTCCACCCACCTTTCTGTTCTCCTCTCCTCCTTCATTTTAGTTCTCCCTCATTCTCTCTCTCCCATTGGCTTGCTGGCTGGACATTGACACTGATTCGCCACATCCCCCTCCTCACGGCACACTGGAGCCTTAAAGGAAAATTCCACCCCAAAACGATCTCTTGGTATTTGTTTTATTAGTCCATTGTTGATATAGTCCCAAAATCTTTTGCATGTCAGCAATCAAGTTTTGAAGATATATAACTTTCAAAATACAGAAATACAGCCGGTATACACTCTTAGAAAAATAGTTCTAAAAGGGTTCTCCGGCGTGATAGTGATCCATAGTGATCCACTCTTACATGCTGACTAGACCAGGCACGTACATCCGCGTGCGCATGTTGATTTTGTCTACCCACATCAGAGGCGATCAGGACACACAGGTTGAAATATCAAAACAAACTCTGAACCAACTATATTAATTTGGGGACAGGTCGAACATTTATGGCAATTTAGCTAGTAAGCTTGCTGTTGCTAGCTAATTTGTCCTGGGATACAAACATTGGGTGTTTATTTTACCTGAAATGCACAAGGTCCTCTACTCTGACAATTAATCCACAGATAAATTAGTAAACCAAGTTAGTTTCTAGTCATCTCTCCTCCTTCAGGCTTCTTCTTCTTCATCTTTGGACTTTATATGGCGGTTGGCAACCAACTTTAAGGTGCATTATCACCACCAACTGGACTGGAGTGTGGATGGCAGTTCCTCTTTGAATCACCCACGTGTGTATATGGTCCTAAAAAACAATGAGGAGATGGGAGAGGCGGGACATGCAGCGCATGAAGCATCACAAATAGAACCAAGTTCTACTTTTTGCACCTATGACGACAGTTTGGATGCAATGATTGAGTAACATGTATGTGTACATTTATTTTGCAACACCCGCGCATGTAACGCGAGCAGCGTGGTCAGCGTGTTAGAATAAAAGGCCCTATCTAGAACCTACAATGGTTGTTTGGCTGTCCCCATAGGAGAACCCTTTGAAGAATCTTCTTTTGGTTTTTGGTTCCGGGTATATACAAAAGGGTTCTCCTATGAGGAGCACCTTTTTTCTATGACCGTATCACTGAGACACACAGATTAAGATCCCTTTATTGGTCAACAAGGTCCAACTGAAATGCTGATTAAACAGCTTGATAGTGGGGTATTTGATCTGTGCATGTGCCAGGTAACGGGGTAACGGCATGTTTCCCTCTTACACCATACCCAAACTGGACACGCGCGTGCGCCATCGTGAGCAAATTGATTTTGTCCCCTCCACACCAAATATGATCACGACACGCAGGTTGAAATATCATAACAAACTCTGAACCAATTATATTAATTTGGGAACAAGTCGGAAAAAAATTAACATTTATGGCAATTTAGCTTGCAGGTGCTAGCTTATTTGTCTTATTTATCTAGCTTGCTGTTGCTAGCTAATTTGTCCTGGGATATAAGCGATGAGTTGTTATTTTACCTGAAATGCACAAGGTCCTCTACTTCAACAATTAATCCACACATAAAACGGTCAACCAAATCGTTTCAAATCATCTCTCCTCCTTAGGACGATACTAAGGGGCCCTAAAAAATCATTAGAACATTAGGTACATTCTTTTCAATATTAAATTATTAACCTATCATAGTTCAAAAACTAAACATCCAGAGAGCCTCTGTATTGCCCAAACCCCCTATTTAAATGAAATGGTTCGGTCCTGCCCCCAAATCAGGCGCAATCGTGACTTTAGAGCAGTGAATTGCGAGTGAGGAGTGCCAGTGGAGCATGATGTCTCAGCTTCCTAAAGTAAAATCTGGCTCCCAAAAACAAAAAGAAAGAAAAGAAAGACAGGAGAGAGAAAACTGTCACCCAATTTGGTGGGTGTTGTCTGTGTGTGGTGGAAATGAACCTGTTAGCTTAGTCCATAGTGAAATAGGCTACTTTTGCTCCCCTAACATTAGTTACTTAATATCTTCACAGAAAATTCAATGTTTACATTTCACTCTTCTTTTAGCCGACATTTAATCAATGCAGGCAGGCTATTCATACCAGATCAGTTGCCCCTGCCCCTGCCTGGTACCAGGCCCAACAGACGCAGCTTCAGGCTCAGCAGCACCGTCTCCCCATCCCCATACCCCTGAACCAGCCCTACTCCCAACTGAAGAAGGAGGTGAACAGCATTGTGTTGAATGGCATGTCAGTTGGCATAATTGCAGATACTGCAATGCATTGAGGACAGGAATGTGATTCTCCAGTCAGGAAAAATCTCACTTGACACAGAGGCAGCCAATATCAGAGCCTTAAAGGAAGAGATGCGGGCTCTTAGAGATGGATGGGAGTCTCTCCTGTCTGAGGCGACACTGATTTCTAAGCAAATTAATGTTGCACCTCAATTTAGCAATGAACACAGCCGCCAGAGGAAAAGGGAGAGATTCCATGATAAGACCTCTCAAGAGGACACAGCTCAGGACAGTGCAGCAATGGTGTTTCGAAAACACAGTTTTTTTTACTGCTATGGACAATATCATAAGTGACTTGGACACTAGGTTCCACACCACTGCTAAAATTGTAGAATCATTTTCTGCCGTTCTGAAAGTTGGGCAGATGAGTGAGGATAAAGTCCCTTCTGTGTGCCAACCACTGATCAGTAAGTATCCCAGAGATCTTACACCTGGTATTGATGGCGCCGAAGAACATGGATGACGTTTTACATTCTCCCAACCAATTGTGCTATTTTGGTAAAGAACTTTCTGGACATCAGAAAAGCGATTACTCACCGCGGACTGGGAGAAACTTTTTCCTTTAACGAGTCCGACGAGAAGGATATCCTGCTTTCACTGGAACAGGCCCAGATCCACGTCTTTTACGTGAAGAAAAGACACCGGAAAAGAGGCAGCAAATCGGGCACCCTTCTGAGAATCCGGAGAAGAGCGATTAAACTCCCATTGCCTTCCATTCTTCTTGCTAACGTGCAATCATTGGAAAATAAAATTGATGACCGACTTAAGATTATCCTACCAACGGGACATTAAAAACTGTAACATATTATGTTTCATAAAGACGTGGGTGAACGAAGATACGGACAATATAGGACATAGGATTTTCCATGCACCGGCAGAACAGAGACGCTACCTCTGGTAAGACGAGGGGTGAGGGTGTGTCTTTTTGTCAATAACAGCTGGTGCGCGATGTCTAATATTAAAGAAGTCTCAAGGTATTGCTTGCCTGAGGTAGAGTACCTTATGATAAGCTGCAGACCACACTATCTACCAAGATAATTCTCATCTGTATTACTCGTAGCTGTCTATTTACCACCACAAAGCGAAGCGGGCACTAAGACTGCTCTCAACCAACTCTATAAGGGCATAAACAAAGAAGAAAATGTTCACCCAGAAGCGGCACTCCTAGTTGCCGGGGACTTTAATGCCGGCAAAATTAAATCAGTTTTACCAAATTTTTTACCAGCATGTCACATGTGCAACCAGGGGGGGGAAAAATCCTAACGACCTTTATTCCACACACAGAGATGCATACAAAGCTCTCCCCTGTCCTCCATTTGGCAAATCCAACCATAATTATATCCTCCTGATTCCTGCTTACAAGAAAAAACGAAAGCAGGAAGTACCAGTGACTCGCTCAATACGGAATTGTTCAGAAGACGCGGATGCTACAAGGACTGTTTTTCTAGCACAGACTGGAATATGTTCCGGGATTCATCCAATGGCATTGAGGAATACACCACCTCTGTCATCGGCTTCATCAATAAATGCATCGATGACGTCTTCCCCACAGTGACTGTACATACATATCCCAACCAGAAGCCATAGATTACAGGCAACATCTGCATCTAGCTAAAGGCTAGAGCTGCCGCTTTCAAGGAGCGGGAGACTAATCCCGACTCTTATAAGAAATCCCGCTATGCCCTCAGAAGAACCATCAAACAAGCAAAGCGTCAATACAGGATTAAGATTGAATCCTACTACACCGGCTATGACGCTCGTTGGATGTGGCAGGGCTTGAAAACTATTAAGGACTACAAAGGGAAACCCAGAGGAGAGCTGCCCAGTGATGCGAGCCTACCAGTAGAGCTAAATGCCTTTTATGCTCGCATCGAGGCGAGCAACACTGAAGCATGCACGAGAGCACCAGCTGTTCTGGATGACTGTGTGATAACGCTCTCGGTAGCCGATGTGAACAAAACCATTAAACAGGTCAACATTCACAAAGCCTCCTGGGCCAGACGGATTTAACAGGACGTGTACTGACATTTTCAACCTCTCCCTGACCGAATCTGTAATACCTACATGTTCCATCATCTAGGATCTGACAATGATAAATAAAATCTCTTAATTTTTGCCCAATTTTTGCAGGCCTTCTCGTGCAGCTGCAACTGCGAGTACATTTGTAATTCAAGACCTGTCTTGAGTTGGGCTCTGGGGTGGTGCAATTGTCGAGTAAGTGAGCTTATGGTTGTCTAGGGGTATGGGTTGAGTGTGTGTGGGTGTATGTGTGTATCCCACAACTGTTGGGAAGAAGTAAAAGATGTAAGGGACAATAGAGGATGATCCACAGCTATATATAATACAAATCGAGGTGAGGGAAATGCATTTGGCACTTAACCTACTTCAATTCGGTAAATGGCACTGTGTGCTCTTTCCAAAGGATGGATCCCAGTCGGTTATGGGTTATGGGATACAGGGGGTCGAGGGTGGTCTGCCGGGCATTGGGATAACAAACCAACCTCGGGATGAGGAGGGCTTTTAGCGGGTGGAATAGTAGGGACCAATTGGAGGTTTACTTAGTAGAAAGGCAAAGATCATGGTACAGCTATATAGACACTCAATCATCATGTTACTTTTTAATGGTACGTTTACAAACATATATTTTGATAAATAGAATTGAAAGTTGTGTCTCATTATGGTAAGTGGTGAAATAAGTATAGCCAGTTACAATTGTAATGGCCTAGCAGATAATAAGAAAAGACAATCAGTATTTACCTGGCTAAAAGAGAAGGAATATAATATTAATTGTTTACAGGAAACCCATTCAACAGTTTTAGATGAAGTTTTGTGGAAAAAGAACTGGGGGGGCGAAATACACTTCTCCCATGGGCAAAGAAATTCAAAAGGGGTGATGGTTTTAATTAACAATAATTTTGATCCAAATGTGCAAATTGTCCAAACAGATCCTCAAGGTAGATGGATTATTTTAAATATGTTATTGGACAATAAACAGACATGGCTTATTAACCTATACGGTCCGAATAATGATGATCCAAGCTTCTTTGAAAATATATATAAGAATCTATTAACTCTACAAGCAACACTAGACTCTATTATTATGGTGGGGGATTTTAATACGGTCTTAAATACCTCTATGGACCGGAAAGGAAATCACACTACAAACTATCACCCTCAGGCATTTAAGGAAATAATGAATGTCATGGATATATTGGAATTAGTGGATATATGGAGACTTAAATACCCTGACCTAGTGAGATATACAAGGCGGAGGCTTAATCAAGCTAGTCGCCTTGACTACTTTCTTATACCATTCTCTCTGGCACCAAAAGTTTAAAAAGTGTCGATAGGGGACAGAATCATCACGTAATTGGCATATATATATTACTCTTACAGAACTTCCACGTGGGCGAGAATATTGGAAATGTAATCAAAGCCTACTAGATGATAAATTGTTTAGAACTAGGACAGAAGAATTTATAACTGACTTTTTCAGACATAGCATAGGTACAGCAGATCCCCTTACTGTATGGGACACTTTTAAATGTGCCTTTAGAGGCAATGCAATACAGTACTCATCTATAAAACAAAAGCAATTTAGATCAAAAGAGTCCATATTAACAAAGGAAATTGAAGGACTAACAGTACAGTTAGATAGCAATAAAAACGGTACTATAGAGGCACAGAATAAGTTAGAGGAAACCTTTATCCTCACTTGCTTTGGCAATGTTAACACATGTTCCCATGCCAATAAAGCCCTTGAATTGAATTGAATTGAAAAACAAAAACAAATGGAGGAACTTATTAAAGAAAGATCTAGTGTAATATATTATAACTCATGTGAAGGCCAAATTACAGAGGAGGAACTGCTTGAGGCCTGATTGGGGCCTTTAAGGATGGGAAAACTCCAGGGCTGGATGGCATACCAGTGGAAGTATACAAAACTTTTTGGGGTATTCTCAAAGGACCATTGTTGGCTTGTTTTAATCACTCCTATATAAATGGTAGATTATCAGACACGCAACAAGAAGGTCTGATATCATTATTACTGAAACAGGACCCATGTGGTATATATAAAGATCCAGTCCATTAAAAATATTGGAGACCTTTTACACTTCAGTGTTGTGATGCAAAAATCCTAGCAAAATGCTTGGCACACAGAATTAAAAAAGTATTGTCAAATATTATTCATCCTAATCAGACAGGTTTTTTACATGGACGATACATTGGAGATAATATAAGACAAGTACTGGAAACAATAGAACACTATGAAATATCGGGGACACCAGGCCTGGTTTTCATAGCTGATTTTGAAAAGGCTTTTGATAAAGTATGACTGGAGTATATATAAATGCCTAGAATATTTCAATTTTGGGGAATCTCTTATAAAATGGGTTAAGGTTAGGTATAGTAACCCTAGGTGTAAAATAATAAATAATGGCTACATCTCAGAAAGTTTTAAACTATCTTGAGGAGTAAAACAAGGTTGTCCACTATCGGCATATCTATTTATTATTGCCATCGAAATGTTAGCTGCAAAGATTAGATCAAACAATAATATTAAGGGATTAGAAATCCGTGGCCTAAAAACTAAGGTGTCATTGTACGCTGATGATTCATGTTTTCTTTTAAAACCACAATTGGAGTCTCTCCACAGCCTCTTAGAGGATCTAGATACTTTTGCTATCCTCTCTGGATTAAAACCAAATTATGATAAATGTACCATATTACGTATTGGATCACTAAAAAATGCACATTTTACATTACCATGTAGTTTACCAATTAAATGGTCTGACGGAGATGTAGACATACTCGGTATACAAATCCCAAAGGAAAGAAATGATCTCACTCCAATACATTTTTATAGAAAGTTAGCAAAAATAGATAAGATCTTGCTACCATGCAAATACCTGTCTATTTGTGGAAAAATCACCCTGATTAACTCTTTAGTCATATCACAGTTTACCTATTTGCTTATGGTTTTGCTTACACCTAGTGACCTGCTTTTTAAATTATATGAACAAAATATATTCAATTTTATTTGGAACGGCAAACCAGATAAAATTAAAAGGGCCTATTTATATAACGAATATTAATTCGGTGGGCAGAAATTATTAAATATTAAAGCATTAGACCTCTCACTAAAGGCATCAGTCATAAAAAAGTTATACTTAAATCCAAACTGGTTCTCTTGTCAATTGGTACGAATGTCTCATCCTATATTCAGGAAGGGCCTTTTCCCCTTTATTCAGATTACACCTGCTCACTTTCGGTTGTTTGAAAAGGAAATAATCTCCAAAATAGCTTTATTTTTTAAACAAGCCTTAGGAAATTGGTTGCAATTTCAGTTTAATCCACCTGAAAGGACGGAACAAATAGTACAACAAATATTGTGGTTAAATTCAAATATACTAATTGATTAAAAAATAATTATTTATCGAAGAAATTTTTAAAAAAGGTATACATTTAGTGAATGATATCATAAATAGGACTGGTGGAGTTATGTCACACATGCAGCTAACACAGACATATGGAAATGTCTGCTCTACCCAAAATTACAACCAATTAATTGCAGCATTACCACAAAAATGGAAGAGGCAAGTGGAAGGTGGAAAAAGTAAGGAACTTGTATGTCGGCCCTGTATTAAAGAACATAAATGGTTAAAGAAAAGTGTGATAAATAAAAACATATAACAATTTCATTTAAGGACCAAAAAACTGACAGCTGTGCCATAGAAATTGCAAAATAGTTGGGAAGAGATTTTCGATGTACCCATTCCATGGCACATGGTTTATGAATTGATACGCAAAACAACGCCAGATTCAAAACTTTGAATTTTTCAATATAAATTACTATACAAAATTCTTGCAACTAATAGAATGTTATATATATGGGGGATACAATCTTCCCAGCTCTGCAGATTCTGCTGTGAGGAGGCAGAGTCATTAGATCATTTATTTTGGTACTGTCCATATGTAGCTCATTTTTGGTCACAGGTCCAGGAATGGCTGAAGAGTTGCAACATTTGCCTAGAACTAACACTACAGATAGCAAGACTGGGTGATTTGAAAAGCCATAGTCAATCAATCAATAGTATAATAATTATTTTAGCAAAAATGTTTATTTTTAATTTACAATCTGTAGAAGCTATGAGAATAGGAAGGTTCAATTATTTTGTGAAGCATCACAGCACAGTTGAAAAATATGTGGCAAGTAGAAATCCGAAATGGATGATGTTGAGAGACAGATGGGAGGGGTTGAGTGGAGCTGAAGGGTGGGACTAATAACAAGATAAACAATGTAGGGCATAAGGGATCTGTAGAATGTATATAGGTTCAGAGCTTTTGTGAAACAGTATAGATACAAATAGAACTGGATGGACATCAGAAATAGAGGAAGGACTAAGAACAATCAAGAGAAATATTGTAAAGTAGACTGTGTCTGTAGAATGTGTATAAGATGTATGGATTGAAGGTAGAAGCAGAAGTGTTTATTAGTTTACTCCAATTGGGGGATCGGCAGAAGGGTTTGCGTGGAATAATAATAAAGGTATATTCTTTTAAAAAGTATGTATGTCTATATAGGTATGTGTATGTATATACAGTGGGGCAAAAAAGTATTTAGTCAGCCACCAATTGTGCAAGTTCTCCCACTTAAAAAGATGAGAGAGGCCTGTAATTTTCATCATATGTACACTTCAACTAAGACAGACAAAAAAATCCAGAAAATCACATTGTAGGATTTTTAATGAATTTATTTGCAAATTATGGTGGAAAATAAGTATTTGGTCAATAACAAACAAGCAAGATTTCTGGCTCTCACAGACCTGTAACTTCTTCTTTAAGAGGCTCCTCTGTCCTCCACTCATTACCTGTATTAATTGCACCTGTTTGAACTTGTTATCAGTATAAAAGACACCTGTCCACAACCTCAAACAGTCACACTCCAAACTCCACTATGGCCAAGACCAAAGCTGTCAAAGGACACCAGAAACAAAATTGTAGACCTGCACCAGGCTGGGAAGACTGAATCTGCAATAGGTAAGCGGCTTGGTTTGAAGAAATCAACTGTGGGAGCAATTATTAGGAAATGGAAGACATACAAGACCCCTGATAATCTCCCTCGATCTGGGGCTCCACGCAAGATCTCACCCCGTGGGGTCAAAATGATCACAAGAACGGTGAGCAAAAATCCCAGAACCACACGGGGGGGTCTAGTGAATGACCTGCAGAGAGCTGCGACCAAAGTAACAAAGCCTACCATCAGCAAGGTCATTGAATATGAAACGTGGCTGGGTCTTTCAGCATGACAATGATCCCAAACACACCGCCCGGGCAACGAAGGAGTGGCTTCGTAAGAAGCATTTCAAGGTCCTGGAGTGGCCTAGCCAGTCTCCAGATCTCAACCCCATAGAAAATCTTTGGAGGGAGTTGAAAGTCCATGTTGCCCAGCAACAGCCCCAAAACATCACTGCTCTAGAGGATATATGCATGGCGGAATGGGCCAAAATACCCGCAACAGTGTGTGAAAACCTGGTGAAGACTTACAGAAAACGTTTGACCTCTGTCATTGCCAACAAAGGGTATATCACAAAGTATTGAGATAAACTTTTGTTATTGACCAAATACTTATTTTCCACCATAATTTGCAAATAAATTCATGAAGAATTCTACAATGTGATTTTCTGGATTTTGTTTTCTCATTTTGTCTGTCATAGTTGAAGTATACCTATGATGAAAATTACAGGCCTCTCTCATCTTTTTAAGTGGGAGAACTTGCACAATTGGTGGCTGACTAAATACTTTTTTGCACCACTGTATGTGTATATATATATGCATGCGTGTATGGATATATATATTTACCAAAAAAATATGGGGGATTGGAAATGATGCAAACAATTACATTGGAAGCAACATTCTTTACGCAATATTAAGCTGATCCATCCTCCAAAAAAATAAATAAATAAAAATACCTACATGTTTCAAGCAGACCACCATAGTCCCTGTGTCCAAGGAAGTGAAGGTAACCTGCCTAAATGATTACCGCCCCGTGGCACTCGCGTCGGTAGCCATGAAGTGTTTTGAAAGGCTGGTCATGGCACACATCAACAGCATCCTCCCAGACACCCTAGACCCACTCCAATTCGCATACCGCCCCAACAGATCCACAGATGACGCAATCTCAATCGCACTCCACACTGCCCTTTCTCACCTGGACAAAAGGAACACCTATGTGAGAATGCTGTTCATTGACTACAACTCAGCATTCAACACCATAGTGCCCACGAAGCTCATCACTAAGCTAAGGACCCTGGGACTAAACACCTCCATCTGCAACTGAATCCTGGACTTCCTGACGGGCCGTTCCCCAGGTGGGAAGAGTAGGCAACAACACGCCTGCCACGCTGATCCTTAACACTGGGGCCCCTCAGGGGTGTGTACTTAGTCCCCTCCTGTATTCCCTGTTCACCTACGACTGCGTGGCCAAACACGACTGCAACACCATCATTAAGTTTGCTGACGACACAACAGTGGTGGCCTGATCACCGTCAACGATGAGACGGCCTATAGGGAGGAGGTCAGAGAACTGGCAGTGTGGTGCCAGGACAACAACCTCTCCCTCAATGTGAGCAAGACTAAGCAGCTGATCGTGAACAACAGGAAAATGCGGGCTGTAGTGGAGCGGGTCGTGAGTTTCAAGTTCCTTGGTGTCCACATCACCAACGAACTATCATGGTCCAAACATACCAAGACGGTCGTGAATAGGGCACGACAAAACCTATTCCCCCTCAGGAGACTGAAAAGATTTGGCATGGGTCCCCAGATCCTCAAAGGTTCTACAGCTGCACCATCGAGAGCATCCAGACCGGTTGCATCACCGACCGGTATGGCAACTGCTCGGAATCTGACCTTAAGGTTCTACAGAGGGTAATGCAAACGGCCCAGGACCTATATAATAGGCGTGTCAGAGGAAAGCCCATAAAATTGTCAGAGACTGTTTTCTCTGCTACCACACGGCAAGCGGTACCGCAGCGCCAAGTCTAGGACCAAAAGGCTCCCTAACAGCTTCTACCCCCAAGCCATAAGACTGTTGAACAATTCATAAAATCGCCACCGGACAATTTACATTGAACCCCCCTCCTTTTGTACACTGCTGCTACTTGCTGTTGTTTATTATCTATGCATAGTCACTTCACCCCTACCTACATGTACAGATTGCCTCAACTAGCCTGTACCCCTGCACACTGACTCAGTACCGGTGCCCCCTGTATACAGCCTCGTTATGGTTATTCTTATTGTGTTACTTTTTATTTTAGTCTACTTGGTGAATATTTTCTTCTTGAACTACACTGTTGGTTAAGGGCTTGTAAGTAAGCATTTCACGGTAAAGTCTACAATTGTTGTATTCGGCGAATGTGACAAATAAAGTTTGATTAGATTTTTGAGTTTCAAAAGGAAGTAAGACACCTGAACACTGTATATGCTGCCACTTTCCCCCATGACTTGTCCCCTCTTGGTCTCCTGAATGCAATTTGTAAGGCATTATTGGAGAAGTGTGCATTGTTTTACATATATTTTGCACACTGCCTGTGACCGTTGCTGGTGGTGAGATAGCTTTTAGTAAGCTAAAACTGATTTAAAAAAATAACTATTTGAGTTCCACTATGTCCCAGGCAGTCTTGCCATGCTGTCCATTGAAAGTCAGTTAGCTAGAAAGCTGGACTTCAAAGATTTGATTGGTGACTTTGCTAGCAAGAAGGCTCAGCGCTGAGAACAGACTGAGAACAAGATGTATCTCAAAGTAATGGCTGGATTGCCATAATATTTGTTGTGCACAATCAAGACCCCAAGTGGAAGAAACCTGTTGATTTGGTGACCTCTTGACCTTTCCTCTAGTGCCACCATCAGGCCTTTTATTTCCATGTTGTTTTCCATTTCCACTTTCACAGCTGCTTATTTTATAGTTGGTATGTATACTTAGTTCAAATATTTGCCGCTGGTTTTATTATTTTGTTTGTTATATCATTCTATAGATGATAATGTTCATTTATTTTAATTTAAGAGGTTAATGTATATTGAATGTATATCTATTTTAAGTTATTCAGAGAATTTTGTCCCTTAAAATTACACGTAGACTGTAAAAGATGGCCTTTAGCACATTTCTTATAGTCATCAGTCTTGCATCAAATAGTGAATTCCACTGTATGCAGAACGTTGCACGGATGTCTGCACTGTGTTATATTTTCACAGCTCACTGTCAGTAAGCATAGTACAGTAAATATTAGAGCATTGAATGGGTCGATTGGGTTCTGGAGGTGTGTGGTTACAGCAATTGCGCAAAAGCCCTGCAACTGTGTAATGATCATGGTGTTTAATCAGCTTCTTGAAATGCCACACATGTCATGGGAATGGATTACCTTGGCAAAGGAGAAATGTTCAATAACAGGGATGTAAACAAATGTGCGCACAACATTTTGAGAGAAGTAAGCTTTTTGTGCGTATGGAAATGTTCTAGACTCTTTTATTTCAGCTCATGAAACCAACACTTGTTCTGTTTATTTGATTTTTTTCAATATAAATTACATGTCTACCCTGTATATAGCGTTTTACTTTCTGTGTTCTTATTTCGTATTTTAATTTGTCCTACCTTATGTTATTTTTGTTGTGCTACATTGATTTTGATTACTGCATTTTGGGGTTTGAAGTTGGAAGAAAAGCATTTCATGTTTCCCTGGACATTAAAACTTTACTTTAAATCCCTGGGGCCTCCACATCACTACTTCCGCCCCTGCACGCACGCACGCGCACACATGCACGCACGCACACACAGACACACACACACCATTGATACTACAGCCATGCTAATCGTTGGCTATTAGTGGGCGAGTCTAGGATTACATGTCTTATTAAATACAGAATTCCAAATGAGACTCGTTAAACTAGAAAGTCTCCCTTTTTAATAAAGCTCATTTATATGGAAATTACACATAATTCGCACGATTCAGAAAGAGATGTATGCTCATTGGATGAAGGGGGAGGAATTAGACTAAAAGAACATGAGTGATTTTGACCGATTTCTTCTAATTGGTTGGGACCGTCTTTTCGGGGCTGTAAAGTTAAGGACGAAAATGTGTTGAGGAGTACGCAGACAGACACGCTGATGATCGTCCCGTGTACTCATCTAAAATAAATTATTGATAACCAGACAGCGACGATTGACGTTTTTTTTTTTTTATGTTTTACCTTTATTTAACTAGGCAAGTCAGTTAAGAACAAATTCTTATTTACAATGACGGCCTACCCCGATCACGACGCTGGGCCAATTGTGCGCCGCCATATTTGATACAGCCCGGGATCAAACCAGGGTCTGTAGTAACGCCTATAGCACTGCGATGCAGTGCGGAGCCCCACTTGATGAGAAGCACATTTATTTATTGATAATAATGTGGGTTAGAGATGTCCTCTTGATTGTTGTTGATCACCTGTAAAAGAAGAGCGTCGGCATGTTACATATTGTTGGCGCCAAAACCTATGTTTGTGCCTCTCCAGGTACAATGTTACACTTTCTTGTCATGTATGATTATATTTTATTCCTCGTTTATTGAAGAGGCTTCTGTTAATTCCCTGTTCAGAAAATTGAAGGGCAAATGGGGCGCGTTCGAGCACATGGTGTTTCTATAGGCAGGTTTCCGTTGACCCAGGTTTATTCGACAAAAGCAATGACGCAAAAAAATGTAGCGGGAACGGCAGATACAGACGTCATTTTCTAAAGATCCACGACAGTTTAATCCGTTTGATAGGTGTGAATTTTTCTTTTGTCCAACTTTCTTTATTGCGAGAAATTATGGAAACTGTGTTTTTCGAATAAATAATTGCCGAATACTTTTGAATGTATTCAGGGCCAGTGATGTCATCACATACAGTAACTATAAGCTCCACTTCACATTTCATTCTAAATGCCTACTGCTTGCAAAATACATTTTTTTCAATTATAAAATGTTTTATTTGCATGACAAGGATTTTCCTGACTTTCAAGAACGCCTGAATTGCTTCGCTTTGATTTTCTGGTTGGCTGTCAAGTTTCACCATCCAATTATTTCAGATCTACAGGAGTGCAAGTCTCCCCATGGCACGGAGCTTGGCAATACGTTGGCACATGAGAATGATTAGAATATAACAAGTATTAGTCAATTGCTTGGCTTTCGCGGGCTACCTGAGACATGAGACAGATAGGTGGGAGGAAAAGTTTTTTTCTTTTTTGAAGTGTCTTGTCATTACGTCCAGCAGTTTTCTTCGAGTATAGGTAGCTGCGTCCTGGACTGGTCTCGGAGCGGTGGGTGTGTCAAAAGCGCTCTGCTATAGGTTAGACGCTCTTGATTGAATGGTGTTGTCCGTGCCACTTAAAAGGGTTCCCATGGTGAAACTTGCCCTCCTGTGGATCTGAAATAGTTGGAGGGTGAAACATGCCAGCCAACCAGAAAGCAAGGCGGCAGGTAGCCTAGTGGTTAGTGCCTCGAATCCCCAAGCTGACAAGGTACAAATCTGTTGTTCTGCCCCTGAACAAGGTAGTTAACCCACTGTTCCCTGGTAGGCCGTCATCGTAAATAAGAATATGTTCTTAATTAACTGACTTGCCTAGTTAAAAAAAGGTGACATTTTATTAAAAAAGGAAAGAAATACCACAAATGAACTTAAGGCACACCTGTTAATTGAAATGCATTCCAGGTGACTACCTCATGAAGCTGGTTGAGAGAATGCCAAGAGTGTGCAAAGCGGTCATCAAGGCAAAGGGTCGCTATTTGAAGAATTTGATTTGTTTAACACTTTTTTGGTTACTACATTATGTGTTATTTGTCTTCACTATTATTCTACAATGTAGAAAATAGTACAAATAAAGAAAAACCCATGTATATATCCATTGATTCTTGAAGAATATAACTTGTAAATCCTGCATGAGCTTAGTTCAACTGCCACACTCCATGAGAACCCAAAATATAAGCTTGTTTTTCTCCAATGTTTGTAAACATTGTAAATGTAAACAAACGCCTTATAGCCTCATAACACGGTTAAAACAATAATGTTGATATCATGGATGGTCAGTCCTTACATCCATAGCTCTGTCTATTCATCTGAGAGTGGTTACGTTTCTCCATCCCTACGGCCCATCCCTCAGCTTTGTACTAAAACAGAGGCATGGTGGCCATTTTTTTATTGTTTCATCTGTGGATTTGCCCTTTAAACAGCTGCATATTATCAAGATATCAAAGTGTCCCCAACAAAAAGGTAAACAATAGGCCTAGAGCAAAGGCAGCATAAGGCATTCATTTTTCTCACATACAGTTGAAGTCAGAAGTTTACATACACCTTGGCCAAATACATTTGATCTCAGTTTTTCACAATTCCTGACATTTAATCCTAGTAAAAATCCCCTGTCTTAGGTCAGTTAGGATCACCACTTTATTTTAAGAATGTGAAATGTCAGAATAATAGTACAGAGAATGATTTATTTCAGCTTTTATTTCATCACATTCCCAGTGGGTCAGAAGTTTACATGCACTCAATAAGTATTTGGTAGCATTGCCTTTAAATTGTTTAAGTTGGGTCAAATGTTTCAGGTAGCCTTCCACAAGTTTCTCACAATAAGTTGGGTGAATTTTGGCCCATTCCTCCTGACAGAGCTGATGTAACTGAGTCAGGTTTCTAGGCCTCCTTGCTCGCACACGCTTTTTCAGTTCTGCCCATACATTTTCTATAGCTTAACCAACCCATAAAGTAAAATGTAACATTTATATCTGGCCAACTATGTCAACTTTAACATGGATTTATCCTGCAATAGATGTCGTTCAATTGGTAACATACATTTTTGTCTTCTTCTGATGCCCCTTAAGGGGAAAGTAAGTTACTGATTACAATTTTGGACAGGTAACTAGTAACTAACAGATTACATTTAGAAAGTAACTTACCAACCCTGTGTACAGGTTATACTCAACACATAAATCCTAAGATGGTAAAGCAGCATACATAGGAGTTTGAAAGTGCTTTGTCTGCAGTAAAGTGATGAAGTCCATTGGTATCATCAACAAGATGAGTCCTGTGGTTCATCAGGCTTGCATCCTAACTCTATACTACATTTAGTTTAAAATATCTAATTTGCTGCAATATTGTGTGGGCCAGTACATATGCTTCCTGCCTACACAAATTACACATCATCCAAAGTAAATTTGCAAGATAGCCATCTCATAAGACTGCTGAACAGTTAATCAAATGGCTACCCGGAGTATTTGCAGTTTAGCCTTACCTACATGTACATATTACCTCATCAAGTCAACTGCCAGTACACAGACTCGGTACTGGTACTTCTTGCATACTGGACAAAAATATAAACGTAACATGTAAAGTGTTGGTCCGATGTTTCACAAGCTAAAATAAAAGATCTCAGAAGTGTTCTGTACCCCAAAAAAGCTTATTTCTCTCCAATTTTGTGCACACATTTCTTTACATCCCTGTTAGTGGGCATTTCTGCTTTGCCAAGATAATCCACCCACCTGACAGGTGTGGCATGTCAAGAAGCTGATTAAAACAGCACGATCATTACAGAGGTGCACCTTGTGCTAGGGATAACAAAAGGCCACTCTTAAATGTGCAGTTTTGTCACACAACACAATGCCACAGATGTCTCAAGTTTTAAGGGAGCGGGCAATTGGCATGCTGACTGCAGGAATGTCCACCAGAGCTGTTGCCAGAGAATTTAATGTTAATGTCTCTACCATAAACTGCCTCTAACGTCGTTTTAGAGAATTTGGTGGTACGTCCAACTGGGCCTCACAACCGCAGACCATGTCGAACCATGCCAGCCCAGGACCTCCACATCCAAATCAAATCAAACTTTATTTGCCACATGCGCCGAATACAACAAGTGTAGACTTTACCGTGAAATGCTTGCTTACAAGACCTTGACCAACAGTGCAGTTCAAGAAGAAGAAACTATTTACCAAGTAGGCTAAAATAAAAAGTAACAATAAAAAGTAAGACAATAACACAGCTCCTTCACCTGCGGGATCGTCTGAGCAGCCAGCTGATGAAACTGAGGATTAAGAAAGCTGTCTGTAATAAAACCCTTTTGTGGGGAAAAACTCATTCTGATTGGCTGGGCCTGGCTCCCCAGTGGGAGGGCCTGGCTCCCAAGTTGGTGGGCCTATGCCCTCCCAGGCCCACCCGTGGCTGCGCCCCTGCCCAGTCCTATGAAATCCATAGATTAGGGCCAAATCAATGTATTTCAATTGACTGATTTCCTTATATGAACTGTAACTCAGTAAAATCTTTGAAATTCTTGCATGTTGCATTTTATATTCTTGTTCAGTGTATACATACAGTATAGCCTTGTTATTGATATTTTGTTTTACTATTTCCTTTTTTTATTTGCAAATGTTGTACTTTGTAAACCCCCTAAGGTTGATGTACTGGAAATCAATTAGCATAAGAAAAATAAAAATCTGTACATTTAAGTTAGAGATATCCACCGCATTCGCCTATGTCTCACTTCCGCATCTGCGGTGACAGAGCTAGAGAGGTGTTTGTCAGGCCATGAGACCTCCCGGCAATCGGTCTTCTCACAGAATTGTTTGTAGCATCCGAACGGCTTGGCCGACAAAAACTATTAAACTATTATTGTACCCCTCTATGGAAACATGAGACTGTCACGATGGCGTACTCCGTCTTGCTCTACTACCCCCACAAGCGTCTCGGGACTCGTCTGATGTGTACACCTGTTGTATGTGGTGCATGTGACAAATAAAATGTGATTGATTGATGGGTCAACCAGTAGTCTCCTGCATGTAGTCTAACAAACACACAAAAACACATGTACACAGAGTCTATCATGTTCAATTGTAATTAGTATGCGTTGTGTGATTGATTCAACAAACTGTTTAGTAGGAATGTAGTGTGCAGTGTTGTTTTGTTCTTCGGTGTGGTTATCATATATCCCTCATGGAGTTTCTCTCTCTTTCCTCAGTACCCACGCAGCCCCCCCCCCCCTCCCCCCTCACCTATATGTAACGGATATACCCCCCCCCCCCCTTCTCTTCCACCCCTCTGTCACAGACATAACAGACCTCCATCCCCCTGCTCTTTCTTTCCCCAGTACCTAAAACTGGCAGTCTAGGCACCATCAAGGAAAAGAGGGGCATGTGAAATACCCCCCCCCCCCCCCCGGAGAACTCCACGTTTCCAATTCCCTGTGTACCCCACACTGTCTTTGAAGTACTCATTGCAGTTAATACACATCAACACTTCAAACGTCTGTAGCATGCTCTCGACGCCTGTATCAAGGAACAGAGGGAGAATCAGGGAGAACATAACATTACTAAATTGAACATGCTTATAATTAGAATACTGCCTAAGATGACATGATACATGAAACAGGGAGAGGATGGTAAATTCCATTCTTGAATCAATCAACCGTGTTGTAACATTTTCATGCCACTGTTGCTCTGCTGCCTGAGCCACAAGGGCTTCATAAAAACAGATGTCGTTTCTGTTCATCATTCTTTTACGGTCCTTATTGAAATTGTCTCAAACATGGAATAATACTGAACAATATAGCAAGAGACGTGTTGATTGGTACCTACAGTGCATTCGGAAAGTACTCAGACCCCATGACTTGAATCATTATTTTCTTATCAATCTACACACAGTATACCCCAAAATCACAAAGCAAAAAAACTGATTTTTTGAAATGTTTGCAAATGATTTACAAATAAAACACTGAAATATCCTATTTACATAAGTATTCAGTCCCTTTACTTAGTACTTTCCGTCTATATCAAATTACAAATTACAAATTACATTGAAATTACATTGACTAATTGCATTGGCTACTTACAGTCCAGCCAGGCAAAGTGGGTCCACTTTCGAAATTCTCCACTGCTCACAACAACCCTTAACCCCCTGCATATCAAGAAGAGGGTGAGGTAGGCAATATCCCCCTCTGAGAGAACGACCTCCAAACCGATCTCCTCCAAGACACGTTGTTGCATCTGAAGGGCAAATAGCAAATTCAGTGTAATTATAAGGGTTGTTACTTTTACCAATGGACAATGCATACTGTACAATGCTTGTAATTACAATAATTCTTACAATGAATCAAAGTCGTGTAGGCTTACCCGTAAAAATAGGGCAGGGTCTGGTGGCTTTCTATATTGATGTCTATTCAGATCATGTTTGTTTAGCCCTAAACTGCATAGGACAATTGATCTTTGGTTCTGGGGGTCCGGAGGCGGGAAGATCTGGTCCCAAAGGTCCCTTGGCCGTGAAGTGCTGGTTCTGCACAAACGGCAAATAAATATAGTGAATTCTGTAATGGAAAACATATCACTCTGTTAAGCGTTCACTCTAGGAGATAAAAGCATTACGTCATTGATAATAAACTGAATGATTTTAAACACTATTTTTATTTGTAGGAGCAAAACAATTCAACACAAGCAGAAGCTGTATTATACAGTGGTACAGGACAGGGTTCTACAGTGCGACCATTTTACTTGCATTGGAGCCTAAATATTTTGCTGTGTGGCCTGGAATTTTTATTTAGTAGAACCAGTGAGCCTAGAAAAAAAAGGAAGAATTCTAGCTTTAATATCTAAAATATTTTTAATTTCTTTGTGTGTGTCTACATTTTTCAACTGAGGCGCACACATGCTCCTTGTAAAAATGGTCAGCGTAGAGCCCTGCCATTGCCATGTGTTATCCTTGTCAACTCCATGCATGGAGAACGGCAACACAAACCTCTATGCAGGACTGCCTTCAACCTATAAGTCTCCAGGTATAACCACTGTCCAGGTCGCTGGGCCTGTAGACAGAGGTTAACAAAATGGGCAACGGTAGATTCTGCAGCAGTCGTTTCATTTGCAACAATTTAGGATGCTCACCTCTCCTTTGAACTGTGATACGTTGTAAAGCACCAGCATTTCTGACATTAGCTAGTCATTAAGTGAATGACTATATTCACTCAATACGCCCATTGATGAACATACGCATGATGTCAGCAGGCACAATAGGAGACTGGAGTTGATCTCAGACTGGCCACATACAGACAGAGTATTCTATCCTTCACATCTCTTTCCTCTCCCCTTTCTCTTACATAAACCAACCCACACACCCACTCACCCAACCGAGTGAGGGCTCTATAAGCCGTGTAGATTTTGTCATTGTATTCAGGGACACGTGTGATGTAATTGTCACAGAATGCTTCTTTTCAGTAGACAATATGTTCTAATTTGCATGTGTTGTATTTTGCAGTGATGATTGAAGCATATGTACGGCACATGTTCTCCGTGGAGAGGAGGAGTTTCTACATATTCAGGGGGCCTGTCCTCTCATTGTTTGTGGGACAGGCAACAGGTTGGCATGCTGCTGGGTGTTTGTTTGAAAGAGCTCTTTTTGATCCCGTTGATTCTTTTTTTGTAAATACTTTTCGCTGGCCTATATCTTTCCGTTGGCTAATAAAAGCCTCACTCTGGGCACTGGGAAACCTTACCGCTGGGTCATTCTCTCTCACTTTCTCTCTCACTCTCTCACTCACTCACTCACTCACTCACTCACTCACTCACTCACTCACTCACTCACTCACTCACTCACTCACAGAGGTTTGGGAGCCTTGTAAAGAGCTGAATAGCTGCTGCCTGGTGTGGTGTGTGTGATGGAGAGTGTGTGTGCGAGAACTGGTGTCATCCTGGCGACCCTGCAGAGCAGTCTGATTGTCTGGTTCCCACTGATCCATCATGCTGTCTGATCACCGAGAAAATCCCCATCACTCTGAAACATAGCACCCACACGAGATGCTTTAGCACCGAGGCAGAGGTTTGTTTCTACCGTGTCTCTCTCCCTCATTCTCTTAATCTATTTTTTCCCTCATTCTCTCTATCCATTTCTCCCCCGTACGCCTGTTTAGTGTGGCTTTTAACGCTAACGATATTGACTGTAGGTCTGAGAGTGTGTGTGTGTGTGTGTGTGCTTCCGTATTTCTGTGGTTGAATGTGTGTGAGAGCGTCTGTAACTGTGTGTGTGTGTGTGTGTGTGTGTGAGTGACTCTCTCTCTTTCTCTCTCTCTCTCTCTCTCTCTCTCTCTCTCTCTCTCTCTCTCTCTCTGAGTGGTGATTTATTAATGCAGGTCGAGCTGCCTGCATCCCCCTGCAGACTGCAATGGTCCCTCAGGTGAGACTCATCATTGCCCTCTTGTGGGCCAAAGGTAGAAGATGCTTATTGCAGTCCTGCTTTTTCCATAATCAGGAGGATTGTACCATTATTTTCACATTAAGACAGGAAGCCTCAATACCAGAGGGAAATAAGGGAGGATGGCGAGGAAAGGGGGAAAAGATGATATGAGAAAACACACTTTTTCTTGTGCATCTGTCTCAAAAGTGCATCATCAAACACCAGCCTATTTGCAGTTATACACATGCACACACACTGAAGACTTCATATGGATCCACAATGAACATGATTAAGTGCAAAGGACCTAAGCAAGTTAGCTCATTTGAATAAATAAAACCACATGTATTAATTGTAATGTATAATTCCTTAGTTGTGCTTAATTTTGAATGTGTCTCTACTTGTGTCTTGCATCGACTCCCACGTACCCTGTCTTAAATCCCTGCAATTCAAAGGTTTAGTCAACAGCTTTATTTGCATTTGCACATTCCAGATCAGAGCAATGACAGATCTTACAAATGCTAGTGTTTTCTTTACTTTGTTCAGTCAAATATACACTGAGTATAACACCTGCTCTTTCCATGGGATAGACTAACCAGGTGAATCCAGGTGAAAGCTATGATCCCTTATTGACATCAATAAACTATTTACTCCATTGGATTGTGTATGTGTGCCATTCAGAGGGTGAATGGGCAAGACAAAAGATTTAAATGTCTTTGAACGGGGTATGGTAGTAGGTGCCAGGCGCACTGGTTTGAGTGTGTCAAGAACTGCAAAGTTGCTGGGGTTTTCACTCTCAACAGCAGGACATCCAGGCAACTTGACACAACTGGGGGAAGCATTGGAGTCAACATGGACCAGCATCCCTGTGGAAAGCTTGACACGTTGTAGAGTCCGTGCCCCAACAAATTGAGGCTGTTCTGAGGGGAAAAGGGGGTGCAACTCAATAATAGGAAGTCGGTCCTAATATTTTGTACAATCAGTGTAGAGCTACAAGTCACGTACGTACATAAACAATTCCTGCAGCTACTGTACAGCCTCCGCACCCCAGAGCTGTATTATCTTCGTCTCTAACTGCCGTAGTCCCTAACACGGCCACTAGTTTATCACTTTCACTGCTGCTTGTTTATATCTGTGGCCTTTGGGGTAGGGTGCCGCATCCGGCCCCACCATCAACCCTGCAATCCCTCCTACTGCTGCACCGCACCCTACAGCTTTACATGTGATTGCCCCCACAACTTATAGGCCCATCACCGCCTGGTATGGCAACTGCTCGGCATCTGACGATAAGGCGCTGCACAGGATAGTGCGTACGGCCCAGTATATCACTGGGACCAAGCTTCCTGACATCCAGGAGCTACAATTAATCAAATGGCCACCCGGACTATTTACATTTTTATTTACACTGCTGCTACTGGCTGTTTATTACCTATGCATAGTCACTTTACAAATGACCTCGCCTAACCTGTACCCCTGCACATTGACTCTGTACTGGTACCCCCTTTTATATTTTATTTATTAGCCTTGTTATAGCGGTCAAAGTCAGAGGTGGGGAGACTTTCCTTTGTTCCCCTACACCTTTTCCAGCAGCCCTTTCACCTGCTCGTGGTTGGTGAGGTCTTTGTTGTTGAAGAGGTGGGGAGACTTTCCTTTGGCCCTTTTGGGGCCATTTTCATGAACTCCGGATCTTCCTCACATTTAAACAGAACCAACCCATATAGTTCTGCAACCCATAGAAGCAAGGTCGGTGCATCTACAACCACAGGATTTCCCCCCCCAGTCAGGATCCCCACCCTTTGACATGAATTTGGATGCTACCATGTTTTTTTTAAATGTTACCTTTATTTAACTAGGCAAGTCAGCTAAGAACAAATTCTTATTTTCAATGACGGCCTAGGAACAGTGGGTTAACTGCCTGTTCAGGGGAAGAGCAACAGATTTGTACCTTGTCAGCTCGGGGGTTTGAACTTGCAACCTTCCGGTTACTAGTCCAACGCTCTAACCACTAGGCTACCCTGCTACCCGGCTACCCTACCCTGAATAATAATGAAAAAGTTACAAATGCACAAAACCATGGCCCCATAACATTCCCCTGAACAGGCAGTTAACCCACTGTTCCTAGGCCGTCATTGAAAATAAGAATTTGTTCTTAGCTGACTATTTTGTTCCCCTCCACCAGGATATTTATCCGTAATCATTGTAGCATCCACATTAATGTAGAAGTGTTCAGAAACATATTCTATTCTTATTCACAATTAAAGTGACTCCAAAATGACAATACATTTACCATTAATTTCTATTGGGCACAGCGTATTCTAAAACACAACCAAAGCAAACTGCAAACCCATCCAAGTTTGTAGTCACAAGCTCGATGTAGTCATTGTGTACTGGGAATACGGGATCACATACAAACTTGACTAAATGTAATACACACGATAAGTGAATTTGTCCAAATACTTATGTCACCTTCAAATGCGGGGACTAGATACATAGTGCTTTAATGTCAAAACGGTAAAACATACAGTAACAGTCAAAAGTTTGGACACCTCATTCAAGGGCTTTTCTTGATTTGTACATTGTAGAATAACAGTGAAAACATCAAAAACGATGAAATAACACATATGGAATCATGTAGTAACCAAAAAACGTGTTAAAACAAAGTAGCCACCCTTTGCCTTGACGGCTTTGCACACTCTTTCGACTGATTCTGTATATATGAAAATACCCTCAAATAAAAGGTGTACTGTCGACCTCAAAGATTTGATCTCAAAATCCAAAATGCTCAGAGTGTAAAAGTTCACTGTCCAAATAAATACACTGCTCAAAAAAATAAAGGGAACACTTAAACAACACAATGTAACTCCAAGTCAATCACACTTCTGTGGCAATTAGCAAGACACCCCCAATAAAGGAGTGGTTCTGCAGGTAGGTACCACAGACCACTTCTCAGTTCCTATGCTTCCTGGCTGATGTTTTGGTCACTTTTGAATGCTGGCGGTGCTTTCACTCTAGTGGTAGCATGAGACGGAGTCTACAACCCACACAAGTGGCTCAGGTAGTACAGCTCATCCAGGATGGCACATCAATGCGAGCTGTGGCAAGAAGGTTTGCTGTGTCTGTCGGCGTAGTGTCCAGAGCATGGAGGCGTTACCAGGAGACAGGCCAGTACATCAGGAGACGTGGAGGAGGCCGTAGGAGGGCAACAACCCAGCAGCAGGACCGCTACCTCCGCCTTTGTGCAAGGAGGAGCACTGCCAGAGCCCTGCAAAATGACCTCCAGCAGGCCACAAATGTGCATGTGTCTGCTCAAACGGTCAGAAACAGACTCCATGAGGGTGGTATGAGGGCCCGACGTCCACAGGTGGGGGTTGTGCTTACAGCCCAACACCATGCAGGACGTTTGGCATTTGCCGGAGAACACCAAGATTGGCAAATTCGCCACTGGCGCCTTGTGCTCTTCACAGAAGAAAGCAGGTTCACACTGAGCACGTGACAGACGTGTCTGGAGACGCCGTGGAGAACGTTCTGCTGCCTGCAACATCCTCCAGCATGACCGGTTTGGCGGTGGGTCAGTCATGGTGTGGGGTGGTATTTCTTTGGGCGGCCGCACAGCCCTCCATGTGCTCGCCAGAGGTAGCCTGACTGCCATTAGGTACCGAGATGAGATCCTCAGACCCCTTGTGAGACCATATGCTGGTGCGGTTGGCCCTGGGTTCCTCCTAATGCAAGACAATGCTAGACCTCATGTGGCTGGAGTGTGTCAGCAGTTCCTGCAAGAGGAAGGCTTTGATGCTATGGACTGGCCCCATTCCCCAGACCTGAATCCAATTGAGCACATCTGGGACATCATGTCTCACTCCATCCACCAACGCCACGTTGCACCACAGACTGTCCAGGAGTTGGCGGATGCTTTAGTCCAGGTCTGGGAGGAGATCCTTCAGGAGACCATCCGTCACCTCATCAGGACCATGCCCAGGCATTGTAGGGAGGTCATACAGGCACGTGGAGGCCACACACACTACTGAGCCTCATTTGGACTTGTTTTAAGGACATTACAAAGTTGGATCAGCCTGTAGTGTGGTTTTCCACTTTCATTTTGAGGGTGACTCCAAATCCAGACCTCCATGGGTTGATAAATTTGATTTCCATTGATAATTTGTGATTTTGTTGTCAGCACATTCAACTATGTAAAGAAAAAAGTATTTAATAAGAATATTAAATTCATTCAGATCTAGGATGTGTTATTTTAGTGTTCCCTTTATTTGTTTGAGCAGTGTATGTAGGGGAATGTATTAGTTATACCTACAGTAGTTGAAATTTCATATTTGAACGTTGATTTGAAATGACAAAATTAGAAGGCTCCAGATCCAAATGTGCTTAACTATTAGTTATTGATTAACCATTAGCCTTGCAAATAGCCCATCTCCGCTTTTGCAAACTCCTTTGTAGCTTTTTGTTTGATCAAGGAAGTAATGCGTGGAGACTGTAAAGGCATATTATTACAATATCTAACAAATTACACAACACGCACACAATACTATTTAAGGTACAGAAATATTTAGGCCAAAGTAGCTTTGAACCCAGAGTGAACCTTTGAACCCAGTAACGGCTACAATACAGTTTCAATGTAACTTTCACTGTTTAACATGTAACCCTCACATATTGAAAACAAATGGCTCATATTTTTCTGGTCTTCTCTGCGCACCATTTACAAAATCAGCTACTTGCCTAGCTACCCTGTTATTTAACAAAATACATGAACAATGGAGAACCATTGCCGAACATCGTTTGCAATCGGAAGGAGCATTACAAAAACGGCCTGCATAATCCAAATTATAAGCAGCAGTGTTTTATTCATCGTTCTTTCTGCCCTCACACAAAATGTCCACCTGTTTGTCTGTGAAATAACTTTCCCCGTTGATCTTCAGAGATCTAAAACATAATCCGCTCCAATTCCCCTTGAGAATCGAACCCACAACCCTGGCGTCGCAAGCGCCATGCTCTACCAACTGAGCCACACACACACACACAATCTTGCTTTCCTCTGATGTTTCGATGGCACAAATAATCATGGAAAATACTTTTGAGATGAAGTCAAAATAGAAACGTGAGCCTCGTCTGCAGAAGTTTAAAATTGGTATCCATGTAGTGAATATTAAGCATGAGTGTGTGATGGTACACCAATCTAAAGTTGAACATAAGAAAAACAGTGGGAGGGGCAGACACAGCAATATAAACATCAGTTGAATGGTGTCTCATAAGCCCCTGCTGTACGCCTGACAAGACATTCCTCATTCTAATACAGTAATGAGTACTTTAAAAAGGACTGCACCCCCCGCGCCGACATATGTAGAAACACTCCAAACGTTAGGTTACGTAACAAATCCCACTAAAGACGACAGCATCACTCTGGATAATCAAAGGCTTTATTCAAACATGAAATACGTACAAACAAAAGAAATTTGAGAAATACCAAGATTTTTGCATAAATTTACATTCCAGAGCATTTCAGAGACGACACATTTTTTTTTGAAATAATTTTTTAAAAAATCTAGAAGCAAGCAGCAAAAACAACACAAAACAAGGACAGTGCATGAACCATAACCATGTTTCTCTTCTGTGTACCTGGCTGCTATGAAGGAGTATGCATCCCATTGCAGATGCATCAAATGGTCGTTGCCCCCTAAACGGCTGATATACACTAATAAATGATTAGCATGGGTCTTTGCATTGTGTTGGCCCATTGCCACCTTACCAGAGATCAAACGGTCCTTGCAGTCAAGACTCGCGCTAGGC
This sequence comes from Oncorhynchus mykiss, assembly GCF_057628025.1. Taxonomy (NCBI): domain Eukaryota; kingdom Metazoa; phylum Chordata; class Actinopteri; order Salmoniformes; family Salmonidae; genus Oncorhynchus; species Oncorhynchus mykiss. Next base: position 43,925,304 of record NC_143030.1, on the reverse strand, counting down.
TACAGAACAGTGCTTACAACCCAACATGCTGACAGTACACAGGGGCATCCATTGGTGTCATGCTTCACGACACTGTATATTTCAATAGCGGTTGTAGCATTGAGAAGACAACTCTTCTCAATGCTACAGGGTTAGCGTGTGTCCTAACCTGGCTAGAGAAACTCCTGTTACTCGGGCCCCTCAGTGTATCATGACATCAAATCAATTCATAAAGGAATCGATGAAGGGCAAAATGATCATCTTTCCTTTATTGTAATTAACACTTCACCAAAGTGTTGTATATAGTTCGATGTGTTAGTGCCACACACCAGCTAGGTGAAGTGAAATGTGTTGTTTTACAGGGTCAGCAATAGCCTGGTCCTTGATCAGATACTAATATCCTAGTCAACGTATCTGACTATGGTTGTCATGCTAGCAGAGGAGTTGGCTAAAGAAGACACAGGTCTGGGATCAGGCTAGTAGAGGACGACGACCCACTGATTTAAATACACCTTAGAACAATAAAAAAAACACATCAGGATCCTTGCTGATAAAACAGTAGCTTTGCTACCTAGTGCCATGGACAGCAGATAGCAATTACAGTAGAATACAATACAACTACAGTAGACAGTTTCCACATAGTGCTTTCTGAGCATCATCTTATGGCAGAGTGGTTCTCATTTACTCTACTCAATATATACAGCCGAGTCTATGAAATAGACTACGATGGTGAAACTGACATGTGAACCCTGACTTAGAAAGCGGAGAAAGCTTTGTCTTTTGATGTAGAAAAACATGCCAATGTGGATGCAAAATAATATTCAGATATTTATATCTGTGTGCCGAATATTGGTGAACTAAGTTCTTCAAATATATAAAAATAGCTTTAAAAATTCAGACCATTTTTAGCACAGTGTAGCGTTAGATTCATGTAGATTTTAAACATCCGATACAGTAAAGTACAGACTGGTGTAAAAAAGGTCCTCTGCTCCACCTTTCCTCCTCAGAGACATTGCCACATAACAGAACACAAGTCCTCCACACTCAACTTAAGATAACACTCTATGAGGACTAAACTAGTCACGACTCCTCATGTACTTCCTGCCAAAAAAAATAAATATGTAACCTACCAAACAAGTAGCCTGGTCCCAGACCAGTACATGCTTCAGCCAACTATAACGCTAGTCAGAGAAGTTGGTGAAGCAGAGTTGAGATCAGGTTCACCATAGCAGGAGTGGTAACCTGGCCCATTTGTGGCAACAGCATTGGGTCTACAGTAGGACATAAGTGTTCAAAGGCAAACGTCCAAATCACTGGAAAGGTGGAGCAAGAATCCCCCAAAGTTGGCAAACAGAACTCACAGAATCTCTTTCATACAGGACAGGGTTAAGGAAGGGCCAGAGGTTATAAGCATCCAACAACTAACTTTATATAGAATATACTCAGTTGTCACTCATCGTCTTCGTTACAAAGGCCTTTCGTCAATGAACAAAAAAGGGTGAAATGAAAACAAGGTAGAGGATTTAAAAAGGAAACGAGGGGAGTCTATAAACTGGTTGTGTCGCATTCTATAACGCCACAAGGGCAACAACTTTTTTTTCCCCCCTCACCAAGAAAAAAAAGCAAAGACGAAAGCATGACTCATGCGGCACATTCACTTCCTCACAGACACAACAGAAGCATTACCACAGGTAACAATGCACAAAGGCTCAAACACGCACCAACAGACACCTCTCCCATCTGAGAACGGGACGTACAGTAGAATAGGTGGGTGTGTCCGGAGGCAGCTGCCCGCCATCATATACCCCGATATAAAAAAAGGCAAACAGAAAAGGAAACCCAAGGAAAATTTCACAGCTCGCGTCACTGACATTTTAAGGACACTTAAAGGAGTTTTGTATTATTTGGGTTGAGCGCCGAGACAAAGCGTTTCACTTTGTACCTCGTCTATGCTGGTTAAGAGAGTTACCAAAGCATTATTATTTTTTAATTTTTTTAAAACAAGATACGACTGAAATAAATAACTCAAAACTCTACCAGCGGATGTGAAAAAAAGGCCACCGAATGCTTCTGAGATATGCAAACTCAAACATGACAGCACGTCAAAACCTAACCATGACCCTCGAAGCTTAACAACAACTTGAGCGCAGAAAGGACCGCCGTTGTTAAATGAAGATATCATGGATCGAAATCCTGAACTGAATGAAACACACAAACCTCACCTGCACAAATCCTACTCTTACACGAATGCATCATCTGCTCAAGAGATCTAGGTCTGCATGGATAAAGACAGTATCTCCCGTCAGGAGTTCCGGTTCCTGGATGAAGGCCAGTTGAGTCAGAAGATGGGGGCTACTAATGACAAACAGTGCCCTCAATCCCATAATAGCCCAGGTTTCATATGGCAAAAGGCAGGTAACAATACAGGCAGTAAACAGACACCTTTTAGGAGTTAATGGTGAGGTCCCTATTCAATCGAAACCAACGGCCAGGTAAACGGCTAAACTTCATGCCCAATGCTTCCCCATTCTTTCTTCCACATGTTCGGTTGAGAACATGAATCCTGACATGCACTCTTTTAATGCAAATTGAACAGTACTTGTTTGACTTCCTCATAAACCCGGTTAACAAGTTTGATAGAATCAGGCCCTGAAGCTGGATGCAATAGGAAGTCCTCTCCAAAAAGGGACACTTTTTTGACCAATTTATCCAGTTAAAGCGTTGAACCAGTCGACCATGCCCGGCCTACATTAATTACATCCTGAGAAAGAACGACTGAACACAAACATATCAGGTCATCAAAACAGAACCTAGTTTTTAACAGTTCTAACTCAAGAGATGGTTAAGTTACGGTTTCTTTGTGCATTTAAGTGGTTGTTTTGGCGAACAGTAAGTTAACTTTTTTTATGTGGTGAAAAGTGTCACATTGAGAGCAGCCCCCTCACTTAGTTCTCGCCCTCCATCTCTACAAGGCTTTTCTTGCCCGAGGTGATGTCTTGTCATCAGACTTCAGACCAACACCGTTGGCAGAACCTAACAAAACAAAAAGGAACAAGAACAACATGTCAGAAACATATTTGCGTCACAGAGTTACAAATGGCTGGGTGTTTAGAGTGGGCAGCGGTGGGGGACTCACCCCGGGCTGGGTCCTTCTTGTGTTGCTTGCTCTTTGGGCTGATAGCCTTCACCTTAGAAGCCTGGCTCTGGCTGTGCTCCCTCCACTTCTTCAGCTGAAAGTTGATGAATTTCCACATCATCCAGGCCTGGGTGAGGCAAATGGCAGCCAGGCATGTCATCCTGAGTCAGGGAAGGAAACATGAGGACCAGCCATGAGCAGGCTTCTATTCTTTTAGATAGAGGAAAAGTTCTAACTTGCTCTCAAGGCCTCAATCAGAAGGGGAGAGAGGGCAAATTAAAAAGTGACCTTAAGGAACATGACTTGCCTAACGGTGAGCACATTAAAGTTTCCCTCCGCCAATGAGAATCCCTGGTTCTCTGCACGGGGTAGTCCGAAGCCGAAAGTCAGTACGGAGAGGGTGAGGGTGACAAGGCGTGCGATGACGAAAAGCATCGCCCACAAAGTGAAACTGGGAAAGGAGAATCAGAGGGGGGGGGGGTTTACAAGTCACCACGGCAATAGCAGTGACATCTTCTACGGGCTCATGTAAGAAAGGGTTTCCCTCAAGCTTTATCCTGGGGCAAGTTTTTTTTTTTTTTTGCCCTAGCACTATACAGTGGATTCAAATAATCAAAGCTTGATGAGGAGTTTGTTATTGGAGTCAGCTGTGTAGTGCTAGGGTAAAAAATCTATTTAAAAAAATAGGCATGCACCCGGGGGTGGCCCCAGGACAGAGTTTAGGAAACCCTGATGTAAAGACACCATCACTACCAAGTTATTCAAACCAAAATCAGGGGACGCCAACATAGAAGGACAAGCTCCCATTGGAGCACACGAGTGAGTTGCTGAAGGCTGGGGATAATTCTAACTAAACTCCAAAACCCTGTATGCAGATTCTACTGCCAGTGTACAATCCATACCCCTTCTGCTTGTTCTCGTCACTGAAATAGAACAGGCGCGAGGCGTGGAACAGGAGCTCCACCAGGGAGTGAGGTACAAGCAGCACCAGGCCCAGCCGGTGGAGGCTAGTGAACACACAGGAAACAGGAAGTCAGCACAGCACCAGGTGAAACATATCAGAACTTCAGATGGCATTTTTTGTACAGGGATTAACAGCACTGAAATACTCAATATTATTCACATTTGCAGCAGGAAGCATTGTCTTTTAAAGACATCCAGATGATTTATGCATATCTACCATAACAGCCTATAACTGATGCATGCAATTATAAGCTGCAGTACTCCAATATTGTTCAGTAGTAGGTGTCTGATCTATTAGAAAGATTGCATTTGTTTTATTTGGTAAGAACAGCACCACTGTGAGTGCTGCTACCCTAGCGGAAACGTCAACCCTGAGGCCGATTGAGGACATGGTCAGCCAGCCCCGACAGGGGTACAGGATACATCACATTGAAGCGATTTGAAAATAGTCTTGAACATCCTCCTTCCTTCCCTAGACTCCCGTCGGCCATGCCCGGTGATCAGGAACAGATGTGGGGCGCACTAGAATCAAATGAATGCCCTGTGGGGCGCACTAGAATCAAATGAATGCCCTGTGCTGCCAGACCAGCGGTCTTGAAGGAGAGAGGACAGAGGGCCATTACATAATATTGGGCCAAGGTTCAGAAGTACCTCTAACTGGTTTAGTTGACTACTGATTATTCTACCATCTGCTATTACTACTAAATCTTTCCATAGCCACTTTCCCCAGAACAAATGAGTTTGTCAGACATAACCTGTGTGTGGTAAGTTTAAAAGACTGCCTGTATTTTGAGGATAAAGTAAGGAAATGTTTACAACTAACCCCACCCATCTCCCCCACCCAGCACACAAACTCTCGTTGGGATATATGACATAAACGGGATTGTTTTGACAGCGGTATCCCTCTGGCATAGTTTGAATACCTCCCTTGTTGTCCGCATCGTCCCATCACACTAAACCAGGCCACCTCACACACAGTCACGAGGCGATAAGGGAATATCCACAGCTGCTCACACACACTTCATTGCAATGACGGGAGCACCCAGATATGGAGTGCGTTTACCCCTCTGCCATACCAAACCCTTTCCTCGGCTTGAAGAGAGGTTCTGCCGCTTCATTCAACTATTTGGGAAACGGCTCACTCAAGGCCGTGGAATACAGGCTAAATAAAAGTGCAAACAGAAAACTTCAGAACGGCAGCTCCATTCTAATAGCCCATTCACCCTCTTATCTGACCACTTCACTGAAAAGGACACACTCACTTTAAGACGTAGGCACCGGTGATGTGGAAGACGTAAAGGCAAATGTAATAGAGCTGGCGGGGAATGTCCTCCTGAGAAACAAGCAAGACAGAGCCTTTATTCATGACTGCTGTTTCAGTGTAAGATGAGAATAAAGAATAGGAACTGCTGTTTCAGTGTAAGATGAGAATAAAGAATAGGAACAGTATAACAAGATATATCCTTCCAGGTTTTAAAATAACAGATGGGTCATCTTTAGGACCTAACCCCTGGTGCGCTCATGGACGCTTACCTTTCGCACTTTCTGGAAGTACAGTTCAGGAAGGGCGTGGAGCCAGTAGGCCATTTGGCAAATGTAGAAGAACTTCACCTGAAAGCTGCAGAGGACAGGTGACAGGCAGGCAGAGGGAGAGATCAGGTCTATCAATGTAGGGAGGGAGTGGATATGATTGGAAGGTTTGACCATGATAACTTCAATCCCGTAATATATGCATTTTACAAACATGTTATTTGATGGTACATTAAAGTACATCAATAATAAAAAGGTAATTTGGGAGAAAATATTCCATTCACAATCTATGCATACCTGCTTATTCCATTTCCCACAAATTAAAAGGCATAGAAATAAGATGCCTTGTAACACAATGACAAATCTGGAAAGGATGGGAAGACAGAGACACCTGACGCTGTGTGTCTAGCTTGAGTAAAATATCCCATTCTTAATAAATATTTCAGGGGAACCTGACATCTAACATGGATTTGATGAGGCAGCCCAATACAGCAGAAGTGTACTCCCACACGCAATACTGGGGCTGCAATGCACCCTGGGAAAGCAAGGCCTGTCCGATGTGCCACCTCAAAACAGCCGAGCCTTCCCAGAAAACATGTGTTCAAGAATGCTTGGTAACTCTAAACAAGAACACACAGAACGAGCCGTGATGAATAGAGGTCTTACCCTGACCTACTGACATATTGTTGAAATAATGACCGAGCAAGCTGAAGGTGTAAAATGAAATGCATAAATCCTTACTTACACCATGTGGGTGTGTGGATAGCCCGCCCATAGGAAAGTAGGATTTGTTGCAAATTCCTCCTAACAGATGAAAAGAAGAGAAGGCGTGAGCCAAAGAACAAATACAACGGGATGGAGTGCTCGTCTCGTCACATAATGTTCCCTGGCAGTGCTTCGTTGGCCTTTTTACCGCTGTTAAGATGCTGCAGCCCCAGATGAAGGAGATTAAGTAGAAGGCAGCAAGCTGTCCCGACTCATTGAACTTGCTGTGTTTGGTTTTTGACAGATGCAACCGCCTATTCATTTTCTGAAATCAGAGAGAATAGGACATGAGAAGCTGGGAAACGTGTCAGTTATCATTTGTTGTGGGCTGTGTAGTGGATGTGGGGGGATGCTATTAGAATGGCTAAGAGGGTGAGGAGGATAAGGCGGATGAGAGAGAAGGCCAGACCTTATTTTATGACTCACACAGAGAGATGGAAAAGAAGGGGGGGACACTCGCATACACAGTGACGTATGTATTCTGTGGAGCAACGACCTTTACAGAGGTCCCGCTTTCTCTCTCAGGTCACACACACACACACACAGTGTGTCAGGGTCTGTGTGCATAGCCACTCACGTCAAGAACGTATTCCTGTATTAAGGCGTGGAGTATGACAGCGATGAGCAGGTAGAAGAACACAGTGGCCATGTCTTTAGGGCCGTACTGGTACAGGTTCACTGGCTCAGCCCGCTCATCTGATAACACACAAATAACAAACAAAAAACATGGCTTGAGGGAATCAAATACAAGGTATTGGATACAAGTACTAAATAATGTAATAAAAAGGCAAATGATCTTGTTTTAAAAATAGATACAAAAGACAAATGTAAAAACTTACCAAGACCTTGCGTCACATTGTACTGGACAGTGATGAACATGACGGCAAACTTCGCTGTCACCTACAATAAAGGAAGGACATAAGTGTAAATGTGCGTGAGAGTCAAAAACAGTACAAATGTGTTAGGCAGAGGTTGGGGTGGATAATGTAAACAATCCCCGTATTTTGCTGTAACACGGATATATTTCAAAGCTAACTGGCAAGCAATCCATTTGGCAATATTAGATCGCCAACTAGGCTGTGTGAAACGCCAGCTGACCAGGCAGCCACTAGCTTGAACAGTGCCCCCCCCCGTGTGCAATCAGTGTGACACATGAGAAGGGAGACGCTAGCGCCCAGCCCCCCTCGTCAACATAGACGATGCTTTTTTTATACATTTTTTTTTAAAGATCTAGCTACTTGCCCTACCTAAGCTAACTTATACAGCATACATCCCAGGATTTAACACTGTACCTCGAACATCAGGCCGAGGAGAATGACCATAGCCACACACGAAACCATATCGGCGTGATTCTGGATCACGAACTCGTGGCTCAGCACCGCCGGGCTCTTGTTCTTCTTTCGGAAACCCATGGCTGACCGATACAGCTCTCCCTCCCTGCCGCACTTCAGTCACTCGCTGCCCCCCGCTTGCACACAGATGCAAACTCTCCTCTTTTGCTCCCTCCACCACTGCCAGTACACTGGGTAAATTGCAGGTCATGTGTTAGCTAAGAAACGACAACAAAAAAAGATGTACCAAACACACACGCGATTTGTTCGTAAGTCAGTTAAACGTCCACCAGTATTTTTTTTGCCAGCTGCACAAATGCTGACGTCTATTTTGTATGGTAATGAGGAAACCGTCAAAATAAAAGCCCGAAATTGAAAACTGCAACGTGGAGAAGTCAATCAAGATGCTGCATTACGTTTGAATCAATGTACATTTGTATTGTGCTTATAAGCAAATGTAGTGAGGAATTTACGAAAACAATTACAAACATGCCTCTAAAAACATTTTTTTAAGACCAATATCGAAAAATACAATGTTCAATGTTTAGAGAAACAACTATTCTATGTACAGAGGTAGAAGTGGGGTTGGGAATACTCAATACAGTAGGTTCTGTAGAATCTATATATTTAGAACTCCTACTCCTCCAAGGGCTTTTCTTTATTTTACTTCCTTCTACATTGTAGAATAATAGTGAATACATCAAAACTATGAAATAACACATATGGAATCATGAAAAACAGAAAAAGAGATGAAAAACAGCTTCTATCTCGAGGCCATCAGATTCTCAAACAGCCACCCCTACCTACAGACTTGATATCATTGGCCACTTTAATAAATGGAACACTAGTCACTTTAATAATGCCACTTTAAGAATATTTACATATCTCACATTACTTATCTCATATGTATATACTGCATACTGTATCCTTCACTATCTATTCTTTACTATCTATTGCATCTCAGCCGCTCTGTCACTGCTCTTCCATATATTTTATACTTATATATTCTTATCCCATCCCTTTATTAGATTGTGTGTATTAGGTTCTGTTGTGGAATTTGTTAGATATTACCTGTTAGATACGGCTGCACTGTCGGATCTAGAAGCATAAGCATTTTGCTACACTCGCAATAACATCTGCTAACCATGTGTATGTGACCAATAACATTTAATTTGATGTAGTAACAAAAAATGTATTAAACAAATGAATCACTACTAAAGGACACCAATAATAAGAAGAGACTTGCTTCGGTTAAGAAACACATGAAATTAACATTAGACCGGTGGATATTTGTCCTTTGGTCTGGAGTCCAAATTTGAGATGTTTGGTTTCAACTGCCATGTCTTTGTGGGTGAACGGATGATCTCCGCATGTGTGTTCCACCGTAAAGCATGGAAGAGGAGGTGTGATGGTGTGGGTGTGCTTTGCTGGTGACACTGTTTGTGATTTATTTAGAATTCAAGGCACACTTAACCAGCATGGCTACCACAGCATTCTGCAGCGATACACCATCCCATCTGGTTTGGTCTTAGTGGGACTATCATTTGTTTTTTTCAATAGGACAATGACCCAACACACCTCCAGCCTGTGTATGGGCTATTTCACCAGAAGGAGAGTTATGGAGTGCAGATGACCTGGCCTCCACAATTGAGATGGTTTGGGATGAGTTGGACCGCAGAGTGAAGGAACGTGCTCAGCATATGTGGGAAATCCTTCAAGACTGTTGGAAAAGCATTCCAGGTAAAGCTGGTTGACAGAATGCCAGGAGTGTGCAAAGCTGTCATGAAGTCAAAGGGTGGCTATTTAAATAATATAAAATATACTTGGATTTGTTTAACACTTCTTGGTTATTACATGATTCCATATGTGTTATTTCGTAGTTTTGATGTCTTCAGTATTATTCTACAATGTAGAAAATAGTAAAAAAATAAAAATAAAGAAAAACCCTTGAATGAATAGGTGTTCTAAAACATTTGGCCGGTAGTGTAGGTAGAAGTGTGGTTGAGAATAATCAGTAGGATCCATGTATGGTGTTATTTCATGGGGGACTGAATTATTTTTATTTTACTAGGCAAGTCAGTTAAGAACAATTTCTTATATACGATGACGGCCTAGGACCAGTGGGTTAACTGCCTTGTTCAGTGGCAGAACTTCAGATTTTTACCTTGTCAGCTCGGGGATTCGATCTAGCAACCTTTCGGTTCATTTCAGTTACTGGCCCAACACTCTAACCACTAGGCTTCTACGAATCAAAATATAATTACTGTATATGAATTACATATTGACTAATAGAGTCGGGTCATGTAAGGACTCTATACTAACCAGCATTTTAATGATTTCCAAAACAATACATACATTTATTGTTGTTGTGTTGAATATCAGTTGGAAAAACAAAACACTGTCATGACTATCCTGTGAGGATCCAAAAGATCAAGTGACAGTGGATCAGCTCTACAGAGCTCTCGTTCTCTCACAGAGGTGGAGAGGGATGGATGTGGGGTTTTTATGACCCCGCACGTTGATCGTAAACCATAGAAGGCAGACAATTCTTTTTGGTGCCTAGTTTGGGTGATCAGAATGTCTTTGTGTCTTATGAAGAGTTCTCTGCCCAAAACTACAACATCAAACCATGGACACTGGGACAATATATTTGAACATCCGAATATTGGGAATGATGCCTATTTTGTGACGTCATTTAAAGTATCATGAAGACGTTATAACGAAAACATTGTAACTTGAAGATTTTTCCATAATGTGTATATCAAGTTTACATACTTTATGTTGTGTGTGTCACGCCCTGGTCTTAGTATTCTGTGCTCTCTTTGTTATTTTGGTTAGGCCAGGGTGTGACATGGGTGATTTATGTGGTTTGTTTTGTCTAGGTGTTTTGTAGTTTATGGGATTGTGTTTAGTTAAGTATTCTAGGTAAGTCTATGGTTGCCTGGAGTGGTTCTCAATCAGAGGCAGGTGTTTATCGTTGTCTCTGATTGGGAACCATATTTAGGCAGCCATATTCTTTAGGTCTCTTGTGGGTGATTGTTCCTGTCTCTGTGTTTGTTGCACCAGATAGGCTCAGTCACTTTGGTTTTTCTATTTTCCTTGTTTTGGAAGAGAAGAGAAGAGAACGAGCGCCATTCTCCTTGCGGAGATGGTGCTAAATACATCAACACGGTCGGTCCCTGGGATTGGGCTGGCTAACACGATTAGGTTTGCTTGGAAGGAAAAGGAGATGGAGCCTTTAGGACGGGAATCTTTTGGAAGGATAATATTGATGGGGATTCTAAAGCTGACGGTGAAGGACGTGTTTTGTTTCCAAGGCAACTCGTTGGAGGGAGCATACGACGTGGCACTATATACAGAGGCAAAACACGATGATATCCTGAGAAGGGCAAGAGCAGTGGGAGGTGAGAGGCCGATGTGCCACTACGAAATAACAAGCCTGGCGAAGAATAATTTTAGGGTTGTAACTGTCAACATTTACAACCCTTACGTTAAGGACGAAGAGGTGAGGGCTTTTCTGGGGAGATATATGGATAACGTCTCCTCAGCAAGGCACCTCAAAGACTCCCTTGGGTTTTGGAATGGGAGGAGAGGTTTCCAGGCCCTCCTCAGAGAGGACCCAAAGGGACATGGTGGCTACCTCCATCCTCCTGCTATGTTCTCCCTAGGGGCTGACAGGGGGACGTTGTTTTATGCACGTCAGCCCCCATTTTGCAGACGCTGTATGGCCTACGGTCACATATTCGCCTCATGCAGTACAAGAAAATGCAGATTTTGTGCATCTGAGGATCATGAGGCGAGGGATTGTGACAAGCCTAAGACGTGCCATGGGTGTGGCTCGTCAGCACACCTGTGGCGGGGGTGCCCGGCCCGTCAGCGGTCATATGCGTCTGCGGCTGGGGGGGGAGCAGGGGCGGGGGATGGGGGAAGAAGAGGAGGGGAAGGAAGCACGCCTCATGATCAGAGTACAGGTCCAGAGGGGAAGGCCACAAGGAAGGAGGAGGAGCAAGAAGCGGCGGAAGGAAGAGAGAAGGAAACGGAAGGCACGGGAGTAGGAGAACCAGGAAAAGCGGCGGAAGACGGCAACCGAGTGGAGGAGCATGAGAGAGAAGAAAGCGATGGAGGAGTGGTGGAGAAGGAGACGGTGGAAGAGCAAGTGGACTGTGGGGAATGTGCCCTGGTGGAAGAGATGAGGGGTATGGTGGAGGAGCTGGCGGGGGGGGGGGGGGGGGGGGGGTTGGTATCTCTCCACTGCCGTCATCACCAAAGAAGAGAATGAAGAGGAGGGAGCGATTGGCCGACAGTGAGAGGGAGGGGATGGCCAAGAGAGTGATGGGGGTGGGAGAAACCTCTGGGTTGCTGCTGGTTTCCACAGGCTCTCAATATCTGTTGGGTGGGGACACATCTAACAGGACTCAGGACTGGGTACAGGAGGAGGTGGGGAGTTTTTTGTTTGGGGACTCAGCCTCCCCAAATTTTTTCCAATCCAGCTGCAGCACTGGGGAGGGGGAGGATTGTGGGGGTAGACCCAGGGTGCAGGGCACCCCGGAGCCAAACACTATTCCTGCATCCTGGGTTGGTGAGATGGAGGAAGAGGGGGGGATGTTGGGAGTACAGATGGTGTCATCACCGGTAGATATGGAGCAGGGGAGCATCGGGTGAGTCTCCTGTTTTTGTTTTTTTCTGTCTGGGTTTAGAATTTGAGTGTATTACATGTTTTTATTTTATTCTTTCATGGGGTCTGATTTTACTTTTGTTAGTTTAAATGTAAGGGGTTTAAGGGATTGTGTTAAGAGGAGGGCGGTTTTTAGTTATTTGGAGGGTGTGGGGTTTGATTTTTGTTTTTTACAGGAGGTTCACCTGAGGGATGGAGGGGATGTTAATAGGTTTAAGAGGGAGTGGGACAAGGGGGAGTCGGTTTGGGGTGTTGGGGGGGTGCACTCATCGGGGGTAGGGATTTTGTGTGGGCACAGGGAGGTTAAAGTGGAGGATTCTTTTGTGGTAATGCAGGGGAGGGTTATAGGGGTGGATGTCACGATAAGGGATTGTAATTTTAGATTAGTGGTGGTGTATGGACCACAGGTGGTGGCAGACAGGAGGGAGATGGTGGACTGTCTGACGCCCCTGTGTGTCACAAATAGGAAATTAGTGATAGGGGGGGATTTTAATACAGATTTAGGAAGAGGGGGGGATAGCAGTGCAGGCGCCATTGCCAGGCTAATGGTTTGCCATGGTCTGGTAGATGGTGGTCTGCACACTACTCCGAAAATGGACGGTCCTACATGGCGCAACTCCAGGGGGGTTGAGCGGAGGCTCGACTATATTTTTGTACCCAGGTCTTTGGGTAAGTTGTCTGGGCGGCTGTTGCCTGTTTTCTTTTCGGATCACGACGGGGTGCTCCTGCAGTTGGGGTCGCCAGTCTGCCTCTTTGGTAGGGGGTACTGGAAGCTAGATCGGGATGTGCTGGAGGAGCAGGCTTTTGTTGACGGGTTTTATGGTTTCTTTTGGAGGCTTGAGGGTCTCCGGTCCATGTGCGAGGGGGTGTTAGAGTGGTGGGAATTAGTTAAGGTGAGGATTAGAGCTTTTATAATAGGGTATTGCAAGAGGGAAAAAAGGGAGGAGAGGAGGGAGGTGGATCGTATCCAAAGGTTAATTGAACTTGAGTACGAGGCAGGCAACCTCGGCGGGTCGTTTGACTGGGAGAGATCCGCAACCCTAAAGGCGCAGCTCAGGGAGTTGCAGGAGCGGAAGGCTCGAGCTTTCCTGGAGCGTGCGCATAGTGGCTTTCTAGAACACAATGAGACTTGTTCTGCTATGTTCTTTAAGTCGGTTAGGGCCAGACAGAGTAGGAAGGTAATGCATGGCGTTAGGGAACAAAATGGTAGTATAGTTAGAGAACCAGAGGATATGGTCAGGGTGACAACTGATCATTTCCAAGGTTTATTTAAGGAAAGGGAAATAGATGTAGAGCAGGGAAATGTGTTTTTAGAACACTTGTCCAGGCGGTTGCCGGAGGACATTAGAGAAGTGATGGAGGCCCAGATCTCACTAGAAGAGGTTGAGAGCGCTCTTAGGAGGATGGGAAAAGGGAAGGTGCCTGGGATAGATGGGCTGCCGGCTGAGTTTTATCTCAAGTTTTGGGGTATACTTGGACCAGTGGTCCTCGAAGTCTTGAAGGCCATCCTTGAGACGGGGGTCCCGGGGGGATCAATGGCTGTTGGTGTGCTGTCACTTTTATATAAGAAGGGGGAAGTAACAGACCTTGGCAACTGGCGGCCGTTGACCATGCTGTGTGTAGATTACAAGCTACTTGCAAAGGTTTTAGCAGACCGGTTGCGCACAGCCCTTCCCTACGTCGTCCATGAGGATCAGACGTGCGGGGTAGAGGGCCGCTCTATTAGATGGAACCTACAGTTAATCAGGGACTCCATCGCTTGGGTTGAAGATAGAGGACTGCCTTTAATGGTAGCAGCGCTAGATCAGGCGAAAGCCTTTGATCGCGTGAATAGATCATTTTTATTCAGAGTGTTAGGTCGATTAGGATTTGGGGAGAAGTTCATAGGATGGATTCGTACATTATATGTCGGAGCGGGGTGCCGAGTTAGTGTAAATAGTCACTTGGGTGACGTTTTTGACCTCTCGTCTGGGGTCAGGCAGGGGTGCCCACTCTCGGCTCTCCTCTTCGTTCTGTACATGGAGCCTCTGGGGGCTGCCATTAGGGCAGACACAGGGGTGGAAGGCTTGTTGATCCCTGGAAGTGGTGGGCTGCGTGTTAAGATGACGCAGTACGCCGACGACACTTCCTTGCTGCTGTGCAAGGACTCGTGCCTGACAAGGTCCCTTGCCATCTTTGGGGATTTCACCCGAGTGTCGGGAGCAGTTCTGAACCATGCAAAGTCTTCCGTCAAGTTTTTCGGAAGATGGCGCGGTAGAACGGATGTGCCCGGGGGGTTATCTCTCTGTGAGGGGGCCCTGAGGATTCTCGGGGTCCATTTTGAGACCTCCGGCTCAGCGACGCTAAACTGGAACATGCGTATCGCAGTGGTACAGAGGAAGCTAGCAATGTGGAAGGCTAGGTATTTGTCTTTTATGGGCAAAGTCCTGGTTCTAAAGGTGGATGTGTTGCCGTCTCTTTTGTATTTGGCGTACATCTACCCATTGCCGGCTAGTCTGAGGAGGCCTCTAGTGAGGCTTGTGTTTCAGTTCATGTGGAGTGGCAGGTGCGAGTGGGTCGCCAGGGCACGCATGCTTTGTCCCATCGGGGAGGGAGGTAGGGGGGTACCACATTTCCCCCTCAAGCTGGACGCAATTTTTGTTTCTTTCTTGTTAACGGAGCTTGCTCATCCAGTGATACACCCGTCCGGTTACCTCCTGCGGGTGTTCTTCTCGTATCAGGCGAGAAGCGTAATGGTGTGGTCTAACACGGGTCCTCGGGCGGAACAGCTGCCGTGGCACTTTGGTCATGCGGCCAAGTGGCTGCGTGAGCACCCTGAGGTTGAAGTTGCCCGAGTAGGTTTAGATCACAGGCACCTGTACGAGGAGGTCAGAAAGGCAGGGAGTCCGGCGCCTGTAGTGGGCATCTCGGAAGTGGTCTGGGAGGGAGTGCAGGCGCGGGGTCTGGACAACAAGCTCAAGGACCTGTATTGGTTGAGCCTCCATAAGTGCTTGCCGGTACGTTCCATCATGTACCGGTATAGTTTGGTGCAATCCCCCACCTGTCCAAGATCTTCTTGTGGCAGGGAGGAGACTGTGCGCCATGTCTTTTGGGACTGTGCCTTTGCCGGAGTAGTATGGGCTAGGGCACGGGTGTTGTTAGGTTTGGTAAGGGGGGATTTTGTATTGACGTGGGCCAGGTTAGAGAGAGGTGTAGGGAGAGCGAGAGGGACGGATAGGGACAGGTTTCTGCTCTGGCTTCTCATGAGTCTCTTTAAACGGGGGCTGTGGGAAGCCAGGCAGAACATGGTGAAGACAGGGAGAGATTGGGGGGTGGAAGGGATAGTGAGGAGGGTGGAAGGAGATTTAAGGGGGAGGATGAAGAGGGAGGAGAGGAAGTGGGGGCAGCATGCTGCCCGGGAGAGGTGGAAGGGGGGTTTAGGGCTGGGTGTCATTTAGATTTGTAAGGGGATAGATTAGGGACGGGGAGATAGGGAAAGGTAGTTTGTAGGATGACGGGGAGGGAAGATGCTCCCCTGAGGTTTTGTTTGGGGTTTGTTTAAATTAAAATACCACTATTTGAGTTTGTATGGAAATTATGAGTTGTACAGAATGAATGGTATTGATGATAATAAATTATTTTTATAAAAATAAAAAAAAATAGGGCTGTTTCAGTTTTTTCACGTTTATTGTTTTTGTATATTGTTCGTATTGTCATCTTTATTAAAGATGTTTATAAATAACTACGCTGCATTTTGGTCCTCCTCTCCTTCGACGGAAGAAAACCGTAACATAATCACCCATCACAACAGGACCAAGCGGCGTGGTGACAGGCAGCGGCAGCAGGAGCAGCGAAATCAAGATTTCTGGACTTGGGAGGAAATCTTGGACGGAAAAGGACCCTGGGCACAGCCAGGAGAATATCGCCGCCCCAAAGAAGAGCTGGAGGCGGCGAAGGCGGAGAGGCGCTGGTATGAAGAGGCAGCACGGCGACGCGGATGGAAGCCCGAGAGTCAGCCCCAAATATTTATTGGGGGAGGCACACTGGAAGTATTGCGAAGCCAGGTAGGAGACCTGAGCCAACTTCCTGTGTTTACTACTTCCTGTGTGCCCCCCCCAATAAATGTTCTGGCTGTGCCCAGGGTCCTTTTCCGAGACCGGTCAGGCACCGTGTTATGCTGTGGAGGGCACGGTGTCCCCAGTGCGGGTGCATAGCCCGGTGCGGTACATACCAGCTCCGCGTATCGGCCGGGCTAGAGTGGGCATCGAGCCAAGTGCCATGAAGCCGGCTCTACGCATCTGGTCTCCAGTGCGTCTCCTTGTGCCGGCTTACATGGCACCAGCCTTGCGCACGGTGTCCCCGGTTCGCCTGCATAGCCCAGTGCGGGCTATTCCACCTCGCCGCACTGGCAGGGCGACCGGGAGCATTCAACCAGGTAAGGTTGGGCAGGCTCGGTGCTCAAGAGCTCCAGTACGCCTGCACGGTCCGGTCTATCCAGTACCACCTCCACGCACCAGCCCTCCGGTGGCAGCTCCCCGCACCAGGCTTCCTGTGCGTGCCAGGATCCGCCAGAGCCGCGAGTCTGCCAGGATCCGCCAGAGCCGCCAGTCTGCCAGGATCCGCCAGAGCCGCCAGTCTGCCAGGATCCGCCAGAGCCGCCAGTCTGCCAGGATCCGCCAGATCCGCCAGATCCGCCAGCTCCGCCAGAGCCGCCAGGATCCGCCAGTCTGCCAGGATCCGCCAGATCCGCCAGATCCGCCAGGATCCGCCAGAGCCGCCAGGATCCGCCAGAGCCGCCAGTCTGCCAGGATCCGCCAGTCTGCCAGGAGCCGCCAGTGCCGCCAGTCTGCCAGGAGCCGCCAGTCAGCCAGGGTCAGCCAGGATCCGCCAGTCTGCCAGGAGCCGCCAGTGCCGCCAGTCTGCCAGGAGCCGCCAGTGCCGCCAGTCTGCCAGGAGCCGCCAGTGCCGCCAGTCTGCCAGGAGCCGCCAGTGCCGCCAGGGTCAGCCAGTCAGCCAGGGTCAGCCAGGATCCGCCAGTCAGCCAGGGTCAGCCAGGATCCGCCAGTCAGCCAAGATCTGCCAGATCCGCCAGTCAGCCAGGATATGCCAAATCCGCCAGTCAGCCAAGATCCGCCAGAGCCGCCAGTCAGCCAGGATCTGCCAGAGCTCAGGCAGGTTGACGGCTATCTCTTAGTCCTGAGCTTCGTCTCAGTCCTGAGCTACACCTCTGGCCTGAGCTACCCCTCAGGCCTGAACTTCCTCAGTAATGAGACACCCCTCAGTCCAGGTGGGCCCTTTGTTAGGGTTACTAGGCCAAGGTCGGCGGCGAGGGTCGCCAAGCTAAGGAGGTGGACTATGATGGAGTGGGGTCCACGTCCAGCGCCAGAGCCGCCACCGTGGACAGACGCCCACCCAGACCCTCCCCTATGGGTTTAGGTGTGCGGCCGGGAGTCCGCACTTTTGGGGGGGGGTACTGTCACGCCCTGGTCTTAGTATTCTGTGCTCTCTTTGTTATTTTGGTTAGGCCAGGGTGTGACATGGGTGATTTATGTGGTTTGTTTTGTCTAGGTGTTTTGTAGTTAATGGGATTGTGTTTAGTTAAGTATTCTAGGTAAGTCTATGGTTGCCTGGAATGGTTCTCAATCAGAGGCAGGTGGTTATCGTTGTCTCTGATTTGGAACCATATTTAGGCAGCCATATTCTTTAGGTCTCTTGTGG
Organism: Oncorhynchus mykiss; assembly: GCF_057628025.1. Classification (NCBI taxonomy): domain Eukaryota; kingdom Metazoa; phylum Chordata; class Actinopteri; order Salmoniformes; family Salmonidae; genus Oncorhynchus; species Oncorhynchus mykiss. The sequence continues at coordinate 43,907,228 of NC_143030.1, read as the reverse complement.
GTGATTGTTCCTGTCTCTGTGTTTGTTGCACCAGCTGGGGCTGTTTCAGTTTTTTCACGTTTATTGTTTTTGTATATTGTTCGTATTTTCATCTTTATTAAAAATGTTTATAAATAACCACGCTGCATTTTGGTCCTCCTCTCCTTCGACGGAAGAAAACCGTAACAGTGTGGGAAATATCCAGGATAAAGAGAATGTTTTTGTGACAATAAGATTGTGATTTCAGTTCTCTAATGAGATCATAGTAAATTGTGATACCTTGCCTCGTAACTAGCCACGCCCCAGGGAACCCAGAGAGCGTGTCAGCCTGACGTAAACGCACCCATTTTAACACGAGGGTATAAAGCATTTGAGTTAAGAATTAACATAACTGACTAAACGGACCACAGCTGCAGTGTGGGCTAAGATAGTCGCAACCCTGAAAACACAACACGAGGTTGAAGACAAAGGAACCTCTTAACAATCAATGCTAGAGTTGAGTAACTGCTATGGTTGAATACATTATCTAAGAAGATGAATTTAAGTAGGACCATCAAGTTATTCTCTTCAAATCACTGTGTCCTACACTGCTTTCATCACCACTCTGGTATTTTGGGGTATTTTATTAGGATCCCCATTAGCTGTTGCAAAAGCAGCAGCTACTCTTCCTGGGGTCCACACAAAACATGAAACATAATACAGAATGACAAGAACAGCTCAAGGACAGAACTACATTTTTTATTTTTTAAAGGCACACGTAGCCTACGTATCAATGCATACACACAAACTATCTAGGTCAAATGGGGGAGAGCCATTGTGCCGCGAGGTGTTGCGTTATCTTTTTTTTTTAAAACAGGTTTGCTGTTTATTTGAGTGATATGAGATGGAAGGAAGTTCCATGCAATAAGGGCTCCATATAATACTGTACGTTTTCTTACATTTTTTCTGGATTTGGGGACTGTGAAAAGTCCTCTGGCGACATGTCTGGTGGGATAAGTTTGTGTGTCAGAGCTGTGTGTAAATTCACTATGCAAAAAATGTGGGATTTTCAACACATTAGTGTTTCTTATAAAAATAAGTGATACAGTCAGTCTCTCCTCAACACTTAACCAAGAGAGACTGGCATGCGTAGTATTTATATCAGCCCTCTGATTACAATGAAGAGAAAAACGTGCCTCTCTGTTCTGGGCCAGCTGCAGCTTAACTAGGTCTTTGCCTGCAGCACTGGACCACATGACTGGACAATAATCAAGATTCGACAAAACTAGAGCCTGCAGAACTTGCTTTTTGGAGTGTGGTGTCAAAAAAGCAGAGCATCTCTTTATTACGGCCAGACCTCTCCCCATCTTTACAACCATTGAATCTATATGTTTTGATGGTGACAGTTTAGCCGTCCTTAGGAGACCACTCTTCCAGAACGAGTGCACGTAAACAGACAACTAAGGACATTGTGACCTCTTGTGGACAATCAGAGACTTAAACCTGAGAACGAAGGACAAGGCCATCCAAAGAGGGCCCAACAGAGAGGAAGACCGTCAACACGTAAATAGATCATTACATTACTTCTTACCCAAAGGAACGGCAGTTCAGGGCAAGGTATTAGGGCTAAACTAAGCGTAGTTTACAAATGATTCCATGTGTTGTTTCTCTTTCTCTCTCGCGCTCTCTCTCTCGCTCTCTTTAAATCTCCATCTTGTGTAACAAGTGTCGTATTGTATTAGTCCTCTAGGGACTTGTTGTCCATAATAAAAATAAATTTGTGTGGTACGGAATGATTAGTAAATCAAATAAAATTGTATTTGTGACATACACATGGTTAGTAGATGTTAATGCGAGTGTAGCAAAATGCTTGTGCTCCTAGTTCCGACAATGCAGTAATAACCAATGAGTAATCTAACCTAACAATTTCACAACAACTACCTTATACACACAAGTGTATTTGGAGGGTCCTTCAATTTTTTGGGGCATCTAAAGTTCATTTCCTGCACTTCTACACAATCTGATATGACCCACGGCCCTTTAAAATTGCCAAAGACTCCAGCCACCTTAGTCATAGACTGTTCTCTCTGCTATCGCACGGCAAGCGGTACTGGAGCACAAACTCTAGGTCCAAAAGGCTTCTTAACAGCTTCTGCCCCCAAGCCATAAGACTGCTAAACAGCTAATCAAATGACTACCCGGACTATCCAACCCCCCTTTTTTTATGCTTCGGCTACTTGCTGTTTATTATCTATGCATAGTCACATTACCCTTACCTACATATTATATACATATTGTCTCAATTACCTCGACTAACCTGTACCCCCCGCACATTGACTAGGTACCAGTACCCCCTGTATATAGCCTCGCTATTGTTATTTTATTGTTGACATTTTATTTTTTTACTTTAGTTTATTTAGTAAATCTTTTTCTTAACTGTATTGTTGGTTAAGGACTTGTAAGTAAGCATTTCGCGGTAAGGTCTACACCCGTTGTATTTGGCTCATGTAACATTTGATTTGTTTCGATTTTCATACAACAAAAAAGATGGGAAGGAGGTTTGTGTTGTCTCAAGGGAAAGGTTTGAAAAACAAAAGAAACGAACATTTAAAGACACATACACCTTACACATTAACACACAAACTGTACATCCTCCATTTAATTCATATCATAGGCCTGATAGTACCGTTGTGCTCTTTTAACTTGACAACAGTCTCCAGTATCAACATTTCCAAGCAAACAAAAGCAGGGAGAATCTGTAGACATGTTGAGATAGAAGAATATAGTATTTTTCCCATATTCATCCTCCGTTCACAAGACCATAATATATGCAAATATATGTACACCTCCAGCAGAAGAATAACATTTCTGAGTGCATGATATTCAGTTTCACTGGCATATAGTACGTTCTATGGATGGTCTTTAAACTGCAGTCATTTATGTCTGAGATTATATAAACATGAGCGGGCATTCTAACAGATCTGTATCCATCCATCATCATCCATAGCGTCTCCCAGGTCTTCCTCAGATTTTTGTTTTGAATTGGTTTGTGTCATCAGGAAAAGCCTCTTTCAACCCTTGATACAGTTTGGAAATCAACTTTAGAGATTTGTCAGACTGTCACGATCGTCGTATGGAGAGGACCAAAACGCAGCGTGGTTAGTATACATTCTTCTTTATTGAAGAAAGAACATGAGGTAAACTGAACCAAAACAATAAACGACCGTGAAGCTATAATAAGAAACCTGTGCGGACACAAGCAACTAACATAGACATAGATAATCACCCACAGAATATGGCTGCCTAAATATGGCTCCCAATCAGAGACAACGATAGACAGCTGCCTCTAATTGAGAACCAATGTAGGCAACCATAGACATACAATTTACCTAGAAAGGAAACAGCCCCATGAACATACAAAACCCCTAGACAAGACAAAAAACACATACATCACCCATGTCACACCCTGACCTAACCAAAATAACAAGGAAAACAAAGAATACTAAGGTCAGGGTGTGACACAGACCACCTTAAAATAGTTTCAACCTTTGAAGCTTCTTGCTTGTCCAGTGTTTGCTGCGCAGAGAGAATAAAGTGTTTTATCTGCAAAAGCTCACCTCTGCGCCATCACAGACTTGTCTTCCCTGGCTGCCTGACCCTAATGAGACCCAGGTCACTATCTGATCCTGCTCAGATGAGGCATGAATAATAATTACCTTGGTGTACATTTATACATTATATTATCCAAGAATATAATAAGTGGTTCAATAATTGAAATTACCATTATTCCCTGATCCCAGACTGTAGCCTACCCATCAACTCAATATCGAACTTCGTATCCATTCACTGATTGTTATGGCTAATATACTACAAAATTCTCCTGAGCTCCGTAGACTGGTCTTCCCTGGCTGTCTGATCCTGCAGGGACACCTGTCACCATCTGATCCTGCTAAGACATGATGAGCACAGTCTTGTGTACTGACTGTGCACCATGGCAGTGAAGCCTGTATAGCTGTTTATACCGTGTCAGTGTGAAAGGTAGGGAATTAGCTAGGGAAGCTGACAGCTCAAAAGTGTCACATTGCTATCCTAACTAATAAAAACTTGCATTGCTGTCACGTTCTGACCTTTATTCCTTTGTTTTGTCTTTATTTAGTATGGTCAGGGCGTGAGTTGGGGTGGGCAGTCTATGTTAGTTTTTCTATTTCTATGTTTGGCCTGATATGGTTCTCAATCAGAGGCAGCTGTCTATCGTTCTCCCTGATTGAGAACCATATTTAGGTAGCCTGTTTTCCTTTGTGTTTTGTGGGTGGTTATTTTCAGTCTTTGTGTGTCTGCACCAGATAGAACTGTTTCGGTTGTCGGTTTGTATTTTTTGAAGTGGTCAGTTTCTTATTAAAAAGATGAACACTAACCATGCTGCGCTTTGGTCCTCTCCTTCTTCCACAGACGACAGCCGTTACAATTGCGCTGAAGAAAATGTCATAATATCGGTGTTCCATCATTTGGCTGCTGGTTTCATTTGATTCAGGTCTGGTGTAATTGAGGCAAAAATAATAGCAAAAGTTAGTGAGCTAGCTAGATAGCTAATGTTTACCATTTACCATTAACTCTAGCTCATGGTACATCATCAAATTTACTTCTATTGAAACGGAACAAAACAGGCTACAAAACATTTCCATATACACAACAGATGTTAGTGCTACCTGGTAGATAGAGAGCTAGAGCTGAACTGGCTGTGGTAGCTACTAGCTAACTTCTACTAGTTAATTCACTTCAGTCGAGAGAGGATGAAACATTTGTTAAGGTAACATAAATTACACTACAAGCTAAGCACTGGGAATAAATACGTTTTTTACCTGTCAAACAGCAGTTACCCTGCCAGATCAGTCAAAGAGTAACCCGTTTCTGCTCTGCTTGCTTTTACAACTTGGAGAAAAAGGGCAACACCGACAGCAGCTGCCTCTATTTCTCCCATGCTGGTCCTATACGCCAGCCTTTCAGAAGCTTTGTCTTCACACAACCTGTCTGCATGCTCCGTCGTGTACGTGCGGTCCTAAACAACCATTATCAATTGATATGCACTTTTCGCACCAAAGTATGTTAATCGCTAGGAGATGGAACACGTCTCTTTCCTGAGCGGTATGACGGCTGTGTGGTCCCATGGTGTTTATACTTGCATACTATTGTTTGTACAGATGTACATGGTACCTTCAGGCGTTTGGAAATTGCTCCAAGGATGAACCAGACTTGTGCAAGCCTACAATTGTTTTTCTGAGGTCTTGGCTGATTTATTTTGATTTTCCCATGATGTCAAGCAAAGAGGCACTGAGTTCGAAGGTAGACCTTGAAATACATCCACAGGTACTTCTCCAATAGACTCAAATGATGTCAATTAGCCTATCAGAAGCTTCTAAAGCCATGACATCATTTTCTGGAATTTTCCTAGCTGTTTAAAGGCACATAGTGTATGTAGACTTCTGACCCACTGGAATTGTGATACAGTGAATTATAAGTGAAATAATCTGTTAACAATTATTGGAAAAATGACTTGTGTTATGCACAAAGTAGATGTCCTAACCGACTTGCCAAAACTGTAGTTTGTTAACAAGAAATTTGTGGAGTGGTTGAAAAACGAGTTTTAATAACACCAACCTAATTGTATGTAAACTTCCAGACTTCAACTGTATCTGTTTCATGTCTCAGGTAGCCCTCAAATGCCAGCATTGATAGAATGCAGTAATTTACTAAAATTTGCCTTATTCAAATAATTCTCATATGCCAACGTATTGTCAATGTCTTTGCCATGGTGAAACTTGGACTCCTGTGGATTTTATTTTTGTTAATTTAACTAGGCAAGTCAGTTAACAACACATTCTTATTTACAATGAAGGCCTACCAAAAGGCATAAGGCCACCTGTGGGGACGGGGGCTGATATTAAAAATGTAAAATAATAGAAAAATATAGGACAAAACACTCATCACGACAAGAGAGTCACCACAACATAAAGAGAGACCTAAGACAACAAAATAGCATGGCAGCAGCACATGACAACACGGCATATTAGCAATACAACATGACAACAACATGGTAGCATCACAACATGGCAGCAGCACAACATTGTAGCAGCACAAAACATGGAACAAACATTATTGGGCCCAGACAACAGCATAAAGTGTCACACCTGTGTATCATGAGATACTCTACCTCAGCCGAGAAAAACCTTGAGACTTAGATTTCGTGCACCGGCTGTTGTTTACAAATATACATAGACCTCTACCACTTGCTTTACCAGAGGTCGCTGTTCTATCCTGCCGAAAGAGCTTAAAACCCGCCAGCTGTGTGTTATTCATGTCGTCGTTCAGCCACGACTCGGTGAAACATGAGATATTACAGTTTTTAATGTCCCGTTGGTAGGATATACGTGCTCGTAGCTCATCTATTCTATTATCCAATGATTGTAGTTCTTTTATTATGTCTTTGTTTTAGTATGGTCAGGGCGTGAGTTGGGTGGGTTGTCTATGTTCCTTTTTCTATGTTTTGGGATTTCTGTGTTTGGCCTTGTATGATTCTCAATCAGAGGCAGCTGTTTATCGTTGTCCCTGATTGAGAACCATATTTAGGTAGCCTGGTTTCACTTTTGAGTTGTGTGTGATTATTTTCCGTGTCAGTGTTTGTTACCACATGGGACTGTTTTGTTTGTTTGTTTCACTTTGTTATTTTGTATTTTTGTCATGTTCAGTTTATCTTATTAAAATGGACACTTACCACGCTGCAAATTGGTCCGACCTCTCTTACTCCTCATCAGAGGAAGACGACGAACGTTACAAAATATGTTAATAAACCTCAAAATAAATGGAGTTTTACAGCAAGATAAACAAAAATAGAGGAAAAGAGGGGCATGAGTCACTCACCTAGACTACTTTTTCTATGGATATTTTTTGCTGCTCTTGACTGATTCGAGCCGTACTTTGACCTTTTGCATAGCCACAGTTCACAGATATTTGAAGTTTATTTTTGATCAGCTCTGTCACAGAGCCTCTGTGTTGCATCTGTTTCTGGAGACTGACCATTTAATGGTCATCAGAGAGAAAATATTCTCGACAAAGGCATTTGGGCCTGGCACACTGAGGACAAATGAGACAATCCTGAACATGCTGATTCAAGTTGGCTTTCCCTAGGTTTTGGAAAACTGCCACCCACTTCTCACTGGTGGATTTTGTGGCATCCTGTCTGGCTTTCTGTATTTCCTCCCGGCTAACACAACACTCTCCATAGAGTTGGTCCATACTGACCGTCTCTGTCATTTTGAGGGCAACCACCACCTGCTCCAGGTCAGTGAAGGAGAGCTCCTCATAGAGGCTGATCAGTTTTACCATTACATTTTCTGGTGAGAAATCAAACCACTTGTCAATGTATGTAATGACAGTGTCATAGAACTTCACAAAGTCCTGTTGCTGCTTGGGCCTTTGTGCTGACAATGTTGTTTGTCCACCAGCTGCTTGATCTGGTATCCAAAAAAGCTGTCCTGTTTCCACTGAAACATCTTCATTTTGAACTTTTGGACTTCCTCATAAACATCTGTGACACAGAGCGTTGTTTCCTCCAGCTTTTTGCGAGTTGGTCGAAAACACACCCAGGTTGTGGAAAGAGAACAGATAAACCTCAGCAGCTTCCGTTTTTTTCTTCATACTCAAAAATACTCTTCAGTGCCACAGGACAGGTCTCCCCAAGGGACCGGAAGTATGAAGTAAGAGTTGGCCAGCTTTTGCAGGAGACCATCAACAGCTGGATGAAGAGAGAGCCATCGTGTGCAAACACGTCACAGAATTTCACGCCACTCAATGTCAACAAAGAATGCACGCAGTTCCTCTCTTCGGGAAGCAGATACTGAGAAGTGGCTGTAGATCTTTAAAACAATTGTCTCGATTTCCACTGACAGCTGGCGTGCATGCAGGCATTATGAGCAATGTGAGCTGGGCGATTAGCTTTCAGAACGCGATTGTTGGCACTGCTCAATAACTGGTAAACGGAGAGGTGTTTTCCAAAGTTGACATTGGCATTATCTGCTGCATTGGCTGTGATGTGTCTAATATCCAGTTCACGCTTTTCCAGACAGTTAATCAGAGCTTGATGGATGCCATTTGCAGTTTCATCACTGTCTTCATAAAAGTCAAGTAACTTGCGCTCCATCAGACACAGACACAAATATCTCACGCACACTGGAAACATTTTCCTATTTAACTTGTTTGAGGCATCACTGGCAACTGAGAAATACACGGGCTCACCTTCGGTCAGGGACGGATCATCCAAAACATCCCGCACAGTCTTTGGTCCTGAACCGTTCATTGTAATCATCTCAGCTTTCGTTCTTCCCAAGTGCATCGTCTTCACAACATTTGAGTCGCGAAACAAAGCACCGTTGAGCTTGTTGAGCTTAACAAGGCAGTCGGCGCCGTTATAGCCGAGTCCCCGTGTAACCGTGTGGGACACATACGAGGCTTCACTTGCCGCGATTTTGTCATTTTCACGAAGAATGCACCAATATTGCTAGCACTTTTAGCTAGCGCGGCCTTCTCGTTTATTTCTGTGGATGCATGCTGAGTTAGGTCATCCCCCCCCCCATGGCCAGTTGAGAATTCCCGACAGCAGAAAGTACAGAAAGCTTTCGTCGACACACCTGTGGTGGAATTATTGGAATCAAAAGGAGAGACTTTTAAGATTTCTTCAACACAATCCAACTTTATTATTTAATTACTGCAGTAATGGAGCTGGTCGGTAATCACCCCTGGAGGTGATCACTGAGAACTCAACGAGCTGGTTTGAGCCACAGCATTCTATAGCAAAGTCCATCCTCCTTCAGTCTACATAACACACAACAGATGTATGGAATGGGTCACAAGGTTAAGATTTGTATGAAAGTTACTTATGTAACAGTGTCAACAGTTTTCATTGTGTAGAGACCAGTGCCTGGCCCCCCAACTCCATACTGGAGCCATGTCTCCCTGGTGCCATATAGAACAGAAACATTAACTCATGCTCTGGAATGTGGTAATCCCAAAGACATCGTAAATCTCCTGTCAGTGTTATCTCCCAGAGGCCCACTTTCAGTTCACACAGACACAATAGGGAGTTATAAGAACCATCTTTTCTGTTGCATAAAACAACCATTTGATGAAATAAAAGTATTATAACATAGGCTTGTAATTTCCACCATACACCACTGATGGGTTTAACCCACATATTTTTTTGCTTCCTATTGTTGTTTGTAGCTGCACAGTGTTTTCTTTTTTGCAGGTTTATCCATATTTCCTTGATATGCCATACCGACCGAACAACAACAGGAACTACTTTGCAGGAATTGGCGCATTTACTCTATACTGTGATTGGATGAATATACAGGACAAGGGAGGTCCCATGTGGGACAAACCTATTTTAGCCTAATATCCCATCTAACACGGGACAGTTGGCAACCCTATAAGACACGGGGCAGAAACATTATGTACAAAATAAGTTACAAATAATGTGAAAAAACACACACAATAGCAAAATAGGTTAGGGGATCGTAAAATGGCAGCCACCTTCTCCGGCACCATTACCTAACTTAAGTACTACTTTCAAATATTTTACTTAAGTACTTTATAGTTAATTTCTTTAAATATAGCAGACACAATAGCTTTTCAACATACCAGTTTTGGTGTAAACTTTCTAAAGAAATGCTGGTATAAATAATACAATATTCAAAATAAAAGTTTGTCAAATTATCCACTTAGTTTTTCAAAGGGGGTTGCAATGCTGTAGAAAACAGTGGCTCTAGAGTGCTAAAAACAATCGATATTCCGGAAGTTTAGCATGTCTTTGCAGGGGACTCTTATTCTGAAGAAAAAAAATCCGTAATTATGCTGCCAGCATAATATCAAAGACAGTACAGTATGAAGATGGGCTAAAACTACTTATTCAATAGAAATCCCCCTCACACTTGTAGGCGATGTCATGGCGATGTTGCCTAGCTAAACTCATGTGTAGGAGAAACACGTAATCGGGTCTAACTGTCGCAGTGTTGCCATGTTCGTAGTGTTCCTGCATTGGGATACTTTGAAAACGATGACGCGGATGTAAATGTATTGGTCGCGGGCTTTTGGGCTATTTCTAAGTTGCACTGCGGCCACCAATGCATTTTTCTTAATATATACATATTTCACTGTGACCTGCTCCTGACTGTCAGGCAGTGAGACTGGCCGTTGCTGAGTGAGTGAGTGAGTGATCTGGTGCTTCTGTCACCAACCAAGGAGGGCCTACAGCAGCACCTAGATATTCTGCACAGATTCTTCCAGACCTGGGCCCTGACAGTAAATCTCAGTAAGACCAAAATAATGGTGTTCCAAAAAAGGTGCAGTTGCCAGGACCACAAATACAAATTCCATCTAGACACCGTTGCCCTAGAGCGCACAAAAAACTATACATACCTTGGCCTAAACATCAGCGCCACAGGTAACTTCCACACAGCTGTGAACGATCTGAGAGACAAGGCAAGAAGGGCATTCTATGCCATCAAAAGGAACATAAAATTCAACATACCAATTAGGATCCGGCTAAAAATACTTGAATCAGTTAAAGGACACATTGCCCTCTACGGTTGTGAGGTCTGGGGTCTGATCACCAACCAAGAATTCACAAAATGGGACAAACACCAAATTGAGACTCTGCACTCAGAAATCTGCAAAAATTTCCTCCGGTACAAAGTAGAACACCAAATAATGCACGCAGAGCAGAATTAGGCCGATACCCGCTAATTATCCAAATCCAGAAAAGAGACGTTAATTCTACAACCACCTAAAAGGAAGCGATTCCCAAACCTTCCAGAACAAAGCCATCACCTACAGAGAGATGAACCTGGAGAAGAGTTCCCTAAGCAAGCTGGTCCTGGGGCTCTGTTCACAAACACACCCCACAGAGCCCCAGGACAGCAACACAACTAGACCCAATCAAATCATGAGAAAACAAAAAGATAATTACTTGATACATTGGAAAGTATTAACAAAAAAACAGAGCAAACTAGAATGCTATTTGGCTGGGTCACAAGGTTAAGAGAGTACACAGTGGCAGAATACCTGACCACTGTGACTGACCCAACCCTAAGGAAAGCTTTGACTATGTACAGACTCAGTGAGCATAGCCTTGCTATTGAGAAAGGCCGCCGTAGGCAGACCTGGCTCTCAAGAGTAGACAGGCTATGTGCACACTGCCCACAAAATGAGGTGGAAACTGAGCTGCACTTCCTAACCTCCTGCCCAATGTATGACCATATTAGAGACACATATTTCCCTCAGATTACACAGATCCACAAAGAATTCGAAAACAAACCCGATTTTGATAAACTCCCATATCTACTGGGTGAAATACCATAGTGTGCCATCACAGCAGCAAGATTTGTGACCTGTTGCTACAAGAAAAGGTCAACCAGTGAAGAACAAACACCATTGTAAATGCAACCCATATTTATGCTTATTTATTTATATTTATACTTTTGTACTTTAACCATTTGTACATTGTTACAACACTGTATATATACATAATATGACATTTGTAATGTCTTTATTCTTTTGGAACTTCTGTGAGTATAATGTTTACTGTTTTTATTGTTTATATCACTTTTGCATATTATCTACTTCACTTGCTTTGGCAATGTTAACACATGTTTCCCATGCCAATAAAGCCACTTGATTTAAATTGAAATGAGTGAGTGAGTGGTGGAGAGGGGTGTGTGTGTGTGTGTGTGTGTGTGTGTGTGTGTGTGTGTGTGTGTGTGTGTCTGTGTGTGTGTGTGTGTGTGTTGAGAGAGCTCTACAGTTATTGGCTTGAGTCATGTGAGCGAGAGGAGAGAGAGCAGCAGTGGGAGTTGTGACCATTTTTTTTTTACCAGTTGTAGGTAGGCTATTTAGATTGTCCTTATATAGACACTTATTTACAAACCTTTTTCCATAAAACATATAAAATACTCTAGAACTGATGCACATCAATAAATAATGGAGACAAAGCACTGAAAAATGACTTTGGGCACACTAGAGCACATTACATACATCCACTCTGAGGTGGTTTAAACTGTATTCTAATGTTGACTGCTTAATGATTGTATTAAACATTTAAACATCTAACTAGGCAAGTCAGCTAAGAACAAATTCTGATTTACAATGATGGCCTACCAGGGAACAGTTGGTTAACTGCCTTGTTCAGGTGCAGAATGACAGATTTTTGCCTTGTCAACCTTTTGGTTACTGGCCCAACGCTCTAACCACTAGGCTATGCCGCCGAGTGGTGGCTACTTGCCGCCTAGTCATTGCTACCTAGTGGCTATCTGCCGCCTAGTGGCTTCCTGCCACTACTGCGCCTAGTGGCTACCTGCCGCTACTGCGCCTAGTGGCTACCTACCGCTACTACGCCTAGTGGATACCTGCCACTACTGTGCCTAGCGGCTACCTGCCACCTAGTGGCTACCTGCCACTACTGCGCCTAGCGGCTACCTGCCACCTAGTGGCTACCTGCCGCTACTGCGCCTAGCGGCTACCTACCGCTACTACGCCTAGTGGCTACCTGCCACTACTGCACCTAGCGGCTACCTGCCACCTATTGGCTACCTGCCGCTACTGCGCCTAGCGGCTACCTGCCACCTAGTGGCTACCTGCCGCATCTGCGCCTAGCGGCTACCTGCCGCTTAAGAAGAAAACGGTATAAAGGGAAGTGCTTTATGCATGCTCATTTCTTGGATCTCAAGGGCTGCCGTTGTGAAAATTTGAAATGGAAGTTATGAAATTCCCTCGCGTGGTAATTTTTATGGGGAAAGTTCTCAATGAAACTGACATTAGGCTAAATGTCATGTGTCAACAGTTTTGGGGTCATTTTGCTGACATCTTGTCTAGGCTTCTGTAGACCATCTGAAATGAGATATAGGCCTATCAGGCTATCATTTATCTAAGCAAACTCTGGTACAATTTTATTAGAATCATAAACCCAGATTTCAATCATAAATCATAGGCCTTAGCCGTGGTATATTGGCCATATATCAGTGCCTTATTGCTATTTTAAACTGGTTACCAACTTAATTAGAGCAGTAAAAATACATGTTTTGATATACCCGTGGTATACAGCTGTCAGCCAATCAGCATTCAGGGCTCGAACCTCCCAGTTTATAATTACAATAATAAACCTTGTTCGAGCCCTGGATGCTGATTGGCTGAAAGCCATAGTATATCAGACCATATACCACAGGTATGACAAAATATGACTTTTTACTGTTCTAATTACGTTAGCAACCAGTTGATAATAGCAATAAGGCACCCCAGTGGGTTGTGGTATATGGCCAATATACCACGACTAATGGCTGTATCGAGGCACTCCGTGTTGCGTCATGCTAAGGACAGCCCCATCATGCATAAGAACATACCACCTTATGCCTTATCACTCAATCATAGCAGTGAAGCGAGTTAAATCGACATCCATTCATGGAAAATAATCTGGTGAGTTCAGACTCTTTTTTTCAATTTTTGCCTAAAATGACATACCCAAATCTAACTGCCTGTAGCTCAGGACCTGAAGCAAGGATATGCATATTCTTGATACCATTTGAAAGGAGACACTTTGAAGTTTGTGGAAATGTGAAAGTAATGTAGGATAATATAACACATTCGATCTGGTAAAAGAGAGTAAAAGATAATACAAACAAAAAAAGCATTTTCTATTTTTTCCCCCATCATCTTTGAAATGCAAGAGAAAGGACATAATATAATATTGCAGTTTAGGCACAATTTAGATTTTGGCCGCTAGATGGTAGCAGTGTGTGTGCAAAGTTTCAGATTGATCCAGTGAAGCATTGCATGTAACGGTTCTCTTGTGTCGAAGGAGAGGCGGACCAAAACGCAGCGTGGTTATGATTCATGGTTCTTTAATAAAGAACTATACATGAATAGACTAACAAAACCAAGAAACATGAAAAACCAAAACAGTCCTATCTGGTGCAAACACAGAGACAGGAACAATCACCCACAAAACCCAACACCAAACAGGCTACCTAAATATGGTTCCCAATCAGAGACAATGACTAACACCTGCCTCTGATTGAGAACCATATCAGGCCAAACACAGAAACAGACAAACTAGACACACAACATTGAATGCCCACTCAGATCACACCCTGACCAAACAAAACATAGAAACATACAAAGCAAACTATGGTGACATTGCAATACTGCACAGTATTTTGTATCTTGTTTCAAGTCTGCCCAAACTTGCCGAATTGGTAAATTGATACATTTTAGGTACATAACTATAGAGAACATACAACAATTATATGGTAATACAAAATTTAAGTTTACACTCCCAGAAATGTCACACATGGTGGATCATTAGCTTATACACTAACATTCACACATCTAGATGGCCGGGTTGGGTGGGTGTGTTACCAGAGACAGCAGGGGTTCAAACTGTCGAACCCAGGTCCTACATTTTAATATAAAAATGTATTTTATAAAACAAAACTATGCTACATTTTATCTCTGGGAACCTCAAGATGACAAATCTGACCAAGATTACTGAATTTAAAAAATAATAATAATAATTTCACTTTTATTTAACCAGGTAGGCAAGTTGAGAACAAGTTCTCATTACAATTGCGACCTGGCCATGATAAAGCAAAGCAGTTTGACACATACAACAACACAGAGTTACACATGGAGTAAAACAAACATACAGTCAATAATACAGTAGAAAAATAAGTCTATATACAATGTGAGCAAGTAAGGTTAGATAAGGGAGGTAAAGGCAAAAAAAGGACATGGTTTGATTTTGATTTGATTTTATTAGGATCTCTTTTAGTCCCCATTTGGACTAATCTTCCAAGAGTCCTTAACATTAAAATACAATTTATAATACAAACACACTATCACATATAACACACTATTACAAACATACATAATACACTAGCATAATGACCCAATAAATACTCAATCTAAAAAAAATATTGATTCTTCATCTACTATAGTCCCACAACATTTCTATGTACTATATTTAAATTGTTTTAAAATAATGTTTAAACTTATATATTGAAAGGTTTCTAGTTTGCTCAGTTAATTTATTCCATTTCTTTATTGCTCTAAATCGAAATGTTCTTTTGCCCATTTCTTTTTTCTGTCTGGATAACGCATAGATGGTGGACAATCTATTCCTAGTATTTACTGAATGTCTGTCTCTTACCAACTGAATACCATTGTGAATAGAACTTGGCCGTTTTAAGTGATGTATATTATAAAATAAGATAAGCATGTTTTTTTCAATTATCTTGTCGATTGATGACCAACCAAGAACACTGCGCATGACTGCAACAGAAGAACCATATCTCCGCCTTAAAACAATCCTTGCTGCTTTATTCTGTGCATTCTGCAGCCTCCTAACTTCACTAGATGATGCATTTCCCCAGACCTCCGAACAATAGTTCACTTGACTCTCAACCAATGCCAGGATTTTCCCTGGTAAATATTTAGCTATCCTTCTAATTATGCATGCTGTTTTAATATTTTTTTTACATAGATTAGTTATTTGAGACAACCATGATAAGCAGTTGTCTAGCTGCACTCCCAATAGTTTGGTTTCTGCCACTTCTTCAATTTGTACTCCTCCCATACTTAATTGTATCCCATGCTGTTTTGGCCTTTTCCTAGTTGAACAGACCAACATAACTTTGGTTTTCTTGGTGTTTAAAAGCAAGTTTGTTTTGGCAAACCCATTTCCTGATAATCTCCAAATCTCCTTGCAAAGCTTGCTGTACCTGTTGAACTGATTGTCTTGCTGCATAAATTGTAGTATCATCTGGAAATATAGTAGCATGGTGGCGAAGTAAATACAGTATAGCAAGTAAAACACTGCAATGGTTGATTTGCAGTGGAAGAATGTGCAAAGTGGAGATAGAAATAATGTTGTGCAAAATAAATAAATACACTAGGGAAAGGAGTAGTTGTTTGGGCTAAAATATTGATCGGCTATGTACAGGTGCAGTAATCTGTGAGCTGCTCTGACAGCTGGTGCTTAAAGCTAGTGAGGGAGATAAGTGTTTCCAGTTTCAGAGATTTTTGTAGTGTACGAGAGTGTACAGGTCGCAGTGGTGGGTAGTATATGGGGCTTTGGTGACAAAACGGATGGCACTGTGATAGACTGCATCCAATTTATTGAGTGAGTTGGAGGCTATTTTGTAAATGACATCGCCGAAGTCGAGGATTGGTAGGATGGTCAGTTTTACAAGGGTATGTTTGGCAGCATGAGTGAAGGATGCTTTGTTGTGAAATAGGAAGCCAATTCTAGATTTAACTTTGGATTAGAGATGTTTGATGTGAGTCTGGAAGGAGAGTTTACAGTCTAACCAGACACCTAGGTATTTGTAGTTGTCAACATATTCTAAGTCAGAGCCGTCCAGAGTAGTGATGTTGGACAGGCGGGCAGGTGCAGACAGCGATCGGTTGAAGAGCATGCATTTAGTTTTACTTGTATTTAAGAGCAATTGGAGGTCATGGAAGGAGAGTTGTATGGCATCGAAGCTCGCCTGGAGTGTTGTTAACACAGTGTCCAAAGAAGGGCCAGAAGTATACAGAATGGTGTCGTCTGCATAGAGGTGGATCAGAGACTCACCAGCAGCAAAAGCGATATCATTGATGTATACAGAGAAGAGAGTCGGTCCAAGAATTGAACCCTGTGGCACTCCCATAGAGACTGTGGCCCGGACAACAGGCCCTCCGATTTGACACACTGAACTCTATCAGAGAAGTAGTTGGTGAACCAGGCGAGGCAATAATTTGAGAAACCAAGGCTGTCGAGTCTGCCGATAAGGATGTGGTGATTGACAGAGACGAAAGCCTTGGCCAGGTCAATGAATACGGCTACACAGTACTGTTTCTTATCGATGGCGGTTAAGATATCGTTTAGGACCTTGAGCGTGGCTGAGGTGGACCCATGACCAGCCCTGAAACCAGATTGCATAGCGGAGAAGGTATGGTGGGATTCGAAATGGTCGGTAATCTGTTTGTTGACTTGGCTTTCGAAGACCTTAGAAAGGCAGGATAGGATAGATATAGGTCTGTAGCAGTTTGGGTCAAGAGTGTCCCCCCCTTTGAAGAGGGGGATGACCGCAGCTGCTTTCCAATCTTTGGGAATCTCAGATGACACGAAAGAGAGGTTGAACAGGCTAGTAATTGGGGTGGCAACAATTTTGGCAGATAATTTTAGAAAGTAAGGGTCCAGATTGTCTAGCCCGGCTGATTTGTAGAGTCCAGATTTTGCAGCTCTTTCAGAACATCAGCTACTTCCGGCGCCGACAGAGATGGCTGCCTCGCTTCGCGTTCCTAGGAAACTATGCAGTTTTTTGTTTTTTTACGTGTTATTTCTTACATTAGTACCCCAGGTCATCTTAGGTTTCATTACATACAGTCGAGAAGAACTACTGAATATAAGATCAGCGTCAACTCACCATCAGTACGACCAAGAATATGTTTTTCGCGACGCGGACCCTGTGTTCTGCCTTACAAACAGGACAACGGAGTGGATCCTATGCAGCGACCCAAAAAAACGACTCCGAAAGAGAGGGAAACGAGGCGGTCTTCTGGTCAGACTCCGGAGACGGGCACACCGTGCACCACTCCCTAGCATTCTTCTTGCCAATGTCCAGTCTCTTGACAACAAGGTTGATGAAATCCGAGCAAGGGTAGCATTCCAGAGGGACATCAGAGACTGTAACGTCCTTTGCTTCACTGAAACATGGCTCACTGGAGAGACTCTATCCGAAGCGGTGCAGCCAACGGGTTTCTCCACGCATCGCGCTGACAGAAACAAACATCTTTCTGGTAAGAAGAGGGGCGGGGGCGTATGCCTCATGGCCAACGTGACATGGTGTGATGAAATAAACATACAGGAACTCAAATCCTTCTGTTCACCTGATTTAGAATTCCTCACAATCAAATGTAGACCGCATTATCTACCAAGAGAATTCTCTTCGATTATAATCACAGCCGTATATATCCCCCCCCAAGCAGACACATCGATGGCTCTGAACAAACTTTATTTAACTCTCTGCAAACTGGAAACGATTTATCCGGAGGCTGCATTCATTGTAGCTGGGGATTTTAACAAGGCTAATCTGAAAACAAGACTCCCCAAATTTTATCAGCATATCGATTGCGCAACCAGGGGTGGAAAGACCTTGGATCATTGTTACTCTAACTTCCGCGACGCATATAAGGCCCTGCCCCGCCCCCCTTTCGGAAAAGCTGACCACGACTCCATTTTGTTGATCCCTGCCTACAGACAGAAACTAAAACAAGAGGCTCCCACGCTGAGGTCTGTCCAACGCTGGTCCGACCAAGCAGACTCCACACTCCAAGACTGCTTCCATCACGTGGACTGGGAGATGTTTCGTATTGCGTCAGATAACAACATTGACGAATACGCTGATTCGGTGTGCGAGTTCATTAGAACGTGCGTTGAAGATGTCGTTCCCATAGCAACGATTAAAACATTCCCTAACCAGAAACCGTGGATTGATGGCAGCATTCGTGTGAAACTGAAAGCGCGAACCACTGCTTTTAATCAGGGCAAGGTGTCTGGTAACATGACCGAATACAAACAGTACAGCTATTCCCTCCGCAAGGCTATCAAACAAGCTAAGCGCCAGTACAGAGACAAAGTAAAATCTCAATTCAACGGCTCAGACACAAGAGGCATGTGGCAGGGTCTACAGTCAATCACGGACTACAGGAAGAAATCCAGCCCAGTCACGGACCAGGATGTCTTGCTCCCAGGCAGACTAAATAACTTTTTTGCCTGCTTTGAGGACAATACAGTGCCACTGACACGGCCTGCAACGAAAACATGCGGTCTCTCCTTCACTGCAGCCGAGGTGAGTAAGACATTTAAACGTGTTAACCCTCGCAAGGCTGCAGGCCCAGACAGCATCCCCAGCCGCGCCCTCAGAGCATGCGCAGACCAGCTGGCCGGTGTGTTTACAGACATATTCAATCAATCCCTACACCAGTCTGCTGTTCCCACATGCTTCAAGAGGGCCACCATTGTTCCTGTTCCCAAGAAAGCTAAGGTAACTGAGCTAAACGACTACCGCCCCGTAGCACTCACATCCGTCATCATGAAGTGCTTTGAGAGACTAGTCAAGGACCATATCACCTCCACCCTACCTGACACACTAGACCCACTCCAATTTGCTTACCGCCCAAATAGGTCCACAGACGATGCAATCTCAACCACACTGCACACTGCCCTAACCCATCTGGACAAGAGGAATACCTATGTGAGAATGCTGTTCATCGACTACAGCTCGGCATTCAACACCATAGTACCCTCCAAGCTCGTCATCAAGCTCGAGACCCTGGGTCTCGACCCCGCCCTGTGCAACTGGGTACTGGACTTCCTGACGGGCCGCCCCCAGGTGGTGAGGGTAGGCAACAACATCTCCTCCCCGCTGATCCTCAACACTGGGGCCCCACAAGGGTGCGTTCTGAGCCCTCTCCTGTACTCCCTGTTCACCCACGACTGTGTGGCCACGCACGCCTCCAACTCAATCATCAAGTTTGCGGACGACACAACAGTGGTAGGCTTGATTACCAACAACGACGAGACGGCCTACAGGGAGGAGGTGAGGGCCCTCGGAGTGTGATGTCAGGAAAATAACCTCACACTCAACGTCAACAAAACTAAGGAGATGATTGTGGACTTCAGGAAACAGCAGAGGGAACACCCCCCTATCCACATCGATGGAACAGTAGTGGAGAGGGTAGCAAGTTTTAAGTTCCTCGGCATACACATCACAGACAAACTGAATTGGTCCACTCACACAGACAGCATCGTGAAGAAGGCGCAGCAGCGCCTCTTCAACCTCAGGAGGCTGAAGAAATTCGGCTTGTCACCAAAAGCACTCACAAACTTCTACAGATGCACAATCGAGAGCATCCTGGCGGGCTGTATCACCGCCTGGTATGGCAACTGCACCGCCCTCAACCGTAAGGCTCTCCAGAGGGTAGTGAGGTCTGCACAACGCATCACCGGGGGCAAACTACCTGCCCTCCAGGACACCTACACCACCCGATGTCACAGGAAGGCCATAAAGATCATCAAGGACATCAACCACCCGAGCCACTGCCTGTTCACCCCGCTATCATCCAGAAGGCGAGGTCAGTACAGGTGCATCAAAGCTGGGACCGAGAGACTGAAAAACAGCTTCTATCTCAAGGCCATCAGACTGTTAAACAGCCACCACTAACACTGAGTGGCTGCTGCCAACACACTGACACTGACTCAACTCCAGCCACTTTAATAATGGGAATTGATGGGAAATTATGTAAATATATCACTAGCCACTTTAAACAATGCTACCTTATATAATGTTACTTACCCTACATGATTCATCTCATATGCATACGTATATACTGTACTCTATATCATCGACTGTATCCTTATGTAATACATGTATCACTAGCCACTTTAAACTATGCCACTTTGTTTACATACTCATCTCATTTGTACATACTGTACTCGATACCATCTACTGTATCTTGCCTATGCTGCTCTGTACCATCACTCATTCATATATCCTTATGTACATATTCTTTATCCCCTTACACTGTGTACAAGACAGTAGTTTTGGAATTGTTGGTTAGATTACTTGTTATTACTGCATTGTCGGAACTAGAAGCACAAGCATTTCGCTACACTCGCATTAACATCTGCTAACCATGTGTATGTGACAAATAAAATTTGATTTGATTTGATTTTGACTGGATTTGGGAGAAGGAGAAATCGGGAAGGCTTGGGCGAGTTGCTGTGGGGGGTGCAGTGCTGTTGACCGGGGTAGGGGTAGCCAGGTGGAAAGCATGGCCAGCCGTAGAAAAATGCTTATTGAAATTTTCAATTATAGTGGATTTATCGGTGGTGACAGTGTTTCCTATCTTTAGTGCAGTGGGCAGCTGGGAGGAGGTGTTCTTATTCTCCATGGATTTTACAGTGTCTCAGAACTTTTTAGAGTTTGTGTTGCAGGAAGCAAATTTCTGCTTGAAAAAGCTAGCCTTGGCTTTTCTAACTGCCTGTGTATATTGGTTTCTATCTTCCCTGAAAAGTTGCATATCACGGGGGCTGTTCGATGCTAATGCAGAACGCCATAGGATGTTTTTGTGTTGGTTAAGGGCAGTCAGGTCTGGAGAGAACCAAGGGCTATATATGTTCCTGGTTCTGAATTTCTTGAATGGGGCATGCTTATTTAAGATGGCGAGGAAGGCATTTAAAAAAGAAAACAGGCATCCTCTACTGACGGGATGAGATCAATATCCTTCCAGGATACCCCAGCCAGGTGGATTAGAAAGGCCTGCTCGCTGAAGTGTTTCAGGGAGCGTTTGACATTGATGAGTGGAAGCCGTTTGACTGCTGACCCATTATGGATGCAGGCAATGAGGCAGTGATCGCTGAGATCTTCGTTGAAAACAGCAGAGGTGTATTTAGAGGGCAAGTTGGTTAGGATGATATCTATGAGGGTGCCCGTGTTTACGGCTTTGGGGTGGTACCTGGTAGGTTCATTGATAATTTGTGCGAGATTGAGGGCATCAAGCTTAGATTGTAGGATGGCTGGGGTGTTAAGCATGTTCCAGTTTAGGTCGCCTAGCAGCATGAGCTCTGAAGATAGTTGGGGGGCAATCAGTTTACATATGGTGTCCAGAGCATAGCTGGGGGCAGAGTGTGGTCTATAGCAGGCGGCAACGGTGAGAGACTTGTTTTTAGAGAGGTGGATTTTTAAAAGTAGAAGTTCAAATTGTTTGGGTACAAACCTGGATAGTAGGACAGAACTCTGCAGGCTATCTTTGCAGTAGATTGCAACACCGCCCCCTTTGGCTGTTCTATCTTGTCTGACAATGTTGTAGTTAGGGATGAAAATTTCAGAATTTTTGGTGGTCTTCCTAAGCCAGGATTCAGACACGGCTAGAACATCCGGGTTGACAGAGTGTGCTAAAGCAGTGAATATAACAAACTTAGGGAGGAGGCTTCTAATGTTAACATGCATGAAACCAAGACTATTAAGGTTACAGAAGTCATCAAAAGAGAGCGCCTGGGGAATAGGACTGGAGCTAGGCACTGCAGGGCCTGGATTCACCTCTACATCACCAGAGGAACAGAGGAGGAATAGGATAAGGGTACGGCTAAAAACTATGAGAATTGGTCGTCTAGAACGTCTGGAACAGAGAGTAAAAAAGGAGGTTTCTGGGGCGATAAAATAGCTTCAAGGTATAATGTACAGACAAAGGTATGGTAGGATGTGAATATAGTGGAGGTAAACCTAGGTATTGAGTGTTGATGAGAGAGATATTGTCTCTAGAAACATAATTGAAACCAGGCGATGTCATCGCATGTGTGGGTTGAAAGGTTGGAAAAGGTATAGTGAGCAGGGCTAGAGGCTCTACAGTGAAAGAAGCCAATAAACACTAACCAGAACAGCAAAGGAAAAGGCATATTGACATTAAGGAGAGGCATGCTTAGTCGAGTGATCATAAGGGTCCAGTGAGTAGTGAGGTTAGTTGGGGTCACGGCGATTCAGACAGCTAGCCGGGCCATCGGTAGCAAGCTAGCATATGATGGAGGTCTGTTTTTAGCCACCTCGTGCGTTTCCGTCGGTAGATTAGTGGGGTTCCGTGTGGTAGAGGGGATCAATCCAATTGTCAAAATAGATATAGTTATAGTGACCCAAGAAAAATTGTCCGGTAGACCTATTCAGATAGCAGCTGATAAGACAGCTAACAATTAGCGGGCCTCAGATGGGCGTTCAGGTAATGTCGTGACAGAGGGGCCAGTTGGATAACTCCCTCGGGCAGATAACGTCGGTAGTCCAGTCGTGAAGGCCAAGTGGGGCTCCGCATTGGCAGTAAAACGGGTCTGGATAGGTGATTGTAGCCTAGGAGTGGCTGATGGAACTCTTCAGCTGGCTAGCTCCGGAATAATTGATGTTTGCTCCGGGATCAACGTAAGCCAATAGTCAAACGGATAGCAGCTAGCTAGCTGTGAGATCCAGGTGTAAATGTCCAGAGCTTGCCGTTGAAATCCGGGGATATGGAGAGAAAAATAGGTCCGGTATGTTCTGGTCTGAGTCACGTTGTACAAAACTGCAGATAGATTTTCGAGCTAAAGGATAGCTGATGACCACAAACTGTGGTTAGCTGAATACTAACGTTAGCCAGTAAACTGGTTAGCTTCTGGCTAGCTTCTGGTTAGCTTCTGGTTAGCTTCTGGCTAGCTTCTATTGTAGATTTCAGATTTGAGGTAAATAATATATTTTTTTTTAATTGGTGAGGCGGGTTGCAGGAGAATGTTTTGAAGTTGAGTTTTTGGAAAATAAAATATATAAAAGATATGCGAAGAAAGGTGTAAATATATATATATATATATACGGGACACGACAAGACGAGGACAAAGGACGTCTGACTGCTATGCCATCTTGGGCTTAGCTCATAGTAAGTGTAAGTACATTATTTTGTTTCGGAGGTGAATGTATCAAACCAGTTCCGTGATAAAAGTTTTTTGTTGTTGTGCACTCGCCTCAAACAATAGCATGGCATTTTTTCACTGTAATAGCCACTGTAAATTGGACAGGGCAGTTTGATTAACAATCATTTAAGATTTCTGCCCATATAAGACATGTCTATGTCCTGGAAAGTTGCTGTTACTTACAACATCATTCTAGTCACATTACCACCCGTTAGTTAGCGCATCAGCCGTCCGGGTATAGGGACAGCGATCCTGTAGAGGTTTTAATATGGGAGAGTGATCTTTTCACTTGTAGTTAGCGCATCAGCCGTCCGGGTATAGGGACAGCGATCCTGTAGAGGTTTTAATATGGGAGAGTGATCTTTTCACTTGTCACATATTCAAATTCCTTTATTACATCATGTCATAGCTTGCAATAAGTATTATTTTGAGGAAACCCACATTTTGCTTCTAAAGTTGTGACAAGTTACTATGATATTCCTTCTTAAATGGCTCGATAACGTTATGGAAAAAGGGTTTATTGTATACATATGGCAACTCCTCTTGCTGTGAAAAAACATAATAATTGGGCTAGTTTCAGGCCTTTGTGCGGGTTTTGAGAGGTCATTGGGCAATACATTTTGAGCAGAACCTGGCAACCCTGAACGGTTGTTTCGCGCGGAACAGCGCATGATCAAGCCTTCAAATCAACCGCACTAGTTTGACATAACGACATAATATTCTGTTGCTAGGATAGGGGTGTGTTAAACTCATTCCGCGGAGGGCGGGGTGTCTGCGGGTTTTTGTTTTTTCTTTTCAATGAAGACCTTGACAACCAGGTGAGGGGAGTAATTTACTAATTTATGAATTTAATTCATCAATCAAATACAAGGGTCAAGTGAAAACACGCAGCCAGACACTCCGTGGAATGAGTTTGACACTTGTGCTAGGACGAGAAAGTTATTCAAATGCTTCCTCCCGGCTGTTCTTACTCCATTGAATTTGAAATGTAAAATTAAGTTTAGGGTAGGAACGTCCAAAGGATTCGGATAGCACTGACCCAGTTCCTACACATGAACTGCCCATAGGACGTAGCTAGAAAATCCCGCCTCGTTGAACTCATGATTGACACTAGGCTGAACAAATGGCGTGCAAGGGAATTGATGGAGGAGGTGTCGGGAAGCCTCCTATCCCAAGTCATGAGGAGGAAGATCTATATTGAATTCATATATATCCTATTACACTGCGTTTTTAATCATGTAATTATTATGTGTAAATAGTAAGTCATCTAATTCCTAATTCTATGATTGCATACTCCTCGCTCCTCTGCTCCTTATCAACATCTCTTTGCATGAGAAGGTCAGAGGGGAGGAGCCTTTGGCTTTTCATCCAATGGCTTTTGAGAAGGAGATTTTCCAATGTTGAAGCAACGAAGGGGATACCAAAGACCGTACAGAATGTTTAGAGACTATGTGGGGAAAACGTTACCTCCAAGCCATTTTTCATTCTGTCCAGTCATAAATATTGTTCTATAGCTGTCTTCATTTCCGGGTACGTATTGATTGTTTTACGTGAAAGACCATTTATTCCTTTAGTTTAAGTAACATAAAGCGTTTTAAAATCGGCACATTTCTCAATGTGAACCGGGAAACGGTTGTTATTAGCTAGCTAGGTACAGTAACGCGTTAGGCTAACTTTGCTATCCGGCAGAGCACACTGAACGCAAAGAAAGTTGGGGTAAATCCAGTTTGATATAGTTAGCGACACTTTGCAAGTGTAAAGTATATTTAAGTACTGTAGATAGACAAAAGGAAACAACCTAGCTAGCAATAATATAGTCTCACCCTACTGTTAATGCCTTTCACCCTGGCCTGTCATTTATTCAGCCATGCCTGACCTCCTGACCCCAGCCCTCACATTCAAGAATAACAACGTTGTGCAACATATTTATTTTAGAATAGGTTGTCAAACCATATCGATATGAGTTGTTATGGCATGATTTGGCTTCGCCATATCAATTGTACATATGCCAGAAATCAGATATCTCAATGTCTGCATGTCCCTGTAGTGGGAGTACAGTGATGGATGACTTTTTCTGTACACTTCACTTTTTAAACCTAGCTAACTCCTAACTGTTCCATGAACATTACACAATGGTCAAGGGACCAGGAGTATGAGCTGATTGAAAACCAATCAAAGTAGGCCTAACCCTTTCAACAACATTTGCCATACAAATTTGTCAAACAAGTGTTCACTATAACCTGGCCTAGATTCCCAAAAAGAGCATGTAGCAAAGGGCTCAGAGCTATAACCATCTGGCCAAACAGTTGTCCTTTTAGGCAACATAGAGCATAAATTGTTCAGAGGAGCATACGTCTTATCTATTTAGGCTAGATAGCTGTCAAATTAGGCAAGGCGACTAAAGTAACATTTAGCACTTGACCAGTGACACGTATTCATATGGAGACATCAGGCAGGCGTGAAGAGTGAGGGTTTTGGGGCGGCAGGTAGCCTAGTGGTTAGAGCATTGGACTAGTAACCGGAAGTTTGCCAGATCGAATCCCCGAGCTGACAAGGTAAACATCTGTTGTTCTGCCCCTGAACAAGGCAGTTAACCCACTGTTCATTGTAAATAAGGAGGGGTTCTTAACTGACTTGAGAGGTTAAATTAAAAATAAAAAAAACCTGCATTTAAAATAGCCTGACTGTCGCTTTTCTCCATGTATTCACTAGAGGACAGCATTGCACATGTGTTTGTTATAAAACCAATGACCTCTGTGTTCTTAAAGCCCCACTTCTCCACCAAGCACACATCCTGTGCTCACAACAACATTTCCTTTGTATAGATATAATCACTTTTCTATTCACAAGCCGTCCCTGTGGCAAGGAATGGGGGGCAAATGGCGAGGGCACAGTGAATGGTAATCGAAGTTACAAGCACAGAGTGTTACCATTGCTTGTAACCTCTGTGTTGTGAGTGTGGCCTGGTTGGCTATTTAAAACCTACTCTAATTGACAAACTCCTGTCTGAGATCACAAACGATAACAGACGGGCTGTTACCTAGGTATAGTGAATTATTGATGATATCACAAAGCACATGATGCAAGCAGGAGGTTTCTTGGAACACACCTACATGCACACACTAACCTTCTTGGGTCTGGCATTACAAAATCCCATCCCTTTCCCCAACTTTTGTCATGTATTACGCACCCTTTCCAACCTCAATTGTAGGACCAGAAATTAACTAGCCTAAGCCTGCCTATATGTTATGGATTAGGCCTTATAGAATACTCCAAAACAATAACCATCCACAAACTAGAATATTCCACAGCTGGGACATCCTTACAACAAACGTACACACAGCCCCAAAATTAGCCATTTTTATAGGTATTTTATATATTTATTTTCAAAACTTAATTTTAGCAAAAACAATATGGGCCTTTCATTTTGAGGAGGTCCATTTGCATGTTTTTTTAGTCTATTTGGCCTGTACTTTAAAATAATGCTTTTTGGCCTGATGATTTATTAATAATTATGAAAGTATTATTTTTCCACCAACATTTTTTAAAAGCTATTAGCAGATCATTGTCTCCCGTCATGAAATAGTGTACATAACAGCTATACTTTTATTTTGGAACAAGCCCATATATAGCCTTTTGTATTGAATTAATTTATATTTATTACAGAATATTTGTAACCTGTTTCCTTTTATGTTAATCCAAATTTTTATATAATATGGATTTACCATTTAGTTATTTTTAATTCCATTAATGTTATAGGGAAAGATTCCCTGGTCTACATTCTAAATGGTGTGCAATTTCTTCTAGCCTTGGTTGTAGTTGTTTTGGTGAAGAACTGTGTGCCCTCTCTCGCTCGCCTGAAGACAGTTGAGGAGGAGGGAGGGGTTTAGACAAAGGCCTTCTCTACAAAAAT
Organism: Oncorhynchus mykiss; assembly: GCF_057628025.1. Lineage (NCBI taxonomy): Eukaryota > Metazoa > Chordata > Actinopteri > Salmoniformes > Salmonidae > Oncorhynchus > Oncorhynchus mykiss. The sequence continues at coordinate 43,879,788 of NC_143030.1, read as the reverse complement.
GGAGGCTACAGCAGAGCAGCCCTGTTGTCCTTTTTTCATTTTCTACATGCTGACATTTTTAATATATTATCCATGAAAATAACACAACGTGCATCAGATGCAACCTTAGGTAACGGTATTACATTGTTATATGTGTTCTTTAGGTCACTGAAATGCAGTTAAATGTGTTATTTTGTAATTAGGGCCTAGCTTTCTATCTTTTTTTCTCTCCCTGTCTCTCCCGCACTCAGAGCTGCTCCTGCCTGCGCTGAACAAAGATAATTACTCAGGAAATGCTTCGGCCAATCGGATGCGGCCTTACATCTCGCTTGTGAGAAAGGGGCCAGTCAGGGCCTGGCTACCATCAGACGGGCCTGATCGCCTTGCCTGAAGAGAGGAGCCTTCCCGGGCTGAGAGTGTCCTCCATGTTTTATAAGTGTTGACATAACAGTGTGTCAGGCAGCCATGCATCCACAGAGGTAAGCCCTGTCTTTATTTCAACTCTAATTACAACATTCCTTTCTCCTTCTTCTCTGTTGTGTGACTGTTGTGCAAATCTAAATGTGAATACCTGAAAATCACAGATTGCTTTCCCAAAGGAGTAGGGGAGCTTTGTGGGCGGGTTAGGCCTCGCAAGGCCCCTGCTCCATAGAGAGCTGAGGTGGGGGGGTTGGATAAGGACTCACCCCTGATCTTTCTCTGTGTAGCAGGGTCACGTGTGCCCAAGACATCTAGACTACCATGCAATGGGCCATGGCAAATCCTTGTTTTCCTTGGCTTTTTTTTTTTTTACAATGCTAAAGAGAGTGAGATCCAAGTGTGCACTCTCTTTTCTCCTCTCTGCTGCGCCAGCCTAGTTGTGTGTCATGGCAGAGTCAGAGATGACGGGGGATGGGTGGCAGAAAAAGGGTTAGTGTGGTAGAGGGGTGGGGGGGTGTTAAGTATCTTTTTTAAGCAGATTGTCTCTGTTTTTGTGATCTAGTGTGTCATGCCAGGCCAGAGAGCATGGACGTGAGGGCAACAGATGTGCCTGTTAGAGAGACCATGGGGGGGGGGGGGGGGGGGGGGGTCTTTAGGAAGGGGCTGATGGATAACTGAACACTGGTTGCTTACAACCAGTGTTAGAGGTGTGTAATGATTTTCTCTGCAGATATGATCATAATTCTTCACCAATTGATGCAGGTACAAACAGGGCAGTGAATGCCTGCTGCATGAGGCTAAATGCCTCTCCAGTCTCACCCGCATCAGAACTCACACAGGGTCCTCAGAGTTCATTCATTGTCCCAACCAAAAATGGGTTGTCTGAGGGGAATTCTTGAATTTCAGCCTGTCAATTGAACAGTTATTTGATTCTTCCTGTACACATTAATAGGCTAGTTGTTTTGAAGCTCATTGGGATATAGGGAGGCCCAAAGCCTCAAGTTTACAGGCCTGTGCTACGTTGACTCTGTAGCACTCATCCTTGTAAAGCTGCTTCCTCTGCTCTGTGCCCCTCAAACAGTGGCCATTTTGTGTGAAGCTCTGCTCTTGTCATCACAGATATAAACTACCAGAGAAGCACCTTATTTTTTTTGCGATTGTTGATTGTGTGTATTTCGTAAGCGTGTTGTTGTGTTTGTCTTCAGCTCGACTCATATTTGTCCGTATTTGCGTGCTTGTTTTCTCTTCCCCTCCTTGGCACCGCTCGGGCCTCGCTCACCTATTTATAGCTGTAGAGACAAAAACACCATTGATCTGCTGCTTCATTTAAATGCCTGGTTTGACGTTTCTGTAATACTTGGTTCAAGAGAATCGTATCTCCTTTGTAAATAGGTAAGTGAAACTGCATAGCTGGCTCTCAATTCACAAGAATCTTTTTTGGTTGTACTTTATTTTACAGGACTGTTTCCACTGGTGTTTAAATTGGAAATTACTTTATGGTTCTCAGTTCAAATAATTCATCACAATTAATAACTAGCCCCCTACTTGTTTCCAAATAGTGCCTAACAGTGATTCATTGCATGAATCAGAAAGTAATTCATAGGTTCTAAATGTGGTATAAGTTACCATGGCACGGCAGATTTTAAAATGCACGGTTCACTTTGAAAAAATGATGAGCAAAAGCCTAACCTTCAGTGTCAAACCTAGATTAGGTGGGGTTCTACGTGGGGGGGGTTCTACATTCCTTACTCTCAACCATCTTGGTATAGCTCTACACAAAGCGTGCTTCATATTACAGTCATTGACATTTAGGTGAGTTTGGAGACGTGTATAAATTCATGCCGTGCTCCGTTAGTGTTATGTTAGTGGGTATGTTAGTAATCTGGTGACAGGTTATCTTTAGACGATCGTCTGGGGTTGCTGGGGGTTGCTGAGGCAACATTGCTCGTAAATTGTGATTTACTGCCTCTCAACCACAAAGAATAACTCATCCCTCTTCTAAAGCCTCTACCCGGTTCGCTCAGTCACACTCAAAACAGACAACCTTTTAAACCGAGGGGAAATTACACCGTTTTAATGCAGGAGGAATCTCTGCATTGCAGCAGAAAATGTTTTTAAGGAAGAGGGAAGCCTGCACACAGGGAGCCATGTGGCATAGAACAGCCGACCAATCCTGTCCCGCCCTGCAGACCCTCCAGCCAATTACAGCAGCAGCCGAGGTTAAAGCTTGAAAATCGCTGTGAGAGCAGCAGCACAGGGAGAGCAGGGGCCTTCTGGAAAATTCCACAGCCATCTTTGTTTCATCCCCTCCAGCCCAATGTAAAAACCAGGCTGAATGATTTTCTTGCATATTCTGTGCTATATCTATCACAAGGTATGCTACCACACTTCAATTATCTCTGTTGAAGAACATGTTATTCGGTTAAGAAATTCAGACTAAATTGAATCATGTGTATAAGGAATCTTATAGTATGAAAAAGCAGGCAAAAGCCTGGCACCTATTTCTGCACGACTGTACCTAAAACTAGTTGTTTCATATTGTCTTGAGCGAACAGTACATTTAACCTTGATGGTATTGTTTGTATCTTGTTATGTCTCTCAGAGTCAGTCTTCTCTCTGGAGGACAGGGGCTGCAGGTTGAAGAGGATGCCAGGTTATTTCTCTATCAACAATACTGGTTCTCAGTGGATTCAAGGACACATTACCAACTCAATGCATACAACAAAACCACCCTGCTTTTATGGCACCACTTACAGAGCAGGATAGCAGGTTTTTGATCAGGAACCCAGACCCTCGCTCACATGAGACACCACTGTGTTGCATGAGACCAAAACAGTGTATTCTCCTCAGGGATACAGCATAGGTTTGTCAGATCTGTCTTTACTCTCATAGTGTCTTACCCCCCTCTTATTATTAAGCCTAATTATTCTTCGACGGCAGTGCGTTCAGTGAAAGCAAGACTGAAGACGGGCGGGGGGTAAAATGGATAAGAATGATCTCCAATTAGCTGGATTTATCTTCTATCTCTCTCTCTCTCTCTCTCTCTCTCTCTTTCTCTCTCTCTCTCCATCTGTCCCTCATCTATGTCTCCCTCCCTCTGTACCCTGAATCAAACGTGGTTCAGCTTAACTGTGTTTTGATGTTTGGATGTTGAACTGTAATCTCCACGGATCCCCTGGTCCTCCTGTGTGTGTGTGTGTGTTAAGGGGGGGGGGGGGGGGGGGGCAGTGCCTGTGACTGGTGCCTCGGTCTGTGTGGGGGATGTGTGAGAGGGGGGAGGGGAGCCGGCTGTGGCCTCCATTTTCTGTGACGAGAGAACCCTGCTCTGCCTCTGCTCGACTGTCTCTCTGAGGAGCCAGTGGAATCTCAAGGCACAGAGTCAGTGTGTGTGTGTGTGTGTGTTTTTCTCTTCTATCAGGTATTCCTCCTTGCGGAGGGTGGGTGTTTATCAATGTTATCCTGAATTTTGCTCATCTGGAATATTCCCAGATCCTGAAGATTTTTCTGCTATCTGTTCTGGCATGTTTCTGGAATACTGCTCCTGGTCTGAAATGCCCTCTGGAAGAACATAGGATGACCAGTTGAGAGAGAGAAACTATCTGCCTAGTCAGAAGCTACAGGATCAGGTGGTTATTATGTCACGCTGGCTGCTCGGTGAGCCTATTTTTAAGTGAATAAAAGAGTGTAAACCTTGGCTCACTGCTGGGCTGCATGCTAACAGTACTCTGTCATCCCACAGTGCTCTCGCTGCTAGCACACGTAGCACAGAGAGTTGGCTAACATTAGCTCTCTTTCATGTGGGCCTCGTTTTGTTTGTTCGCTCTCTGTGTCCAGAACAGCAAGGCCCCGGAGGGGGTTATCTGTCAGCAGCGTGTCTAAACAAGAAAAGGTTCATATGCTGGATTATTTGTAATTTTCTTCCTTTTTGTGTCTACTTCATCTTCTTTCATTATCCAAATGACATTAGGGATTATTTTATGCTACAGTCGTTTTGATGGTGGTGATTTAACCTGGTGATCATTGATTGAGACTTTTCCTCCGTTGGGTTTATGAATGATCAATGTCATGGACTTGGTTTGACGAGCAGGACATCAAGGTTTACATTGTGTGTTAATGGAGGGTGGCACTATTGGTTTAGTAGATTTAGTTAATGGCCCCTTTTACAGTGGTAGTCATGTTTGGGCTCATCAATGGCTGCCCTCAGCTCTGGAGCATTGTGCTGCCTCCTTTTTCTACTCAGTCCTTTTTTTCCTTTTAGATCAATGACTGTGATGGATGTGGATTCCTAAGAATAGATAAACTCTAATCTCATTCAAAACATTCCTACGTGGCCACTTCTTGAACCTTGTCCAAAGGCTGTTTTTCTATCTAGCCAGTGCTGGATATTTGCCTGTTAGGCTACCTGTACCTAGACGTTCTTTGCCCAGTGCCACATCCACCTCCACCAGGAGCCACCAGGGCTAAGAGCCTGAACTGGTTCAGCGTGTGTCCTGTGGTGGGTCCATTCCCGAGGAGGATTTTCTTTAAGAGGGCGATGAATGGGACGACATCCTTGGAACGAGGCCCTCAGTGGCACTGACAAAGGAGGGGCTGAACTCTCAAAGAACCCCATTCATCACTGTGGACCCCCCCCCCCCCTTTCTTCTCCTCCTCTTTCTTCCTGAGAGGAAATTAGATGAGAGCGGAACCAGAGACACAGAAAGCTACAGGCTTTGATTTGGGCATTTCTTTGAATCAAAGAAGCTCTATTTTTTTTAAATATGTTTTTATATATTGATATGATTTGTTGTGGAAATCTGATTTATTGTTTGGGCTGTTCAGAACACGATGTTTGGGCTAGTTAACAGACCTATGTAACAGGTAAAAACCTGTAGTTAGCTAATAAGACCAAGGTTGACTCCGTAAAGCTTACTAAAGTGATCTGGTGCAGTGGGTTTCTAGGAATAGGCTAAACAGCCTTTAGGGACACCTGTTGTTAGAGCTGGGGTTTGAGTGGCTACCAAGAAGCACCTTCACTTTACACTCTCTCATCCATGACTGTCTGAGGCAATTTTCTGTGATTCACCGTCCATTTTGAAGGTACAAATCCTTGCGTGGCATAGCCTATGCAAATTGTTTGTGTTTTCGGGAATCATTGTTTTCAAGGCATTCCGCTTTTGAATTACCTTGCACTGTACAGAAAGAGCGTCTTGGAATGTAGGTAGGTGGGCAAAGTGAGATCCAAACAAACTTGTCAATGCATGGCCCTCATCAGGACTGAAGCCCTTGTCTCTCCGTTGTCTCCTGGAGGACAGGAGCACAAAGCCTACTCTCTGTTTGGGTGGCCTTGTTTGTTGCGCTGAAGCACAAGTTGTGGCCCAGCTGAATCAAGAGGACTTGTTGCCATGGAGATCCTCTCCAGTGGCACCCTATGGAACACAAACACCTAAGTTTATCTGACTGTGTTGACCAATGATTATAGACACTCGTAGGATGTCTTCTGTGATGATCATGAAGGCCGTGGTTCTGAGGTCCAAGTAAATTTTGTGACCCGTCGGTTGCACCTTAGATTTGGTGGCCTAACACTGTTAACCTATTGCTGTTTCTCATTAAAGCAGGCATGAGGAAACCGCAGTGGAAACCTGCTGAAACTCTGGTGACTTTGTCCTCTGGGGGTCCTGCCTTAGGTGGTGTTCCACTTGTTTACTGTGTGGCAGGATTTCGTTCGTGAACACCGTTTGTGACTGACTCTCCCTTTCTTTTTGTCTCTGTGCTCTCGCTCTGTGCAGTCTGGCTGAGGAGGAGGTAAAGACCGAGTCCGAGGGGGTAGAGGGGATGGATGTGTCCGTGCGATCCAAAGGTAAGAACAAGGCCTTTGCGTACTAAGACAAATGTTACTGTGTTTTGAGAGGACCGCTTGTTCTCGTATTCTTCTTTTAGTATTGATCTTACATTTAAACATGTTTGTTGTGGATCTCATTGAGCTACACTGAGCAACCATTCTGCCATAGAGTTAATATCAGATCACTGTAATGGAGCAACACTGCCTCAGGGATTGAGTGTGAACACTTGTCACAGGCCCTCGACCACACTTCCCCTGAAATGTGGTTGGCGTAGCAAGGATGATCAGATGTTAACTCATCATATGAAATTCGTTGCCAGATTGGGAAACCAAGCAGTAAGGTTTGGTGGCCAAAATCTCTTATCTTGTCGGTATCCCTGGGCAAGCACTACTGTATTTTGTCTCTCAGTGATGGGGTTCTGCTAACAAAAGAAAGGTCTAGGCTTTACACTGCCTTTGACCTTCACAATGACTCTTATCCCCGTCTGAGGAAAGATTAGTTGAGTAGTACTGAAGACGATGGAGCCGGTCATTGTTGTGTAGACTGGCCTGTGACTGGGAGTGTCTCCGCCTCTCTAGTCTTTCATGCCAGGCGTCTAGTCTCTCCTTCTAAGCCTCATATTCATGAGTTGCCCCTCCGTCACTCGTTCGCGTCGTTGCCATTGCTATCAACATTCTACAGATGCTGCAGCCATATTAATGCGCAAAAGTTTGACTGTTTTGTCTAAATTACAGGCTTGACAATACGATGACATTGCTAAAGTAGGCACATATTTAGTAGGAATCAACTTTGCCATCATCATGTTGTCAATTTACTTTAGACCGATGGCAATGTTGTCATTAGCAAGCAAAGTTTGTCAAATGAACGAGCAATGCTAACGTTAGCTAACTAAAATCTGTGTCTCCCTTCAATCTTAGCTAGCTAGCTAGCTAGCTAACGTTATACTGCATCTAAAGTCAATCTGGCTACCTCAAAATAACGACAAAAGGTTTTCCAACTAATTATTTGCCGCCTTTAGACACAGTAATGCACTTTAGACCAAATCTTCATCGGTGCCCAATGAGGACGCATTGAATAGAATGCTCGGTTAGGCAGCAGTCCTAAAACGAACAATCAAAACAATATCGTGACGCAACGTGGAACCCATTAATAAGCTGCTACTCTTGTTCCGTGTTGTATGTATGGTGACCTGGTTTTCCCTCTACTTCGGCCACTAGTGTCTGACCCTGGGTCAGCAGAGCGGGCGCTGGTGGCTCAGAAGAGGAAGGTGTCCAGCCCCACCCACTCCTCCAATGGCCACTCCCCCTCAGACACCTCCCCCAGCCCCCTGAAGAAGAAGAAGAAACCTGGAGCCATCCATAGCAACAACAAAGACCAGGTGTGTGTGTGTGTGTGTGTGCGCGCCTGTTAGGGCTGGGCGATATATTTTATGAGCGTTTTATGTCTACTTGTTGTCTTTTTGGTCTCGTCTCATTTGCTCCTTCTGTGCTGTACACCTTCCCATTTACACCAGAAATCTGTATATAATAACGAGATGCTGATGTCTCTGCCCTAACAATGGGAGTCGTTGTCCCAAAGGTGAGAAGGCAGGCGACAAGTTAGGTTCAAAATAAGCGCATAGAAACGCATTGGGCTTATTTTGGACAGATTTAGACAAGCCTCTCGCTTTGCCTCTTTCTCCCAAGCCCCTCCCCTACCACCCACAACAACAAAGATGAGAGATCAATTCTTACACTCTGACAAACGGTTTCAACTCGCTATTTGTATTTTTTATTGAACCTTTATTTAACTTGGCAAGTCAGTTAACAACAAAATCTTAGTTACAATGACGGCCTACCCCGGCCAAACCCTAACCCGGTCGACGCTGGGCCAATTGTGCCCCTCCCTATGGGACTCCCAATCACAGCCGGTTGTGATACAGCCTGGGATCGAACCAGGGTCTGTAGTGACGCTTCTAGCACTGAGATGCAGTGCCTTAGACCCCTGCGCCACTCGGGAGCCCTTTGGTCCAACAGAATCGGTTATATGGACACCGAAACACATCAAGACATTATTTTACTCTAATGGAGGAGAAGTTAACCTTTCGAACCATACACTGTTTGTTTCAACTCCTCAAATTTCGAGCAGTCAGACACTATTAAAACGGATGTACCACTGAACATTCATTCTGGAAAATGAATGCTCAGTTTGTCGCGCACGCATTACGGTACCACATATCGCTAGCAACATTTTAGTCAAATAAAGATTGTTATACTAGCCATTTAGTCTGTGTTTTTATAAATGTGCAATAAGGAATTGGCAGCTTGTTCTCCTTCTGAGAAATAAGGTAGGGCCACTCATGCTGTTCAAACAGTTCGAGACGGACAGAAGCTTGGGTTCATAACAATTCAACTGTTTTGCCTTTTTAGCTGAATTCAGAGCTTGTGAAATTATACCTAGATCCAAGTTAGCTAAACTTGAAATATAACTATTTGCTGCCTACTCACTAGCACGTGGGCTTGTACTTGAGAGTTTGTTCATGAGACCGGTGTTAATTTTCTACAATGCCTGCTACATTATTAGTGAATGTGTATTATGCATGGTTCTGATTTTAAATTTGAAACAAAATTGGCGTTTTTCTAAACAGACCTGAAAGCCAGATCAGTGATTTATTAACCATTTTAATACAATTATTACTGGGTCTTATGGTTGTGGAAGGAATATTTTCAGCCTTGGTATAATTTCACAAGCTCTGAATTCAATAGATTATTGATGGCTGTTTTTAAATGCAGTGTATTTGACCTTTTTTAAATTGTACAACAAAGCTTATTTTGAGAAAACATTCAAATAAAATCTAGATATATTTTGTGAATCGCCCATAAGTTAGAAAACATTTAGATATGAGTTTTAGGTGTTATCGCACAGCCCTAGCGTCTGTGCACCACATATTATGCCCCCAGGTTTAAATGAAAGCCACAGCTGTATGTTCTAACAATGCATTAGTTCATATCAAAAACATGCATGATTGTGTATCATGTATTGATGATTAAATGTTAAAATAATTGCTGTGATGATTGGTAATCAAACCAGTTTATAGAGTGTAATAACTGAATTACTTTTCTAAACCTAAACAGCCTTTTTGGAAAGAATAGATATTAATGCATATTATTGTATGCTTGCCAAATATTTTATATTTTTTCACATTTATTCCCATTTGTTGTGAATGCTTTGTTTTACATGCATGACACAATTAAACCCCAAGCCAAAACCTTTGAATTCAGTTCCGCTGACAGATGGAAAAAGTTGCATGTTCTGAACAGTGACATAGATATGTGCTGACTAGTATTGTCTTGTTCACTGATTGGCGGATGTGGGTTAATGAAGTGTCAATCATGATATCCAACACAAGACTGATTATTGGTCCACCTGGTAAAGTCACCAATCAAATTGCACTTAGTCTGTGATGACATAAACAGATGACAGAAACACAAACTTCTGTTATAGATAAAGAACAATGACATGACTATCTTATAGATAGACCTACATTGATATGGATGAGACCAACCAAAACAGTCTTGTGTTTTGTTGCCTGCTTGCTTATTATCCTGCCTTACTTGCCACTGTGTATTTCTCTCTGTGTTCTGTTGCACTGCACCTTTTGTGTTTTGTTTTCTGCGTGTGTTTTGAAACCCGCCCCCTGTTTCTCTTGCCGCATTTCAGTCAGAGCTAAGACATGGTCCCTTTTACTATGTGAAGCAGCCATCACTCACCACAGACCCTGTTGATGTTGTACCGCAGGACGGCAGGAATGACTTCTACTGCTGGCTGTGCCACCGCGAGGGCCAGGTGCTCTGCTGTGAGCTCTGCCCGAGGGTGTACCATGCCAAGTGCCTCAAACTGCCAGCAGAGCCCGAGGGCGACTGGTTCTGTCCAGAGTGTGAGGTACTCGCTTGTGTGTGTGCCGTGGGTGTGTAGGTGTACATACGTGCGCATGTTGTGTGGGAGTGTTCCGGGTACATTTTCCCTTTACCACTAGCTTAATATCCGCTTGCTCTTTTGGTGTCAGGTGATGGGGTTGGAGGCAGGCTTGGTTCAATTTCAATTCTTAATTTCAAGTAAATAATGTAAAAATCCTTATACCCATACTTCCGGGGTCAGTTCCCTATAATCTTTTGAGTGGGCTTGACGATGATATCATCAAATTCGTGAAAACGCGGTCATTTTAAGATGTGTATAAAATAATATTTGCGCTACGTGTTGCGCTACGTGTTTCCCCATTGAAAACCATTCAAAAAGCCTACAAAAGTTCAAAAACTACAAGGCTTCTTCCTGGAAAATGACATGTCACTTTCATAGTATATTATTCTATAATAAGGATGATACACATGGCATATTTTAAGTCTCGAATTTAAATGTAATCGAGCCCAAGCCTGTTTGGAGGGCAAACATAAAGTGGGCAGGATCTATATCTTCTCTCTCTAGATGGATTTCGCTGCTATGAGGACTAGTACTTCTGTCTCCTATAAATCATAACACAGATGCATAGTTAATAGGCAGCCCAGCAGACTGCTGTGAGTGGTTGTGGGTTAGCCCAGTCCCCCTGCTTGGTATAGTATCCCTTTTGTTTTTTTTACTAGCTACTGTTTGTCACTTTGCCCTGACTTTTTAAAATGTTTCTAGAAAATCACAGTAGCAGAGTGCATCGAGACACAGAGCAAAGCCATGACCATGCTAACGATAGATCAGCTCTCATACCTCCTGAAGTTTGCCCTCCAGAAGATGAAACAGCCAGGGGTAAGTTCAAAACACGTTTTTAAATCACATTTTATTTGTCACATTCTTTGTGAACAACCGGCGTAGACTAACAGTGAAATGCTTACTTACGTGTCCTTTTCCATCAATGCAGAGTTAAAGATACATTTTTGTTGTTGTTGAAATAGTGACACAAGGAATAAGCACACAGTGAATAACAATAGCTAGTAAAAAATAACATGGCTATATACAGGGAGTACCAGTACTGAGTCGTTCATTGACATTGATAGTTCTTTTGACATTCTCCAGGTGCCCACTGTGAGCCAGAGAGGGCTTTAGGTTGAATGGTGTGTTTATGAGAACTGATGCCTGTGACTGTTTCCTCTCTGGGCAGACTGAGCCCTTCTGGAAGCCTGTATCTCTGGAGCAGCACCCTGACTATGCCGAGTACATATTCCATGCTATGGACCTCGCAACACTGGAGAAGGTACCCTTACTTTCCCATTTGTCATTTCGCAGGCGCTTTTATCTAGAGCGACTACATGCCATAAGTGAATTCAACTGAAGTCGAAATGGTGTTTTCTAATCATGTACATTTTTCTCTGCTATATTTGTAGAATATGAAAAAGAAAATGTATGGCTGCACGGAAGCCTTCTTGGCTGACATGAAATGGATATTGCACAACTGCATCATCTACAATGGTGGTAGGTCACAAACACCTGCTTAATTAACACCGTTTCCTTTCTGTACTGCTACTTGTTTTGGAGATAAACAACTTGTCTTTTACCAACATGGTTTTCTGTCTTTTGGTATTGTTGCAGGTAATCACAAACTAACAGCAACAGCAAAGGTCGTTGTGAAGATCTGTGAACATGAAGTGAGTCATTTTTACACGATGACTGAAATGCCAGCCTGGGTGTTGTTTTCTCCCTTCCATGTGTAAAATGGCCATTTCAGTGATGTGGAAACTGCTGTCTGTTTCAGATGAACGAAATCGAGGTCTGTCCAGAGTGCTACCTGTCCTCGTGCCAAAAGAGGGACAACTGGTTTTGCGAGCCATGTGTAAGACAAACGTTTCCTCACCTTCTTTTGCAATGAACATTTTTAATAGATGTAAATGTAACTTTTTGTCCTTCCACATACTATGTGACTTGGGGTCACAATTAGGTTTGTCCCGAAGACAAATGTAGACTAGCCTAAATGTCATATTTCAAATCTCAAAAAACACTCTTTAGAGTATTCCACTGTCTGTTTTTCTGCTGTCTTATCGGACCTTTCCCCTGGTGTGCCTCCCCTCTTAGGGTCATACCCACCCCCTGGTCTGGGCCAAGCTGAAGGGCTTCCCCTTCTGGCCAGCCAAAGCACTGCGGGAGAAAGATGGACAGGTGGACGCACGCTTCTTCGGACAGCATGACAGGTGAGCCTTGCCGTTGGATGAAAGTAGAGGATGGGAAGGGACTTTTCATCGTTTTTTACTTGGACTCCTCTGAAGTGAGTCATGGTTCTATACTTATCCTACTCCTTAACAAGTCTTTCTGGGGTTTTTTTTATTTTCCCGTAGGGCGTGGGTTCCCATCAACAACTGCTACCTCATGTCCAAGGAGATTCCCTTCTCTGTGAAGAAGACCAAGAGCATCTTCAACAGCGCCATGCAGGAGATGGAGGTCTACGTGGAGAACATCCGCAAGAAGTTTGGTGTGTTTAACTATGCCCCCTTCCGCACCCCCTTCACGCCCAACAACCAGCTCCAGATGCTGCTGGATCCAGCCAACCCCGGGGCAGGGGCCGTGAAGATGGAGAAACCTGACAAGATGCGCTTCAACTTCGACATGACTGCGTCTCCCAAGATGCTCCTGGGCAAGAGCTCTCTGTCGAGCGGGATGGGGCGGAGGATCTCTCTGACAGACATGCCTCGCTCTCCCATGAGCACCAACTCCTCTGTACACACGGGGTCTGACGTGGAGCAGGATGGGATGGAGAGAGGGCCCAGGAACCCCCCATTCCACTACAGTGCTGGGGAGGAGTCTATGGACTACACCGGTAATTAACATGCTCCTGACTCTCTAACACGTCATATGACTAAATAACACAGGGGTATTATCTACAGAATAGTCACAGTCAAAACATGTGTGGCGGTTAAAGTGTTATGTGTTCTGGCCACAGCGTCCCCTGCGTCAGTGAAGATGGGCCATGCAGGCAGCTTGACGGGCAGCCCCAAGCCATTCTCCCCTGGTCTGGTGCCCAAGCAGGAGAGGGCCCCGGGCACAGGCAGCATCCTCAACCTTAACCTGGGTGGGTTCCATCTAACCTCTCCTCCTCCTCCTGTAGCACCTTGTCTTGTGCTGTGTGTTTGGTTATGTTTCGGTTGTGTGTTGAGTTCGAGTGTCATTTGCCACAGATCGTGTGAAGGCTGAGATGGACCTGAAGGAGCTCAGTGAGGCAGTACAGCAGCAGCAGCAGCAACAACAACAACAACAACAACAGGGGTCATCACTCCTCACCACCACCCCCAAGAGACCAATCAGGAGCCTGGACAAGACCATCGAGAGCTGCAAGGCCCAACTAGGTACACTCACAAACCATTCATGAATTGTGTCTCAAGGCCTATAAATGATACGCTCATGACATATGATACATATACAGTACCAGTTAAAAGTTTGGACACACCTACTCATTCAAGGCTTTTTCTTTATTTTGACTATTTATTACATTGTAGAATAATAGTGAAGACATCAAAACTATAAAATACACATATGAAATCATGTAGCAACCAAAAAAAGTGTTAATCAAAATATATTTTATATTTGAGATTCTTCAAAATAGCCACCCTTTGCCTTGATGACAGCTTTGCACACTCTTGGCATTTTCTCAACCAGCTTCAACTGGAATGCCTTGCCAACAGTCTTTAAGGAGTTCCCACATATGCTGAGCAATTATTGGCTTCCTTTCCTTAACTTTGTAGTCCAACTCATCCCAAACTATCTCAATTGGGTTGAGGTTGGGTGATTGTGCAGGCCAGGTCATCTGCACTCCATTACTCTCCTTCTTGGTCAAATAGCCCTTACACAACCTGGAGGTGTGTTGGGTCATTGTCCTGTTGAAAAACAAATGATAGTCCCACTAAACCAGATGGGATGGCGTATCGCTTCAGAATGCTATGGTAGCCATGCTGGTTAAGTGTGCCTTGAAAACTAAATCAATCAGGCAGTGTCACCAGCAAAGCACATCACACCACCTCCTCCATGCTTCATGGTGAGAACCACACATGCATAGATCATCCATTCAACTACTCTGCTTCTCACAAAGACATGGCGGTTGGAACCAAAAATCACAGATTTGGGCTCATCAGACCAAAGGACAGATTTCCACCAGTCTAATGTCCATTGCTTGTTTTTCTTGGCCCAATCAAGTCTTTTTTTCTTATTATTGGTGTCCTTTTAATAGGGGTTTCTTTGCAGAAATTCGACCACGTCTCGTCTCCTCTGAACAGTTTTTGAGATGTCTGTTAGGTGAATTCTGTGAAGCATTTATTTGGGCTACAATTTCTGAGGCTGGTAACTCTAATGAACTTATCCTCTGCAGCATAGGTAACTCTGGGTTTTCCTTTCCTGTGGCTGTCCTCATGAGAGCCAGTTTGGTTTTTAATGTTTTTTGTGACTGCACTTGAAGAAACTTTCAAAGTTCTTGAAATGTTTTAAGGATTGACTGACCTTCATGTCTTTAAAGTAATGATGGACTGTCGTTTCTCTTTGCTATTAGATCTGTTCTTGCCATAATATGTACTTGGTCTTTTAACAAATAGGGCTATCTTCTGTATACCACTCCAACCTTGTCACAACACAACTGATTGGCTCAAACGCAATAAGAAGGAGAGAAATTCCACAAATTAACTTTTAACAAGGCACAACTGTTCATTGAAATGTATTCCAGGTGACTACCTCATTAAGCTAGTTGAGAGAATGTTTCATAGTTTTGATGTCTTCACTATTATTCTACAATGTAAAAATAAAGAAAAACACTATGTATTGTTTCTTTGTCCTTGTGCAGGCATTGATGGGATCTCTGAGGACGTGTATAAGGGCGTGGAACACAGTGACTCAGAGGATTCCGAAAAGTCTGACTCCAGCGACAGCGAGTACCTTAGCGATGAGGAGCACAGACAGAAGAGCGCCGCCCATGACGACAAGGACAAAGCAGAGAGGGAGTCAAGGAAGAGGCCCAAGGCGAGCACACAGGGAGAGGACAAGGAGGCAGTCACAGAGACCAGGGATAAAAAAAACTCTGAAGCCCTGCTCAAAGACAGACAGGGCATCAATGGCCCAGAGAGAGACTCCCAGGAGAAGCCCAGGACGCCCCAAACTCAGCCCCCCACAGACATGCCCAAGGCCCCAGAGGAGGGGAGGGCAGGCGCACCCCGAACCCTTGCTGGCCCAGACCAGGACTCCGACTCGGAGAGGGAGCTGGTTATTGACCTGGGGGATGAGCAGGGGGGTCGCGACCGTAAGGCCAGGAGGGAGCTAGGGGCTGTAGTCGCCAAGGCCACGAAGGAGCCCCTTGGCACCAAGCTGGAAGGTGAGGGTTCAGTTATTGTCTTGTTTCGTTTGATTTGTGCACCCTAGTTGCTTTGTATCAGACATTTGTAAGAGACTGAGGCCTAAAGGCTCAGCAGAAAGGAGGAAAACACGTGATTGTTCTGTTATTTAATCAGTGTCATTTCTTCTCTGACCAGGCAAATTCCCTGTCGCGGTGGCACCCTCCCCAGCCTCTGCCACTTTGTCCAACCTCAAAGACCCCAGTCAGCCACTCATCAACCCTCCACTCAACCTGTCCTCCAGCACAGGCTCTGGTCAGCCCAACACGGCCCTCGGCACCACCCCCTCTCCAGCCCCCACCTCCGCCCCCACCCTCTCCTCCGCCGCCGTCGCCTTGGCAGTGAAGAAACAGCGCCCTCTGCTGCCCAAAGAGACGGCTCAGGCAGTGCAGCGTACGGTGGTGTGGAACCCGGCCAACAAGTTCCAGACGTCGTCCCAGAAGTGGCACATGCAGAAGGTGCAGCGGCAGCAGCAGCAGGAGGAGCAGCCGTCTACGCCAACACAAACACAGGCTCCTGTTCCGGTCCAGGCGCCGACGCAGACCCAGGCACAGACACGCAGCCCACAGCAGCTCCAGTCACAGCAGCAGTTGCCGGGATCTTCCAGTATGCGCTACCAGACCAGACAAGCAGCAAAAGGTACATTGAGACTCACAACTCCCCAAATTCTATACACACATTCATCTCATCTTAGTTAATATGAGCTATTGAATGTTTATTTTCATTCCTTTTCCCTCTTCTGTGTTTTGCAGCCGTGCAACAGAAAGATGGTCCCCAGACTTCCACCTCATCAGTCACCTTGGTCACCTCTGGTGCCTCCTCCTCCTCCTCCTCCTCCTCTTACCTGGCAGGAGACTTTCAGATCCCCACAGCCTCAGCAGATGTGGCAGCTGACATAGCAAAGTACACCAACAAAGTGAGTCAGCAAGATGCTATATGCCTGCCTCATACAGAATGAATATACTTTACAGGGGAAAGTTTATAGATTCACAGATGATATGTGTGTTTTATTGATCTGGAAATGTACCTGTCTGACATCAGTCTGTGAGTTGTAATAATCTCACCGGAACTTTTCAGATGATGGAAACGATTAAAGGAACAATGACAGAAATCTACAACGACCTTTCCAAAAGCACTTCAGGAAACACAATCGCAGAGGTGAGGGCTACGGTGAACAGACTTTTGAGTCCATAAAATAGGTAAACCTCTCTCTCCCCTGTCTCACTGCTTTGTGACAACTGTTGAATATTTTTGCACAGATCCGGCGGCTGAGGATAGAGATTGAGAAACTTCAGTGGCTACATCAGCAAGAGCTTTCAGAGATGAAGCACAATCTTGGTTTGTTCCACTTGTTCCTTAAAAATATGCACCTCTTTTAGGTTGGTATCATCTTTTAGGTTGATATATATATATATATATATATGTTTGCCTATAGACTGGTTGGTTGTTTAGCAACAAAAGCATTGTGTACGCAACTATGGGGCAAAACAGACAAGGTTGGGGCATCCCGAGTGGCGCAGCGGTCTAAGGCGCAGAATCGCAGTGCTTGAGGCATCACTACAGACCTGGGTTTGATCCCAGGCTGTGTCACAGCTGGCCATGACCGGGAGACCCATTAGGTGGCGCACAATTGGCTCAGCGTCGTCCGGGTTAGGGGAGGGTTTGGCCGGATGGGATTTCCTTGCTCTAGCGATTCCTCGTGGCGGGCCGGTACTGTACATTGTTAGAGTTGTTGGTTGGTTAGCTGGCTAGTAAATTTGAGCCATATTAGCATTGACATGAAGTCAGTCAAAGCTCCTCAAAACAAGACATGGTATCAACAACAAGATAAAACTAGCTGAAAGCCACCTACGATTCCCCACATGGCAGGTTCTTGTCATTGTTGCTCTTAATCTGACCGTACAGAATCAAAACGCTCGACTTCAGCCAACCAGTCTGTGTCAGTCAATTCGTGTGTGTATGAGATGGACTTCATATCTGTGTTTTCTGACATCTTAATAATGCAAGTGTGTGCATTATAGCTGTATGTATAATATACTCATTCAATTCCTGTGCTGTAGTCATAAAACATGCATCATATACATTTCAATGCATGTTACATTCATATTAATAATTCATTATTTTCAATATAATGTGAATTATATTAGTACGTCTTCTAAACGTCTTTGTGTGTCGTGTAGAACTGACTATGGCGGAGATGAGGCAGAGTCTGGAGCAGGAGAGGGAGCGTCTGGTGGCGGAGGTGAAGAAGCAGATGGAGGTGGAGAAACAGCAGGCGGTGGATGACACCAAGAAAAAGCAGTGGTGTGCCAACTGCAGGAAGGAGGCCATATTCTACTGCTGCTGGAACACCAGCTACTGTGACTACCCCTGCCAGCAAGCTCACTGGCCAGAACACATGAAGTCCTGCACACAGTCAGGTATTACATACACAATCAACGTAATTTGCACGAATGCATAGAAGGAACAGGCACCAACATGCCATACACATTACACACTCTCTTTAGCTCTCTCTGTATTTTATTTTACCATCTGAACGTATGTTTCATGTCTGCCTCCCTCTGTTCCGACAGCAACAGCTTCTCAGCAGGAACCAGAGGCGGAGTCTACTTCTGACCCTTCAGCCAAACCACCAGGTCACTCCTCCAGTACCCAGGCCCCTTCTGGTACAGGATCTGCTGCCACAGACAAAGGACCCTCTCCTACCTGCTGTGTAGACAAGAGCAAGGACAGTGCCAGTGCTACTGTGCCCTAACCACTATACTGCACACACACACACACATTTTATACTCTACAATCCTGCAGTCTGTAAAATGTATGTATCTGTTGCAAAGAGACAGATCCAATAAACCAAGCCTTTTTGCGACCAACTAATCTGGGAATGTCCAGCGAATCTCCGTATGAAAGACCACAGAGGTATCAAAACCAACAGACACCCTCACCTTCTCCTAGCCAGGCTTAGGGCTTTAAAACGCCAAGAACACTCCTTGCATAAGGCCTGCTCCTCTGTGATTCAGCTGACTCATCCCCTGTCCCTTGTTTTGTTCAACGTCTGCCTTGTGATCTGATGTTTTAAGCCATCCTTCATCCTCCTCAAAGTCTATGTGCTAGACTGGAGGATTCACTTACCTTGTCCTTGTGACTCGTTCATCTGGATATCAAACTTCAGTCTGTATACATTTTAACTCTTTCTTTCCTCTTTTCATCCTATTTGTATATCCCTCTTACCATCTATCCTAACGCTAGTTATCTACAGGAAAGTACATCAAAAGATCAGACATCAATGTTTTGTGTGTTCTTACAACAATCTTAAACTTGAAACCTGTGATGCTGCTCTTTAAAATATACCACAAGTCTTTATAGTTATTTGCCACCAGAAGTGAAACAGAGCACGTTACTGTGCCAGCCCTTTTTGGGACACCCAAACAATCTAAAATGTAAATTATTCTACATTGTCAATGCGGTTTAAAAGTTTCATCATTTTGTAAGGAGTTGACAAGGGTGTATTTGAAAATCCATGAACAGTATACACAGACATTTCATTCAAAGGGATAGCATTAAGTTGGTAATCACGCCACGTGTTACCTTATTGTTTCATACTCATTATATATCGTAGTTCCTCAGTGTATACATAGATTTTAATAAACTGTGATGTATAAAAACTATAAAGGTTAAAACTGTACAAAGTTTTTGTATTAAGACACATGGACAATATTTATAGTGCTCTGACAAGCATATGAGATTTTTTTTTAAAGTACTGTTTGTGAATGAAAATCACTTTCCAAATGTTTTGAAATGGCTCAGCTCTGGAAATCGTTTTTATTTAAATGCATTGTAAGACTTTATATGAATGTCACCTGGACCCGCTGTTCAGATTCTGTCAGAACTATTTGTCTCATCAACCTTCGTTAACAATGTAAGCCTACTCCAGAATTACTTTCGACCATGATAGTGTTTTTGGAGGGTAAAGGAAACAGCAAAAGTGACTGACTGTATATTATTCTGAGCATGTTTATTTACCCCTTTGTTTGTCATATATTATCTTGTTTACATATTGTACATATAGTAAATGGATTGTTAATGTCTTTAAGAAAAAAATTAAACAGGTCTGACCAATGTTTTTTCAAAGTATTTTATTGGCATATGTGGGCTTTGTTGCCACCTGGTGGTCTACTGGGAACTGGTTTGGCTAAGTAGACATGACAAGCTTTAGTTTAATGTAGTAAATGTACTAATTTGTTGGTGTGCTCAAATTCAAAGTAAGGGATTGTGGCATTTAAGGGCAAATGGAAGGAGAATTAGGACTTCTTGGTACTGTTTGAGCAGAGAAGACAGATTTTGTACTAACTTTGTAGCTATACTCTTGAGCCTCTTGCAAAAAGTGTTTGTCACAAGTTGCATCTGCTCTCCAGGTAGGGTTTATATAGAAGTATCACTGAAATATGTGAGAATAAAAACATTTAACCTCTCACACTTGCGCCATCAATTGACCTCGCGAGCACCGTGCGTCATATATCCAGTGTAAGTCAAACTTCTCGCGACAGTTATATTTCAACCGCGAGAGCGAGAACAAAACACAGTGGAGAAGACAAAATGGGAGGTTGTGTAGGCTTCGTCTTATGATAGGACACAGCTGGATAACCAGAAAGGTATTGTTTAAAACAATTCTCGTTAGATGAACGTATGCAATGGTATCTTACAACAACAGTTTATAGATGCAAAGTAGCCAAATTAATTTACACTTAAAAAAAGTCACGTGGTATTGCTGCTTGACCCTGGACTGTACATAGGTCAGTAAGCTAGCTACCGCTACTATAGCTAGTATACGTTATGGATAGTAAATGAGTATCCAAATGTGTTATTTTTGGTTTTGTATTAATACTGGGTATGGTAGATAAATATGTCCCCTTCACTTTTATGCCACCTTCACTTTTTTTTTGTTATACTGCTATCCATAATAACACCAACTATATACTCCGCTTGGCCAGCAAGCTAGTTTAAATTGTTTTCTTTTTTAGAACCAAATCTAAAAAAATATGTAAATTGAACCCCACAGTGGTCGTGTCATAATACCCATAAAACCTAGCGGTCAAACACTGAAACGCTTCCAATCGTTTTTTCACCATTTAAAGCTGCAATTATGTAATTCGCATAGAAATGTGAATTAAATATCTGTCATTCTCATTCAAAGCAAGTCTTAAGAAACGCTAGATCTGTTCCATGTGTGCTACTTCTATGCTTCCAGTGCTTATGTTTTGTTCTAGTATTTTAATTTACTTTTGGTTTTGAACACCAGTGTCAAACAGCTGAAAATACAATATTTTGCTTATGGAAAATGTATTTCACAATGGTTTAGATGGTACAATTATTCTCTACACTAAACTCGCTTGTTTTGTCACAAACTGAAATTAGGCAAACTAATAACATATCAACCAGGAAATGGCGGAGCGATTTCTGCATAGTGCATCTTCAATTTTAGGCTTAGCCTGGCGTGATGTTTTGATAAATCTTTCAGACAAAGTGACTTATATTAGGCTCTATTTTACTATTTGTAGAAAATTCTAATTAGCATGCTGCAAGTCACCTCCAGCTGACAGCATTGCTGACATCTATTAGCTACCTTGATCCCATTAATCTACTGTTCCATATTTTATTGAACTAATATTTGTATTATGAATTTGGACTTGTCTTGTACAGAACTATCCTAGTAGCAGTCAGGTATTTGTGCCATGAGTACAAGGCTAGTTTTTTTGCAAAGAAGCTATATAGCTAGCTACCTACCTAGATATTAGCAACATATACAGTGCATTTGGAAAGTATTCAGACCCCTTGACTTTTTCCACATTTTGTTATGTTACAGCCTTATTCTAAAATGGATAAAATAGCCCCCCCCCCCCCCCCAAACTACACACAATCCCCCTTAATGAAAAGGAAACAGGTTTTTAGAGATTTTTGCTTAAAATAAATAATCACATTTACTTAAGTATTCAGACCCTTTACTCAGTACTTTGTTGAAGCCCCGTTGGCAGCGATTACAGCCTCGTCTTCTTGGGTATGATGCTATAAGCTTGGGACACCTGTATTTGGGGAGTTTCTCACATTATTCTGTGCAGATCCTCTCAAGCTCTGTCAGGTTGGCGGGGGAGCGTAGCTGCACAGCTATTTTCAGGTCTCTCCAGAGATGTTCGATTGGGTTCAAGTCCGGGCTCTGGCTGGGCCAGTCGAGGACATTGAGAGACTTCTCCTGAAGCTATTCTGCGTTGTCTTGGCTGTATACTTAGGGTCATTGTCCTGCTGGAAGGTGAACCTTCGCCCCACTCTGAGGTCCTGAGAGCTCTGGAGCAGATTTTCATCAAGGATCACTCTGTACTTTGCTCGGTTCATGTTTTCCTCGATCCTGACTAGTTTCCCAGGCCCTGCTACTGAAAAACATCCTGTAAAACATGATGCTGCCAACATCCTTCACTGTAGGGATGGTGCCAGATTTCCTCCAGATGTGACCCTTGGCATTCAGCGAAGGAGATCAATCTTGGTTTCATCAGACCAGAGAATCTTGTTTGTCTTTTAGGTGCCTTTTGGCAGACTCCAAGCTGGCTGTCATGTGCCTTTTTTAATGAGAAGTTGCTTCCATCTGGCCGCTACCATAAAGGCCTGATTGGTGGAGTGCTGTAGAGATGGTTTTCCTTCTGGAAAGTTCTCCCGTCTCCACAGAGGAACTCTAGAGCTCTGTCAGAGTGACCATTGGGTTCTTGGTCACCTCCCTTACCAAGGCCCTTCTAATCAAATGAAATGTTATTGGTCACATACACGTTTATCAGATGTTGTTGCGAGTGTAGGGAAATGCTTGTGTTTCTAGCTCCAACAGTGACGTAATATCTTAACAATTTCACAATACACATCTAAAGGAATGGAATTAAGAATATATCAATATTTGGACAAGCAATATCAGAGCGGCATAGACTAAAATACAGTAGAATAGAATCCAGTGTGTACATATGAGATGAGTAATGCAAAATATGTAAACATTATGAAAGTGGCCTTTGATTTCAAGTCTATGTATATAGGGCAGCAGTCTCTAATGTGCTAGTGATGGTTATTTAACAGTCTGATGGCCTTGAGACTGAAAAACAGAATCCATCTCAAGGTCCCAACTTTGATGCACTTGCACTGACCTCGCCTTCTAAATGATAGCGGGATGAACAGGCAGTGGCTTGGGTGGTTGTTGTCCTTGATGATCTTTTTTGCCTTTCTGTGGTGTAGGTGTTCTAGAGGGCAGGTCGTTTGCCCCCGGTGATGCGTTGGGCAGACCTCACCACCTTCTGGAGAGCCCAGGCGGTGATACAGCCCGACAGGATGCACTCAATTGTGCATCTCTAAAAGCTTGAGGGTTTTAGGTGCCAAGCCAAATTTAGGTGCCACGCCTCCTGAGGTTGAAGAGCACAATCTTCACCACATTGTCTGTGTGGGTGAACTATTTCAGTTTGTCAGTGATGTGTCAGTGATTCTCCTCTGCGGTCCCTTTGATGTGGGTAGGGGGGTGCTCCCTCTGCTGTTTCCTGAAGTCCACGATCAGCTAATTTGTTTTGTTGAGGTTATTGTTCTGGCACCACACTCCTAGGGCCCTCACCTCCTCCCTGTAGGATGTCTCGTCATTGTTGGTAATCAGGCGTGCTACTGTTGTCATCTGCAAACTTGATGATTGTGTTGGTGGCTTGCGTGGCCACGCAGTCATGGGTGAACAGGGAGTACAGGAAGGGGCTGAGCATGCACCCTTGTGGGGCCCCTGTGTATAGGATCAGCAAAGTGGAGGTGTTGTTTCCTACCTTCACCACCTGGGGCGGCCCGTCAGGAAGTCCAGGACCGAGTTGCACAGGGCGGTGTTCAGACCCAGGTCTCGAGCTTAATGATGAGCATAAAGGGTACTTTGGTGTTGAATGCTAAGCTATAGTCAATGAACAGCATTCTTACATAGGTATTCCTCTTGTCCAGATGGGATTGTGCAGTGTGATGGCGATTGCATCGTCTGTGGATCTATTGGGGGGGTAAGCAAATTGAAGTGGGTCTAGGGTGTCGGGTAAGTGAGAGGTTATATGTTCCTTGACTAGTCTCTCAAAGCACTTCATGATGACAGAAGTGAGTGCTACAGGGCGATAGACATTTAGTTCAGTTAACTTTGCTTTCTTTTTTGTGCCTCAGATATGTGCCTCAACACAATCCTGTCTCGGAGCTCTACGGACAATTCCTACTTGGTTTTTGCTCTGACATGCACTGTCAACTGTGGGACCTTATGTAGACAGGTGTGCTTTTTCAAATCATGTCCAGTCAATTGAATTTACCCCAGGTGGACTTCAATCAAGTTCTAGAAACATCTCAAGGATGCTCAACGGAAACAGGATGCACCTGAGCTCAATTTCCAGTCTCATAGCAAAGGGTATGAATACTTATGTAAATAAGGTTTTTTATTTTTAATAAACATTGAATATTTTCTAAAAACCTGGTTTCGCTTTGCCATTATGGGGTATTGTGTGTAGATTGAAAAAATATATACACTACTGTTCAAAAGTTTGGGGTCACTTAGAAATGTCCTTGTTTTTTTTAAAGAAAAGCATTTTTTTTTTGTCCATTTAAAATAAAATTTTATCAGAAATACAGTGTAGACATTGTTGTAAATGACTTGAAGCTGGATTTTTTTTAATGGAAAATTGACATTGGTGTACAGAGGCCCATTATCAGCAACCATCACTCCTGTGTTCCAATGGCACATTGGGTTAGCTAATCCAAGTGTATCATTTTAAAGGGCTAATTGATCATTAGAAAACCCTTTTATAATTATGTTAGCACAGCTGAAAACTGTGCTGATTTACTGAAGCAATAAAACGGGTCCTCCTTTAGACTAGTTGAGTCTGTAGCATCAGCATTTGTGTGTTAAATTACAGGCTCAAAATGGCCAGAAACAAATAACTTTCTTCTGAAACTCGTCAGTCTATTCTTGTTCTGAGAAATGAAGGCTATTCCATGCGAGAAATTGCCAAGAACCTGAAGATCTCGTACAACGCTGTGTACTACTCCCTTCACAGAACAGGGCAAACTGGCTCTAACCAGAATAGAAAGAGGAGTGGGAGGCCCCGGTGCACAACTGAGCAAGAGGACAAGTACGTTAGTGTTAGTTTGAGAAACAGAAGCCTCAAGTCCTCAACTGGCAGCTTCATTAAATAGTATCTACAAAACACCAGTCTCAACGTTAACAGTGAAGAGGCAACTCCGGGAGGCTGGTCTTCTAGTCAGAGTTCCTCTGTCCAGTGTCAGTGACTGGTGTTTCACATAAGTTCTGAACCTATATACATTTTACTGACACAGTATATTTTACATTATTTTACATTGTTAGTCCCACCCTTCAGCTCCACTCAACCCCGCCAATCTATCTCTTTAACTGGATGGAGTTGGATGGATGGAGTTATCTCAATACTTTGTTATATACCATATATATATTTTTTTTTTTGGGGGGGGATATTGGCCCATTCCTCCATGCAGATCTCCTCTAGAGCAGTGATGTTTTGGGGCTGTTGCTGGGCATCACAGACTTTCAACCCTCCAAAGATTTTCTATGGGGTTGAGATCTGGAGACGGGCTAGGCCACTCCAGGACCTTGAAATGCTTCTTACGAAGCCACTCCTTTGTTGCCCGGGCGGTGTGTTTGGGATCATTGTCATGCTGAAAGACCCAGCCATGTTTCATCTTCAATGCCATTGCTGATGGAAGGAGGTTTTCACTCAAAATCTCACGATACATGGCCCCATTCATTCTTTCCTTTACACGGATCAGTCGTCCTGGTCCCTTTGCAGAAAAACAGCCCCAAAGCATGATGTTTCCACCTCCATGCTTCACAGTAGGTATGGTGTTCTTTGGATGCAACTCAGCATTCTTTGTCCTCCAAACACGACGAGTTGAGTTTTTACCAAAAAGTTATATTTTGGTTTCATCTGACCATATGACATTCTCCCAATCTTCTTCTGGATCATCCAAATGCTCTCTAGCAAACTTCAGACGGGCCTGGACATGTACTGGCTTAAGCAGGGGGACACGTCTGGCACTGCAGGATTTGAGTCCCTGGCGGCGTAGTGTGTTACTGATGGTAGGCTTTGTTACTTTGGTCCCAGCTCTCTGCAGGTCATTCACTAGGTCCCCTGTGTGGTTCTGGGATTTTTGCTCACCGTTCTTGTGATCATTTGAACCCCTCCGGGTGTCACGACTTCTACCGAAGTCGTTGCCTCTCCTTGTTCGGGCGGTGCTCGGCGTTCGACGTCACCGGTCTTCTAGCCATCATTGATCCATTTTTCATTTTCCATTGGTTTTGTCTTGTCTTCCCACACACCTGTTTTCAATCTCATTCATTACCTGTTGTGTATTTAACCCTCTGTTTCCCCTCATGTCTTTGTCAGAGATTGTTTTATTGTCAGTGTTGTTTATTTGTTGTGTTGTTCGCGACGGGTCCTCGTACCCATGTTTGTTCATGTCTGTACTTTAAGTGTTATGGAGCATGTTCCGTGGACATTTATTAAAATACTCCATTTACACTCCATTTTGACTCTCCTGTGCCTGACTTCCCTGCCACCTATACACACGGCGCTGACACGGGGTGAGATCTAGAGTGGAGCCCAAGAACGAGGGAGATTATCAGTGGTCTTGTATGTCTTCCATTTCCTAATAATTGCTCCCACAGTTGATTTCTTCAAACCAAGCTGCTTACCTATTGCAGATTCAGTCTTCCCAGCCTGGTGCGGGTCTACAATTTTGTTTCTGGTGTCCTTTGACAGCTCTTTGGTCTTGGCCATAGTGGAGTTTGGAGTGTGACTGTTTGAGGTTGTGGACAGGTGTCTTTTATACTGATAACAAGTTCAAACAGGTGCCATTAATACAGGTAACGAGTGGAGGACAGAGGAGCCTCTTAATCGGAATGGCCAATTTAATTAGGACCGATTTTCAACAATCGGAAATCTGTATTTTTGGACACCGATTTGGCCGATTTTTAGTTATTTAAAAAAAAAAAAACGTTTTTACACCTTTATTTAATCTTTATTTAACTAGGCAAGTCAGTTAAGAAGAAATTCTTATTTTCAATGACGGCCTAGGAACGGTGGGTTAACTGCCTCGTTCAGGGGCAGAACGACAGATTTTTCCCTTGTCAGCTCGGGGATTCAATCTTGCAACCTTACAGTTAACTCGTCCAACGCTCTAACCACCTGATTACATTGCATTCCACGAGGAGCCTGCCTGTTACGCGAATGCAGTAAGCCAAGGTAAGTTGCTAGCTAGCATTAAACTTATCTTATAAAAAACAATCAATCAATCATAATCACTAGTTACCTACGCATGGTTGATGATATTACTAGTTTATCTAGCGTGTCCTCCGTTGCATATAATCGATGCGGTGCATATTCGCGAAAAAGGACTATCGTTGCTCCAATGTATACCTAACCATAAACATCAATGCCTTACTTAAAATCAGTACACAGAAGTATATATTTTTAAACCTGCATATTTAGCTAAACGAAATCCAGGTTAGCAGGCAATATTAACCAGGTGAAATTGTGTCACTTCTCTTGCGTTCATTGCACACAGAGTCAGTGTATATGCAACAGTTTTGGCCGCCTAATTTGCCAGACTTTTACGTAATTATGACATAACATTGAAGGTTGTGCAATGTAACAGGAATATTTAGATTTATGGATGCCACCCGTTAGATAAAATACGGAACGGTTCCATATTTCACTGAAAGAATAAACGTCTTGTTTTCGAGATGATAGTTTCCGGATTTGACCATATTAATGCCCTAAGGCTCGTATTTCTGTGTTATTATGTTATAATTAAGTCTATGATTTGATCGAGCAGTCTGACTGAGCGGTGTTAGGCACCAGCAGGCTCGTAAGCATTCATTCAAACAGCACTTTAGTGCGTTTTGCCAGCATCTCTTCCTTGTGCTTCAAGCATTGCGCTGTTTATGACTTCAAGCCTATCAACTTCCGAGATTAGGCTGGTGTAACAGATGTGAAATGGCTAGCTAGTTAGCAGGGTTCACGCTAATAGCGTTTCAAACGTCACTCGCTCTGAGACTTGGAGTGGTTGTTCCCCTTGCTCTGCATGGGTAACGCTGCTTCGAGGGTGGCTGTTGTCGATGTGTTCCTGGTTCGAGCCCAGGTAGGAGCGAGGAGAGGGACGGAAGCTATACTTTTACACTGGCAATACTAAAGTGCCTATAAGAACATCCAATAGTCAAAGGGTAATGAAATACAAATGGTATAGAGAGAAATAGTCATATAATTTCTGTAATAACTACTACCTAAAACTTCTTACCTGGGAATATTGAAGACTCATGTTAAAAAGAACCACCAGCTTTCATATGTTCTCATGTTCTGAGCAAGGAACTTAAATGTTAGCTTTCTTACATAGCACACTTTTACTTTCTTCTCCAACACTTTGTTTAAACCAAATTGAACATGTTCCATTATTTATTTGAGGCTAAATTGATTTGATTGATGTATTATATTAAGTTAAAATAAGTGTTCATTCAGTATTGTTGTAATTGTCATTATCACAAATCTATTTTAAAAACCGTCCGATTAATCGGTATCGGCTTTTTTGGTCCTCCAATAATCGGTATCGGTGTTGAAAAATCATAATCGGTCGACCTCTAGTACAGGTGCATCAAAGCTAGGACCGAGAGACTGAAAAACAGCTTCAGACTGACAGGCCATCAGACTGTTAAACAGCCATCACTAACATTGAGTGGCTGCTGCCAACATACTGACTCAAATCTCTAGCCACTTTCATAATAAAAAATTGGATGTAATAAATGTATCACTAGTCACTTTAAACAATGGCACTTTACATAATGTTTACATACCCTACATTACTCATCTTATATGTATATACTGTACTCTATACCATTTACTGCATCTTGCCTATGCCGTTCGGCCATCGCTCATCCATATATTTATATGTACATATTCTTATTCAATCCTTTACACTTGTGTGTATATGGTAGTTGTTGTGAAATTATTAGATTACTGCACGGTCGGAACTAGAAGCACAAGCATTTCGCTACACTCACATTAACATCTGCTAACCATGTGTATGTGACTAATAAAATTGGATTTGATTTAATAGCTAACATTTTGATGGACATAATAAATAGATATGCTTATAATGGACAAACTTGTTTTTCTCCTCTTGACAGTTTAATACTTTCTGAGAAGTAGCCATTATTTACTATTTTACACCTAGGGTTACTATACATAACTTTAACCCATTGTATAAGAGATTCTCCAAAATGTGAAATATTCAAGGCATTTACAGTGCCTTTGGAAAGTATTCAGACCCCTTCACTTTTTCCTCACTTTGTTACGTTACAGCGTTATTCCAAAATTGATGCTAAAAATGTATAATTGTCATCAATCTACACACAATACCCCATAAAGACAAAGCGAAAACAGTTTTTTGGAAGTTTTTACAAATAAATAAAACAACTGGTACCTTATTTATATAAGTATTTAGACCCTTTGCTATGAGACTCGAAGTTGAGCTTAGGTGCATCCGGTTTCCATTGATCATCCTTGAGATGTTTCTGAAACTTGATTGGAGTCCACCTGTGGTAAATTCACTTGATTGGACATGATTTGGAAAAGCACACACCTATCTATAGAAGGTCCCACAGTTGACAGTGCATGTAAAAACCAAGCCATGAGGTCATAGGAATTGTCCATAGAGCCCAGAGACAGGATTGTGTTGAGGCACAGATCTGGGGAAGGGTACAAAACCATTTCTGCAGCATTGAAGATCCCCAAGAACACAGTGGCCTCCATCATTCTTAAATGGAAGAAGTTTGGAACCACCAAGAGACTCTTCCTAGAGCTGACCGCCCAGCCAAACTGAGCAATTCGGGGAGGTGACCAAGAGCCCAATGGTCACTGACAGAGCTCTAGAGTTCCTCTGCGGAGATGGGACAACCTTTGCTGCAGCACTCCATCGATCAGGCCTTTATGGTTGAGTGGCCAGACGGAAGCCACTTCTCAGTAAAAGGCACGACAGCCCATTTGGAGTTTGCCAAAAGGCACCCAAAGGACTCTCTGGTCTGATGAAACCAAGATTGAACACTTTGGCCTGAATGCCAAGCGTCATGTCGAGGACACCAGGCACCACTCATCACCAGGTTAATACCATCCCTACTGTGATGCATGGTGGTGGCAGCATCGTGCTGTGGGTATGTTTTTCAGTGGCAGGGACTGAAAGACTAGTCAGGATCGAGGAAAAGATTAACTGAGCAAAGTACAGAGATTCTTGATGAAAACCTGCTTCAGAGCTCTCAGTACCTCAGACTGGGGCGAAGGTTCCCCTTCCAAAATGACAATGACCTTAATCACACAGCCAAGACAACGCAGGAGTGGCTTCGGGACAAGTCTCTCAATGTCCTTGAGTGACCCAGCCAGAGCCCGGACTTGAACCCGATCGAACATCTCTGGATAGACCTGAAAATAGCTGTGCAGCGATGCTCCCAATCCGACCTGACAACGCTTGAGAGGATCTGCAGAGAAGACTGGGCGAAATTTCCCAAATACAGGTGTCCCAAGCTTGTAGCGTCATCAAATCAAATGTATTTATATAGCCCTTCTTACATCAGCTGATATCTCAAAGTGCTGTACATAAACCCAGCCTAAAACCCTAAACAGCAAGCAATGCAGGTGTAGAAGCATACCCATGAAGACTCAAGGCTGCAATTGCTGCCAAAGGTGCTTCAACAAAATGCTGAGTAAAGGGTCTGAATACATGTGTAAATGTGATATTTCAGGTTTTTATTTTTAATGCATTTGCAAATAAAATCTGAAACTGCTTTTGCTTTGTTATTATGGGGTATTGTCTGTAGATTGATGAGGGGGGAAAAACTATTTAATCAATTTTAGAATAAGGCTGTAACCTAACAATGTGGAAAAAGTCGAGGGGTCTGAATACTTTCCGAATGCGTTTGTATATATAAATTCCAGTAGTACTTTATCCAAAGCCTTTTCAAAGTCAGCTATGAATACCAGGCCTGGTTTCCTAGATTTTTAATATTGCTCTATTGTTTCCAGTACTTGTATTATCTTCAATGTATTGTCCATGTAAAAAAACGTGTCTGATTTAGGATGAATAATATCCGACAAACCTGTTTTAATTCTATGCGCTATGCACTTTGCTCTAATTTTTGGCATGACAACACTGAAGTGTAATTTATGTTTACCACTTCTGTCCTGTTTCAGTAATAATGAAATCAGTATCTGATAACCACTCCTACAAAAATGGTAGAATAAAACATGCTAATAATGGTCCTCTGAGTATATCAAAAAAAGGTTTGGTATACCTCAACTGTTATGCCATCCAACCCTGGAGTTTTCCCAGACTTAAAGGCTTATCAAGAAGTTCCTCTGTAATTTGGGCTTCACTTGAGTCTTTCTGTACAGCTGTTAATTTTACATTATTAATTGGAAAAAAAATCCATACACTTAACTTTTGTTAGTAAAATAGAGGAGATTGAAACAAAAACATATAATTAAAGTACTTTGCTTCCTCTTCAAAATATTGTTTGGTGAATAATGGGTGATTCCGTCATTTGTAATACATTTCAGAAAAGTATTTTTGGTACCATTTCTATGTTGAAGATTTAAAAAATAATTTGGTGCATTTCCCCCCCATCTTTCATCCAGTTCACTTAATTTTTTTATAATATATTACACTTGATCTTTCTTGATGTTCCTTCATTTCTCTTTGAGGCACAGAATAAGTTAGCAATAAAAACTGTACCATTGTTTTCCTCTATCTAACTGTACTGTTAGTCCTTCTATTTCGTTTGTTATAATGGACTCTTTTGACCTAAATTTATTTTGTTTTAAAGGAGTATTGAATTGCATGGCGTCTAAAGGCACATTTAAAAGTGCCCCATACAATAAGGGGATCTGCTCTACCTAGATTATGTCAGAAAAAGTCAGTTATACATTTAAAAACAAGTTATCATCCAAGAGGCTTTGATTAAAAATGGAAATGGAAAACCTGGATGCGTAAGGTAGGTTTTATATAAAAAGTGTTTCTCAACAGAACGACAAACACACTTGACAGACTCAACAAAGAAGCCATGCCTAATACGCAGCTATAATAACACCATTCTTGTCAATTTAACAACACTTTTAAACGTGTTACTGTTATCAAATCAGGAGAAGAAGAAGTGAAGGAAGCAGCATAGGAAAAATGGGTGAAGGTAGGGTGGGTTTATAAGGATAAGATAGAGTTCCAAAGTGCATGAAGTTGAGGGACCATGGGGCATAGTGTGGAATAAGGGGTAGGTAGAGGGATGGTTGGTTATGGAATAAACATAAAATGGGGTGCTGAGGTGCTTCTGCATAAATATCTGGCCCCTGTTCCTCTGCGCTATTCCATCTGTTGCAGCATTTTAAATCGTGGTCTTCGTGTGTCTGTGAATCACAATATTTCTACAAATTGAGCTATAGACAATACAACTTAAGCATTGAGGAGAGCATTTTGTTGACAACATGGTGGTTTACACTATGTCTACTGTGTGTGAATGATAGAAGAATCTTACCCCAGCTGTGTGTCCATTTGACTGTGTGTGGTCACTTAGGCCTGCACACCAACCTGTACTGGGACCATTGCAGACTTGGGATACTTGCTCTCAAAGTGCTGCTCGGATGTCTTTGGGTCTGCACTTCTAAAGGTCAAGTACAAAATGGAGGAAGATAATCTGTGGCTTAGATTGAAATCACAGTTGACACAAATGATAAACTAAGCAATACGATGCAACAAACTGCTCCACATGTGAAAGACTGTACCACACAGGCCAGTACAATAGCCTACACATGGAGAGGAACCTAAAGGCACATACAGTACCAACCAATACTACTCACCCGACAAACAGGGCAGGTGTACTGTGGACCTGTGCTGCCTTGGCTTCTGGTTCGGAGCTGCTCCCTTTTTAGTAGCTGCCGCCATGGCATCAGTCAACAAGTTAAAGTTCCATTTGAGAGTGGAGCATGCATACCTTCAGAAAGTATTTACAAGCTCAGGAGTAAAAATGTTTAACAAGTCACATAAGTTGCAAGGACTCACTCTGTGTTCAATAATGGTGGTTAACATGATTTTGAATGATGACTTAATCGCTGTACCCCACACATACAATTATCTGTAAGGTCCCTCAGTCGAGCAGACATTAAATATCCCTTTGAGCATGCTGAAGTTATTAATTACACTTTGGATAGGGTGTCAATACACCCAGTCACTACAAGGATACAGGCGTTCTTCTTAACAGTTGCTGGAGAGGAAGGAAACCGCTCTGGGATTTCACCATGAGGCCAATGGTGACGTTAAAACAGTTACAAAGTTTAATGGCTGAGATAGAAACGAAGGTTGGATCAACAACATTGTACACAGAACAAAAATATAAACGCAACATGTAAAGTGTTGGTCCCATGCTTCATGAGCTGAAATAAAAGTTCCCAGACATTTTCCATATGCACAAATGTTGTGAACAAATGTGTTTACATCCCTGTTAGTGAGCATTTTATTCTTTGCCAAGATAATTCATCCAACTGACAGGTGTGGCATATCAAGAAGCTGATTAAACAGCATGATCATTACCCAGGTGCACCTTGTGCTGGGAACAACAAAAGGTCAGAAATACAGTGTAGACATTGTTAATGTTGTAAATGACTGTTGTAGCTGGAAACAGCTGATTTTTAATGGAATATCTTCATAGGCGTACAAAGGCCCATTATCAGCAACAATCAGTCCTGTGTTCCAGTGGCACGTTGTGTTAGCTAATCCAAGTTTATCATTGTAAAAGGCTAATTGATCATTAGAAAACCTTTTTGCAATCATGTTAGCACAGCTGAAAACTGTTGTGCTGATTTAAAGAAGCAATACAACTGGCCTTCAGTAGACTAGTTGATTATCTTGAGCATCAGCATTTGTGGGCTCGTTTACAGGCTCAAATGGCCAGAAACAAATACTTTCTTCTGAAATGCATCAGTTTGTTCTTGTTCTGAGTAAATGAAGGCTATTCCATGCGAGAAATTGCCAAGAACCTGAAGATCTCGTACAACGCTGTGCACTACTCCCTTCACAGAACAGCGCAAACTGGCTCTAACCAGAATAGAAAGAGGAGTGGGGGCTCCTGGTGCACAATTGAGCAAGAGGACAAGTACATTAGTGTCTAGTTTGAGAAACAGACACCTCACAAATCTTCAACTGGCAGCTTCATTAAATAGTACCTGCAAAACACCAGTCTCAACGTCAACAGTGAAGAGGCGACACTGGGATGGCCTTCTAGTCAGAGTAACAAAGAAAAAGCCATATCAGACTGGCCAATAAAAAGAAAAGATTAAGATGGGCAAAAGAACACAGACACTGGAAATAGGAAGATTGGAAAAAAGTGTTATGGACAGATGAATCTAAATTTGAGGTGTTCGGATCACAAAGAAGAACAATTGTGAGACGCAGAAAAAAGGAAAAGATGCTGGATGAGTGCTTGACGCCATCTGCCAAGCATGGTGGAAGCAATGTGATGGTCTTGGGGGGTGCTCTGGTGGTGGTAAAGTGGGAGATTTGTTCAAGGTTAAAGGGATCTTGAAGAAGGAAGGCTTTCACTCCATTTTGCAACACCATGCCATACCCTGTGGACAATGCTTAATTGGAGCCAATTTCCTCCTACAACAGGACAATGACACAAAGCACAGCTTCAAACTATGCATGAACTATTTAGGGAAGAAGCAGTCAGCTGGTATTTCTGTCTATAGTGGAGTGGCCAGCACAACCCTATTGAGCTGTTGTGGGAGCAGCTTGACCATATGGTAGTGTGCTCATCAAGCCAGTCCAACTTGTTTCAGGAAGCATGGGGTGAAATCTCTTTAGTTTTCCTCAACAAATTGACAACTAGAATGCCAAAGGTCTGCAAGGCTATAATTTATCCAAATTGAAGATTCTTTGACAAAAGCAAAGTTTGAAAGACACAATTATTATTTCAATTAAAAATCATTATTTATAACCTTGTCAACGTCTTGACTATATTTCCTACTCATTTTGCAACTAATTTCATGTATGTTTTCATGGAAAACAATGACATTTCTAGGTGATCCCAAACTTTTGAACGGTAGTGTATATGCACTCATTACTATAAGTTGCTTTGGATAAGAGTGTCTGCTAAATGACTAAAATGTAAACATAAATTAGCTATTAGCTAAAGTTAGTGCAAACATTCCATGAACTTGCTAGCTTGTCCGCTACCTCGCTAGGTCTGGAGGCTGTCTGTATTTTTGTTTAAAACAGCATACTTTTGAGCCTCCCGAGTGCTGCGGTGGTCTAAGGCACTGCTCTGCAGTGCTTGAGGCGTCACTATAGACCCGGATTTGATCCCGTGTGTCGCACAATTGGCCCAGCGTCGTCTGGGTTAGGGGAGAGTTTGGCCGGCCGGGATGTCCTTGTCCCGTCGCAATCTAGCAACTCCTGTGGCGGGCCGGGTCAAGCGAGCAGTATGTCAAGAAGCAGTGGGGCTTGGCGGGTCGTATTTCGGAGGACGCATGGCTCTCCACCTTCACCTCTCCCAAGTCCATACGGGAGTTGCAGCGATTGGACAAGACTGTAACTACCAATTGGGTATCCCGAAATTGAGGAGAAAAACATTTGTGGACACCCCTTAAAATTAGTGGATTCGGCTATTTCAGCCACACCCGTTGCTGACAGTTCATTAAAGTTGAGCACACTGCCATGCAACCTCCATAAACAAACATGGCAGTAGAATGGCCTTACTGAAGAGCTCAGTGACTTTCAACGTGGCACCATCATAGGATGCCACCTTTCCAACAAGTCAGTTCGTCAAATTTCTGTCCTGCTAGAGCTGCCCTGGTCAACTTTGTGGATGTTTCACACAGTGGATGTTTCTCAAAATGCATACTACCGTGCTTCGAGCACCCACATTTAAAGAAGTCCAGAGAGGACATATGAATAAATAAAAAAATATGCCGCGTTATGTCTATCATAACTTATTTCATGATCACAACATAACAAGTTGTTTTTGTTGAGATCACAAGATAAAAGTACCACTCATCATCCATTGATTTGTTCAGATGCACGATAACCACTTCATGAAGAAGCCCCGTGGCAGCGTTGATCGCATTGCGGGGCATTTTATCCTTGAACAATGCCTGAGAGGCAGCCCTGTCTCCCAGTCTGCGTGCCGCCCCCCCAAGACCACAGCCAATCATATGCAAGGAACAACACTTAACTTGGCTAGTCTTGTGAGATAGTTAGTTAGTCTTGTTATCTATCCTGGTTGTTAGCTCGCATAACTGATATGTGTATAATTATAAGGAACACTTCATGTTTTGTGAATAATATTTACATTTACAGTTGGTAGGCTCCATTCCTGACAGGCTGATCAGATTACATTTCAGCCTCAGAGGCTGATAAATCAGGATGCTGCCTTGCAGGCTATTTCATATGTAAGGCTCTTTGCAGACAGCCTACAAGGCAGCATCATGGCTTATTAGTCTCTGAGGCTGCTATTGAATCTGATCAGCCTGCCAGGAATAGAGTGCACCCTGTCTAGATCACATACATAATGCACTGACTTCTAACCTGCCTGCAATGACCTTTAACTATGAAACAGCCTACAAAACAGAATCCTGATTTATAAGCCTCTGAGGCTGCTATTGAATCTGATCAAGATCTGAGGCTGAAATGTAATCTGATCAGCCTGTCAGGAATGGAGCTCACCCACTATGTAAATATTATCTATAAAACATGAAGTGTCCCTTACAATTATGCACATATTAATTATGCACGAGGCGGCAGGGTAGCCTAGTGGTTAGAGCGTTGGACTAGTAACCGAAAGGTTGCAAGTTTGAATCCCCGAACTGACAAGGTACAAATCTGTCGTTCTGCCCCTGAACAAGGCAGTTAACACACTGTTCCTAGGCCGTCATTGAAAATAAGAATTTGTTCTTAACTGACTTGCCTAGTTAAATAAAAAAATGCACGCTAACAACCATCATAGATAACAAGCCCCAAGAGCTCTTAGCTCAAGGTAAGGGACATTTTTAGCTTGCTATAACATTCTAATTTATGAACTGATAATGAGCTCCAAACACAAATGAAAGCATGATGTTCACATGAAATGTACCATCCCTTAGTGTAACAATAAATAATCATCTATTTTTATTCCTTATAACTGGAACTGCAATCAGGAGGTAGCCAGCTAACTAACTACTAGTCTTTGTTAGCCACGGCTAGTGGTCTTCACCTTTTTCTCCGTCACCAGCCAGCCTTAACTCAGACAACACCTGCCAGTCTGCACAGAGCAATATCAACCCAGAGCAAATCGGACTGCTTCTCTACCACATCACCGGATTTCTGCCGCTCTGGATCATTACACCGGGTAATCGCAGCTAGCTAGCTGCAAACGAGTGGCTACTGTTAGCTAACACCTCTGTCCCGAAGCAAGCACCGGCTAACCTTGAGCTAGCCTCGAGCTAGGCCCATATACCAGCTAATTCTAGGGCTACAATACCTCCTTTTCCAATTGGCCTGGACCCTTTATTGTCGACACGGAGCCCTGCCGATCCATCACGACTGGACTGCCGACATGATCGCCCGATGTGGGCTCAACAGGCTATTCTGTTACGATGTCGCCGAAGAACTATCTACTAGCCCCGGCCCGCTACCTTTTTTGAACGCTGTGCCCCCTGCTCGCCTAGTGTAGTAGTGACTACCGAACGGCACCCTGACTCACCTATTACTGCTCTTTTGACCCTATGATCACTCGGCTACACAGCTGATGCACCCTGGACTGTTTCAATAACAAGGTACCTCATTTTGTTCACCTGCCAGCCCCAGCCTCGAACTCCTGTATGTACCTAACTGACCCGCTCTGCCCATTCATCGCCATTTACCCGTTGTTATCTTAGCTCTCCTGATCAAAACCTGTGATTGCTTTATGCCTTTCTCTAATGTCAATATGCCTTGTCTACTGCTTTCTTGGCTAGTTCTTATTGTTTTATTTTGCTGTAGAGCCCTCAGTCCCACTCAACATGCCTTAGATAGCTCCTTTGTCCCACATATCACCTGGCTTAACTGGTGCCTCCAGAGACGAAACCTCTCTCATCGTCACTCAACGCCTAGGTTTACCTCCGCTGTACTCACATCCTACCATACAATTGTCTGTACATTATGCCCTGAATCTATTCTACCACGCCCAGAAATCTGCTCCTTTTATTCTCTGTCCCAAACGCACTAGACAACCAGTCAGTCCTCTGTTCTTCTGGTGATGTAGAGGTTAACTCATTCCTATTCCCCAGGCGCTATTCTGTAACCGTAAAAGCCTTAGTTTCATGCATGTTAACATCAGAAGCCTCCTCCCCAAGTTTGTTTTATTCACTGCTTTAGCACACTCCGCCAACCCTGATGTCCTAGCCGTGTCTGAATCCTGGCTTTGGAAGGCCACCAAAAATTCTGAAATTTCCATCCCCAACTACAACATTTTCCGCCAAGATAGAACTGCCAAAGGGGGTGCAGAGTTCTGTCATGCTATCCAGGTCTGTTCCCAAACAGTTTGAGCCTTTCCAAAATAAGTCTCTCAATGTTGCCATTTGTTATAGACCCCCCTCAGCCCCCGGCTGTGCCCTGGACACCATATGTGAATTAATTGCCCCCCATTTTTATCTTCAGAGTTTGTACTGTTAGGTGACCTAAACTGGGATTTGCTTAAGACCCCGGTCTTCCTACAATCTAAGCTAGATGCCCTCAATCTCACACAATCTGTAAACATGGGCACCCTCATAGATCATCCTGACCAAAATGCACTCTTAAATACACCTCCGCTGTCTTCAACCAGGATCTCAGCGATCACTGCCTCATTTCCTGTGTCCGTAATGGGTCTGCGGTCAAACGACCACCCCTCATCACTGTCAAAAGCTCCCTAAAACACTTCAGCAATCAGGCCTTTCTAATCGACCTGGCCTGGGTATCCTGGAAGGATATTGACCTCATTCCGTCAGTAGGATGCCTGGTTATTCTCTAAAAGTGCTTTCCTCACCATCTTAAATAAGCATGCCCCATTCAAAATAATGTAGAACTAAGAACAGATATAGCCCTTGGTTCACTCCAGACTTGACTGCCCTTGACCAGCACAAAAACATCCTGTGGCATACTGCATTAGCATTGAATAGCCCCCGCGATCTGTAACTTTTCAGGGAAGTTAGGAACCAATATACACAGGCAGTTAGGAAAGCAAAGGCTAGCTTTTTCAAACAGAAATTTGCATCCTTTAGCACAAACTCCAAAAAGTTCTCGGACACTGTAAAGTCAACGGAGAATAAGAGCACCTTCTCCCAGCTATCCACTGCACTGAGGCTAGGAAACACTGATAAATCTACGATAATCAAACATTTCAATAAGCATTTTTCTACGGCTGGCCATGCTTTCCACCTGGCCTCCCCTACCCCGGTTAACAGCTCTGCACCCCCCACAGCAACTTGCCCA
Organism: Oncorhynchus mykiss; assembly: GCF_057628025.1. NCBI lineage: Eukaryota > Metazoa > Chordata > Actinopteri > Salmoniformes > Salmonidae > Oncorhynchus > Oncorhynchus mykiss. The sequence continues at coordinate 43,840,673 of NC_143030.1, read as the reverse complement.
GGCCTCCCCCATTTCTCCTTCACCCAAATCCAGATAGCTGATGTTCTGAAAGAGCTGCATAATCTGGACCCCTACAAATCAGCTGGGCTACACAATCTGGACCCTCTTTTCCTAAAATGATCTGCCGCAATTGTTGCAACCCCTATTTGAGATCTGAGATCCCTAAAGATTGGAAAGCTGCCACAGTCATCCCCCTCTTCAAAGGAGGAGGCACTCTAGACCCAAACTGCTACTGACCATTATCTATCCTACCCTGCCTTAGTCTTCAAAAGCCAAGTTAACAAACAGATCACCAACCATTTTGAATCCCACCATACCTTTTCCGCTATGCAATCTGGTTTCCGAGCTGGTCATGGGTGTACGTCAGCCACGCTCAAGGTCCTAAACGGTATCATAACTGCCATGTATAAAAGACAATACTGTGCAGCCGTCTTCATCGACCTGGCCAAGGCCTTAGACTCTGTCAATCACCGCATTCTTATCGGCAGACTCAACTGCCTTGGTTTCTCAAATGACTGCCTCGCCTGGTTCACCAACTACTTCTCAGATAGATTTTAGTGTGTCAAATCGGAGGGCCTGTTGTCTGGACCTCTGGCAGTCTCTATGGGGGTGCCACAGGGTTAAATTCTGGGGCTGACTCTTTTCTCTGTCTACATCAATGATGTCGCACTTGCTGCTGGTGATTCTCTGATCCACCTCTACGCAGACGACACCATTCTGTATACGTTTGGCCCTTCTTTGGACACTGTGTTAACAAACCTCCAGACGAGCTTCAATGCCATACAACACTCCTTCCGTGGCCTCCAACTGCTCTTAATAACTTTTTAGGGATAGGGGGCAGTATTCAGAAGTTTGGATGACTGAGGTGCCCAAAGTAAACTGCCTGTTACTCAGGCCCAGAAGCTAGGATATGTATATAATTTGTAGATGTGGATAGAAAACACTCTAAAGTATCCAAAACGGTTAAAATAATGTCTGTGAGTATAACAGAAATGATATGACAGGCGAAAACCTGAGGAAAATCCATCCAGGAAGTGGGATATTTTTGATGTGGGTACTTTTCAATTGAATGCCTATACAGTATGTAATGGGTTAGGACCCAGATTGCAGTTCCTATGTCTTCCACTAGATGTCAAAAGTCTTTAGACATTGTTTCAGGCTTATTTTCTAAAAAAGGAGGAAGAATGAGACCCTTTTGTCAGTGGACTGTAGAATGAGCAGAGCTGGTTTGCGCGCGTGACCGATTGCGCGCCCTTCGTTGTTTTTCCTTTCTATTGAATACGCTATTGTCCTGTTGAAATATTATTGATTATTTAGACAATAGACAACCTGATGATTAATTATAAACATATTTTGACATGTTTGACGAACTTTACCGGTACTAATAGGATGTATTAGGATGCATGTTGTGACCGCCTTTGATCCAGTGGATTACTGAAACAAAACGCCAGAAAAACAGAGTTTTGGGGATATAAAGAGGGGCTTTATCAAACATTTATTGTGTAACAGGGACTCTTGTGACTGCAGATGAAGATCATCAAAGGTAAGTGATTAATTGTATCGCTATTTCTGACTTTCGTGACTCCTCTACTTGGCTTGAAAATGTTTGTATGCTTTTGTAAGCGGGGCGCTGTCCTCAGATAATCGCATGGTATGCTTTCCCCGTGAAGCCTTTTTTAAATCTGACACCACGGCTGGATTACCAAGTAGTTAATCTTTAAGTCGATGTATAACACTTGTATGAATGTTTATTATGACTATTTCTGTATTTTGAATTTGGTGCTCTGCAATTTCACCGGATGTTGTCGAGGTGGGTCGCTAACGGAACGCCTATCCCAGACAGGTTTTAAATGCAAGTTAAACTAAATGCATGCTCTTCAACCGATCGCTGCCCACACCCGCCGCCCGTCTAACATCACTACTCTGGACGGTTCTGTCTTAGAATATGTGGACAACTGCAAATACCTAGGTGTCTGGTTTGACCGCAAACTCTCCTTCCAGACTCACATTAAGCATCTCCAATCCAAAATTAAATCTAGAATCGGCTTCCTATTTCGCAACAAAGCATCCTTCACTTATGCTGCCAAACATACCCTCGTAAAACTGACTATCCTGCTGACTTTGGCGATGTCATTTACAAAATAGCCTCCAACACTCTACTCAGAAAATTGGATGTAGTCTATCACAGTGCCATCCGTTTTGTCATCAAAGCCCCACATACTACCCACCACTGCGACCTGTATGTTCTCATTGGCTGGCCCTCGCTTCATATTCGTCGCCAAACCCACTGGCTCCAGGTCATCTGTAAGTCTTTGTTAGGTAAAGCCCTGCCTTATCTCAGCTCACTAGTCACCATAGCAGCACCTACCCGTAGCATGCACTCCAGCAGGTATATTTCACTGGTCATCCCCAAAGCCAACTCCTCCTTTGGCTGCCTTTCCTTCCAGTTCTCTGCTGCCAATGACTGGATTGAATTGGAAAAATCACTGAAGCTGGAGACTCACATCTCCCTCACTAACTTTAAGCATCAGCTGTCAGAGCAGCTCACAGATCATTGCACCTGTACACAGCCCATCTGTAAATAGCCCACCCAACTACCTCATCCCCATATTGTTATTTTTTTGTTGTTGCTCCTTTGCACCCCAGTATCTCTACTTGCATATTAATCTTCTACACATCTATCACTCCAGGGTTTAATTGCTAAATTGTAATTATTTCGCCACTATGGCCTATTTATTGCCTTACCTCCCTAATCTACATTTGCACACACTGTATATAGATTTTTATATTGTGTTATTGACTGTACGTGTGTTTATCCCATGTGTAACTCTGTGTTGTTTGTGTCACACTGCTTTGCTTTATCTTGGCCAGGTCGCAGTTGTAAATGAGAACTTGTTCTCAACTGGACGACCTGGTTAAATAAAGGTGGAATAAATAAATACATATGCACTGATCCACCGTGGGCTCTGCCGCCTCAGCCATACTGTCAATCTATCATCAATACGTCCACTCCTATTTGTGCACGTATAGATTTATCTTGTGATCTCAAACAAAACCATTTTCGCTATGTCATGATCATGAGATAAATAAGTTGTGATCTTGACATAACGAGGGAATCGTTTTTTATTCATATGTCCTCTCTGGACTACAAATTGGAGCATTGGAGGGTCGGAGTATGAGTCCAAATCAAAGAATGCGAAACAACGCACGGAGGGCACTTCTCGAATGCGTACTCCATTTGTACATATTTTGAAGCATGCATTGACGCAAACTTCAACGGAAAGTATGTAAAGAATATGACGCAACAACATAAATAATTACGCAAAATTTCTTGAAATAACTGGCGGCCATTAAAATACACTCAGATTTCAGAATGAAATGTTACCTATTCACATTTCATATGTTGCCTGACTACAATATTGTAATCTTGATAGCATGTATTTATTAACCTATGTCAATTTTGGCATGTTTACCTGCCTACAAAGCCACTACAAAGTCGATCGCAAGCCCATAATAGGTCAATAGGGTTAACTGGCCAGATAGCCATAAATAATTGTTAGCTAGCTAACTACCCATGAAGAATTTACATCTACCTTGCATAACATTAGTTTTAGGTCATTTTTGCCTGTTAAACATTCTGATTAGCTACATTATTACGATCCACATATACTTTGAACAAAAATATAAAAGCAACATTTGAAGTATTGGACCCATGTTTCACAAGCTGAAATAAAAAAATCCCAGATATGTTCCATATGCATGTTCCAAATTTTGTGCACAAATTTGTTTACATTCCTGTTAGTGAGCATTTCTCCTTTGCCAAGATAATCCTGATTTAAAACAGCACGATCATTACAGAGCTGCACCTTGTGCTAGGGATAACAAAAGCCCACTCTAAAATGTGCAGTTTTGTCACACAACACAATGCCACAGATGTCTCAAGTTTTGAGGGAGCGTGCAATTGGCATGCTGACTGTAGGAATGTTCACCAGAGCTTTTACCAGATGTAACCATGCCATCCCAGGCCAGCCAATTCCGGCTTCTTCACCTGCAGGATCGTCTGAGGACGGGTGGGTTGCTGAGGAGTATTTCTGTCTGTAATAAAGTCCCTTTGTGGAGAAAAACTCATTCTGATTGGCTCTATTTCCATTGTCCTGGCTGGAAAAAGGTTCAGTGAATGGGGAGGTTTAGCGTGAGGTAATACAGAGTGTGAGTACTTCAGACTCTCGTCCTAACAAGAACTTACTTGAGTACGTCCTCGGAGAATGCACTCTGAGCGTGAGAGTGTGGAGCACGGTAGTATGCATATTGAGAAACACCCAGTATCTGTGCATGTGCATTGGTTCGCTTCACGCTGTTACAGCGTGGTAGCCAGGGCACCAAAGCTGCAGAAAAGTTTAACCAAAGCTCTTAGCTCTTGCGGAAATTGACCAGCTATTTTACCTTTTTTATTTAAACAGGGAGTCACCATTAAGACCAGGACCTCTTTCGCAAGGGAGCCCTGCACGTACAATTCATAGACAAAATCTAAATCAGACAGTACAAAGCAAACTAAAATACAACACAACAAACAATCAAGAAAAACAGCCACCTTCCTCAGCAAAAAATTCCCTAATCAATATTTTAAATTGCCCAAGCGTCATCCATAGCTTATTGCAGTGTATTGTGCAGTTAGTTCCAGCAATGAGGTACATTAAAACTAAAAGCGGATTTGCCTAATTCGGTGGAGACCCAAGGAACCTCGAGGGTTAACCAACCCTGTGAGCGGGTTTGGTATCTCATGTTTTTTTTTATCCTGTAATGACGAAGTTAGGTAATTTGGAAGCTTGTGCAGTAGGGCTTTGTAAACAAAAAGGGAGTAATGGATTGATCTACAGGACTTTAAAACAGGATGCTGTGGTGAGTATTAAAACTGTCACCAGTGATAAAATAAATGGCACCGTGGTAGACGGGCATCCAAAGGTTTAAGAGTAGTGGCTGCTGCTTGATGTTTATACTGTTTACTTTCTATGTAATACTGCTACCTTTTTTAATCTAATGTTTTTCCATCCATGCTCTTCTCTTCTTGGTGTAGAGGAGCACGGAGGCCATGGTAATGCAGAGCAGCAGGTGGAGGGGGCCGAGAGGGGTGCTAGGCCGACCATCAGCGAGTTCAAAAAGACCTGGAGCTTCAGGCGGACCGCGGTTGCCAGAAGAGAGCTTGTGCGATTGGATGAGATTGAAGATCCAGAATCTCCGGCCCTACCCACACGTCAGGGTAGAGGCCGCCCAGCCCAGACCTATTCAAGACGCGGGCGAGGGGGGAGAAGGAGCTCCCCGGCTGACCTGGAGCACACCGAGACAGGCTCCCCTACTCCAATGGACACAGAGCCTGCCTCAGAGGCCCTAGAGCCCTGCTCAGGTGGCAGATTAGACCCCTGCCCAGGTGGCAGATTAGACCCCTCCTCTTGGCGGGACTTTGGATCTGCATTCCGCACGGCTTTTCCCTACTTTGGGAGAAGAAAGAGGAGGACAGGACCACGGCTGCCCCTGCCCAAATTATGGCTGCTCTTCCTAGCTATGGGGGTAGTGGGGACATGTAAGCTGCCTCCAGTATAGAGGAGGACAGTGATGAGCTGACCCTGAAGCAGCTTCAGGAGCGGCTGAGCAGTAGGGGGAGAGGTGAGGCCAGAGGCAGAGGGGTCAGAGGGAGAGGCAGGGCGAGGGGAAGGGGTAGAGGGAGAGGACGAGGGAGAGGTAAGGGGCGTGGGAGGGGTAGGAGGGTAGAGCCAGAGTCGAGCACTGCAGATGAAGAAGCAGTGATTTTTGTAAATGAGTTGGAACAGCAGCAGGTGTATCAGCCTCAGGAGGAGGAGAGGGAGCAGAGTCCTGAGGAGGCTGTTGTAGTGGTTGAACCGCAAAGCCTTTCTCCTTCTCAACAGTCCAGCTCCGAGTCTATGCCTCTTGAATCTGATCCAGAGCCAGAGACAACAGAAGAAAAGCCCAGACAATAATGATAATGTAACAGAGGTGGAGAAGGAGGAGGAGGAGGAGGAGAAGGACGAGGTGGAGGAGGAGGAGAAAGACGAGGAGAAGGACGAGGTGGAGGAGAGGATTGAGGAAGAAAAGTCAGAGTATTCTAGCATATCAGACAGTGAGGGCTACAAACCCCATGCCCTTTACTGCATCTGTCGACAGAGGCAGAATAAAAGGTATGTGTGTAGCGTTGTCTAGGACGATATTCACCTCTGAAAACAAGCAAGCCTAATGTTGTTGGTATAGCAGCACCACATCTCAGCTCTTTCCATCTGCCATACTCATTATTTGGGATGGTATGGACTTTAGTTAATTGCTGTTCTTTAGCTGTAATTTTCTAGTGCCTACACTTTTTTTTTTCTTCCCTTTTTGGCATTTTTTTCTTTCTTCTGCATGTTGTGCTTGTTTCATTTTGCATGTTGTGCTTGTTTAATTTTGCATGTTGTGCTTGTTTAATTTTGCATGTTGTGCTCGTTTAATTTTGCATGTTGTGCTTGTTTCATTTTGCATGTTGTGCTTGTTTCATTTTGCATGTTGTGCTTGTTTCATTTTGCATGTGGTGCTTGTTTCATTTTGCATGTTGTGCTTGTTTCATTTTGCATGTTGTGCTTGTTTCATTTTGCATGTTGTGCTTGTTTCATTTTGCATGTTGTGCTTGTTTCATTTTGCATGTTGTGCTTGTTTCATTTTGCATGTTGTGCTCGTTTCATTTTGTTGATGAATGTGTGCTGAGATTACGTTTGCTTTAGAAACAGATAAAGCTGACACTGACTCAGTCACATAGTATTAGTTAATTAAAACCCAAATTAGATCTGTGAATATTTTGACCTCAGGGTCAGAGGTCGGCTAGGATTCCCCAGAGATTGTCGGCGGAGCGGCCCGAAGAAGAGGGTGATGAAGAGGAGAAGGAGGCTGAAGACGTTGAGGACAAGGAATCTGACACATCTACATCTCCCTTACCCTGCAACCCTAGTCTCACTGCAGGACAGGCCACATCCATAGAATCATCTATGTTTTACAAGTCGAGTATGTATCACTCACAGCACATCCATATCCAACACATACAGAATACTTTACTTTCACTCAGTTGGTGTTCATCAGACTCTAGCTATAACGTTACCTCAGCCATCACACAATCTTTAGGTGTAGGGATACAAAGTGATTTGCAGTAGTCAGCAGTAGTGGGTAAGTGTACTAATGTTGGCAAATGTGCTATAAAATGTTTTTCTTCAACTAGTTGGAAACGTTGAAAAAGAAAACAAGCCGAACCAATCAACAATCCAAATTACATTTCCTCAGTTACCAAGTAGTAGAAGAATGTTTAGTATAGTTGGGTTCAGAGATGATTCTACTTCAATACCACCATTTTTCTTCATTCTAGTATTTCAATAGTTGTCAATGTTTTTATTTGACAAATAATACATCCGGTTTAATAAGAGCCTTATACGGCAACAACATGTAACTACTACAAGGTACAGGCTGATGCTTCAGTCTTACAAATACTAGTAAATACTTCACACAACTACTAATGCACAGAGTATCGTCTCAGGTAAGAAATAATAGGATACACAAGTTGTACAGATAGAAATCACTGCTTGAGTGCAAAGCAGGGTAGCCTAGGGGTTAGAGTGTTGGACTAGCAACCGGAAGGTTGCAAGTTCAAACCCCCAAGCTGTCGTTCTGCCCCTGAACAGGCAGTTAAACCACTGTTCCTAGGCTGTCGTTGAAAATAAGAATTTGTTCTTAACTGACTTGTCTAGTTAAATAAAGGTGTCCAAACACAAAGGCCTCTCAAGTCATCCAGTAGTGCCTGATATGGGAAATAGATTAATTCAACCATGCATGAAAAACACAGGTGACAAAGATCAGATGTGGGAAATAACACATTTTCTGCCTCTCAAACCAGAGCGGTAGAGCTTTTGGAGGAACTGGTTTAAACTCTCTGTGCAATGGAGTTGGACCTGTTACCGGGGGAGTATACAGAGGAATATGCGGAATCATCCAGTCTAGCTTATGATTAGATGTATAGAGCAATGTAGAAGAGGCCCAGGATTGCCACCAACCTCCTCCTGTGGCTGTCATATAACCTGTGTTTTCACATCAGTGCTCATGGAGGAGAGAGGACGAGTGCCACGCACCTGCACTTTTGTCCATTTTTGTAATGAAACATTTTTTTAAAATCTTCAACGACCTGCAGTGCCATATACACACACATACACACGGGACGCCAACACACACAGACACACTGTACAATCAGACTAGTGCTCATGAAGGAGAGTGGTCGAGGAGGGAGGAAGCCATTCTAGACTATTGAGATGCATTAGTCTTTACATGCAAGATCGAGCTCATCGTCACATGACTAGCTTCTTCAGCCCCATTGCTTCACTATAAACCACGTCTACAAGGCTGTCTTTGCTGTTTGAAAATAAAGCTTCAGCTATTCATCAAAGGAAAGGATGATGATATTCACCTCTGAGCACCAGAGACTTCACTATCTATCCAGACATGGGCTTTGTTTTCAGAAGCATCTGTTCGTAAAGGGTACATTTGTAGCTTATACGTGTGGTTGAAAGAAAGCTACCATCGTTGGCAACTTTTTTGCTACATCCCCAGAGAGCCTTTTTTAATGTCAAGTTGTCGCAAAGTGCTTGGCAGTAACCTGGCCTAGAACCCAAAGGACAAGCAGAACCACAGCAGCAAGGGGGGAAATAATATAACCCTCGAGGTTAACCAGACTGAGGGGAGGCCCATCCTCCTTTGGTTGTACCAGGTAGAGGTTACATACATTGTACTCGTATGTTGTTCAGAGAATTTCAAGTAGGGATAGACTGTTTTCCGTATCTGCCGAGACACATACAGTTAAGGACCTTTTGGCCAGATAGTTGTCCATAAAAACCGTACGTTTTAGGGTATAGACATTGCTGACACAGCATGATGGGACAGACCAGTAGGTCGGGCGAATGCGGCGGCATCGGTGGGTAGGGTAAATCAGCAAGGGCGGGAATGGGGCAGTAGAGCAGCATCTGGAAGTAATGGTGGAAAGCTGTCTGTAATGGTAATAGTAATTGTGTACAACAAAAGGCAGTCCCAGCCAGTGCTTATGTTCACTTTTGCACCTTTTCCATACCAGACCATTGACGTGTTCAGTGCTGTTGAATGTGGCCTTGATTTGGTTGTCACCTGGATATGCATGATAGGGTCTCTAGATACATTCTTGCGCACAGTTTCCCCCTCAGTGAGTTTGAACCTTTCCACCCTGCCAAGGAAATTGAGAGTTTGGTCTTTTTCACTAATGTCCACAGAGGCACTCGGTCTTCAAGGGTCCTCTGCTTTGCCCTCTGGTAAATGCTACCCCTTTACCCATGCCACTTCAGATTTAGTATTCAAAAGAGTACTCGTGTTCTGCAGTGTTAAATGGTCTATCAGATTTCCCAACACATTTCTGACTTCTCACACTCGCCAGCAACTGACATGATTTTACAGGTTCTAGTTAGTGCATTTAGCAAAAAAAAAAGTCATAATATTGCAGCACATATCATTTGTTGATGAAACACAAACTCAAACAATTCAAAAGGGTAACCTTTTTTTATTGTATTTGCCTTCTTTGGCCCTGTGTGGTCATTTTCACACACACACACACACACACACACACACACACACACACACACACACACACACACACACACACACACACACACACACACACACACACACACACACACACACACACACACACACACACACACACACACACACACAAGACATTAACACACACACACACACACAAAAGACATTAACACACACAGACATACTCTACATTTAAGACACTCAAACCAGAGGGAAAGAGGAGTCCATACAGACAGGGACTCGGGAATGATTGGAGAGCAGAGCAGTTTTTCAGCTGCAGCATGGAGGCCCCGAGAGGATGACCAGATGCCAGGAAGGATTTCCCACAGGACACATTGATTCATTTCAATGAAGAAGACTGAAGTACCTAGCTGGCCAATTCCACTGACGTGCTCAATACTGAAATGCCTGACAAATCAGCAGGAGTTGTAAAATACTCCTTCCAATAATTCCTTTTTGGAAATGACTTATCACTCACAAAATGACAGTTGCTCCTTTGCTTTCCCGTTGGGTTATAGTTTATAGGTACCTGGGATAACGTGCATCAATGAACATCTGTTTGAATCCTGCACATGAATGGGCTTCAGTGAAATGCAGTGTGTGTGTGTGTGTGTGTGTGTGTGTGTGTGTGAGAGAGAGAGGAGTACAGTAAGTTGTTTTAGTTAGTGTCAGTTCACACATGGAACAACGATAATTCCCAGTTACACATTTAGTAACCTGGTTAAGTACACAAGCATTATTCTATACCATCGAAGGATCTGCCACCCAACAGGCATGCATTTCATTTCAGTTTCTTTTGAGTTTTTCTGTGGTTACGTTTTTTTATTTTTGGCAATTAAAAGTCCTGAACACATCGGACAATTGCATCTGAGGAAAGCAACCTCATTGCTAATACCCTTTCAATGTGATCTGTTGGCAGATCTGAAGGAACTGGATAGGTGTAGCTAGGCATTATGGGTATTTGTTTCCACAATCTGCTTTCTGTTACACAGTTATAAAAAACATGACCAAAAGTATCGGTCAAACATCTCATTCCATTGCTGCTATAACAGCCTCCACTCTTCTGGGAAGGCTTTCCACTAGATGTTGGAACATTGCTGCGGGGATTTGCTTCCATTCAGCCACAAGACCATTAGTGAGGTCAGGCACTGATGTTGGGTGATTAGGCCTGGCTCGCAGTCTGCGTTCCAATTCATCCCGAAGGTGTTCCTTGGGCTTGAGTTCAGGGCTCTGTGCAGGCCAGTCAAGTTCTTCCACACCAATCCCAACAATACATTTCTGTATGGACCTTGCTTTGTGCACAGGGGCATTGTCACGCTGAAACAGGAAAGGGCCTTCCCCAAACTGTTGCCACAAAGTTGGATGCACAGAATCATCTATAATGTTATTGTATGCTGTAGCATTAAGATTTCCTTTCACTGGAACTAAGGGGCCTAGCCCATACCATAACAAAATGTCCAGACCATTATTTCTCCACCACCAAACTTTACAGTTGGCGCTATGCATTGGGATAGGCAGCTATCCTGGCATCTGCCAAACCCAGATTAGTCTGTCGGACTGCCAGATGGTGAAGCGTGATTCATCACTCCAGATGTTTCAACGCTGGCATTGCACATGGTGATCTTAGGCTTGTGTGCGGCTGCTCGGCCATGGAAACTCATTTCATGAAGCTCCCGACTAACTGGTTCTTCTATTGACGTTGATTCCAGAGGCAGTCTGGAACTCTTTAGTGAGTGTTGCAACCGAGGACAGATGATTTTTACGTGCTACGCGCTTCAGCACTTGGTGGTCCCGTTCTGTGAGTTTGTGTGGGCCTACCACTTCGTGGCTGAGCAGTTGTTGCTCCTAGATATTTCTTCTTCACAATAACAGCACTTACAGTTGACCGGGGTAGCTCTAGCAAGGCAGAAATTGGCAGAACTGACTAGTTGAAAAGGTGGCATCCTATAACGATTGAAAAGTCACTGAGCTCTTCAGTAAGGCGGTACTACTGCCAATGTTTGTGTATGGAGATTGCATGGCTCTGTGCTTGATTGTATATACCTGACAGCAACGGGTGTGGCTGAAATAGCTCGAATCCACAAATATGAAGGGTTGTCCACATACTTTTGTATATATATAGTGTATCTGCCATTTTATCTTCTCTTCTTGTTAAAATGGTTAAACACAAGCACCCTCTACTGGCCAGACATTAGAATAGCTTTTCAACAGTGCACTCCTACTTTGTGTGTCTGGTGTTCTGCTATGCTGAGAATCTAGCACATTCACGTACCCCCGAGCAAGTGTCATGTAAAAATCTACAATACTAATACTTCAATGACTGTGACAATAAGATGTTTATTCCTCATTTCGTTACATTACGTCCTCATTTCGTTTTTCTGCCGTAGACATATCAGATGCTGTAAAAGTCCAGGGAAAGAGAAAAAAACTACACACAATTAATGCCCTGGTCGTAATTAGTTAAATTGTTCATTATGGCCTGTATATCCAAGTCACTTGATTGCTGCAAGGTTGCAGTTTCATTCACTTGCTAATGTTTCTTTTTAAGAATTAAGCGTACAGCTGATAGTTGCTTTTACAATCTTAACAGATGCCTTAAAGGAAGACCTACCTCTCCCAAATGCGCACTAGACACACTTTAACCTCAATCTGACTTATTATCATATGAAAGTCTGATAAAGTGCATAAATTATCATCTGTACGATTCATCTGTATGTTATCATTTTTGCCTTGATCAACATTGGGTGGATTGGAAGAGACCTTATCTAGATTTTCCTAAATAGTAGGGTCACGACAGGATCCGTTTAGAATCTCAACACACCCTTACCGAAAAACAATCAGGTTTCCTGCAAGCAGTTGTGGTAAATCTTTTGGATAACCTACCACTATTTTCACACGCAAATTCGTTTTTTTGGCTGACTGTTGCCGCAAATTTGCATCGACTTCTGAACCTCTGGGGAAACTTGTAGCGAACAAGCAGATGTCACTGTGTGCTAACATACAGGGAGGCTCTTCCTCTGTTAAGGAGCATCCTGCACACACACACACAAGGGGACACTTCAACAAAAGCCCTGGAGTAACAAAGAATACAGGGGTCATTTACATTTTCCATCAATGTAGTGATTGAAGCGAGAACAGCTAAAGAGGCGCTTGAACCAGCGACCACTAGAGGACAATTCAAGTCCTGTGCCATAATGTTCCAGACCTCATGGCGGGACCCATAATATACTTTCCGGTATATACAGGCAGGCTTCAATATCAGTGATCATAAAAGGGGGCTACATGGCTGAGGGAAAGAGAAATGAATGTACCGCGTGTCCCTCCATGACGGGGGTCTACCATGCTGGTGGTCGTACTTGTCGTGTCTCCTTGGCACTTCATTGATCAATTTGTGTCATTGGTTAGCCACCGACCACCTGAAAAATCCAGGTTCCAGTTTCTTATGAAAAGGGAGCGTATACTGTGTCCAAGTACTAGTTTTGTGTACCTCTGCTTTATAATGACAGAAGATGAATTAGAAAGTTGGAATACACACTATCTGTATGGAGCAAATCTGTCATGTCCAGTGGTGTCACTAGGAATTTTTCACTGGGGCAGTTTGAAGTTAACCATGTTTGAACTTTTAGGAACTTTTAGGAAAAAATCCCCAGTAAAAGGCACATGAAGGCCTGCTTGGAGTTGGCCAAAACACACCTAAAGACTCTCAGACCATGACAAACAAGATTCAATGCCAAGCGTCATGTCTGGAGGAAACCTGGCATCATCCCTACGGTGAAGCATGGTGGTGACATCATCATGCCGGGAAGATGTTTTTCAGCAGCAGGGACTGGGAGACTAGTCAGGATCGAGGGAAAGATGAAAGGAGGAAAGTTCCAACAGGACAACGACCCTAAACACACAGCCAAGACAACGCAGGAGTGGCTTCTGGACAAGTCTCTGAATGTCCTTGAGTGGCCCAGCCAGAGCCCGGACTTGAACCCGATTGAACATCTCTGGAGAGACCTGATAATAGCTTTGCAGCAACGCTCCTCATTCAACCTGACAGACCTAGAGAGGATCTGCAGAGAAGAATGGGAGAAACTCCCCGAATACAGGTGTCCCAAGCTTGTAGTGTCCTACCCAAGAAGACTTGAGGCTGTAATCGCTGCCAAAGGTGCATCAACAAAGTACTGAATAAAGGGTCTGAATCCTTATGTAAATGTGATATTTTTTTATTATTATTTTTTTATACATTTGCAAACATTTCTAAAAAACAGTTTTTGCTTTGTCATGATGGGGTATTGTGTGGAGATTGATGAGGGAGAAAAACTATTGAATCAATTTTAGGATAAGGCTGTAACGTAACAAAATGTGGAAAAAGTCAAGGGGTCTGAATACTTTCCAAATGCACTGTATATATTTTGACCATGACAGTTTACAGTTTACTTTGGCTTCCATCCAGGCCTGAGGACAAAGACTCTCCTCTAGACTCAGATTAAAGATATGACAGATAGGAGTGGCTGTAGAGTCAGCCACCATCCTCAGGAGCTTTCCATCTAAGTTGTCAATGCCAGGAGGTTTGTTATTATTGATTGATAAAAAATATTTTCCACCTCTCCCACACTTAATTTACAAAATTCTAATTTGCAATGCTTTTCTTTCATTATTAGTTTTTCTATGCATTTATACGATGGCTCACTGTTCATTGTTGGCATTTCCTACCTAAATTTGCCCACTTTGCCAATCATTCAAATTATTCGCAACATCAAATGGTTTTGTGATGAATAAGCCATCTGATTTGATGAAAAATGGAGTTGAACTAGTCTTTCTGCCCATCATTTCATTTAAAGTACCCCCCCCCCCCCTTCATAATAAAGTTTCTGAATCAATTTTAGGATAAGGCTGTAACGTAACAAAATGTGGAAAAAGTCAAGGGGTCTGAATACTTTCCAAATGCACTGTATATATTTTGACCATGACAGTTTACAGTTTACTTTGGCTTCCATCCAGGCCTGAGGACAAAGACTCTCCTCTAGACTCAGATTAAAGATATGACAGATAGGAGTGGCTGTAGAGTCAGCCACCATCCTCAGGAGCTTTCCATCTAAGTTGTCAATGCCAGGAGGTTTGTTATTATTGATTGATAAAAAATATTTTCCACCTCTCCCACACTTAATTTACAAAATTCTAATTTGCAATGCTTTTCTTTCATTATTAGTTTTTCTATGCATTTATACGATGGCTCACTGTTCATTGTTGGCATTTCCTACCTAAATTTGCCCACTTTGCCAATCATTCAAATTATTCGCAACATCAAATGGTTTTGTGATGAATAAGCCATCTGATTTGATGAAAAATGGAGTTGAACTAGTCTTTCTGCCCATCATTTCATTTAAAGTACCCCCCCCCCCCTTCATAATAAAGTTTCTTCTTCTTTTTGTTGAGTTTAGTCCTATTCATTTCTCAATTTGCAGTAAGCCAGCTAGTTAGATGTGGAACCAGACTTATTAGCCATTCCTTTTGCCATCTCTTTCAACCATATAATTGTTCAATTCCTCATCAATCCATGGAGCATTAACAGTTTGTGTCTTCAGTTCGTTTCTTAACAGGTGCATGCTTCTCAATAATTGGACAAAGCAATTTCAGAAATTCATCAAATGCAGGGTCTGGATGCTCCTTATTAATCACATCAGACCAACACATATTTTTTTTACATCATCTACATAAGAGTCACAGCAAAATCTTTTGTATGATCTCTTATACACTATTTTACGCCCAGCTTTCTCCTTTTGAGCGGACAGCTTGATGGAAATCAGTCAATATTCAGGTCCCCAAAAAAGTAGACCTCTCTGTTTACATCACATGCGCTATCAAGCATTTCACACACATTATTTTGATACTGACTGTTAGCACTTGGTGGCCTTCAGCAACACCCCAAAATAATAACACTTGACATAAGATATTTTCTAAGCATTACAGGGATATGGTTCTGGATATATATCCAGAAGCTGCCTTTTTTCAGGACCCTGTCTTTCAAAGATAATTAATAAAAATACAAATAACTTCACAGATCTTCATTGTAAATGGTTTAAACACTGTTTCCTATGCTTGTTCACTGAACCATAAACAATTAATGAACGTACACCTCTGGAACAGTCGTTAAGACACTAACAGCTTACAGACGGTAGGCAATTAAGGTAAAGTTATGAAAACGTAGGACACTAAAAGAGGCCTTTCTACTGACTCTGGGTCCCTGGGTCCCTGCTCATCTGCGTGAATGTGCCTTAGGCCTGCTGCAAGGAGGCATGAGGACTGCAGATGTGGCCAGGGCAATAAATTGCAATGTCCATACTGTGAGACGCCCAAGACAGCGCTACAGGGAGACAGGACGGACAGCTGATCGTCCTCGCAGTGGCAGACCTATGTGTATCAACACCTGCACAGGATCGATACATCCGAACAGCACACCACACACAGGTACAGGATGGCAACAACAACTGCCCGAGTTACATCAGGAACGCACAATCTCTCCATCAGTGCACAGACTGTCCCCAGTTGGCTGAGAGAGGCTGGACTGAGGGCTTTGAAGGCCTGTTGTAAGGCAGGTCCTCACCAGGCATCACTGGCAACCTACGTCGCCTATGGGAACAAACCCACCTTCGCTGGACCAGACAGGACTGGCAAAAAGTGCTCTTCACTGACAAGTCGCGGTTTTCTCTCACCAGGGGTGATGGTCGGATTATCGTTTATCATCGAAGGAATGAGCGTTACACCGAGGCCTGTACTCTGGAGCGGGATCGATTTGGAGGTGGAGGGTCCGTCATGGTCTGGGTCGGTGTGTCACAGCATCATCGGAATGAGCTTGTTGACATTGCAGGCAATCTCAATGCTGTGCGTTACAGGGAAGACATCCTCCTCCCTCATGTGGTACCCTTCCTGCAGGCTCATCCTGACATGACCCTCCAGCATGACAATGCCACTAGCCATACTGCTCGTTGTCAGTGTGCTGCCATGGCCAGCGAAGAGCCCGGATCTCAATCCCATTGAGCACGTCTGGATTATCCCAATATTGCCCAATATATTGTTTTCCCATTGCCCTTTTTGACATTTTTGGTCAAATTTGCTTCAATGCTGTTGTCAAATTTGAAAGCATAAATTCTTTATCTTGGTGTCCTCCATTTATGTACCTACTTTCCATTCTAAGATGAAGTTCTCATCGTAACATGATACATATATCACCTTTCACATCACCAACCAAAATAAGAGTTTATTGCATTACTTAGGCCCAACCTCAGCTTGTTCAACATTGGATGATTGTAAGTCATTTACTGGTTCGGAGGGTGAAGGCTTGGGCCATTCCCCCCAGAAATGTACGGGAACTTGCAGGTGCCTTGGTGGAAGAGTGAGGTAACATCTCACAGCAAGAACTGGCAAATCTGGTGTAGTCCGTGAGGAGGAGATGCACTGCAGTAATTAATGCATCTGATTTTGACCCCCCGTTTGTTCAGGGACACATTATTTAATTTCTGTTAGTCATAAGTCTGTGGAACTTGTTCAGTTTATGTCTCAGTTGTTGAATCTTGTTATGTTCATACAAATATTTACACGTTAAGTTTGCTGAAAATAAACGCAGCTGACAGTGAGAGGACATTTATTTTTATGCTGAGTTTATATATATATATATATATATATATATATATATATATATATATATATATATTATATATCAACACCTCCCCCCATAAGCATTTCTGTCTCTTCTATAGATGTTACATTCTTGTATTGGTACTTCTGTATCATCAAGTAATATATGACTGATATCAGATTTGAGCTAATTATTGATTTCATGAACCTTATTTCAAAGGCTACATACAGTATATTAATATGGGCTATTTTCAGCCCCTTTCTGGGTAGCTTATCAGAGATAGACATAATACTGAAAAGAGCAAACTAAGCAAGAGAAAAAATATACCTTCAGCAGTCCATAATCAATTGGTGTGTGTGCTGCGGGGTTGAAGCTACGAAACCATAGGCTTGGCTCTCTCAACCCGTCCAGGCTTCTGGGAGGGAGGTTGGACAATGAGCCAGTCATAGCGGATGTAAGCAATGTCCCTATTCACTCTGGCAGCTTTCATGACTGGGATAAGTTGTTTCCTCTTCTGGCGCACAGCTTCAGGATAGTCCTCGTTGAGGAAGACATACAGTACCAGTCAAGAGTTTGGACACACCTGCTCATTCAATTGTCTTTATTATTATTTTTTTTACTATTTTCTACATTGTAGAATATTAGTGAAGACATCAAAACTATGAAATAACACATATGGAATTATGTAATAACCAAAAAAAGTGTTAAATAAGTTAAAATTCCATTTTATATTTGAGATTCTTCAAAGTAGCCACCCTTTGCCTTGATGACACCTTTGCACACTTTTGGCATATTCTCAACCAGCTTCACCTGGAATGCTTTTCCAACAGTTTTGAAGGCGTTCCCACATATGATGAGCACTTGTTGGCTGCTTTTCCTTCACTCTGTAGTCCAACTCATCCAAAACCATCTCAATTGGGTTGAGGTCGGGTGATTGTGGAGGCCGGGTCATCTGATGCAGCACTCCATCACTTTCCTTCTTGATCAAATAGCCCTTACACAGCCTGGAAGTGTGTTGGGTCATTGTCCCGTTGAAAAACAAATGATAGTCCCACTAAGCGCAAACCAGATGGGATGGCGTATCGCTGCAGAATGCTGTGGTAGCATTGCTGGTTAATTGTGCCTTGAATTCTAAATCAATTGCAGACAGTCACCAGCAAACCACCCCCACACCATCACACCTCCTCCTCCATGCTTCACAGTGGGAACCACACACGCGGAGATCATCCGTTCACCTACTCTGCGTCTCACAAAGACACGGCGGTTTGATCCAAAAATCTCAAATTTGGACTTATCAGACCAATGGACAGATTTCCACCGGTCTAATGTCCATTTGTGTTTGTGTTTTTTGGCCCAAGCAAGTCTCTTCTTCTTATTGATGGCCTTTTAATAGTGGTTTATTTGCAGCAATTCGACCATAAAGGCCTGATTCACGCAGTCTCCTCTGAACAGTTGATGTTGAGGTGTGTCTGTTACTTGAACTCTGTGAAACCTTTATTTGGGCTACAATTTCTGAGGCTGGTAACTCAGAAACTGAACTTATCCTCTGCAGCAGAGGGAACTCTGAGTCTTCCTTTCCTTGGCGGTCCTCATGAGAGCCAGTTTCATCATAGCTCTTGATGGTTTTTGCGACTGCACTTGAAGAAACTTTCAAAGTTCTTGAAATGTTCCGGATTGACTGACCTTCATGTCTTAAAGTAATAATGGGACTGTCATTTCTCTTTGCTTATTTGAGCTGTTCTTGCCATAATATGATCTTGATCTTTTACCAAATAGGATTATCTTCTGTATACCACCCCTACCTTGTCACAACACAACGGATTGGCTCAAATGCATTAAGAAGGAAAGAAATTCCACAAATTAACTTTTAACAAGGCGCACCTGTAACGGTTTTCTGTATGTGAAGGAGAGTCGGACCAAAATACAGCGTGTCGATTGCGATTCATGTTTAATGAAAAAACACACTAAACACAAACACTACAAAAACAATAAACGTAACGAAAACCTAAACAGCCTATCTGGTGAAAACACCTAGACAGAAACAATCACCCACAAACACACAGTGAAACCCAGGCTACCTAAATATGGTTCCCAATCAGAGACAATGACGAACACCTGCCTCTGATTGAGAACCACATCAGGCCGAACATAGAACTGGACAAACTAGACATGTAACATAGAATGCCCACTCAGATCACACCCTGACCAACCAAAACATAGAAACATACAAAGTAAACTATGGTCAGGGTGTGACAGCACCTGTTAATCGAAATGCATTCCAGGTGACTACCTCATGAAGCTGGTTGAGAGAATGCCGTGAGTGTGCAACGCTGTCATCAAGGTAAAGGGTGTCTACTTTGAAGAATCTAAAATATAAAACATTTAAATTTGTTTAACACTTTTTTGGTTACTAAATTATTCCCTATGTGTTATTTCATAGTTGTGATGTCTTCACTAATATTCTACTATGTAGAAAATTGTAAAAATAAAGAAAAAAAAGAATGAGTAGATGTGTCCAAACTTTTACCTGATATTGTACATTCCTCTCAAGTTCTTGGCTCTTTCCAGAACAGCTACCTTGTCCTTGAACCTCAGGAACTTGACCGCTATCGGCCTGGGCCTGTCACCTGGGCCTGTGGTGGGTTTTCCAGTCCTGTGGGTGCGCTCCACCTCAATCGTCCTGTGGTCCATCTTTAATTTCTCAGAGATAATTTCCCTAACTTTGTCCTCTGACTCCATCCAGGTCTCATGTGGAGATTCTGCCCACAACCATTTTGCTCAGCCTTTTTTGTCCCTCGAGATAATCTGATTTCTCCATCATTGTTATTATGGATTCACATACAGAAATGTCATTTCTCAATGACTCACAGATTGCTGTTATCTTGCCGTTCTCCTCTTTCAACTCATCGAGCTGACGCTGGGAGAGCTGCAAACAGTTCTTCAGGTCCTGGACCTCTCTGGTCAGGTCGTCCATTCTTTTATTAGTTGAATCAACCAGTATTTGCACACAACATTATAAGTAATTGTCTTGTTGTTTTAACTACTGCTTGTATAACTATTTTTGTTTGTTTTAAAAGATCCTTCACGTGTGATAGAGAGACACCACTGTCCTCAATGGTACTCCCACCGGCTTTGGTCTTTGTCATGGTAGCCAGCAATGTAGGTTACTCCGTTACTCCTCGTAGGTCACAGGGAAGATTGAAAACAACAAACAGTAGGCTAGTTAGCTGCTACGCCAAATAGCTCCTTAGACACATCCTTGGTCGGCAGGATCACTGGACAGACACTAGCAGTCCCTGCAACTGATGTCAACTGGGTCACGGGATCCAAACTAAAAGTTAGCTAGCTATTAACAACTTTCCAATACACTTTCAAAACAACAGAACTGAGCTCTCCCTCGTTCCATTTATCAGTCAAATAGCTGTGCAGCGACGCTCCCCATCCAACCTGACAGAGCTTGACAAAATCTGCAGAGAAGAATGGGAGAAACTCCCCAAATACAGGTGTGCCAAGCTTGTAGTATCATACCCAAGAAGACTCGATGCTGTAATCACAGCCAAAGGTGCTTCAACAAAGTACTGAGCAAAGGGTCTGAATACTTATGTAATTGTGATATTTCTGTTTTTTATTCTTAATACATTTGCAACATTTTCTAAAAACCTCTTCATGCTTTGTCATTATGGAGTATTTTGTGTATATTGACGAGGGGAAAAAAGCTATTTAAACCATTTTCGAATAAGGCTGTAACGTAACCAAATGGGGAAAAAGTTAAGGGGTCTGAATACTTTCCGAATCTGAATACCCCCCCGTTAATTTGATGTAAATGTGTTATTCACATGTTGCATAGTATTTGTAACAACAACAATCTAAGTGGGCTATGTATGAACAGTCCGTTCTTAAACATTGTTAGCAGCATTAAATATTTCGGTTTTCCCGTTATCATATCCTGCCCTCTGCCCTCTGCCCTTACCTTACTGTTTTCAATCAAAATACTTACATTTAGCTGACAAAGGAAACCCGTCATTTCCTTCCCTGGGATTTTACTAGCTGTGATGCTCACAAAGGGGGACTCTTATTTCTAGTAATGAATTGAGGAATTAATTTAAGCCACACTGTACATGCCATCAATAAGTGGGCCATCAACAAAAACATAAACAATAGTGCAAATACACCCCATCACATTTCCCCACGCAAATAACATGTATTCAAGCAACAACATTCCATGAGAGCCACATTTTACCTTTTTACAAACATCATTTAAAGCTCTACATCATTTGTCTACCATTCAAAGCTACCTTTTGGTAATTATCAGGTAGAACAAACCTAATCCCATTGAGTTATTTCTTCTAAATTGAGGGGTGTATTGAAGCAGTTGACATTACTCTAAATCTTAATATCAGACGGTGGCTTTAAAATCTTTCTTTCAGGTTTTATTATATTTCTGCTTCTCCTTGCAGTATTCACTTTTAGAGAGAGTACACATTCACACGGAATTCTCAGGCCAAGAAATGCAATACTGAAGCTGTCTTAGTCAATGGTGGTGAAGCTGTCTTCATGGTAGTGGTTAATCACATGCATGCACTATTCATGCTTAACTGGTTTCAAAACACGCTTATATATACGCTTTCAAATTTCCCTCACGGCTTATTACACTGACTTCCTTGATTCCAGTCATAGCTACCAGATGCCATATTTACTTATCGGCACTGATTCAGCTCCCCCGTTATTCTATTTTATAACAGCAAAAAGGGCCAGTGGGCAGGTTGAGATTGAGCCCATGGCTCCTCAGACACATTTTCCACAAAGCTCTCCATCAGACAACATCACTGAGCCCGCTCCTCCTCTGCGAGGTGCTCCAGGAAGAACCAAGAGACCAGCGAACATCGGCAGTGTCTCCAAGAAACCATCTGAGGATACGCCCCCTGTCAAACAACCCAACCCCCCCAAATCAAGCTTCTCTACGTCTCCCGAGGTCCCAAACACCTCAGCCTCCAGACACCACGAAAACAGGGGCCATGAGGATCGTCAAAACCTCCTTCACCATCCCCAAGAAGCAGCCTGTCACCCCCACTCCACCCTCACCTTCACCCCCAGTCCCACTGAATGAAACCAGGACCCTGCCTGTGTCCCCAGCCCCAATCGCCCCTTCCTCTCGACCCCCCCCCCCCCCCCTCCCCCCCAGCCAGCCAATAACCAGGTCAGGCAGAGCATCCAACGCTGAATATAGAAAGATGCAAGCATATAGAGATGGTGGATAGCATTTCTCTCTCTCTCACACACACACACACACACACACTGGATAACATTGATTGACAAATCAGCATTGCTTAAGCTCTTTTGAGTGTAGGACAACATTTTTATTGAAAGATGACTAATTGCATTTGGATTTTATAAGGGTGTGCGACTGTGACGATTTGGAGAGGTCTGAGAGTGAAGTGGGAAAACTGGTCACCAACATCGAGGCGAGTACATGAACAAGTACCGAACCATCATGTTCAACCTTAAAGACCCCAACAATAAGGTTGGTCAACAGATGGCAGAAAAAAACACATGCCTTATCATAAGAATACAATCTCAACTCCAGTTGCATAATAAAATGATCTGCTATACAGTTAGTGCATTTCATTCAATAAGTTGTCAAAACCACTATTCAATTTAACAAATGTGCCCCTTTCTCACAAAGTAGACATCTGGATCACTATGTGGTTGTACGCTTTACTGATTGTGGTGGGGTGTGTCTCCAGGGTTTGTTCTACAGTGTCATCCGTGGTGAAGTCATTCCCTTCAGACTGGCCAGGATGAGCCAGCGGGACATGCAGGCCACCAAGGTGTCTGAGCCGAGCAAAAGGGACTCTCTAGCGGTAGAGTATAATTATGATAGCTTTATCTTTTTTGTTATGGCAGTCAGGTACACCACATTTGGATAGTCCCAAATACAATATATACAAAAGTATATAACATTTCTGCCCTGCTAGAGCTGCCCCGGTCAACTGTAAGTGCTGTTATTATGAAGTGGAAACGTCTAGGAGCAACAACAGCTTAGCCGCAAAGTGGAAGGTCATATAAACTCACAGAACGGGACCGCTTACTGCTGAAGCGCATAAAAATCCTCTGTCCTCGGTTGCAACACTCACTACAGTGTTCCAAACTGCCTCTGGAAGCAACGTCAGCGCAATAAATGTTCTTTCGGGAGCTTCATGAAATGGGTTACCATGGCCGAGCGGCTGCACACAAGCCTAAGATGACGATCTTAGGTCGCCATTGGACTCTGGAGCAGTGGAAACACGTTCTCTGGCGTGATGAATCACGCTTCACCATCTGGAAATCCGACAGACTAATCCGGGTTTGGCGGATGCCAGGAGAACGCTACCTGCCTGAATGCATAGTGCCAACTGTAAAGTTTGGTGGAGAAGGAATAATGGTCTGGGGCTGTTTTTCCTGGTTCGGGCTAGGCCCCTTAGTTCCAGTGAAGGGAAAGTGTAATGCTATAGCATACAATGACATTTTAGACAATTCTGTACTTCCAACTTTGTGGCAACAGTTTGGGTAAGGCCTTTTCCTGTTTCAACATGACAATGTCCCCATGCGGTGTCTTGGTTTTGCAGTTTTCCGGAATAGGGGAGGCGGGAGAATCCATAACAGGGAGGCATGGGGGTCCGTACAGAAATGGTTTGTCAAGATCGGTGTGGAAGAACTTGACTTGCCTGCACAGAGCCCTGACCTCAACCCCATTAAACGCCTTTGGGATGAATTGGAACGCCAACTGCGAGCCAGGCCTAAGCGCCAAACATCAGTGCCCGGCCTCACTAATGCTCTTCTGGCTGAATGGAAGCAAGTCCCCGCAGAAATGTTCCAACATCTAGTGGAAACCCTAACCGGAAGAGTAGAGCCTGTTATAAGCAGCAAAGCGGGGACCAACTCCATATTCATGCCCAGGATTTTGGAATGAGATGTTTGACAAGCATGTGTCCACCTACTTTTGGTCATGTCATGTAGATGATCTACAAACTATCAACAAAACTGTCTGTTTATAAGCAACTGCTTGGTTAGGTTTAGAATAAAGGTTTGGGTGAGGGTTTAGTTTAGGGTTAGTAAATAGTTAGTTGAAATGTTGTTGACAGTTATTGAAAATCTACTGCACATCTACAAAGCATCTACTAGGGACTATCCAAATGAAGTGTTACCAAACAAATGACTAAAGAAGACCATTATCATACTTCATTGAGAACGGTATTGATCATCCATCCTAGTTGATTGAGGTGCTGTTTTCTAATTCCCTGATTGTTGTCGATGTGTCTTGCAGGTCCAGGAGTCTGATCCCAAAGCCCCATGTGTACTTCCAAACCCAGCGCCTGAGCCAGTGAAGGTTGACCTACCCAGTCTTCCCCCCAGGACAAGTAGACACATGGTATGTATGCAAAACATTATGAATATGAACATTATGCTCTGATCTGTTACAATGGCGCCGAAGGAGTTGGCCGCCGTTTTACGGTCCCGTAACCAGTTGTGCTATTGTGTATGTTTTTTCTCGTTATTTGTAACTTATTTTGTACATAAAGTTTCTGCCACCGTGTCTTATGACGAGTCGGATGGGAAGGATTTACTCCAGACACCCGACAAGGCCCTCATCATCATCATTCGCAGGAGGAAAAGATGGAGTTATTGTGGACAACGGTCCTATTAGCCAATTTACAGTCAATCAATAATAAAATAGATGAACTACGAGCACGTATATCCTACCAACGGGACAATAAAAACTGTAATATATTATGTGTCACCGAGTCGTGGCTGAACGACGACATGATTAACATACAGCTGCCGGGTTTTAAGCTTTTTTGGCAGGATAGAACAGCGGCCTCTGGTAAGACAAGGGGAGGTGGCCTATGCATATTTGTAGACAACAGCTGGTGCACGAAATCAAAGGGAGTCTTGAGGTTTTGCTCGCCTGAGGTAGAGTATCTCATGATAAGCTGTAGATCACACTATTTACCAAGAGAGTTTACATCTTATACCACCGCAGACCGATGCTGACACTAAGACTGCACTCAATGAGCTGTATACGGTCATAAGCAAACAGGAAAACACTCATCCAGAGGCAGCGCTCCTAGTGACTGGGGACTTTAGTGCAAGGAAACTCAAATCAGTTTTACTTCATTTCTATCAGCATGGTAAATGTGCAACCAGAGGGAAAAAACTCTAGACCACTTTTACTACACAAACAGAGACGTGTACAAAGCTCTCCCTCGCTCTCCATTTGGCAAATCTGACCATAATTCTATCCTTCTGATTCCTGCTTACAAGCAAAAACTACAGCAGGAAACAACAGTGACTCGGTCAATAAGAAAGTGGTCAGTTGAAGCAGATGCTAAGCTACAGGACTTTTTTTCTAGTACAGACTGGAAAATGTTCCAGGATTCCTCCAATGGCATTGAGGAGTACACCACATGAGTCACTGGCTTCATCAATAAGTGCATCAATGACGTCATTTCCACAATGACCATACGTACATACCCCAACCAGAAGCCATGGATTACAGGCAACATCCGCACTGAGCTAAAAGGTACAGCTGCCGTTTTCAAGGAGCGGGACTCTAACTCGGAAGCCAATACGAAAGCTTGCTATCCTCCCGGGTGGCAAAGTGGTCTAGGGCACTGCATCGCAGTGCTAGCTGTGCCACCAGAGACTCTGGGTTCGAGCCCAGGCTCTGTCGCAGTCGGCCGCGACCGGGAGGTCCATTTGGCCTAGCGTCGTCCGGGTTAGGGAGGGTTTGGCCGTTAGGATATCCTTGTCTCATCGCTCACTAGCGACTCCTGTGGCGGGCCGGGCGCAGTGCACGCTAACCAGGTCGCCAGGTGCACGGTGTTTCCTCCAACACATTGGTGCGGCTGGCTTCCGGGTTGGATGCGCCCTGTGTTAAGAAGCAGGGCGGTTGGGTTGTGTTTTGGAGGACGCATGGCTTTCGACCTTCGTCTCTCCCGAGCCCGTACGGGAGTTGTAGCGATGAGACAAGATAGTAACTACTAACAATTAGATACCACAAAATTGTGGAGAAAAGTGGGTAAGATTAGAAAAAAATTATAAAAATAAATCCTGCTAGGCTCTGACGAACCATTAAACAGGTAAAGCGTCAATACAGGACTAAGATTGAATCGTCGGATGTGTCAGGGCTTGCAAACTATTACAGACTACAAAGGGAAGCACAGCTACGAGCTGCCCAGTGACACGAACCTACCAGACGAGTTAAATTACTTCTATGCTCGCTTTGAGGAAAGTAACACTG
Organism: Oncorhynchus mykiss; assembly: GCF_057628025.1. Classification (NCBI taxonomy): domain Eukaryota; kingdom Metazoa; phylum Chordata; class Actinopteri; order Salmoniformes; family Salmonidae; genus Oncorhynchus; species Oncorhynchus mykiss. The sequence continues at coordinate 43,814,127 of NC_143030.1, read as the reverse complement.
AGACATGCATGAGAGCACCAGCCGTTCCGGATGACTGTGTGATCACGCTCTCCGTAGCCGATGTGAGTAAGACCTTTAAACAGGTCAACATTCACAAGGCCGCAGGGCCAGACGGATTACCAGGATGTGTACTCCCAGCTTGCTCTGGCCAACTGGCAAGTGTCTTCACTGACATTTTCAACCTGTAATACCAGTCTGTAATACCAACATGTTTCAAGCAGACCACTATAGTATTTGTGCCCAAGAACACTAAAATAACCTGCCTAAATGACTACCGACCCATAGCACTCACGTCTGTAGCCATGAAGGGATTTGAAATGCTGGCCATGGCTCACATCAACACAATTATCCCAGAAACCCGAGAAAGCCCCAACAGAGACCGCCCCAACAGATCCACAACACTGCCCTTTCCACCTGGACAAAAGGAACACCTATGTGAGAATGCTATTCATTGACTACAGCTCATCATTCAACACCATAGTGCCCTCAAAGCTCATCACTAAGCTAAGGACCCTGGGACTAAACACCTCCCTCTGCAACTGGATCCTGGACTTCCTGACGGGCCATCCCCAGTTGATAAGGGTAGAGAACAACACGTCCGCCACTGATCCTCAACACGGGGACCCCTCAGGGGTGCGTGCTCAGTCCCCTCCTGTACTCCATGTTCACTCATGACTGCATGGCAATGAATGACTCCAACACCATCAAGTTTGCCGATGACACAACAGCGGTAGGCCTGATCACGACAACAATGAGACCGCCTATAGGGAGGTCAGAGACCTGGTCATGTGGTACCAGGACAACAACCTGTCCCTCAACGAGATCAAGACAAAGGAGATGATTGTGGACTACAGGAAAAGGAGGACCATGCTGCTGGGTTGTATGCTGGGGGTGCTCAACTCATTCTCATCGACAAGGCTGTAGTGGAACAGGTTGAGAGCTTCACGTTCCATGGTGTCCACTTCACAACAAACTATCATGGGCCAAACACACTAAGACAGTCGGGCACGACAAAGCCTATTCCCCCTAAGGAGACTGAAAAGATTTGGCGTGGGTCCTCAGATCCTCAAAAGGTTCTACAGCTGCACCATCGAGAGCATCACTGACTGGTTGCATCACTGCCTGGAATGGCAACTGCTCGGCCTCCGACAAGCATGGCACTACAAAGGTTAGTGCGTATGGCTCAATACATCACTGGCGCCAAGTCAAGGTCCAAAAGGCTTCTTAACAGCTTCTACCCCCAAGCCATAAGACTGCTGAACAGCTAATCAACAGGCTACCCAGACCCCTCTTTTACGCTGCTGCTACTCTCTGTTTATTATCTATGCATAGTCACTTTAACTCTACCTACATGTACATATTACCTCAACTAACCGGTGCCCCCGCACATTGACTCTATACCACTACCCCCTGTGTATATAGCCTCACTTGTTATTATATTGCTGCTGTTTAATTATTTGTTAATCTATTTTCTTTTCAATTTTTTTCTTAACTTCTTAAAGCATTGTTGGTTAAGGTCTTGTAGGTAACATTTGATATCCATGACAGACTGACCAGGTGAATCGAGGTGAACGCTATTGATGTCACTTGTTGAATCCAATTCAATCAGTGTAGATGAAGGGGAGGAGACAGTTTAAAGGAGGATTTTTAAGCATTGAGACAGTTGACATGGATTGTGTATCTGTGCCATTGAGTGTGAATGGGCAAGACAAGATTTAAGTGCCTTTGAACATGGTAGTTCCGGTGTGTGTCAAGAACTGCAATGCTGCTGGGTTGTATGCTGGGGGTGCGCAACTAAATATGAAGGTATTCACTTTCAAATGTATGCCAAACAAAAAACAATTATTGCAAAGTTAAACAAAACTCTATGCACAAGGATGACTTTTAAGAATTTCCACAGAAATGTTTTTCAAAAACAAAAGCATCATTATGTTACCGTGGAATTGCCCATGACCTCCACATCTTGCATGGCTATACTTTTTACGTGTTATCTAACATGTATTGTTTGGTCATGTTGATGAACTGATTCCTAGATGTTTTGTTTCATCTTTAAATGTGCCATACGTTTTATTAGATTTGTGTGTGTTTGTGCGTGAGAATCTGTGTGTAACATTTTAGTAAATGAGAGTGTGACATGATCCTCTTTTCTCAGGAACAGAAGACCACTCTCCATGCTGCCCCTAAGGCCAGACCTAGCCAGTCGAGCCAGAGCAGCTCAGTGCCAGACATCCTCAGCTGCATGCTGAAAGACACAACTGCTGAGCACAGAGCTCACCTGTTTGACCTCAAGTGCAAGATCTGCACAGGTAAATGGAAAAAAAGAGAAAGCACAATTACAGTGTACACATCACAACATCCAACAAACACCATAAAATTATGTTTTGTCTTTTGCAATGTGTCAAACTATGATCGTGAAGGGCCACAGGGTTGGCTCCCGTGTTGATATCAACCACAATCACTCCCAACGTCAAAATGAATGATTTAAGGCATTCTGTATTCTGTAGAGGGTGATGATGTTGCTAACAGATGTTTTGTGTGGGTTGGTGTCTGTTTCTGCCCTTCAGGTCAGATATCAGTCGAGGATGAGGCGGAGCCTTTAGCCAAGAAGCCTAAACTCTCTGGTGTCATCGTCGTCCTCCACCAAACCAGACCAATGGAGAGACAGGCTGTCTCGGCCACCCTGGATGTATGCCAGAACAGCTCTCAGAACAGAGGAGAGAGGATGGAGAACTCCAGCTGGAGATTAATCACCCACCAATCACCCACCATGGAATCCTCTGCTTCCCCAGTAATGGAGGACGACCCTGCCTTAACCATCATGGAATCCCCCACTTCTCCCACAATGGAATCTCCAGCTTCTCCAACAATGGAATCTCCCGCTTCTACAACAATGGAATCTCCCGCCTCCCCCATTTTGGATTCTCCTGCCTCCTCTATTCCGGAAAACTGCAAAGCCAAGACACCGTCCAGAATGTATACCCCAGTCATGATCCCATCTGTTTATACGATAACCATCACAAGGCGTGACCCCCGCACCATTGGCAACCGTTCTGCTGCTCTTTATGGTGACCCCCACACAGCTGACAACTGCACTCCTGCCATGGCAAGTGTCGCCTTGTCTACAGCCCCACTTCCACCAGTCTTTTATGCCCCTGTGAAACAGAGTGGTACTCTGAGCAAGCCATTCATGCCCTTGCCACCCCCCCCCATCCCAGCCACCAATGCCAGCATTACCCAAATCTATCCCGATGAAGCCATCCTCCTCATCGTTCTATGGTTCATCTGGATCATCTGCATCCTCTTCAAGGTATCTCCTCTCAGTTTGCCACTATCACTACAAGTGAACCTTGATAAGAAAGGGTTTTAAGATAATTAGTGCTGGTTCATTTCAGTCATAATATGAGTCTTGTTTTGTCCTCTGTGCATGAGCAATATTTGCTTTACAGCTGAGTGAATGGGTAGTAGTGAACTCTCATTGTGATGTTGTGTTTGCAGGTCTATGAACTCCCACACCCCTCCAGATGGGGAGACGGCCCAGTTCCTGGCCAAGCAGGAAGTAGTGTGGAAGGGCTTCCTCAACATGATCAGCGTGGCCAAGTTCGTCACCAAGGGCTATCTGGTCTCAGGGCCCTCCGAATATCTCAAAGAGGTAGCAGATATAACAGAACAGAACTTTGCTACCATGACTGCAAGAGAAAAAATAGGAGAGCATTTTCAGATAGTCTTTTTGGATAGTTTCTTTCTAAACATTTAAAACAATTCATCTCATAAACAAACATAGCAGTTTTGGCCATGTGGATATTTACAACAAGTTTATTTTGTTCAGGACCTGCCTGATACCATCCAGATTGGTGGAAGAATCATGCCTCAAACTGTGTGGGACTACATCGGGAGAGTGAAGGCCTCTGTTACAAAGGCAAGCCCTCCCTCTGTCATTATGGAAAAACCTATACAATTTAGATGGGGTCTGTGTATGTATTGGTATCTCAATGTTAAGAGATGATTGTCGGTCCACAGGAGCTTTGTGTGATTCGGTTCCACCCAGCGACAGAGGAGGAGGAGTTGGCCTACGTGTCTCTGTTCTCCTATTTCAGCAGCAGACGGCGCTTTGGGGTGGTGGCCAACAAAAGCCGCAGCATCAAGGATATCTACCTCATCCCAGTCAGCGCAAAGGAATCCATTCCATCCAAACTCCAACCTTTCGAAGGATCAGGTAAGAAAATGCTGTCATTTAGGCCAACATGTAGAAGGCCATACAGATGGCACACACTGCATTATTTATTCAAAACTCATCTCCCTTCACCATCTTTATGTAACAAGCCTTGAGAAAAATCGCCTCAATCTTCTTCTGGGACTGGTTATTTGCCAGAAACCCAAACGTGCGGGAAGCGTACCACAAGCGGTCGAAGAGACCCAAGATCCACATGTCCAAAGACCCCAGAGATATAGGCCTCCCTAGACCCACTTCGCTGTATGGGTCTGAGCCTAGAATGGAGGAATTCTTGCCTTATGACCCAGAGATTTTTTTTATTTATTTTTTATTTCACCTTTATTTAACCAGGTAGGCAAGTTGAGAACAAGTTCTCATTTACAATTGCGACCTGGCCAAGATAAAGCAAAGCAGTTCGACACATACAACGACACAGAGTTACACATGGAGTAAAACAAACATACAGTCAATAATACAGTATAAACAAGTCTATATACGATGTGAGCAAATGAGGTGAGATAAGGGAGGTAAAGGCAAAAAGGCCATGGTGGCAAAGTAAATACAATATAGCAAGTAAAACACTGGAATGGTAGATGGGAGAATGTGCAAAGTAGAAATAAAAATAATGGGGTGCAAAGGAGCAAAATAAATAAATAAATAAAATACAGTAGGGAAAGAGGTAGTTGTTTGGGCTAAATTATAGGTGGGCTATGTACAGGTGCAGTAATCTGTGAGCTGCTCTGACAGTTGGTGCTTAAAGCTAGTGAGATGCCCATCATGTCCACTCATCCTGGTTCCCCTCCTTCCACTGAATCCCTGTCACACTCCTCCTCCTCTGGCTCACTGACTAGCCCATCACTTCTGTCCTCCATTAGAGCTGCTCCGCCGGCTTCTGCCCCTCCCCCCACCACTAGCTCCTCCGCTGCACCAAGCAGCACGGCCACCAGTCCCCTGCAGACCATCCTGAAGTCACTGTTTGGGATGGACTCTCCTGCAGTCCCAGCAGTTGCAGCAGTGCCCCCTCCATCCACTCTTCCCCCTCTCTCAATGGTGGATCCAATAGTCCAGCAGTACGGGCAGAAATCCAAAGTCAAAGAGATTGAGGAGGAGGGAAATGAATACGATCGACCATACGACCCAGGGGAAGAGTATGATCCAGCAATGGGCAATGGATTGGTTGCCCAAAATTGTACTGATAAAATGTTTGAGGCGAAAGCTGCCTCTCTGGCCATTTGTGCTGATGATGACGACGTGGCTTACGACCCTGAAGATGAGACTATCGTTGAGGATATGCACAATGATGAGGTCAGTGTAGCAAAAGCCCCCTCTCCAACTCTTACCCCAGCTCAAGCTCCTACCCCAGTCACAGTACAAGCCCCAGTCCCAGCTCCCACTCCAGCCCCTCTGAGCCTCCCCATTACTGGTGATGTAATTGTCTCAGCCGCTACTCTGACTGAACAACAGCAAATGCTTGAGGAGCTCAACAGGCAGATCGAGGAGCAGAAACAGCAGTTGAAGGAGCAGGAGTGGGCACTGCGTCAGCAGAGAGAGGTAGTGGGCATGTTCATGGCCCACTTCTCTGTTTCTGATGCCTTGATGTCTCCCCCTCATAAATCTGTGCTGTCTCACTTCCAAACACAGCAGACTGATGGAGAGCAGTCAAATCCTTCAGCGAATCAAAAAGCTTTGAAAGGTCTCTTGAAAACAGAAGTACCAATAAAACAAGAGATTAAGACCGAGACAAAGACTGTATCTCTTTCAGAGTCAAGAAATGTGGAAATGCCCAGTGCAACACGAAGCAGGTCAAAGAGATTAAAAAGGGAAATATTCAGGCAACCGACAATTCAGATCCTGAAGCTGGTGAGATCCAGGACTCTGATGTAGCTTACGTCCCAGAGGATGACACCATCTTTGATGAGCTGCAAGACATGAATGGAGGAGAGAAGGTGAAAACTCTATCACATTCAGCAAGGCGTTCTGAGCGGTCTCGTGACTCCTTGGTGTCTAGCTCGTGTTCGTGGCACATCGCGCAATGACACTCCTGATAGGAGGCGTAAGCATAGCAGCCAGCCGGATACTCACTCACCCAAAAGACGGGACCGTAAAGTTAAGGACCGCCACAAAATCCCTACTCGTAGATCTGGCAGGTGGTCCCCTGGATGCTCTGATAGGCGGAGGGACAGACACAGACGGGGTGAGAGGAGCCAACCGCATCACAGAGATTGTGACCACTCTGACCGCACAGGCCGCCATCTCCCTCATAAAGAGCGCACTTCTCGGCGCAGCTCTGAGAGCCGTAGCAGATCCCCATCTACACCAAGAAAAAAACTAGATTTCGCCTCTAGGGGAGTCTCAAAGGGTCAAAGGGAGTCTTCTCCTCCTCCAGTGTCGGAAGACTCCAAGGGTCCAGAGGCTCCTGAAGACATGGGTCCTACGAGCCCAGCTCCAGCACTGGTCATGGAGACTAATGACTCACCTCAGCCCCCTCTTGATAGAAAGGACATTAATGAATCGCTGTGTGATCGTTCTGGACGTCCACCACAGGGAGAGATTGAGTACGCAGGCCATCAATTGCCCCATGAAAATCCCACTCCCCAGCAACCTGGGGATCAACAACCTCCTCAAAGCTTGCTGCGATCACCACCAGCAGGCCTCAACAACCAGCAAGGCCTCAACTTACAGCGTCAAGACAATAGGGATAGGCCCTCTCAACAGGAAATACTAGAGCAATGCATTGTACAGAGCCCATCAGACATTATGAGAGAGAAACTGTTTTCCTCACAAGGCGTCTCCAAACCAAGGGCCAGATATGATAGGACAAGGGCAAGACATGAGGGGGGGAAGGAGAGGGCTGCAAATGAGGCATCCACGGTCCTGGTTTAATGGTCCACATCAGCCCGTGATCAGACTTCAAGGGCTGCTAGAAACCACAAGAGACGCCAACAACCAGTATCATGACAATGAAGGTGGGGCTGTTCAATCAGAAATAAAGGAGCAAAACATTGTACAGAGTCCATCAGAGATTATGAGAGAGAAACATTTTTCCGCACAAGGTCCTCCCCCCAGGTTCTCCAAACAACCAGGGTGAGAGGTCCAGCAGTTTAGAGAGGACAGTTCCCGATAGGAGGGAGGGGAGAAGAAAACAAGGCCCAGACATCAGAGGGACAGATATGATGGGACCAGGGCCAGATATGATAGGACCAGGGCCATACATGCAAGGTCCAGGGCCAGACATGTGGGATGATAGAAGAGGTCTAGGGCCATACATGAGCGGTCGAAGCCCAGACATGAGAGGGATAGGGCCAGACAAGAGTGGTCGAGGCTCAGACATGCGAGATCAAGGCCCAGACATGCGAGGTTGAGGCCCAGACATGAGAGGTCCAGGGCCAGACACGAGTGGTCGAAGCCCAGACATGAGAGGTCCAGGGCCAGACATGAGTGGTCCAGGGCCAGACATGCAAGGTCGAGGACCAGACATGCGAGGTCAAGGCCCAGACATGCGAGGTCGAGGCCCAGACATGCAAGTTCCAGGGCCAGACATGAGGGGTCGAGGCCCAGACATGAGAGGTCCAGGGCCAGACATGAGTGTACGAAGCCCAGACATGAGTGCTCGAGGCCCAGACATGCAAGTTCTAGGGCCAGACATGAGGGGTCGAGGCCCAGACACGAGAGGTCCAGGGCCAGACATGGGTGTACGAAGCCCAGGCATGAGTGGTCGAGGCCCAGACATGCAAGTTCTAGGGCCAGACATGAGGGGTCGAGAGCCAGACATGCAAGTTCCAGGGCCAGGCATGAGGGGTCGAGGCCCAGACATGCAAGTTCCAGGGCCAGACATGAGTGTACGAAGCCCAGACATGAGGGGTCGAGGCCCAGACATGCAAGTTCCAGGGCCAGACATGAGGGGTCGAGGCCCAGACATGCAAGTTCCAGGGCTAGACATGAGTGGTCTAGGCCCAAACATGCGAGGTCCAGGCCCAGACATGCAAGGTCGAGGCCCAGGCCCAGACATGCGAGGTCCAGGGTCAGACATGCAAGGTCGAGGCCCAGACATGCAAGTTCCAGGGCCAGACATGAGGGGTCGAGGCCCAGACATGAGAGGTCCAGGGCCAGACATGAGTGTACGAAGCCCAGACATGAGTGGTCGAGGCCCAGACATGCAAGTTCCAGGGCCAGACATGAGGGGTCGAGGCCCAGACATGAGTGGTCGAGGCCCAGACATGAGTGTACGAAGCCCAGACATGAGTGCTCGAGGCCCAGACATGAGAGGTCCAGGGCCAGACATGAGTGTACGAAGCCCAGACATGAGTGGTCGAGGCCCAGACATGCAAGTTCTAGGGCCAGACATGAGGGGCCGAGGCCCAGACATGAGAGGTCCAGGGCCAGACATGAGTGTACGAAGCCCAGACATGAGTGGTCGAGGCCCAGACATGCAAGTTCCAGGGCCAGACATGAGGGGTCGAGACCCAGACATGAGTGGTCGAGGCCCAGACATGCGAAGTCCAGGGCCAGACATGCGAGGTCCAGGGCCAGACATGCGTGGTCGAGGCCCAAACATGCAAGTTCCAGGGTAAGACATGAGGGGTCGAGGCCCAGACATGAGAGGTCCAGGGCCAAACATGAGTGTACGAAGCCCAGACATGAGTGCTCGAGGCCCAGACATGCAAGTTCCAGGGCCAGACATGAGGGGTCGAGACCCAGACATGAGTGGTCGAGGCCCAGACATGCGAGTTCCAGGCCCAGACATGCAAGATCGAGGCCCAGACATGCGAGGTCCAGGGCCAGACATGCGAGGTCGAGGCCCAGACATGCAAGTTCCAGGGCCAGACATGAGGGGTCGAGGCCCAGACATGAGTGCTCGAGGCCCAGACATGAGAGGTCCAGGGCCAGACATGAGTGTACGAAGCCCAGACATGAGTGGTCGAGGCCCAGACATGAGTCGTCGAGACCCAGATTTGCGAGGTCGAGGCCCAGGCCCAGACATGCGAGGTCCAGGGCCAGACATGCAAGGTCGAGGCCCAGACATGCAAGTCCCAGGGCCAGACATAAGGGGTTGAGGCCCAGACATGAGAGTACAAGGGCCAGACATGAGGGGTCGAGGCCCAGACATGAGAGGTCCAGGGCCAGACATGAGTGTACGAAGCCCAGACATGAGTGGTCGAGGCCCAGACATGCAAGTTCTAGGGCCAGACATGAGGGGCCGAGGCCCAGACATGAGAGGTCCAGGGCCATACATGAGTGTACGAAGCCCAGACATGAGTGGTCGAGGCCCAGACATGCAAGTTCCAGGGCCAGACATGAGGGGTTGAGACCCAGACATGAGTGGTCGAGGCCCAGACATGCGAGGTCCAGGGCCAGACATGCGAGTTCCAGGGCCAGACATGCGTGGTTGAGGCCCAAACATGCAAGTTCCAGGGTCAGACATGAGGAGTCGAGGCCCAGACATGAGAGGTCCAGGGCCAGACATGAGTGTACGAAGCCCAGACATGACTGCTCGAGGCCCAGACATGCAAGTTCCAAGGCCAGACATGAGGGGTCGAGGCCCAGCCATGAGTGGTCAAGGCCCAGACATGCGAGTTCCAGGGCCAGACATGCGAGGTCCAGGGCCAGACATGCGAGGTCGAGGCCCAGACATGCAAGTTCCAGGGCCAGACATGAGGGGTCGAGGCCCAGACATGAGAGGTCCAGGGCCAGACATGAGTGTACGAAGCCCAGACATGAGTGGTCGAGGCCCAGACATGCAAATTCTAGGGCCAGACATGAGGGGTCGAGGCCCAGACATGAGAGGTCCAGGGCCAGACATGAGTGTACGAAGCCCAGACATGAGTGGTCGAGGCCCAGACATGCGAGGTTCAGGGCCAGACATGCGAGGTTCAGGGCCAGACATGCGAGGTCGAGGCCAAGACATGCAAGTTCCAGGGTCAGACATGAGGGGTCGAGGCCCAGACATGAGAGGTCCAGGGCCAGACATGAGTGTACGAAGTCCAGACATGAGTGTACGAAGCCCAGACATGAGTGCTCGAGGCCCAGACATGAGAGGTCCAGGGCCAGACATGAGTGTACGAAGCCCAGACAGGAGTGGTCGAGGCCCAGACATGCAAGTTCTAGGGCCAGACATGAGGGGCCGAGGCCCAGACATGAGAGGTCCAGGGCCAGACATGAGTGTACGAAGCCCAGACATGAGTGGTCGAGGCCCAGACATGCAAGTTCCAGGGCCAGACATGAGGGGTCGAGACCCAGACATGAGTGGTCGAGGCCCAGACATGCGAGGTCCAGGGCCAGACATGCGAGGTCCAGGGCCAGACATTCGTGGTCGAGGCCCAAACATGCAAGTTCCAGGGTAAGACATGAGGGGTCGAGGCCCAGACATGAGAGGTCCAGGGCCAGACATGAGTGTACGAAGCCCAGACATGAGTGCTCGAGGCCCAGACATGCAAGTTCCAGGGCCAGACATGAGGGGTTGAGGCCCAGACATGAGAGTACCAGGGCCAGACATGAGGGGTCGAGGCCCAGACATGAGAGGTCCAGGGCCAGACATGAGTGTACGAAGCCCAGACATGAGTGGTCGAGGCCCAGACATGAGAGGTCCAGGGCCAGACATGCAAGGTCGAGGCCCAGACATGCAAGTCCCAGGGCCAGACATAAGGGGTTGAGGCCCAGACATGAGAGTACCAGGGCCAGACATGAGGGGTCGAGGCCCAGACATGAGAGGTCCAGGGCCAGACATGAGTGTACGAAGCCCAGACATGAGTGGTCGAGGCCCAGACATGCAAGTTCTAGGGCCAGACATGAGGGGCCGAGGCCCAGACATGAGAGGTCCAGGGCCAGACATGAGTGTACGAAGCCCAGACATGAGTGGTCGAGGCCCAGACATGCAAGTTCCAGGGCCAGACATGAGGGGTTGAGACCCAGACATGAGTGGTCGAGGCCCAGACATGCGAGGTCCAGGGCCAGACATGCGAGGTCCAGGGCCAGACATGCGTGGTTGAGGCCCAAACATGCAAGTTCCAGGGTCAGACATGAGGAGTCGAGGCCCAGACATGAGAGGTCCAGGGCCAGACATGAGTGTACGAAGCCCAGACATGACTGCTCGAGGCCCAGACATGCAAGTTCCAAGGCCAGACATGAGGGGTCGAGGCCCAGCCATGAGTGGTCGAGGCCCAGACATGCGAGTTCCAGGGCCAGACATGCGAGGTCCAGGGCCAGACATGCGAGGTCCAGGGCCAGACATGAGTGTACGAAGCCCAGACATGAGTGGTCGAGGCCCAGACATGCAAATTCTAGGGCCAGACATGAGGGGTCGAGGCCCAGACATGAGAGGTCCAGGGCCAGACATGAGTGTACGAAGCCCAGACATGAGTGGTCGAGGCCCAGACATGCGAGGTTCAGGGCCAGACATGCGAGGTTCAGGGCCAGACATGCGAGGTCGAGGCCAAGACATGCAAGTTCCAGGGTCAGACATGAGGGGTCGAGGCCCAGACATGAGAGGTCCAGGGCCAGACATGAGTGTACGAAGTCCAGACATGAGTGGTCGAGGCCCAGACATGCACGTTCCAGGGCCAGACATGAGGGGTCGAGGCCCAGACATGAGAGGTCCAGAGCCAGACATACGAGGTCGAGACCCAGACATGCAAGTTCCAGGCCCAGACATGAGGGGTCGAGGCCCAGACATGAGAGGTCCAGGGCCAGACATGAGGGGTGATGGGAGAGGGCTAGACATCTTGGATGATCGAATAGGTCCAGGGCCAGACAAGACAGGTCCAGAGCCAGACATGAGAGGTCCAGATATGAGAAAAGAACGGAGACACCCAGATATGATGGATCCAGGACCCGACATTAGAAATACAAACATGAGGAGTTCAGGCCCAGGCATGAGAGATCCAGAAATGCCAGGCCCAGATCCAGACCTGAGACGTCCAGACATGAAATGGGACCACTTCACACCTATAGCTAACCTTGGAGGACAGAGGCCACCATCGCCTTATTTCAACAGTCCAAAGATTTCCTCATCTGTTCAAAGAGGAAATCATCCTGGTTTCCATGGCCCCAGGGGTCCTCGTCCCTCGAGGTTCAACCAGCCCAGAGGGTTACCTCCAGGGCATTTTGCAGACAATGGGGGGCAGCCACAGTTCCGTTTTGAGTGTCCACAGCCAGTGGTAACACCTGTTCCTGCCTCGCTTGTAACATCAAGGGAGCACAGTAAACAAAGCCCTTCGGACATTCTGAAAGAAAGCCAGATACCCTCACAAGGTCTTCCCCACAGGGCCTCTCCAAACAACCAGGGTGAGCGGTCCAGTAGTTTAGAGAGGAGAGATCCTGATACTAGTGAGGGAAGGAGAAACCCAGGGCCAGAAATCAGAAGTCCAGATATGATGGGACTAGGGCCAGACACTAGGGGTGATAGAAGAGGGCCAGACAGGAGAGATCCAGAACCAGACACAAGGGGTGATAGGAGAGGGCTGGGTCCAGACATCAGAGGTCCACGGCAGGACACAAGGGATGATAGGAGAGACCCAGGGCCAGACACGTGAGGTCCAAGGCCAGACATGTGAGAGGAGAGGGCCAGACATGAGGGGTCCAGGGCCAGACATGAGAGGTCCAAGGCCAGACATGAGAGGTCCAAGGCCAGACATGAGAGGTCCAAGGCCAGACACGTGGGATGAGAGGAGAGGGCCAGACACGAGAGGTCCAGGGCCAGACACGAGAGGTCCAGGGCCAAACACGAGGGGTCCAGGGCCAGACAATATCTCATTTTCGACCACATGAGCAGTTACTGCCTTTTTGCTTGCCAGGGCAGATTTGATATCCAACCTGCGTTTTCGCGCGATTGTATTTGAAATATTGCGAAAGGCCTGTTTTGGCTGCATTCTGTTCACTGAAAGATTTGCCGTCTGTTCCCGACTAGGCTATACCATGTATTTGGGCTACACACAACCCACAGCTAGGCTATAAAAAAATCATTTTTAAAAGTTATTAATACTCTGTGTCTAAATTATAGGCCTACGACTGGTTTAGAATTCAGAATTATTTCAATTAATCTCACTGTAGTTATGCGGGAGATTCAGGCGCCCTTCTCTCTCTCACAACAGTAACAGCCACGTTTGGTCAGTCTCTAGGCTAGCCTACAATGTTGCACAAACCATAAACCCGGCCAGCCCAACACAAATCAATTAGAATACCAGGCACGTTTTCACATTCCGTTTATTAAGGAGGCAGGAAAATTACAGAGGAGGCCAGTCGAATAAACGCTAATCGCTTTCAAATGAAGTTTTACATTGCAAACAGTGAAAATTATTTGTCATGTCAGGAGATGTACCAGATCTGGGAAAATAGGTTCCAGCACGAAACAGTCCAAAACGGAGAGGTGCGGGATCCTGTTCCGACAGGCTCTGGCTCAAATTAAGCACGGCCTACAAAACATAACTAAACTCAGCAACAAAAAAAAGGAACGTCCCCTCACTGTCAACTGCATTTATTTTCAGAAAACTTAACATGTGTAAATATTTGTGTGAACATAACAAGATTCAACAACTGAGACATAAACTGAACAAGTTCCACAGACATCTGACTAAATGTAATAAATGTAATAATGTGTCCCTGAACAAAGGGGGGGGGGGGGGGTGTCAAAATCAAAAGTAACAGTCAGTATCTGATGTGGCCACCAGCTGCAGCAGTGCATTTCATCCTCATGGACTGCACCAGATTTGCCTGTTCTTGCTGTGAGATGTTACCCCACTCTTCCACCAAGGCACATGCAAGTTCCCGGACATTTCTGGGGGGGAATGGCCCTAGCCCTCACCCTCCGATCCAACAGGTCCCAGACGTGCTCAATGGGATTGAGATCCGGGCTCTTCGCTGGCCATGGCAGAACACTGATATTCCTGTCTTGCAGGAAATCACACACAGAACGAGCAGCATGGCTGGTGGCATTGTCATGCTGGAGGGTTGGATGAGCCTGCAGGAAAGGGTACCACATGAGGGAGGAGGATGTCTTCCCTGTGACGCACATCGTTGAGATTGCCTGCAATGACAACAAGCTCAGTCCGATGATGCTGTGACACACCCCCACAGACCATGACGGACCCTCCACCTCCAAATCGATCCAGCTCCAGAGTACAGGCCTCGGTGTAATGCTCATTCCTTCGACAATAAGCGCGATTCCAACCATCACACCTGGTGAGACAAACCGCGACTCGTCAGTGAAGAGCACTTTTTGCCAGTTCTGTCTGGTCCAGAGACGGTGGGTTTGTGCCCATAGGTGACGTTGTTGCCGGTGATGTCTGGTGAGGACCTGCATTTACAACAGGCCTACAAGGCCTCAGTCTAGCCTCTCTCAGCCTATTGCGGACAGTCTGAGCACTTATGGAGGGATTGTGCGTTCCTGGTGTAACTTGGTCAGTTGTTGCCATCCTGTACCTGTCCCGCATGTGTGATGTTCGGATGTACCGATCCTGTGCAGGTGTTGTTACACGTGGTCTGCCACTGCGAGGACGATCAGCTGTCCGTCCTGTCTCCCTGTAGCACTGTCTTAGGCGTCTCACAGTATGGACATTGCAATTTATTGCCCTGGCCACATCTGCAGTCCTCAGGCCTCCTTGCAGCATGCCTAAGGCACGTTCACGCAGAAGAGCAGGGACCCAGGGCATCTTTCTTTTGGTGTTGCATGGGAAACAGTGTTTAAACCCTTTACAATGAAGATCTGTGAAGTTATTTGGATTTTTGCAAATTATCTTTGAAAGACGGTCCTGAAAAAGGGATGTTTCTTTTTTTGCTGAGTGTTTCTTTTATATATATATATATATATAAAATAAAATATCATATTTACTATTCAGACCCTTTACTCAATCCTGTCTAGGCGCTCTGTGGACAATTCCTTCGACGTCATGGCTTTGTTTTTGCTCTGACATGCACTGTCAACCCGTTGGAACTTAAATAGACAGGTGTGTGCCAAAATGTGGAAAAAGTCAAGGGGTCTGAATACTTTCCCGAATGCATTGTCAGTAACCCATGCTAGTTGATGCATCTTTAGAGCTCCCCTCTTTCTTAATTTCTAACTGATATTTTCATCTCTGTCACATGAAATCTCTCACACGTGCGGTACGCTTTTGAGAATGGTGTTTTCCCGCAATTGCATTTTTAGATCATTCCCACGTAGCCTACAACCAAGTGTGCATTGTTGAGCTTATAATATGAATAAATAAAACGCTATCAACATTTTAAGATAAACGGTCTGATCTCTTACATCAGCCTCATTGTAGAGCTAGGCGATATGGCCTAAAAAATCATATATTTATTTTGGGCGACTCACAATATCTCTGTTTATTTACTTGATCTTTAAATAAGCTTTGTTGTACAATTAACGTTCAAATACACTGCATTTCAAACAGTCAGCAATAATCTAATGAATTCAGGGCTTGTGAAATTATACTTAGGCCAAATATAAGCCTTCCGCAATGTAAGACCCACCACTAATAATGTACTTTATCAACAAAATGTACCCTGCTTTTTTTTTTGCAATAATCACTGATCTGGTTTTCAAGTCAGTCTATGACAATGCCCTTTTTGTTACAAATGTAACCAGAACCATGCAAAATGCACAGTCACTAATAATGACCAACTTCTGGTAGCAGGCATTGTAGAAAATGAGCACAGGTCTCATGTACAATCTCTCAAGCATAAGCCCACGTGCTAGTGAGTAGCCAGCTAATCTTTATATTGAAAGTCTAGCCAATTTGGATCTAGTATTTGCTAGCTAACAACTTAAAGCAGTTTAATTGTTATGAATGCACCCTTCTGTCCTCAAACTGCTTGAACAGCATGCTAGCCTGTCCACTTTGTTCAGATGTTGAAATCAAGTGGCCTACCTTATTTCTCAGAAGGAGAACGAGTTGCTAATTCCTTTATATACTTGTTTCTAAAAACACAGACTAGATTTCTAGTCTAACAGTCTGGCTAAAATGCTGCTAATGCTGTGCGCAACAAACTGAGCATTCATTTTCCAGAATCAATGTTCATTCATACTCTATTTTAGGCGTCTGCTCTTTGCTTAGTTTGAGGAGGTGAGACATACAAAGGGTATTGTTAGAAAGGTTATGTTATCCTCTGTTACATTAAAACGACGTCTGAACGTGTTTTGGTGTCCACATGAGCAATTCTATTGGATCAAACCTCAAAAAGCATATAGCAAGTTCAAACCGCTTGTTGTCAGAGTGGAAGAAGTGATCTTTCATATTTTGTTGTTCTGAGTGCAGGGGGAGGAGCTTTGTGTGTCATTTTATAAAGTCATTTTCATGTCGCAATATTTTTTATAGGCTTCCAAGGTTGGCCAACCACCCTTAAAGGGGCAGTGTTGTATTTTGAGACAGGCTTGAATATGCGAAGAAGCCAATAGGCAGAGTGTAGCTTACATTTGTGTCTGATTGGGGGGCAAATTAATTGAGCTTTTGGAGAAGTAAAAAAATCTGGCCTACTTGTGTCTAAAGAAAGTGAATGTCAAGCCCTGAACAGACATATCTTTGTGCCGCGGCTGCTGTAGTGTCCTGAGGTACCATAGAACAGGGTTTCCCAAACACCCCTGGGTGCACAAAAAAAATAAAAACATAAAACCGGGAGGGGCCCCGCCGACAGAGTTTGGGAAACCCTGCCATAGAATGCTATTCTCCTGTGGTGACTTTCTCCTCTCCCTCAGGATTTCCAGAGCACATTCTGTGGTAAGACTGGTCAGCGGATGAAGCCGAGCAGTGTCTCATGCCAGGTCATGGTCTGCCAGGAGACCGCAGAGCCACCAAGCGACCCACAGGCATCGAAGCAGTGAAACAACGTCTTAAGCCGGATGGACACTACACGATTTTGGCCTTCGATTTAGCTGTCTCAGACAAGTTTTTGAGATCGGAGACGAATTAATTTTTTTTTTTTTTTAATTAACCTTTATTTAACCAGGATGGGCTCATTGAGATTTAAAATCTAATTTTCAAGAGCGTCCTGGCCAAGATAGGCAGCACCAAGTCATTACAAAAATTAGGGAAAAAATCCCCAATGTCGTTGCCTACTCAGCGCGTGCGGCCGTCAGTGACGCTCGCTTAATGTGAGTGGGTCAAAGACGCAATTTGAGGGCTACCGAGCAGTCCCAGACCAGGTTTGATTTGATTGCCACAAAATCTGCAATTCTCTTGTAGTGTGAGATGTGCAATGACATGTTTTGAAAAAGATCTCACTTGTCTGGGACAGCTAAATCGTGGCCAAAATCATTAAGTGTACAGCCGGCTTTAGAGTTATTACACCTATTTAATAATTATTATATTTATTATATGAAATATAATTGTACCTCAATGTGATTATTAGCCTCCTTAACAGGGCATGTACTCAAACATGTAATTTTAAAAAGTGTCTTGATAGTTCGACTGAATTTTCAAATTAGCTTCACTTCCAAACCTCATGAATGACAATAGTTAAACGGGGGAAAGTTTTAAGTTTCAGACCATGTAACATACCAACATTTTGACTCAGGGCCTGGGTTATACAGTGCAAGTTTAACAGCACTCAAGGGCTCATATAGATCCGGTTACTGTAGAATGAAGGGGAGATGTTTTTTATACAACTTTACATAATTGTGATTCTGAGGCAACAAACCTTTTTCAAACAAAATAAGAGCGACTTACTGAATATCGTGCACAGGTGGCACTGTTTCTCTAGCATTGAAGAGTTGATGAAAACGTGGTGATCCACTGACTACATTTCAGTTGAGTTATTCTTAATCGTATGTGCATCTTTGAATTCTAATATTTGTACAATATTTGTTTGTGTTTTATAGAAGTTTGTTTGGTACTTGTGGCTGCAGTAAACACACTAAATGTATATTGTTCAATGATGCTTCACTCTCTATTTACTCTTGTTGAAAAGTTGTTTTGTATGTTATTGGGACAGTTTTTCACATTACCCTGCTTATATTGGATAGTTGAAAAATAAATGTGACAATTGACTTGTTTTTGGTTAGTGTTATCTACTGATTGTTTTCGGGCATGTTGATTCAGTTGATTAACTTGATACAGGGGTTTGCGAAAGTATTCACCCTCCTTGGAATTTTTCCTATTTTGTTGCCTTACAACCTGGAATTAAAACATTTTTAAAATTGGGGGGGGGGGGGGGGGGGTTGTGTCACTTGATTTACACATGTCTACCACTTTGAAGATGCAAAATCATTTTTATTGTGAAACAAACAAGAAATAAGACAAAAAAAAAAAAAACTTGAGCTTGCATAACTATTCAACGCCCCCAAAGTCGTTGGGAATGTCTCTGTAAGCTTGGCACATCTAGCCACTGGGATTATTGCCCATTCTTCAAGGCAAAACTGCTCCAGTTCCTTCAATTTGGATGGGTTCTGCTGGGGTACAGCAATCTTTAAGTCACACCACAGATTCTCAATTGGATTGAGGTCTGGGCTTTGACTAGGCCTTTCCAAGACATTTCAATGTTTCCCCTTAAACAACATGAGTGTTGCTTTAGCAGTATGGTTAGGGTCATTGTCCTGCTGGAAGGTGAACCTCCATCCCAGTCTCAAATCTCTGGAAGAATGTCCCTGTTTTTAGCGCCATCCATCATTCCTTCAATTCTGACCAGTTTCCCAGTCTTGATGTTTTTCCATCGGCAGGAATGTTGTTCTCGGGGTGATGAGAGGTGTTGGGTTTGCGCCAGACATTTTCCTTGATGGCCAAAAAGCTCAATTTTAGTCTCATCTGACCAGAGTACCTTCTTCCATATGTTTGGGGAGTCTCCCACATGCCTTTTGGCAAACACCAAACGTGTTTTCTTAATTATTTCTTTAAGCAATGGCATTTTTTCTGGCCACTCTTCCGTAAAGCCCAGCTCTGTGGAGTGTACGGCTTAAGGTGATCCTACGGACTGATACTCCAATCTCCACTGTGGAGCTTTGCAGCTCCTTCAGGGTTATTTTTGGTCTCTTTGTTGCCTCTCCTTGCCTGGTCTTGGAGTTTTGGTGGGCAGCCCTCTCTTGGCAGGTTTGTTGTGGTGCCATATTCTTTACATTTTTTAATAATGGATTTAATGGTGCTCCGTGGGATGTTCAACATTTCAGATACTTTTTTATAACCCAACCCTGATCTGTAATTTGTCCCTGACCTGTTTGGAGAGCTCCTTGGTCTTCATGGTGCCCCTTGCTTAGTGGTGTTACAGACTCTGGGGCCTTTCAGAACAGGTGTAGATATACTGAGATCATGTGACAGAACATGTGACACTTAGATTGCACACAGGTGGACTTTATTTAACTGATTATGTGACTTCTGAAGGTAATTGGTTGCACCAGATCTTATTTAGGGGCTTCATAGCAAAGGGGGTGAATACATATGCACACACCACTTTTCTGGTATGATTTTTTTTAAAACAAGTTATTTATTTCACTTCACCAATTTGGACTATTTTGTGTACGTCCATTACATGAAATCCAAATAAAAATCCATTTAAATTACAGGTTGTAATGCAACAAAATATGAAAAATGCCAAGGGGGATGAATTCTTTTGCAAGGCACTGTATGTAGAAAAGAGTAATGTTTTACTGAAAAGTGGCTTTATTTGTTATTTCTTACATGGTGCTGTAGCATCTTACTGTCACCCACAAATAATAAATAGTATTTAAAGTCATGTATATTTAATAGATACAGCACCGGTATATAGTGGATGTGGTCATTGCAAAATTAAAAAGATAAAGAACACAAATTGTGTTATTCTACAATTACAATTTTTGATGCATCCACAACTGTATTTATTTTCAAAACATATTGGAAGGGGAGATTTTAAAATCAAACATGAAAATCGTGAAAAGTGAAACGAAAGAGAAAAAAAAGGAAATTGACAAAAAAAACTTTACAAACTGATTAAAAAAAAAAAACAACGAATCTATCAAGAGTTGGAAAATACTGTGGTTGCATCAATATACAAAATATCTGGGCACTTAGGTTTCTTCATTGCCTGTTTGCGATACACACAAAGCTCCTTGGCAGACTTCACTTTGCTCCCTGGCACATATCTTCCTATTTTACAATATCATAAGCTTGTCTTGTGAGGTAACACCCGCGGCCTATGCAGAAAGGACCTTGACACATACACATTCACTGCAAGGACAACCACGGTTGTAGTGTTTTGGAGAGTTATCTTCCATAGGGGGGTATGTGACGCAAGATGTTTAGGGAGTGAAAGAACATAAGTACATACTTTTACACACATAAATGATTTTGAAAAAATAATGGCCTATAAGCACTTTTCCAGTAAAGTTGTTTTCAGTTGTTAATAAAAAAGAAAAAATGTTATTCACTTTTGATGGTATTTGGAGCAACGCTGGTGTTTTCTAACTCTCTTGTGAAATGTTTACTCAGCTTTGTCCACTTCATGGATGGGTGGAGTCTAGATTTTTAGTCTCAGTTTGTTTCTTTGTTTTCCCAAACTGCTGTTTTCCTTCTTTTAACACTCTTGGGATGTTCTTCTCTTCCTCAAAATAAATCTGTTGCTACTGTTCCCGTCTTGTTTTAAATACATTTAAAGAGGACATTATGTGACTCGTCTCTCTCCTCTCCTCCATCTCTTCCTCATCTTTTCTCCTCCCAGGGGTGGCTAGTTCCGGGATGAGGGAAGTAATGTTTAATGGTTCTTGGGATTGGAGGTTTTCGCATGGACATTTGCCCCCTGGCAGGCGGTAGTGTCGCAGATTCCTGGGGAGCCCGAGTGCCCGGTCCTTCCTGTCCTACCTGCCTCTCCGGGTTCTCCTGGATCTCCTGGGGATCCGTCACGCCCGTCTTTGACGATTCCAAATACTCCTGGGATACCTATGGGCACAGAAACAAGAGTGCAGGGGATGAGCCAAGTCTCCCAACAAGTACACACTGATTCAAACACACAGTGGAACCCTGCGTTACTCTTAAATAGAGGCTCAGATGTCCCACAAAGGGGTTTGTGGCAAAGAGAGTCTACTGATACAACTCCCCTTCACTACCCATGAACTTGTATCATTCTAGCCCAAACCACACTCATTGTGAATGCACGGTGTATAAACTGTCATACCTTGGTATCCTTGGTCTCCAACGGGCCCTTCGATGGCTTTTCCAATGGGTCCCTTGTCACCCTGTTCACCAAGATCACCTGTGGAAGAGACGGAAAACAATGTTACAAAAAAAGACAATCTATTGGCACTACTTTGAGAACTGTGCAATATGCCTAACATACTAGAGATGGTCACACCTGTCTGTACCCTTCATATGAGACGTACAGTACGTTTTGTGCTGCAAAGTTACTATCTGTTAGTCCATTGCTCTGTGCTGATCACATAGGCAGTTTGAGCCGTATTGTTTCTCGGCATGGACCTGTGTATCTCCTGTTACTTACCTCTGGGACCGGGGTCTCCCAGGTCTCCAGGCAGTCCTCTGTAGCCAGGAGGTCCACGGGAGCCGGGGTGACCGATAGACCCAGTCTCGCCTGGCTTCCCCGGAGGTCCGGCAATGCCGGGGCGACCCACTTGGCCAGGGGACAGGGGTCTTCTGAGGTTGGAAGCCAGCTTTGCAATCTGATCTGAGAGAGGCAGGACAGAGGAACAAGACATTTGCAAACATGTTTTTGTCAAAAAGGAGTTAAAGGACACTGCACCCTTACAACCCTTTTGATCTCCAAAATCCTCACCATCAATCATAGATCCACACAATTCTCTGATGTGCTGTTCGCTTGCAAGTTTACCCTGAAAACAGAGGCAGGGAAGACACATTTAATTCAGCAGGTGTCGTCGGTGACAGTTCAGTCGATCTGAGACATTCTTGGTGCCGGGACACCAACTTGCCAAGTTGACATGGATCGAAGTACAGCATTAACCCTAGTTACACAAAGAGGTTACTCACGGGAACACCAATCTTGCCAGCGATTCCGGACAGACCCTGTTCACCCTGAAAGCCCATGAGGCCTGGTTTCCCAGGAACCCCTCTTGCTCCGAGCTCTCCCTGTGGTCCCACCACGCCCTTGGGTCCCAGCTCTCCACGCTTCCCAGACTGTAAACACACAAAAAAAAAACGAAATCAAATATACAGCTCTTGTGTTCACTAAGTAAATGTCAAACAGAGTTCAATTCAGTGGAGGTGTTCCGTTGTCAGGGAAGAAAGTGTAGGTCTATTGCACTCTGTGGCGAAACTTAGAACTTGTCCAACATCTTGATCTAAGGGAATCAGACAGCTCAATTGTTTCTGGTTCAGTAGTTCATTTGAGATGACCCCAGAATAAGAAACAACCTGACTTATCAAAGAGCGTTGAAAAAGTAGACACTGTAGTTGTGCGCTTCCGTGAGAACATCAGTGTGGGAGTGTACATATGTCTCATTTGATAATTAATTGAATGATCACAACAAATCCTAAGTGTGAGAGTTGCTGTAGCTAGCAGCAGGTAGCGTTAGCGAGCCACCTCAGTGCCTTGGCTGTAATTACATTAATTGTGAGGTAAACTGTGCTGCAGCTTAGCGTGACTCCCTTCTCCCCTGTGGGGATGGCAGAGAGTGGGGATGGCAGAGACTGGGCTAAGCAATCATATGGCAGGCTAATTAATCCAGCTAATCCTGGAATGTGAGCTGGGATCCTGTACAATGAGTTAGTGTGTTGCAGTCTGGCCTGGGCACCAGCATTTAGTGCAAACACCAAATCTCTGGCAACATATCAGAGAAAAGATAGAGTGGAGAGAGACCATAATAAGGGAAAGAGACACTAAAGATGTGTGAGATAGTGAAAAAGGGTCAATGATAGACTGGTCTAGTAAGCCCAACTAAGTAGAGCTTTTGACTGTACGCCTAGTGAATGTGATCACAACTGTTGTGGTAGTTATCTAGAGGGACAAACCTGCCAGTAAAATATGTGTCAATGAATGGAGTTGGACCTAGGGCTCTATTCAATCAGATCCACTTTAGCTAGAGCTGTCAAATCCACAAGTGGCTCCCACTGCATGGAGTCGCAGTAGTAGTTACTGTCTTGTCTCATCGCTACAACTCCCCTACGGACTCGGGAGAGGCGAAGTTCGAGAGCCATGCGTCCTCCGAAACACAACCCAACCAAGCCGCACTGCTTTTCAATACAGCGCGCATCCAGCCCGGAAGTCAGCCGCACCAATGTGTCGGAGGAAACACCTAGCGACCTGGTCAGCGTGCACTGCGCCCGGCCCACCACAGGAGTCGCTAGTGCGCGATGAGACAAGGATGTCCCTGCCGGCCAAGCCCTTCCTAACCCAGACGACGCTAGGCTAATTTTGCGCCAGCCCCATGGGCCTCCCGGTCGCAGCCAGCCTGGGCTCGAACCCAGAGTCTCTGGTGGCACAGCTAGCACTGCGATGCAGTGCCTTAGACCACTGCGCCACCCGGGAGGCCCTATCATAAATCTTTAAAAATATATTTTTTCCAATTGAGCGTAATCATTTCTATGTAGCTTACACTTTCTCATTCTGAACTTCTAACTGGAGTGGGGTGGTTTTGGCTTTGTGACAATGATCGCAAGAGCAGCTATTCACCAATTCGACTGCTCCAACACAGTTCCATCTCTGACACCACCACAACATCCGCAATGCGGGTGTCTGCTATCACCGGTTAACGCTTGATCTGATTGAATCTAGGCCCTAAACATACAGTGCCTTGCGAAAGTATTCGGCCCCCTTGAACTTTGCGACCTTTTGCCACATTTCAGGCTTCAAACATAAAGATATAAAACTGTATTTTTTTGTGAAGAATCAACAACAAGTGGGACACAATCATGAAGTGGAACGACATTTATTGGATATTTCAAACTTTTTTAACAAATCAAAAACTGAAAAATTGGGCGTGCAAAATTATTCAGCCCCTTTACTTTCAGTGCAGCAAACTCTCTCCAGAAGTTCAGTGAGGATCTCTGAATGATCCAATGTTGACCTAAATGACTAATTATGATAAATACAATCCACCTGTGTGTAATTAAGTCTCCGTATAAATGCACCTGCACTGTGATAGTCTCAGAGGTCCGTTAAAAGCGCAGAGAGCATCATGAAGAACAAGGAACACACCAGGCAGGTCCGAGATACTGTTGTGAAGAAGTTTAAAGCCGGATTTGGATACAAAAAGATTTCCCAAGCTTTAAACATCCCAAGGAGCACTGTGCAAGCGATAATATTGAAATGGAAGGAGTATCAGACCACTGCAAATCTAGCAAGACCTGGCCGTCCCTCTAAACTTTCAGCTCATACAAGGAGAAGACTGATCAGAGATGCAGCCAAGAGGCCCATGATCACTCTGGATGAACTGCAGAGATCTACAGCTGAGGTGGGAGACTCTGTCCATAGGACAACAATCAGTCGTATATTGCACAAATCTGGCCTTTATGGAAGAGTGGCAAGAAGAAAGCCATTTCTTAAAGATATCCATAAAAAGTGTCGTTTAAAGTTTGCCACAAGCCACCTGGGAGACACACCAAACATGTGGAAGAAGGTGCTCTGGTCAGATGAAAACAAAATTGAACTTTTTGGCAACAATGCAAAACGTTATGTTTGGCGTAAAAGCAACACAGCTCATCACCCTGAACACACCATCTCCACTGTCAAACATGGTGGTGGCAGCATCATGGTTTGGGCCTGCTTTTCTTCAGCAGGGACAGGGAAGATGGTTAAAATTGATGGGAAGATGGATGGAGCCAAATACAGGACCATTCTGGAAGAAAACCTGATGGAGTCTGCAAAAGACCTGAGACTGGGACGGAGATTTGTCTTCCAACAAGACAATGATCCAAAACATAAAGCAAAATCTACAATGGAATGGTTCAAAAATAAACATATCCAGGTGTTAGAATGGCCAAGTCAAAGTCCAGACCTGAATCCACACGAGAATCTGTGGAAAGAACTGAAAACTGCTGTTCACAAATGCTCTCCATCCAACCTCACTGAGCTCGAGCTGTTTTGCAAGGAGGAATGGGGAAAAATGTCAGTCTCTCGATGTGCAAAACTGATAGAGACATACCCCAAGCGACTTACAGCTGTAATCGCAGCAAAAGGTGGCGCTACAAAGTATTAACTTAAGGGGGCTGAATAATTTTGCACGCCCAATTTTTCAGTTTTTGATTTGTTAAAAAAGTTTGAAATATCCAATAAATGTCGTTCCACTTCAAGATTGTGTCCCACTTGTTGTTGATTCTTCACAAAAAAAATACAGTTTTATATCTTTATGTTTGAAGCCTGAAATGTGGCAAAAGGTCGCAAAGTTCAAGGGGGCCGAATACTTTCGCAAGGCACTGTATATGTGGTTGTCAAACATACATTCAACACTGACAAGGACTCACTCCACCGTTTGGATGAAGATAAAGAGATTACTCACCTCTCCTTTTTGGCCAACTGGACCGAATGGACCCTGAAAATGATAAATAAGACAAAAGAAATTGGATGACACACATGTTTTCATGTTGACTGGATGAATATTAATTTGACTGAACTTAAAATATGAAAGATAACTTACAGGTTCTCCATTCTCCCCGGGCAAACCATCAGCTCCTGCCACACCCTGAACAGAAAACAAAATAATTATTTTTTGATGCCATTTACTGAGTGGTTATCATTTTTCCTTTTGCTTTTCAAGCCTGAGTGAATATTTGAATAACAATAATTGGGTGTGCATAGAAGCTTCCATAGAAAATATCACATCTATCTTTGGTTATGTCCCTACAAAAGTAAAATATACCCCCACAATATCTTCCATAATGAGCCCCAAAAAACATATTCCCACCTTTATAACCTTTCCCATTATCAATGACAATGGCAAGATATTCTCCAAACCCTTTATTTAAAAATATATATATTTAACTAGGCAAGAAACAGGGTAACCCCATGAGCACACTGAATGCTGAATGAAGACAGTGGGAACGGGGTTTCTATGGTATTATTATTCTCAACTTAATTTGACCTTTGACCCCTACTGTAGAGAGCTACAAGTGTAGTACATGTGAACTTACCACGTCTCCTTTAGGGCCTGATGCTCCGACTGGACCCTGCAGTAGGAACAGAATGAGAGAGAGAGAGAGAGAGAGAGAGAGAGGACTGTTGAATAAAAGAGAGCCAGTGGTTGTGGAGACCAGTAGCAGAGCCCATGGCTCCATAGATGGCAGACTGTGTGCATTGAGTGAGGAGGGGGGAGGGGGGGGGTTGTGGAGTGGGACAGAGCAGGAAGCTGGATAAAGCCAGGCTTTGTTCTGCCCTCGGCTCCTGAACAGGACTCTTCTTTCTCACCTCTCTCCTGGGTACAGTACAGTACACCGTTAGGGCTGGAGTGAGTAAGCCCACACTGTCCAGGTTATGAGCATACACTGCTCTGATCTAAATGGGTGTGGCAGGAGGAGCTATATGTGTGCGTGTTTGTGTGCAGTCCAATCTTGGGTCAGATGGTCAATAGCTGTAATCTGTTTTTAAAGGCATAGCTACAAATGAAAGTCCTTGTTAATTCCCACAAGGACATATGTGTGGTGAATAGGGATTCGTGGGCTTGGAAACTGATGGTGAAATGTTCAAATCCCCAGGGTGAACATCACTGTGGGTCACTTCTGCAGTCTTTGGCCAGCAAGCGTTCTGTTCGGGGTCACACTCACCCTCTCACCAAATCCGCCGCGGATTCCGGTTGGTCCGGGAAGGCCAGGGTCCCCCAGAGACCCCTTTATTCCCTGTTGAACATGACAGACACCATCAGAAAACCTCCAACACATGACACAGAATTTCATTCAGGGATTGTCCAGAAAGGATGTATACCATCATACCACTGACCTGGAAGCCTTTGCTGCCCCGAACCCCGATGTTGCCCACTGGTCCGATGCCCCCCTGGGAAATTTTTCAACATTATGTTAGCACAACAAGAAATACATCAGGGCCTGCAGACACAGGAAGTACATCTCATCCGGACCTTTGACTTTTTGCCTTCCCTCATCCAATATGATCTGTTATTTTAACCGTACCTTTTTTTGCGTGTGAATTTTACCCCCTTTTTGTGGTATCCAATTGTTAATAGTTACTATCTTGTCTCATCGCTACAACTCCCGTACGAGCTCGGGAGAGACGAAGGTCGAAAGCCATGCGTCCTCCGAAACACAACCCAACCAAGCCGCACTGCTTCTTAACACAGCGCGCATCCAACCCGGAAGCCAACCGCACCAATGTGTCGGAGGAAACACCATGCACCTGGGGACCTGATCAGCGTGCACTGTGCCCGGTCCGCCACAGGAGTCGCTAGTGCGTGATGAGACAAGGATATCCCTACTGACCAAACCCTCCCTAACCCGGACGACGCTAGGCCAATTGTGCGTCGCCCAATGGACCTCCCGGTCGCGGCCGGCTGCAACAGAGCCTGGGCTCGAACCCAGAGTCTCTGGTGGCACAGCTAGCACTGCGATGCAGTGCCCACTGCACCACCCGGGAGGCCCCGAACCGTACCTTTTTAAGAGACACCAACAAAGAAGGACATGATTGTTTATACTTGGTATTGCGGTTGCGCTTGATGAAAGAGGCCCAAGAGTCATTGTTGATGTCGTGCAGGGTTTCCCACACTCGGTCCTGGGGGCCCCGCCCTGGGTGCACGTTTTGGTTTTTGCCCTAGCACTACGAAGTTGATTCAAATCATCAAAGCTTGACGATGAGTTGGTTATTTGAATCAGCTGTGTAGTGCTGGGGCTAAAATCAAAAAGTTCACCCGTGGAGGGGGAGGGGCCCAAGGACCCAGTTTGGGAAACCCTGGTGTAGAGCATGATAATCACTTTTATATCCTGGCTGTATCCTGAATTCCATCCCTCTAGGGTTCTGATGGGGATCCAAAGACAAAATCCCCTCTGTGTCTCTGACCCGCTTCCATCCATACCTCTTTTATACACTCCTGTCTTCACCACTACCTCCATCTAACTGGAGGAGAATAGCTATATACAATTTATTAGGTACACCCTTCCAGTACCGAGTCGTACCCCGCTTTGTCTCCAGAACAGCCTGAATTCTTCAGGGCATGGAAACGTTGCTCAATTAGAATCAAGGGAAAACGTTCCCGACACCATTACACCCCAGCCACTAGCCTGTACCATTGACACCAGGCAGGATGGGGGCATGGACTCATGCTGCTTATGCAAAATCCTGACTCTGCCATCAGCATGACGCAACAGGAACCGGGATTAGTCGGACCAGTAGAAAATGTTTTTCTACTTTTTCTACTGTCCAGTGTTGGTGATGGCGTGCCCACTGGAGACTCTACTTCTTGTTTTTAGCTGATAGGAGTGGAACCCAGTGTGGTCGTCTGCTGTAGTAGCCCATCTGTGACAAGGGCCAATGAGTTCCAAGATGCCGTTCTGCACATCACTGTTGTACTGCGCTGTTATTTGCCTGTTTGTGGCTCGCCTGTTAGCTTGCACTATTCTTGCCATTCTCCTTCGACCTCTCATCAACAAGCTGCCGCTGACTGGATGCTATTTGTTTGTCGCACCATTCTCAGTAGACCCTAGACACTGTTGTGCGTGAAAAGACTAGGAGGCCGGCCTTTTCTACAGTAACCGGCGAGCCTGGCACCGACGATTATACTATGCACTCGTTTTTCCCATTGAAAAGTTAAATCGAACAGTAAGTGAATGACTCGATGCCTGTCTGCCTGCTTTATATAGCAAGCCATGGCCACGTTACTCACTATCTGTAGGAGCAATTAATTTTAGTGAATGGGATGGTGTACCTAATAAACGGGCCACTGTGTGTATATAGTGTGAATATCCACGCCCCTATGTATTTATTTGGACAGGGAAGCTAAAATATGTACATTTGGCTCTATACTCCAGCATTTTGGATTTGAGATCAAATCTTTCATATGAGGCAATAGTACAGAATGTCATCTTTTATTTGAGGGTATTTTCATACATTTGTTTTACCGTTTACTTTTACATTTTAGTCGTATCCAGAGTGACTTACAGGATAAATTAGGGTTAAGTGTCCTCCTCAAAGCTCAAAGGGGGGGGGGGGGGGGGGGGGGGGGTAGGGTTATGTTCTTTCTTCCTCTGTACCTTTCTCACTCATATTGTATGTTGCTATCCAACAGTCTCCTAGTTGATCACAACCAATTGTGTTTTATCATTTAACTAATAAGGGGAAGTTTTCACCCTTATCCTCTCTCAATCGTCATACTGTATGTTCAAACAAACAATAAGACGATGGATAAAATGTGTAACACAATCTTGTTTCACTTGCTAATGTCCACATGAAAACAATACAAGTAATCCAGGAAGTTATGACTTATCTTTTAGGGGCGAGAAGCTTTGGAACTTAAAATGAACGTCACACCCAAACTTTAGGGAAAGAGTTGTGTATTGTTGGGCATTGAAATCCTTCTAATAACGCCTCTGTGCTCTTGTTTCATTTCAGACTTGTTGTAAGCATAATGGGAGAGAATGAGAGAGCAGCAGACTCATCAATAGGTAATGTGGTAATACACTACATGACCAAAAGAATGTGGACACCTGCTCGTCAAACATCTCATTCCAAAATCATGCGCTTCTGGGAAGGCTTCCACTAGATGTTGGAACATTGCTGCGGGGACTTCCTCCCATTCAGCCACAAGAGCATTGGTGAGGTCGGGCACTGATGTTGGGCGATTAGGTCTGACTTGCAGTCGGCGTTCCAATTAATCTCAAAGGTGTTCGATGGGGTTGAGGTCAGGGCTCTGTGCAGGCCAGTCAAGTTCTTCCAGACCGATCTCAACAAACTATTTCTATATGGACCTCACCTTGTGCACTGGGGCATGATCATGCTAAAACAGGAAAGGGCCTTCACCAAACTTTTGCCACAAAGTTGGAAGCACAGAATCATCTAGAATGTCATTGTATGCTGTAGCGTTAAGATTTACCATCACTGGAACTAAGGGGCCTAGCCCGAACATTGAGAAACAGCCCCAGACCATTATTCTTCCTCCACCAAACTTTACAGTTGGCACTATGCATTCAGGCAGTTAGTGATCTCCTGGCATCCGCCAAACCCAGATTTGTCTGTCGGCCTGCCAGATAGTGAAGCGTGATTCATCACTCCAGAGACCGTCTTTCCACTACAGAGTCCAATGGCGGTGAGCTTTACACCACTCCAGACGACACTTGGCATTGCGCATGGTGATCTTAGGCTTGTGTGCGGCTGCTCGGCCATGGAAACCCATTTCATGAAGCTCCTGACAAACAGCACTTACAGTTGACTAGGGAAGCTCTGGCAGGGCAGAAGTTTTACGCTCTGTTTTAACCATACTTTCTAACGGTCAGGAAAAACACTTCTGCTTGGTAATAAAACAAATAAAATAATGTTTTATTGTCACACACACCAGATAGGTGCAGTGAAATGTGTTGTTTTACAACAAATTAGGGTTAATAAGTGCCTTGTTCATGGTCACATCGGCTGATTTTTCACCCTGTCGGCTCCAGGATTCAAACCAGTGTTCCGTTACTGGCCCAACACTCTAACCAGTAAACTACCTACTACCTTAGTACAAGGCTCCACTCTACCCACTGCCATCTCAACAGGTGGATGCTGCCACGTTTCCATGGATACGGTATTGAACTTTGACCTAGACTACTTACAGCCACTCCTCTGGTTCCCGCCTCGCCCCTCTCTCCTGGGATACCGATGTCGCCCTGTGGGAGGAGTCAGATGATGGTGCAGGCAAGTGAGACGAGCTGATACACCACAACTGCAATGTAACAAAACAACACACAACACACAGTCACCCCGAAAATACCCCACTGCCCCAGAAGCCCATCAGATACATACAGGAATACCTGGCTCTCCAGACGGCCCTGCCTCTCCCATCTCTCCTGGGTCGCCCTGGGAAGAAAAGGATTAACAGAAGGGTTATGTGGTGGCTTAACTTTACTGCCATTGACTTAATGGTTCCTCTAATTGTATGATGTAATTTGTGACACCACTGTGTATTTCCTCTGAAAGTATGATGTAATTTGTGACTTTACTGTCGGCATGGTTCCAATGGGCACATTCTTGCCAGATCTTAAAACACCTACATAGGTATTTTAAGTATTAGCTAACCACATCATATGTTATAGCAATCTGGTTCCTGACGGCACAGTTGATGAAGTGGCACGCAACCATTGCATGCAACGTCTGAGCAGGGAACCTTTGATTGTAATTGACATGACATAATTGGTGACATCACTGTCTGTATGGTTTATTATCTGATTGTATGATACCATTTGTGACGTCACTGGGTGTGTGACATCACCGTACACATTTATGACATCACTGACTATGACACCACTAGCTGTTTCTTTTGAGTCTGTATTCACATAATAAGAATGAATCCCCCTCGACCACGCCCACAAATTGGGGAAAACAAACATTCTTTCCATTTGACTCCTATGGTAAAAGAGACAACTTTGATTTTTTTGTTATACAGAAAAGAAAACAAACATGCCAAAAAGATTATGTGTTTTCCCCACAGGCGGGCTGTGACGTTATATCTAATACCAACTGGGTCTATGATATCAGTTGTAATATTAGCTGAATGATTCCATCTTTTGATTGCATAATATCATTGTGACCTCAATGGCTTTATGACATCACTAAGAAAATAGCTTTTCGTTTTTACTTCGAAACAAAAACACTTGTTGGAGTTCTCATATGCTTGCAATGTTGTTTTGATTATTGCTTTTACAGTCGCAAAAATTACATTTGGTTGTGATAGTTGCAAAATGCCTATTTTGGATGCAGCAGTTGTTACCTAAAATGCTATTGCTCGTTGACATAGGCTGTAGCCAAAGAGCCATTTTACTGGTTGAAGGTTAAGTTGAAGTGTTTTTGTTGTTGTTGTATAATGCAGTTGATTTACAACGATGTCACAAACATTATATTAAGCAGGACATTCATACAAACCCTACAATCCAATTAGAACCAAAAACTAATGTGAAATGCACTCATAAGCAACATGTAAATGGAGGCTTTTTTTGCTGGCCGTCTATGAGAACTCCCCCAATTTTACCCCCACTGTGTGGAAATAGTAAATAGCGACTTGGGGCTTAAACCATAGAATTACATATTAGAACTGAATAATTGAATATGATCTCTGGGGTGGTAAAAATGGTGATATCCTTCTCTAGATGGCCCCATTGTATACATCATATCCGTGCCTTTATGACCTGGTTATGCATTGTTGTCATACTCACAACTCCTCCTGTGGCTCCCTTTGAGCCAGCCTTTCCTTGTAAACCCTGAAACACAGACATAGAAACATGACTCTGGGGTAGTTTCCACAGTAGTACGATGATTATAATGGGACTTGGGCCTAGTAAACACTGTGAGAGACTCAGTTAGATATGATTGTGTGGTCATTAGAGTGTGTAAGAGAATCAGTGTGTGCAGGTTAAAAGCTATCTCCTAAGTAGGATACAGTGGGACAGATAATGGCCAACTTTACACAGTGGGACGCTAGATAATGTCATGCTTAACACAGCAGCTACGGCCACGGGGAGGGAGACACACTGGGTTTGATACTCACAGGAAGGCCGTTGGGTCCTTTCTCACCGGGTACCCCATTCCGTCCGGCGTCGCCCTGGCAACGCAGAGAAACACTGTCACTTATGACATCAGCCACACCCACCGTGGGCTCATGGGAAATGTCAGCAGAGCAGAGAGCATTTTGGCAGGAAAGGGTGCCACTTTACCTTCTCGCCGTCCAGTCCCTGGGTGCCATCTTTCCCGTCTCTGCCAGGGATGCCCTGCGAAGGAGAGAAACACTCTGTTGGTCAGGGGATCCGAGATCTCCAATATCTGTTTTCATGAGAGATTTACATTTTATTAGAGATGTGTATTTTAAGAGATTTGTATTTTAAGACTTACAGGCTCCCCTTTGGGTCCTGCTCCCCCGGGAACTCCCTTTGGACCAATTTTGCCCTATTGAGAAATGACAAGGTACAATGTTACATTACCTGAACGGTTTGTAGCGCAACATTAGATCCTTTACAATCTCTTGTACTCACACCGTGTACCATCACATGGCTGTTTAGTCTGCTATGTCATTAGAGATTAGAGTTGCCTTTAAAGAGGATGTTCAGTCAGACATGCAAAATATCAATACAAAAATGTACAGCATGTGTGTATTATTTACTCACAATCTCGCCCTTTGGCCCTCTAAATCCCTCTGGTCCTTTCTCTCCAACATCACCCTGGGATTGTCAAATGACAGACACAGAGCTTTTTATTGATAGGACCAATGGCAGACACCTAACACAATGTAATAAACACCAGTGCCGAAGTGAGGTACGGGATATATATGCTACTCAACAGATAGTACAAACAAGGAGAGACTCACTGTCTTGCCGATGATGCCAGCAATACCAGGTTTGCCTCGGAAACCAGGTAAACCCTGAAAAGAATAATGAGAGAGAGACAGTAGATGCATTACAATCAGGGAAATTGACATAGCGTTTCCACCGCAGCCTATTGAAGTGCTGGTCTGTAAGTTCCAGACAGAAGACAGAGGTCTGTGACAAAGACATTCAGAGGCATGGTACTCACCCTGTCTCCTACTGCACCCATCGGGCCCTGAAGTCCCCTCAAACCACGAGGACCCTGGGAAAAAACACCACGGGATGGTTAAGAACCAATCAGAATCAATCCCAACCATAAGAATCAATCAGAACGATCAACACTGCATACCATTCACACATCAGGCCCGAGGCAGAAAGTACTGGACAATCTAAACAAACAGGCAACAGATAAAAAATGTCTGTGTTTCGAGCCACATTAGGTGACATCCCTCACCTGCAGGCCCACAGTGCCGGGAGTACCCGGAGGACCAGATGGGCCAGCATAACCCTGGGAGAGACAACAGGACACACAGTTACCAATAGGTATTCCACATCCAAATTAACACTTCAGACTAGTAAACCTTTCTGCTCCCCGAGTTTCATTCTAAATTGATCTCACCTTCTCTCCGTCTTTCCCGAGCTCTCCCTTATCTCCTTTGTGTCCTGTGTGACCCTAAATGAAGAGAGAGAGAGAGAGAGAGAGAGAGAGAGAGAGAGAGAGAGAGAGAGAGGAAGGGGATGGAAGGAAAGACATACGGAAGAAGCAAGGGAATCATATTTAGAGGGGGATGGCGAGAGATATAAAGAAAGACCAAGAAGGGTAGATCATGAGAATGGGAGAGATACAACAGTTGGTTTAGCTGTCATGTTCCTGGGGGAAACGGTCATTTGAAAAGCGCACATTTCCGAGCTTTAAAAGGCATACTCAGTAAAGTAGAGCAACAATGTCCTGTACCCACCTTGAATCCAGGCATTCCTGGAGGGCCGGAGGGGCCAGGAGGGCAGATGGCAGGACACTATAAAGGGGAAAGACAACACTGCATTAGGCAAAGTCATGTAATAAAAATAATGTCCCATTGCTGTTCAATGCAGCACAGATGATGTACTTAAATGTGTTGGGTCTGAAAAAACGTCCTGACACTTACCAACAGATCTCCACTGCCATCAGGGAGAGCCCCAGGAAGACCCTTAGAGAGGTAGAATGAAGT
Source organism: Oncorhynchus mykiss (assembly GCF_057628025.1). Classification (NCBI taxonomy): domain Eukaryota; kingdom Metazoa; phylum Chordata; class Actinopteri; order Salmoniformes; family Salmonidae; genus Oncorhynchus; species Oncorhynchus mykiss. The sequence continues at coordinate 43,779,370 of NC_143030.1, read as the reverse complement.
TCAGATTGATATATACTTTTTTTTTTTTATTACCCTTCATTTAACTAGGCAAGAACAAATTCTTATTTACAATGACGGCCTACCCCGGATGACGCTGGGCCAATTGTGCGCCACCCTATGGGACTCCCAATCCCGGCCGGTTGTGATACAGCCTGGAATCGAACCAAGGTCTGTAGTGACACCTCTAGCACTGAGATGCAGTGCCTTAGAGCGCTGCGCCACTCGCGAGCCCAAATGAATGTGTAACATTTCCATCTTTCTTTCTTTAAGCATTTCTTCACCCCACATCTGTGTGACCACGCATATCCATCCCTGACTGATGGCAGCAATAACAATGTCACTAAGGTGGAGAATCAACAGATAATGTAGATGTTCTGTACTTACTGGGGGTCCGTCAGGGCCGGGTGGTCCAGCCAATCCTGCAAGACCCTCAGGGCCCTGGGAGAGAGGCAAAGGAACACAGGTTAGAGTCAATCAATCAACCTGATTCATTTGCATATAAACTGTACCAAAATTACTGCATAGACTTACACTTCCCCATACTCTCATCATGTTAAAATAAAGGAAATCAAAGCTAACGCTCCATTGCTGAACCTCTGACCAGCGTCTCCGATATGAAGCTCAACTGAAATCATGCCTCATCACGATCACGCCAATCAGCCCTGGTTCTCTCTCTAGGGCCCTTTCCCCACTCCACTCCCCGGAGATGAGAACTGTTTATGGAGGTGTTTATGGGAAAACGATTGGAGAGACGTGCCTGTCTTCTCTGTCTCAGGGATCTCCAGTGTTGGTCCTGGAGTGATGCTGCTTCTGGTACTGTAGATTTTACTTGTCATTCAGTGGTTAAACATTAAACTTGCAAACTTGATTGCTTCATCGTGAGTTACCAGGGAGTCCACTAGATACCCAGTAGTGGCAGTCAAATAGGTGATATGTATGTGATATGTATGTGAAGTGTATGTGTATATTTCCCTGTTTCCTGTCTGTTGTACATCTTTCTTAATCGGGATGAATTCATTAATTGGTCTTAACACTCACTGCTGGTCCCTGTGGCCCGATTCCGCCCGCAAGCCCATTGGCTCCTGGTGGCCCCTGGGAACAATAGAAATGGGTTGGGTGAGAGCACACACACACACACACGCAGCAGGCACGGACATACACAAACAAGTGCGTAACTAGAAGAAGTCATATATAGACATGCAAAAATATCTACACAGAGACAGACAGACAGACAGACAGAGACACACACACACACACACACACGCCATCTGTACTCACTGGAGCTCCCGGTCTCCCTCTGCCCTACGGAAGACAGGGAAAGGCATATTAAGACATACATACACACACACACACACACACAAGACAACTTATTAGCCATCGTGTCATAACAAGCTGATGTTAGAATGGTTCAAATGTATAGGGGGAATTGAAGATGTGTGACAGTACACCGTATGCATACGGTGATAGACAGCTGTGTGTGCTTGTGTGTGTTTGTGTTATGATATAACTGGGAACGTTTGTATGTGTCATATAGGTAGGGCCCAGCATTTTTCTTGACCATGTGACTCGACCAGGAAACTCTGGGCCCTAGTTATGGATTTAGCTGTTGACAGGTGAGTGTGTGTAATCAACAGCATCTATATTTCTAGTGATCAGTCTGGTGTAATAGATGTTATGAACATGGACCGGTGATACAGGCTACGTTGATGTCTTATTGGGCATGTAACAGAGATGGAAGATGAACTTGTACTTACAGGAGGTCCACCTGGCCCGGGAGGTCCAGCTTCGCCCTGTAGTGACAAAGACACACAACCCCTCAGACAACTTCGACAGATACAATGAAACTAGGTGGGAACTAGGTTAAAAACCTAAAACATTATTTGCATGTTCTTGTGCCAAAACTGGGTTTCGAGGTCTTTGGGAGGGGATGACGTGTCAGCATCGAGTCATGTATCAGTGAGGCAAAACTAGAGCAACTGCCTTGGTCCAAATAGGTGGGAAACAATCAAAATTATTACAGTAATATAAAGATAGTACAAATGTAAACTGAATACACTTTACACCTATGCTGAAAAGTGCTGCAGTGACCTGATATGACCCACAACAAGAGTATAATAAAGATGTCCCCCCCCCCACCCCTCTCCTTATTTTGTGCCCCTTTTCCTGTCCACTCTTTCACTCCCCCCACTCTTTCACTCCCCCCTCCCTCCCTGTTTCCTCTCTCTCTCTTTTGCCTTGTCCCCCCCACACACACACACACACTCAACCCCACCAACATTCCATCTCAGCTGTGTTTGGACTGTTTGTGTGGTGTGAGGGAGAAAAAGAGACTTAACACAGTGGTGTCATGGCAACCCACACTGCATTCCACACTGTTCCAACTGACTTTATATTGGATGAGTGTAGACTACTACTAGACTGCTACACAAATACACACACTAACACACACACACACACACAGTTAGACACATGCACAGACACTGTTGCACGCACTCAAGCACATAAATGCACGCACATATACAGTACACAGCACTTACGCCCGCATGCACCTGCACACGAGCACGTATCACTCATGCACACACAGAGCCACACGCGTGCATGTCTCCTGTGACGCATGGGAATGTGTCGTGGTTTGTTTTCACTGTTCATCCCTCTACTGTTATTCTCAGTATCTCTAGTATTCTCTGTTTGATTTATTTTACAGCTATTTGAAGCTGGTGGACCAAAATGTGAAGGTTACCACTAGCTTTAAACAGCGGTTTTGGTCACACACACACAGTGTAGAATTTTTGCAACCAGGAAATGACAGAACGATTTCCACTAGATAACACAGCCACAAAGTAAAGACAGCTTTCCCAGTTTGACAACAGATGCTGCTCCGCCGGGAGAAATCAATAGGCGAATATCGCAGCCAATCACAACACTGGCGGGTAAATAATACCGTTAAACACTTATCGTCCCACTGTTAGCGCCAGATATATTATGGACATTTTCTGAAATTACAATGCAAAAATTCTAAAGAATCCTACGTGTAGCACCTTTAATAGTGAAAACATACAGTGTCTTCCTCTAGTCTAAGCAGTAAAGGCTGCTTATGTGTGTTGAAGAGCATCGGTGAACTTCATTATCTAGTGACTGTTTTGGGGAGGTGGTAGATATGTCTTGACAGCGAAAGGTAATTTTTTTCCTGAAAATGTAGCTACTGTGTTTTGCTCTGAAAACAGCTTCAGCCCAAATCCCTTCCTCAGTGTGAGCAGGGGGAGGGAGAGAACGTCCAAGCTTGTCAACCTTCATCCCATTAGTGCAAGGATGTTAGCCAGGAAATAAACACTCACTTCCTGATTAGTGTGACTAATTAGTTGAATTGCCTCCATTTTGACAGCGGACCCATTTCCTCCCTTCAAGTTGTGATCACAGGACCCTTTTTAACATCCTTTTATAGCTAGCATTTAATGCATGACTCAAAACACGTCACATCCAGTTCTGGAGGTGCTAGGTAAAACCATTACGTTCTCCTGCGCTGTACTACTTTCCTGCCTTTACCACCCCGGCATTCATATTCTCAGCGCTTCATCTTCCTCAGAGGATAACTGTACTTATTTCCTCCTGCATCCAAGCCGCAGATCCCTCTGCTTCCTATAGTCTTGGCCGGATTGGTGGGCAACTGTGCGCATTCCAGGCGGGATTAGGGAAGCAGCCGCCAGAGCGAGATACATCTGACTCTGTGTCACCCTGTCCCTCATTAAAAACATTCCCACAAAGGGAATTTGTTTGACAAATCCATCCCGACAGGGAGAAAACAGAGGCCTGAGTAGGTACCAGCTTTAGCCCACCAAGGTCTCAAGGAGCTCAATGTAACTAACCCTCTTTCTCTCTATTCTGTAGGGTCATACAGATATGATACACAGAGGACTGGATGGCACCTACCTCAGCCTAAGGTCATTCTAAGGTCACAACACCAGCTCTCTGGGTGGGTTTTCATAAGTTGAGCTAACTGAGGCACCTCAAATCGTTAATGCCTTTGTCACTCTGTACATACTGTGTGTGTGCGCGCGCGCACGCGCACCAGTGTACATGTATGTGTGTGAATGCATCTGTGTGTTTTAGTGGCTGATTGATGAGGCCAAAGGGACCGTCTTTAGTTAAAGATGTCATTAAAGTTAATGAGGCACATCCAGAGGCAAACGGCCATGCAGGAACCTTGGGGGACCGATAGGCACTTCACTTACCAACTCCCCTGGAGGACCGTCCTTCCCTGCAGGCCCATCAGCACCTGTCAATCCCTGAGGAAGAATCACAACATCGTTGAAACATTATTAGACATTACACTGTGCTATTTCTTACATCTAAATGACTCAATTCAACTGTTTGAATAGATGCGGGACACATTTTATGGGATAATTCATTCAAGTTCTCTAACAAGAGGCAGCTATGAGCAAGTTGTTCACTGAATAGAGGACAGGTTCCTCGCTCTGTATGCAGGTACATGGCTGTTCAGTCCAAATAAGTCGACTCCAGGCAGTCAATTATACGATGAGATACAGTGAATACTGGGAAGCAGTAAGCAAGTGTAAGCAAGTGTCAAGGAGTAGAGTTTGGTAGCAATAGCCTCAAGCTACTGCATAGCTAATAGGTGCATGGTGAGTCTATGACAGCAATTCAGGCAATCTCTTACGCATCAATAACAAGACCAGTGTGTGTGTGTGTGTGTGTGTGTGTGTGTGTGTGTGTGTGTGTGTGTGTGTGTGTGTGTGTGTGTGTGTGTGAGTGAGTTTCTACGGGTCACTTACGTCCACCCCTGGGAGGCCGGGCAGGCCTGGGTTCCCTGGTCCTCCTGCTCCCCCTGCTTTCCCCTTGGGTCCCTAAACCATTGGAACAGGTCTGTGTTAGAACAATCAAACACCTCACAAAATGTTATTGTTGATCTGTTGTCGTAAAAGGTTATGTTCTGTTGTTATACTCACAGCTTTCCCTGAAAGTCCAGCAGGGCCATCTTTGCCCTGCCAATCAAAAGAAACAACATACGATTCCAATTGGACACACATCTCAAAGGCCTTTGATTTCAGTCTGGGAATTGGACAGATTTTAGGACATATCATGTCCTTAAATAACAAGTGATTACGTTTTATGTTAATACAAGTCCGCAGTCACAAATGCCACTCAATTACCGTGAGTGTGTATGTGTGTTTAAAGACGAATAATACCATCTCAGCAGAAAGATGTGAAATACGGACGTCCTTCTGGCCATTTTTTCCCCCCGTAAAAGGCCAATCAAAACACAACTGAAATGAAACTCATCTAAAGCTATATGTTGAATGGCTACCAGTGATATACAGACTGTGTGTATGAAGTGCTTTAACACACAGGTGGTTGTAGCTACCCTCTGCCCTAAATCTCCCAGTGGGCAATGGGGAAAAATGAACCTTTCTAAAAGACTGAGTGGAATGGTCACATGATGAAAGCCTCAGGTTGGTTTGGACAGGGAGTAGGAGAAGGGAGGGTGGTGAGGAAGGAGGTGTGAGGGGAATCTTTAGATGCTCTCGTAGGGTTGGGGAATGTATGAATGAATGGGTCTTCTGTATGGCTGGCTGGCCTTCCAAACTGTGGTGAATTGACTTTTACTCCACTAAAGCAACACAGTTTACTCCACTAAAGCAACACAGCTATTCAATCCCCAACATCTAAAGGTTTGATAGGCATAAAATATCAAGTGTATTTGAATTTCTGTTATGAGATCAGAAAAGTTGGCAGGCTCTGTTTGGGGATCCATTAACATATCAAGTTATTGTAAGGTTTGAGACCATAGGCCTTAGTGTTTTTGTTTTTTGAGCACATAATCCTATTTCCCATCTAACATATAGCACAAGTATGAACCTGGTTGCTGGTTTAAGTTCCGACCTTTGGTTTTTCCCATTTCTACCATGATTGGCTCTGATGTGTCATCGGGTGCCCTCCGGCCAATAAAAGGCCTGTGTACAGAGTGTTTAATTATGACTAAATACCTGTAAGGCAGGGTTAAGACTCTCAGTGGGAGGAGTCAATCTGTTATAAACTGGATAACTAGAGAGCATTTGACCAGAATTTGATTGCAAGTCCGACATTAAAACACCACTATCATCAATGATGGGAAATTAAAACAGCTGTGATTAGAAATATAATATCAGTTATTCTTGGATTTTCAATCCATTTGATTTCAGTTTGGTTGTTGTTAATCAGTAGGCTACAACTTGAATAAACTCATCTTTTTTTTATTTTCCCCCTTAAACATTGTAGAAACATAAAAATTACTTTGATTATTATTAGGATCAAAGACAACACTTTCCCTATAAAAGGTTGACATAAATACTAATGTAGGTCCACATAAGTAAATGTTCAAATTTGTTTGACAAGCGAGTGCTAAAGTAACAGGTTACTCGATTGCCTCAGCCATGATGACAACTTCATTCAGTAATTGGATGGCAAAACCCAGCTCTACTACACTCCACTACCTTACAGTGGTCTCAAAACCAATGGGAGCGAGACCCTCATGCTTCGGTGTCTGGCTAGCTAACTCACGTCAGTACCATCCTTCCCTGCGGGTCCCAGGGGTCCTGGCGGCCCGACTGCTCCTCGTGGGCCGGGTCTCTGCGACACAAAACCAAGACGTCAAGAATGAATACAAATATCCGCAAGACTGATAGGTATTATCATGTGATACGTCTTCATAAATGGTCTAAAATCAAGCTGCTTTATGTTCAAATGGGCACGGAAGGAATGTGCGCATTAAGAATGAAAAAATAGACAGGATAAACCTTGTACATAAAAAATTTTTATATACAAAGTCTAAATGCTTGTTGTTAAAAGTATTCCAATAATAGGGTGAACTGATCGTGCGTCATTATTCAGAACGAAAAAGAAGTGGCCACATTGATAGGCTTCAGGTTATATTATATTATAAACTGGGTGGTTTGGAGCACTGAATGCTGATTGACTGACAACTGTGGTATATCAGACCATATACCATGGGTTTGATAAAACATTTAATTTCACTGCAATAATTAAGTTGGTAACCAGTCTATAATAGCAATAAGGCACCTAGGGGTTTGTGGTGTATAGCAAATATACCTCAGCTAAGGGCTGTGTCCAGGCACTCTGCATTGTGTCGTGCTAAAGAACAGCCCTTAGCCGTGGTATATTGGCCATATACCCCCCCCCCCCCCCCTCCCTCGGGCCTTAATGCTTAATTATATTGCTTTGAATCTCCTAAACAATAAACTGAAATAAATTAAAACAATCAAATGTATCACAAAATATATGATGTCAAAGCTATGCGCATGAAATAACCAACCGAGCTCTTGAGCGCAGAAATGACTCCAATTACGCACAGGCAGTGCAAATCATTTCTAGGGTCACAAACGAATAATTTAAGTTTAATAATATAATGAATATACTTTATTTAATTTCAGACTGGACTAATAAGCGTAGGTGTTTCCAAGGGCTTCCAAGGAGCACGGCTGAATGAACAAAGGTGTCATTGTGAATAGGCCACTGACCTTCAGGCTCTGCATTCTTTTGCATCTACTCCATAACCCCTACTCCATAAACTCGCAAGTAAATTAAAAAAGTTAACTGAAAAGACAAGTCCTTCACGTACACCTGTGGATGATTAAATAAATAAATAACCGAATTATTTCAATAACCCATTCAGAAATCATTGAACAAATCGACACCTAGGCTACATACAACCTTATAAAACAAGAAAGGCACTAACACGTAGGAAAAAAAATCGAAACCGTCTATATATAACCTATGTATTAAACTGTGTCAAAGGTTCATATAAAAATGGACGATAAATAGCCTATATATGTCCACCTTGCAGGAAGCCTAATAATCATGGAAGGATTAGACTGACACATTTACACCCACAGCAGAACGCATAAACTATCAACGAAATGAGAACATCAGGCCAGTTGAGTGTCTACAAATTCTTCAGGCAGTTTACAATGAAGCTATGCAAACAGCAATTCCGAGCACAAGGTTGCGGATGAAAACATTAGGGATGGATAACGGGCGCACCAAAGCCACCGCTTACCTGGGCTGGAGATGATGCCAAAAGCTGGCACAGCAAGAGCAGCCCGAGAGCTGAGAATATAGACATGGCGTCCCGCTCGCCCCTCAAATCAGAATTGACGCAGAAAAAGTCGAACCCCGTTCCCAGTCCTTATCGCACGCTCTCCCCCCGGCTTCGTGACGGACCGCTCCTTCACCTTATAGCGCGCGGCTCCTGAATGGCTTTCACCTTGATTCCAGATAAACCTGAGCCTCCAGCCGAGGGGGGCAGATCGCACTGTAGAGAGGGATGAGGGGAGTTGTGAGGTGAGGAACTGATGGAGGGGGGAGCGAGGTAGAGGTGCACGACTTCGGAGCCAGTAAAAGTGGGCTGTGCTAGAACTTTCCTGCCAATCCATGGGGGCACTACTGCCCAATCCGAATCCTGAAGTTATAAGGTTGGTGAAAGCAGTATGGTGAAAGCTCCACTGGCCTAAAGATGACATGGATGGAGCTACACCATATCTCTTTCACCCATCCAAATCATTCAGATCTACATCAAGTGCTACAGTAGAGTCGGTTTGGAATGGATGGGAGGTTAAAATAAAAATCAGACTTCTGGAAGGACCCTTCAATGGTCCAAAACTAAGCTTCCCTTGCACCAACCTGCAACAATTTGTCAAATTCACAGGCTGGACCAAGCCTACTTTGACAACATTCACCAGGGGACATTTTAACAGTGTCCATGCCATTGTGCTACACTGCTCCTCAACTGTTAGTGTACAGTTGTGGCCAAAGGTTTTGAGAATGACACAAATATTAATTTCCACAAAGTTTGCTGCTTCAGTGTCTTTAGATATTTTTGTCAGATGTTACTATGGAATACTGAAGTATAATTACAAGCATTTCACAAGTGTCAAAGGCTTTTATTGACATTTACATGAAGTTGATGCAAAGAGTCAATATTTGCAGTGTCGACCCTTCTTTCTCAAGACCTCTGCTATCCGCCCTGGCATGCTGTCAATTAACTTCTGGGCCACATCCTGACTGATGGCAGCCCATTCTTGCATAATCAATGCTTGGAGTTTGTCAGAATTTGTGGGTTTTTGTTTGTCCACCTGGCTCTTGAGGATGGACCACAAGTTCTCAATGGGATTACGGTCTGGGGAGTTTCCTGGCCATGGACCCAAAATATTGATGTTTTGTTCCCCGAGCAACTTAGTTATCACCTTTGCCTTATGGCAATGTGCTCCATCATGCTGGAAAAGGCATTGTTCGTCACCAAACTGTTCCTGGATGGTCGGGAGAAGTTGCTCTCTGAGGATGTGTTGGTACCATTATTTATTCATGGCTGTGTTCTTGTGAGCCCACTCCCTTGGCTGAGAAGCAACCCCACACATGAATGGTCTCAGGATGCTTTACTGTTGGCATGACACAGGACTGATGGTAGCGCTCCCCTTGTCTTTTTTCCAGATGCCCCAAACAATCGGAAAGGGGATTCATCAGAGATAAGGACTTTACCCCAGTCCTCAGCAGTCCAATACCTGTACCTTTTGCAGAATATCAGTCTATCCCTGATGTTTTTCCTGGAGAGAAGTGGCTTCTTTGCTGCCCTTCTTGACACCAGGCCATCCTCCAAAAGTCTTCGCCTCACTGTGCGTGCAGACGCACTCACACCTGCCTGCTGCCATCAACTTTAGGAGACGGTCCTGGCGCTTGCTCGACTTTCTTGGGTGCCCCGAAGCCTTCTTCACAACAATTGAACCGCTCTCCTTGAAGATCTGATAAATGGTCGATTTAGGTGGAAATCTTACTGGCAGCAATATCCTTGCCTGTGAAGCCCTTTTTGTGCAAAGCAATGATGACGGCATGCCGGTTAACCATGGTTGACAAGAGGAAGAACAATGATTCCAAGCACCACCCTCCTTTTGAAGCTTCCAGTCTGTTATTCAAACTCAATCAGCATGACAGAGTGATCTCCAGCCTTGTCACTCACACCTGTGTTAACGAGAGAATCACTGACATGATGTCAACTGGTCCTTTTGTGGCAAGGCTGAAATGCAGTGAAAATGTTTTGTGGGATTCAGTTCATTTGCATGGCAAAGGGGGACTCTGTAAATAATTGCAATTCGTCTGATCACTCTTCTAAACAATTCTGGAGTATATGCAAATTGCCATCACACAAACTGAGGCAGCAGACTTTGTGAAAATGAATGTGTCATTCTCAAATTTTGGACACGGCTGTAGTATAGTATTCAGACAACCAAGGTTGGAATCTGAAAAAATTAATAATTCTAGAAGGGTAAAAATGAATTAGACAAACAAATGTAAATAACTTGCACAATCTTTATTTTATTGTCATGTAACAGGAAAGGGGTCAAGTTTGTAGGTTGCATGGACAAAGGATTTTCAAATTCCATTCATCACCCCACCAAAGTGGAGTGTATTTACAACCCTTTCACACACAATTTCAATACATGTATGATGAATATATTAATTCATTTGCTGAAAATTGTAAAATAGACATTCGTGATGACATCTCCACAAGGGTGGAAAACAAAGCTTACCCAAACAGAACCTCAGAAATGGAAGAAACGTTGACTATCTCCCACAGGGTTTTCCTGAGATTTGCAATTCAATAAATGAGTCGAAGGGGATCAGGCCTTTGGATAACCATACAATAATTTTGGAAAAAAAATAAAAAAATAAATAAACAGCCTCGCTGTTTGGAACATAAGAAAAGAACACCCACATTCTATTGATTACACTTACTATGTCATCCTTACAGCAAAGCCAAAGTAGTTCAACCAAATAGCTACATCTCATATTATTTCAAAACTTCCAAGACAGAATACAATCAAACAGTTAAATGTTTTTTTTTGTGTTTTTTTTGGCAATGTCATGTATATCTCTCATTCCGCAAAAAAAAGAAGTGCAAAATTCTTGAAATAAACAAATGACATTACAATCCTGTTCCCATTTCATAGAGGCTTTCAATAAAATATAATACACAATGTAGTCGCAACATTGACAGATAATACTAGATACAAAGTACATTTCAATGTGTGCAAAATTACTATTCAAACTGTATTCAGTTTTTGAACGGAGTGGTGTATTAAAAAAAGTTGCAACAAGCAGGCATCAGTTCATTGTATGAGATTGAATTCATCTTTTCAATGTTGACTGTAATTACAGACTATCCTTACATCCTCCTCAGTTCAAAGTACGCAACTACTCGCAGTTGCAAGATCAACTATGGAGAACTGATTTCAGTCTGAATCCCCATCACAACACAATTTCATCAGAACAAATAAATTCAGTAATCCATACCAACAAAAAGAACAAACCCACTAATGTGAACATGGAGGACAGTAGAATATAATAAGGCCTGAAAACTATATTTCTGTTAAAGCCCTGCCCAGAAACCACCTAGCGCCTTCCTCCTAGGAGCTTCCGTAGAACTCAGAATTTATGCCATTCTGAGGATTGGTAAGGTGTAAGCAATATGGCGAGAATTCCATCTAACCTACAGTATCACACGGCAAGGATGAGCTTTTACCATAGGCTATACATTTTTTCTGAGCCTTTCATATCCACATGAAGTGCCTAGAGGGTAGGGTCTAGGGGTCGATTTGGGATTGGCCATAACTGTACACAATTTAACATATGTCCCTTTAGTCTGCAACTGATTCCTCCCTCCTTATATTCAGGAAGTTCCCATGTCCCTGAAGTTCCCTGAACTTGGCTGGGGGTTGGATTCCACATCCATTGGCTCCACTTCATTTTTCACCTCTTTCCCATTGGTCTGGTCCTCTCCAGCTTTCTGTGTGTTCTCCCCACCCACTGGCACTGCTTTGTTATCAGACACATCACTAAAGTCAGTCCTTGGGTGTTTTTCACCTCGTTCTGAGGAGTCCTTTTTCGGCGAATCCTTTTTGGGATCCTCAGTCTTGGCTTTGTGGGATGATGCCGCTGATGGGCTCGTCTGATGCGGGTGGTTGTCGTTAGGGACGCCTGTGCCTTTCTCCCACCCGTTGGGGCAGTTCTCTGAAGGACCGTTGCGTGTCACCACCGTGTCACCTTCCCTTTTCTTCTTAGTCGGTTGCGGCAAATTATCGGACTTCATTTCAGATGCAGCTGCCTTGACTTTAACTGAGTCCTGGACGCTGTCCTTGGCTTGACTATCCTCTTTGAGTCCTTCCTCCATACTGTGATCTCCTTTAACAGACTCAGGGTCTGGGCTGCCTGAATGGTCCATATCAAGATCATTACTGTTCCCGTTTCCCAGTGATTCTGAGTCCTCTGAGGAGATTGCTGTCCCTGAAGGATTAACAGAAAAACCTTCAGCCTGCTTATCGCCATCACTACTCAATGCTTCATCATTCAACTTGGTAGTCTCCTTCACCTCCTCCGTGACACCCTTGTCCTTCTGGGCTCCCACTGCCTCTCCCTCTCTAGCCTTGGCTCGTGTGCGGCCTTCCTCCGCTCCCTCTCCGTTCCCCTTCTCCGCCTTCTTCAGCTGTTTCTGGATCTTTCTGGGGCACCATACAAACTTTTCCTTGGGCTCAAAGTGCTGGAAAGCGTAGCGCAGAAGCTCTTTGCGCTTCTGCTTGTCACGAATGGCAAACAGGAAGTAGTCGAGCACGCTGCGCTTGACGCTGCTCAGGTTCCTTTTGACCAGCGTCTCCTCCAGGAAGAAGCGCACCAATGGGCTCTGGTAGTGCTCAAAGCCTAGCTCCCCCAGGCTCTTCAGGATGCGCGTAATGCGGAGGTTGTTGTGCATGTTCCTGAGACAGAAAACACAACCCATATTTAGATGGAGGACCCCTAGTAACAGTTTACAACGCCACTGATGACAAAGAATGGTCATCAGTGGTTCCACATGGTCTTAAGAAATCACATCCTGTAAAGATGACCAAGGCATAACTTCAGCAACTCACCTTTCAAGGTTGGCGAAGCGTTCTCTCCAGTTCTCGGCGCGTTTGACCTCACCTGTGTCTTTGTTGACCAGCTGGATACCATAGAACCCCAGCATGAGCTCGTAGGACTCCACCAGCCTCTTCTTGGCCTCCTCACTCTCCCTGAAGGCCTGAGGACACAGTGGGGCAAGAGCACAGAGACCATTATCATCGCCTTGATAGAGAAGCTCCATTTATAAACACTTCACCCATATTAAGAGACAAAGCAAAAAAAAACAGCACTCACTTATACATATACACATACATACACCATTTCTCTTCCCGCTCGGCGCTTCTCACCCCATCATTGAGTCTCTCAATACATATATTTTAAACAAAACTTACAGAAATGAAACAAAAAAATCTCAGTTTAAACCAAGAAGTTAGGTTTCACACATGGAACGTACAGTATAATTCTGAAATACATAGATCACCACCATTCTAAGAGAATCCTTGCAGCATAATAGCTGATACCTCAGGTTCTAGGTCATTTAGATAAGGTTTTCATACTTTGTAGAACTGATCTGTTTTAGAATGCAATGTACATGTCAGATATTCCAGAGGCACCCATTCAAATTGGCATAATATACTATCTTTAATAGAAGGAACCTTATCACGAATCCACTGTAAAAGGATGTTTGCCCTCGCTGCGAAGGTAAGGATGTTGTAAAGCCGCCGCTTACCCACAGAAGTAACATGCCTACTAGGGAGACCCAACAGTAAAGAAACTGGGTCCAATTCTAGATCAACCCCTGGGATCTTTTTAATTTCTTGCAGAACACCAGACCAGTATCTTTGTATTTTGGTACATGACCATAAACAATGTGTTAGGGTGCCTGTATCAGTTTTACATTTAAGACACTGAGGGGAAGAGGAAGTGGGGCTAAAAGCATGTCTGCGATTTGGGGATATATGCAATCTGTGTATTATTCTTAATTGGAACGCTCTAGTACGATTACATATAGATAATATTTTTGAAAATCTCCAAAAGTCCTCCCACATCTCTTTGTCAATTGTAACAGACAATTATTTCTCCCACACTTGTTTCACCCTCTGTGTTGACAGCATAAAAGGCCCTTAAAAGCATCATAAAACAGACTTAGACATTTTCCTTCATGGAAAAAAAGAAGCATTCTTTCAATGACAGACATATCAGGGTTACCAATTAAGGTGGTGTAATGTCTTACTTGTAGGAAGTGGAAAAAGCCCTGTTTTGGGAGTCGATATTTCTCGACCATCTGCTCAAATGACAAAATCTTATCAGCAAAGTCATTTAGTCTGCGTATGCCCTTATTAAGCCAAAAGTGAAAGCCAGCATCCAGCAATCCTGGACCAAAATCTGGGTTGTTAAGAATTGGGGTAAGAGCAAAGGTTAGTTTGGATCTTCCCAAGAAGCGTTGAACTAACCTCCATACTTTGAGTGTGTTAAGTGTAATGGGATTATTGCAGTGATCTTCTACAGACTTGAAACTTCTGAAAAATAAAAGATCCTGTAAGGGGTATTTTGAAAGAGAAGTCTCAATGTCTAACCAAATAGAGGAGTCATCGTTTGTGATCCAGTCAGAAATATAACATAGGTGGGCACACCACTGACAGAACCTAATATTGGGCAGATCCAAGCCACCCCATAGAACTTGGCAGCTGCAATATTGCCATCTTAAGTCTTGGCTTGCGTTTACTCCATATAAAAAGGAACTCAGCCATCCATTTACATCCTTTATTACCTTATTGGAGAGTAATACTGAGATCATTTGGATTGGGTAAAGTAGTCTAGGTAAAATATTCGTTTTCAAGAGGGATATTCTACCCAACCAAGAAATCGGGAGAGCGTTTCAGCGCTCCAGATCTTGTCTTATTGTATCAAACAAGGGAACAAAATTGGCTTTGTATATTTGCTGGAATTTAGGAGTTACAAATCTACCCAGATACATAAAACCTGAGGGAGATCATTTAAAAGGGAAGGGGGAGAGGTATTAGGTACAGAGTGAAGGTTACCAAGTGGCATAGCCTCTGATTCAGTTAAGTTAATCTTGTAGCCTGAGAATTCGCTGAATAATTCAATAATATTAATAAGAGATGTAATTGAAGTATCAGGACTAGAGATGAATATCAGGACATCATCAGCATACAAGCTTATTTTATGGTGAACATCACCAATGAGCAGCCCCTGTATAGCAGGCGCTATGATGGCCTCGGCCAGTGGTTCCATAACGAGTGCAGAGGAGAGGAGACAAAGGACAGCCCTGTCTGGTACCTCTGTATATAGAGAAGCTATTTGACCATAGCCCATTAGTAAGGAGAGCAGCCTGAGGATCATCCTAGAAAACTTTCACCCATTATATAAAGTTGTCCCCTACACCAAATGTATTTAAAGCAAAGAATAGGTAAGACCACTCCACACAATCAAATACTCTCTCAGCATCTAGGGAGAACACAAGACCATCCATAGCACTTTGTTGGTAGGCTTGGTTTACATTAAGAAGCCGCCTGACATTGTAGCATGACTTACGGCCCTTAATGAAGCCAGTTTGGTCTCTTTTCACAATTAGTGGCAGTGAGTCCTCTAATCTTGTGGCTAGAATTTTAGAAAGCATTTTCTATCCACATTCAGAAGGGAAATTGGTCTGTACGAGGAACAAGACTCTGGACATTTTCCCTTTTTGAGAATAAGTGATATGTTGGCTTCTCTCAGCGTTTGAGGGAGCTGGTCATTTGAAAATGAGTGGTTAAACATATCACACAATGGCTCAAGGATCAGGCCATCGAACTCTTTATAGAACTAAACACAAAACCCGTCTGGTCCTGGGGCTTTACCATTTTGCAAATTCTTAATTGCTAACATTATCTCTTCCTCGATAATAGGGGCATTAAGGAGACCTCTGAGCTCCCTACTATCTCCGAAGAACAATCTTGGGTGCATCATCTGGCAGTTCGGAGGCATAAAGGTTTGCATAAAATTTCTTACGAGTCATTTATCAATTTATTTTCATATAATTGATTGCCATCAGAATCAGTAATAGTGGCAGTTGACAGAGTCAGCTCTCTTTTTAGCTAGGTATGCCAAGTACTTTCCTGGCTTATCGCCATGTTCATATAGCTTTCGCCTGACAAATCTAATTTTCTTTTCAGTGTCCTGTGTTAGGAGAGAGTCCAACGTTGATCTAAGGACTAATATTTCCTTTAATAGGGCAGGAGTGGGAGTTGTAATGTAGTCCTTCTCTTTAGTTCCTAATTCACCCTCTAACATGTTTCGCTTTTCACGCCTTTTCTGTCTCTTAGTGGCTGTGTATGACATAAATCAGACCCCTTACATACGCTTCACAGGTTTCCCAAAGGAGCAAGGAAGAGAAATGCTTTAAAATCTGTAATAAAATAAAATATGTGAATGTATGGTCTTTAACAACGGTTATAGTCGACCTCTAATGTCTTGACCGATTTAATGCCCCGTTGAGTTATGTCCAGGATCACCTCTGCATGATCAGATATGACTATGCTTCCTATCCTAGCGGATAAAACAGACTGCAAAGACATCCTGGGCATAAAAAAGTAATCTATTCTAGTCTGACATCCATGAGGTGCAGAGAAAAAAAGTGAACTCTGTTGGAGGGATGAAAAGTTCTCCAAACATCAGCATACTTCAGATCATCACAAATAGCTTTAAGTGACTTAGCTTGAGGAGAGAGAAGCTATACCGCTGGGAAACTTATCAATAAGGGGGTTCAACAAACAATTAAAATCTCCAACCACTGCAGTGTCTGAGTTAAATTCTGAAAAGTCTAGAAATACCTTAGTGAGGAAATCAGGGGGGTAAACGGGGGGAGTAAATATTAATTATGGAAATGTTCTGCCCTTGTAAAGTACCATTAATTATAACAAAGTGACCAAATGTATCTTTCACACAATTCAAGACCTTAAGTGGTAAGTTCTTTTTCCCAAGAATTGCTACACCTCTACTTCTGGATGTAAATGATGAGAAAAACACTTGACCAAACCCCCCTTGTTGTAATTTCAAAAGTGGGGTGGTACCTTTTTCCATGTGTTGAACTCTCTATCTCACCGAGCATAAACAAACGATATGAACCCTGAACTCGAACTATACTAAACCCCAAAATTAAACATGTAAATATCCAAAAGTGGGTTTTCCCACTAGCTAACATGCAGGGGATTTCAACTTTCCAATGTAGACTCTTAAGTCCGCATTGCCACTCAATAGCCTCATCCTTATATATATATATATATATATATATATATATATATATATATATATATATATATGGAAATGAAAATCAATAAAAGAAGATATGAGGCTCTTCCACCTAAAGCCAAGCCTGGGCACCAACATGGATTCACACATCTCAGCCTGACCTATAGCGGCAATTCCTTTAGCAAGAAAAATAATAAAGATAGGAATATTACTGAACCAGAGCACGTGAGAACTCACACCACTGTTTCATGATCAGATTCAAATAAAAAGTTTTCCAATGCTGCGGAGGTGCAGCTTAAAGTCATTTACCCGAGAGAGTCAATAAACGCAGCAGCCTCTTCAGGTGTGAAGAGTTTAGGCGATCCGTTGACCATAATCTTCAATGTGGCCGGGTACAGCAGTGCGTAGTCCATCTTCATTCTCGAGTCGAGCCTTCGCCTCATCAAACGCTTTGCGTCTTCGTACAACCGCTGTGGAATAATCATTGAATAATGAGACCTTTGGCCCTTTACGTTGACTACCTTCAGAGCCGATGTTTCTAGCCGCATCCATGACACGCTGCTTGTTGGTGAAGTTGTGGAACTTTATAACCACCGTGGGCGCTGGTTGGGACCGGGTATCGGTGCTTGAGAGCATTGGGCTCTGTCCAGCTTCACACGACCAGCCTTAGTGTCCATTTGTAGGTAGCCAGGGATCCATTAATTTTTTTACTGAACATGTCCCTTCAGAATTTTCCGGGAGTCCCGCAACACGAATATTGCATCTGCGTCCTCGATTATCCAAGTCGTCAGTGGGCTCCGCCATTTCGCACACCTGTTTCTCAAGTGCTTTTATCTTAGTGTCCACAGACGTAGTTGAAGTTTCCACTGTAGCAAGTCTTCCTTCCGCCTCATCAACACGTTTGACAACCCTCGATCACTTTAGTAATGTAATCAGTCATCTTTTGAATCACCAGGTCCATTGTGCTTGGATCCGCAATGGTGTTAGCTTTGGTGTTAGCTTTGCTAACATTAGTTAGCTCCTCCTGCACATCTACAGGGATGGTGGTTTTGGTCGAGTTCTTAGTAGTTCTGTTGGGCATGTTGTCGGAGATTTTTGAGAAATAGCCGTCAAGACTCGTTGTAGGATAACTTATTTAGCCAATTCTACCACTTTTTCAAGCTAGGAGAATAATGTAAAAATATAAATTTACGAATGCCACGGGAGCTCGCTGAAACAGTGTTCTCTCTACGGCGCCATTTTGTCCCCTCTATGCTTACTGTTACATTCAACAGTAACTAATTTTATGAAAAGGGCATTTCACAGTGCTTTATTGTACCCCTTAACCCCACTTGCAGGTCAGTGCTCCTAATACATCACAATGATCAAGCAAAATGTGAACCACTCACCAGGATCTCCTTCTTGGTGAGCTCAGAGGCCATGTAGTTTACTCCTGGTTCCCGCAGTGGAAACAACCTGAGAGCAAAACAGTGGATTATAACTTTAAATGGCTAGATATCAATAATAGCACAGTGGAATCACTTCAATAATGTTTCAATCGTGTTTTGTGATAGCTTTCCTGTTGACATTTTACTGCTCCGTGCTCCGGCCAAGTGACAAAATGTTGGTGATTGACAGTTTATCGCAATAGAATGTAAAAGCCATCCAAGTTTACAACACTTGAGATTCGATTACTGTACTGTTATCATTGTGAGTCGGGGAAATTATTGGCCAAGTCATAAAGTAATATAGTACAATACTACATTATAGTGGTATAACCAGCATTTTCACTTTGGATGAATTGCGTGCCCATAGTGAACTGCATCATACTCTGTCCTAGATGCTAATATATGCATATTATTATTACAGTTGGATAGAAAACATTGAAGTTTCTAAAACTGTTTGAATTATGTCTGAGTATAACAGAACTCATAGGGCAGGCAAACTTCCAAACAGGAAGTGGAAAATCTAGGGCTGGTCGAATTTTAAGTCATCGCCTATCCCCATCTAAACAAGATATGGATCTGTTCGCACTTCCAACGCCTTCCATGTCAACAGTCAGTAGAACGTGGAATGAAGCCTCTAGTGTGATGTGGGGCTTGATGGGACGGGAATGAGTCAGTGGAGTGTCAGAATGCCAGTTCCTGGCTGCGCAAATGACTCTGCAGACAAAAACGAATGCTCCGGTTGGAACGTTATTGGATATATATGATAATAACATACTGAAGATTGATTCTCTACTTAGTTTGACCAGTTTATTCGACCTGGAATATAACTTTGAAGTTTTCGTCCGAGTTCGCCTGGACCAGCGCCAGCTTTTGGACATGTGAGCTAAACATGCTAGCAAAAGCAGCTAATTGGACACTAGTAATGGACATTATGGAACAAAACAACGATTTGTGGAACTAGGACTCCTTGCACTGCATTCTGATGAAAGATCAAAGGTACGGGAATATCGTATTTCTGTTGACTCCAACATGGCGGAGAAATGTTATTTACCTCTGAGGGCTGTCTCAGATTATTGCATGGTATGCTTTTTTCGTAACGTTTTAAAAATAATCTGACACAGCAGTTGCATTAATTATGTGTAAAACATGTATCTTTCGTCAAAGTTTATGATGAGTATTTCTGTTATCTGGCGTAGCTCTCTGTAATTACTCTGGATATTTTGGAGGCATTTCTGAACATGGCGTCAATGTAAACCGAGATTTGTAGATATAAATATGCATATTATCGAACAAAACATAAATGTATTGTGTAACATGATGTCATACGAGTGTCATCGGATGAAGATGATCAAAGGTTAGTGATTCATTTTCTCTAATTCTGCTTTTGTGGCCATCTTTGGCTGGGAAAAATGGCTGTTTTTTTGGATTTGGTGGTGATTTAACATAAATACATGTTGTGTTTTCGCTGTAAAACATTTTTTATTTTATTTATTATTATATATATTTTTTTAAATCGGAACACGATGGGTAGATTAACAAGATGTTTATCTTTCATTTGCTGTATTGGACTTGTCAATGTGTGAAAGTAAAATATTTCTAAAATATTTTTGAATATCCCACGCTGCCTTTTCAGCTAGCCCATAACTAGCCCATAACAGAACCGGAGCATGTAGGATCATACGTACCACTGAATGTAGGAGTGAACTCTCTCCAGCCTCTTATAGTCCGTCTTCCATTCTTTATGAAAGGATTCTATGAAAATGTCTAAACAAAGATATAGAGCATTACATACACCATTACGCACATTTTCCAGTCACTGAAAACGGCTTGGAAGAATAGCAAATGACCTACCATCAGGGGAGGAGGGGTATTCGTTGAGATAGAATTTTAAATTGAACATTCTCTCTTCTGAGCATTCGTCGTCTGTTAGATTCTGTGAAGACACGCAGACAAGCAGCAGTCAGATGTCTAGATGACATCTCATGACAATGACAAGATAAAAACAGATGACCTGTGTAGGGCCTGGAGTTTTACCTGGCCAGGAGAAAAAAAAAGTGGGTTCTGGTAAGACCAGGTTAGCCTAGGCTTACTAAGACCCAACATTTTTCCTGACAAATTCACATGGACAAAAACTCTGGGCCCTATTCATGTGTAATAACAAGAGCCTTCAGACTTACAGGATACCCTTTTCTGTAGTTCTGCATGTCCTTGGCAGCCCTCATGTTCCTGGAGAACGTGTTTGACCACTGTGAAAGATATGGTACAGCGATATTGGATGAACTATTTGGCAGAAATACATTTAAAAGGGCATTATTCATTTTCTTTTGGGTACCTAAAATTATTTTGACCTGGGTGTAGGTCAGTGGAACTGAAGAGGATACGGGTACCAGACCATAGCTGTAGTTTCACCCCATAGTTTCCCTGTTTGTACAGTTGCATGGGTGATTTGGTGCAGTGTTCATTTCATCAACAAAAATGGTGACGAAACTACCAAATACTACTTTAATCCCCTAAAATGGGGGACTATGTACAAAAAGTGCTGAAACGGTTCACCCGATATGGATGAAAATGTCCTCAAATGAAAGCTGAGTCTGCCCCTTCACCCCATAGTGTTTCCTCTGCGTTCATTTCAGTGTGGTACTGCGCGTCGGCAGAATCACTGCCGTCACATCAAAAGAAACATCCTATTCCTACGAAACATGGTTTCAATAAAGTTCTGTAAAGCACATTCGCCTTTCTTGGTAAATAGATCATCTGTCTGGGTTCACAGTTCTGAAGGTTATTTAGCTCTGTGAGCCGTGGCAGACAGCCTGCAACAACACAGCGCACCAGTGACCATTGCGCGAGTGACAAGTGCCCGATACAGACAAAACACAATTCACTTGAATCACTTTAGAATGCACCTGTGCAAGAAACGGCACGACAGTGACCAGTGCGCGAGTGACCAGTGTGGATACGTTGACTAGTTGGCTAAGTTATAGCTAGCTTATGTATAGTTAAGTTAATTTGTGGAATTTGTTTCCGCCTTCACCCTTATGTAGTCATAACAATCTGTATATTCCCCTTGACCTAAGTTTTTTTTTTTTTTTTAAGACCCTCCTTCACTAAACCCCTAAAATAAAGCAGCTTAATTGAATTGTAAACCCAAAATCTATTTTTCATGAAGAAACAACCAGTCATTCATCAAACTTTGAATATCTGGGTTTTCCCTCTTCACAATGCAGAAAGACTGCATGTAAATCAGTGGACACTACTAATTTTTATTACAATGCACCTGTCATAATTGTTTTCTTAACTAGACGTTTGTTATTGCTAAAGGTACAGCATAGGTGTAAACAACTTTTTATTTTAGCAAGAGATAACACTTGTATAGCCTAAGAAAGTAGCAGAAATGTGTAGAAAGTAGTTTTGAATGCATGTTATTGAAGGGAAACAATAGTCTTAAATATCATTATGTTGCCAAAAAGGTTCTTATATATACACATACACACACTGTACAATGAGAAAATCAACTACAAAATAGTCTTCTCCCATGTTTTTTAAACCATTGCCCCACCCCCAAGGTGTATAAACAATAAATAAGAATACAATAGATACAAAACAAAAACGTGAACAAATCAAGCAACTCTAATTAGTACATGTAGGACAGTACGCAAGTGTGTGCATGGACTTTGCAGATGCATTTCTCACATGTGCAGCACATATTTGTTTTACAGTCCTTTAGAGGCATCTCCTCCTCATGCCTGCCCCATCCTCAGGTGGATCAGGACAAGATTCAGCCCCCTGAACAGCTTTCACAAGCGCTGCTGTGCAGGGGAGGCGCTCCCTTCTTTGAATGTGTGGGGTTACTAGTGCCTTTCCCAACTGCTCCAGAAACACCCCTCCTCTTGTTCCACTTATCAGGCATCCAGGTAGGGTTGATCTTGTGCCATATTACAAAGGCATTGTATGAGAACACGTCAATGATGTTATGGAAGATGACCAGGGGTCAGCTCTAAATGTAAGTTCTAAATCACCTTGTCCAGGTTGTCCATGCCATCTTTGTTGTGGTTGTAGTTCAGGATGATGGCTGGCTTCCAGTCCTCACGATCACTGATCTCAGCCGTTTTGTGCAGTGTGCTCAGGAAGATCACATTCTTAAACTAGATTGGTGGTGGGGGAGAAGGCTTTGATGAGAAGGCCTCTCTCCCCCTTATCGCAAGGAGTGGAGGCAGGGAGTTCAGGCTTGTTCTTTCAAACTGTGCCAACCATGGAGATCTTCCTCTTCAGGAGCTGCTGGCTGAGTTCAATCAGTAGCATACAATCTCAATATCTCATTGTGTGAATGTCTCTGTGATTTTTGTGGTGCATAAGTGATTTTATAACTGCCGGGTCAAAAATGACCCTAAGACAATCTATGTACCCTGGTGGTGTACAGCTTTCATGGAAATATGAACAAAGGTGATGTTTAGCTTTTTCTAATGTTGGGGTCACTATAGGAAAAGGTCTTCAAATTTCACGTTGAAAAAACATAATTTAGGTGGTTCTCTCTGCTGTTAATTAAACAGTAGTGGGTCATTTTTTTTTACCGTTAAGACAACACAAGGATTAATACACTTGAGCCAATCAGTTGTGTTGTGACATGGTAGGGGGGTATACAGAACACAGCTCTATTTGGTAAAATACCAAGTCCATTTTATGGCAAGAACAGCTCAAATAAGCAAAGAGAAACAACAGTCCATCAAGACATGAAGGTCAGTCAATACAGAAAATTAAGAACTTTGAAAAAGTTTTTTTTTTTTAACCCCTTTTTCTCCCCAATTTCGTGGTATCCAATTGTTGTAGTAGCTACTACTATCTTGTCTCATTGCTACAACTCCCGTACGGGCTCGGGAGAGACGAAGACTGAATGTCGTGCGTCCTCCGATACACAACCCAACAAGCCGTACTGCTTCATAACACAGCGCGCATCCTAACCCGGAAGCCAGCTGCACCAATGTGTCGGAGGCTACACCGTGCACCTGGTAACCTTGGCCAGCGCGCACTGCGCCCGGCCCTGTGTATTTCCCACCGTAAAGCATGGAGGTGGTGTTATGATGCTTTGCGTGACACTGATTTATTTGAAATTCAAGGCACACTTAACCAGCATGGCTACCACGTCGCTGCAGAATGCTACCCCATTCCTTCTGGGTTGGGCTTAGTGGGACTATCATTTACTTTTCAACAGGACAACGACTCAACACACCGCCAGGCTGTGTACAGGATATTTATTTGACCAAGGAGAGTGGTGGAGTGCTGCATCAGATGACCTGGCCTCCACAACCTGAAGCAAATTGAGATGGTTTGGGATGAGTCCGACTGGAGAGTGAAGGAGAAGCAACCAACAAGTGACCAGCATATGTGGGAACACCTTCAAGACTGTTGGAAAAAAATTCCATGTGAAGCTGGTTGAGAGAATGCCAAGCATGTGCAAAGCTGTCAAGGCAAAGGGTGGCTATTTGAAGAATCACAGTTTGATTTGTTTTACACTTTTTCCTACTACATGATTCCATGTAGTATTTCATAGTTTGTCTTCACTTATTCTACAATGTAGAAAATATAAAAATAAAAAACACTGAAAAGCTTTTGACTAGTATATAAAATTACACTTGTTTACTTGACTTTTATACTCTATAAATTGACTCCAATTAACTTACCGTAGCAAGTTTGCCACCTGCAGTAGGCAAGTAAAGCAGTTGTCAAATCTATCACTTCTGTTTGGCTGTGCCCATAGCAACATTCTAAAATTAGATGGATAAGAACTCCCCAGTGTTCTGCCACCAACTTGCCCACATCGTGCTTGTGCTGCAATGTCTGCAAACAAAGCTAGCTCGTGCTTGGCTCTGCCCACTGCCTTGCCCACTATGATTCATTTGCTCTCAATGGAACCGACAGGCTGTGGTCTATCTTCAGTTAAGTCAACAAAAAAGTTTTGCTGGAGTTGCTTACCAAGAAGACAGTGCCTGTTCCTGAGTGGCCTAGTTACAGTTTTGACTTAACTCAGCTTGAAAATCTATGGCAAGACTTGAAATGGCTGTCTAGCAATGATTAACAACCAACTTGACATAGCTTGAATATTTATTTTTTAAGGATGTGCAAATATCGTACAATCCAGGTGTGCAAAGCTCTTAGAGACTTACACAGAGAAAGACTCAAACAGCTGTAATTGGTGCCAAATGTCATTCAAAATGTAGGCCTATTGACTCGGGGGTAGAATACTTACGTAATAAATAGTTTTATTTATCGTAAATGTTTTCCAAATGTTAACATTTTGAATCCAATTTGACATAGTATTGTGTAGATTGTTGACAAAAGTATAATTAAATCCATATTTAGTAGTTTTAGAGGGCCTAACTGTTTGTTGGCACCGTTCGTCACAGTTATAGTCCATCGTATGTACTGTTTAATCTTGCGTAGTGGCTTCGCTGGCATGCATCTACATTTTTTTTTTGCCCCACCAAGATGTACATGCTAAAATCGCCACTGCAGGCTATATTGCAATGACTAGCTCAAGACAAAGTGGGGATGAAAAGCTAACGTTACATCTAGCTAACGAAACGTTAGCATGCTAAAGGCTAGATAAAGCGCTAACGTTAGTTAGCATAGTAGCTAGCTAGCTTTGTAACCCAAAAAACTAAACGAGGCATTATAAATGAAACTCGTTAAATATAAATGATAGTTACCAACTCACTTAAAACTATTACATTCTCCTGCAAACAATATTCCAAATTTTGAAGTAACGTTAGGCTTCCATTAGTTGAACAGTTGCTAACGTTAGCTAGCAAGCTAACGTGTGCTAGTAGTGGCCTAATGCTAACATTAGTTTTCGCGTACTCGTTCGCCGTGTTAACGCCGACATTTGTATAGTTGGTTACACAAGAGAAAAAAACGCAACGTACTAAACCAGATGTCCATGATTTAGTTTTGTCCTGGCTTGAGCGACGCGTTTGGTTCTCTCCAGGATCGTCTCCA
Source organism: Oncorhynchus mykiss (assembly GCF_057628025.1). Classification (NCBI taxonomy): domain Eukaryota; kingdom Metazoa; phylum Chordata; class Actinopteri; order Salmoniformes; family Salmonidae; genus Oncorhynchus; species Oncorhynchus mykiss. Next base: position 43,753,763 of record NC_143030.1, on the reverse strand, counting down.
TCACTCTCGGTGTCCCACGTCGAATCATACACGCACACTAAATCGTCCGGCTCCATCATTTAAAACACAATGTCACAATGTGGGCTTGAGAAAGACCAAAAGCGAAATCTGCTAGCCAAGATAATTACACATGAGTTGAACTTCCAGGCCTAAATTCGATGACTACCACGACCGACCAACCATCCCTCCTCCCGGTAAGCAAAATCCATCGTCGCGATTCGTGGTACCAGTACGGGTTCGACAAACATGAGTGACAGGGTGAAATGGTCTGCAGTCAATGAATGTCTGTCTGCTGGCTGAGCAGCTTCTTCTTCTGTGGCTTTTGTGGCTGACTACAACCCCAAAATGTGTATTGCTGCCACCTACTGGACGGGTTGAAACCAAAAGAAGGTACAAATAAAATCCATACGTGATAGGGAAACTAACTTAATTCACCCAAATTAAAATAGTACACTGACAAAACAAAACTCCCACTTCTTCCTTCTTTCAATTCGTCATATCTCCCTTCTCAGGCTCTAGGGCCTGAGAGGGTGGTACGTCTCTAGGGCCTGAGAGGGTGGTACGTCTCTAGGGCCTGAGAGGGTGGTGCCCCAGGAACCGCTCCGCCGCTTCCACAATGATTTCTATCTTCCTGGACCTTCTCTCCACCTTGGCAGTGGCATTTATCACCATATGTATAAAAAGGCCACAAAGTCCACCTTCTTAACCTTTAAAATGTCAGGATCCTGATGGTGAAAGGCAACCGCTGCAGCCTGCAGTGAAGGCCTATCCACCACCATGGACTCTTCAAGTGCACCATTCAAACCGTCAACCCTTTTAACAGCTGCTGCATATGATATGCTCTGGATAGCCCTGACTTTGGCCACCTAATTTTCTTTCACCCTTATGGGGCATTCGAAAGACAAGGATTCATGATTCTCACCACAATTGCAACATGCCACATTTTCATCACTTTTATAACATATTATGATCTTTTCCACAACTTGGACATCTCAACTTCTCCTTTCTGCAAAAAGACTTGAAACATGACCAAAAGCTTTACAATGATCCCACTGCATTGGTCTTAGGATAAATGCTCTGACTCTGTAGTTAATACACCCTAACTGACTCCATATCAAAAAATAAAAGAAGAGACTCTTCACTTTTTCTTCATTCACCACACGATTCATCCGACGTGCATCAATCACTCCAGGAGTATTTTTCATCTCTTCAACATCTACTTCCCACGAGACTCCAGATAGAGCCCCCTTGAGAGGTGCCCTGTTTCTGAGAGACACACACACGACACTTCAAACTTATCAAATCGGGTGAGACGCAACACACGTTTCTTCTGATCCTCAGAAGCACAAAAAAATCGAAACCAGCCCGCCTCTCATGATTCTCACAGCCTTCACTCTACCCAGCACTCTCTCCACCAGTTAGGATATCTCAAATGGATTCCTGGTAATTCAATCAGCTGCTCCTCAATTACAAACTGTACTCCTACAAGATACGAAGTAACGTTCTCATCACTGTACTCTACTTTGCTCCGTTTTCCTTTCTTATGGACAATATTCAAATTCTCCTTGATTCTACTGCCATTAGATTCAGAAACCACTTCATCATCCGCCTCCGCCATCTTTCCCCTCAAGCACCTCCTGGCTGAGCAGCTGATGACAGGGTTGACAGATCAAACAAAATGTCTTGCCCGTGAATACTGAAAACCACCACAAAAGGCCTGAAACTAGCCAAGCAAATTTTTCCTATAGCAAGCGAGGACTTTCCACATTTATACAATATACCCTTTTTCCATAACGTCATCGAGCCATTTAAGAAGGAATATCTACATAACTTGTAACGATGCTAGAAGCAAAATGTAGTTTTCATCAAAATAATAATTATTGCAAGCTATGGAGTGACATAATAAAGGAATTTCAATATGTCTCAAGATAAAATATAATTTGCCCTTATTAAACTCGACACATCATTTTCCATAACTTTCCTTGTTTGACTGCTATGATTAAGCAGTAAAGTAGGAGTGGGTATGGTAAAGTGTATTCGGAAACTATTGTTACAGCTGTCATGACGTTGACCTGTGGGTAAGGTTTATGACCCCCCCATAAATACCTTTTTCCCCTCTCTCTCTTAACTCTACTGAAGGACTCTTGAATAACCTTTGTTAAACATAGAGAGTCTGGGAACATCAAACAAGTGGGGGGAAAGGAACCATATTTTGTTAATAGAACCAGTTGAAAATATGCGTTGGTACTTAATGAATATGATGTCAGTGTAACGATTCTCTTCTTGTGAAGTAGAGGCGGACCAAAGCGCAGCGTGGTGGTTGTTCATTGTATTTATTGACGACACTATACATGAACAAACTAACGGAAAAAAACAAGAAACGTGAGAACTCAAAACAGCCCTGTCTGGTGCAAACACAAAAACAGGAACAATCACCCACAAACACACAGTGAAACCCAGGCTACCTAAATATGGTTCCCAATCAGAGACAATGACGAACACCTGCCTCTGATTGAGAACCATATCAGGCCGAACATAGAACTAGACCAAAACATAGAAAAACAAACAGACTGCCCACCCAACTCACGCCCTGACCATACTAAATAAATACAAAAACAAAGGAAATAGAGGTCAGAACGTGACAGTACCCCCCCCCAAAGGTGCGGACTCCGGCCGCAAAACCTTGACCTATAGGGGAGGGTCTGGGTGGGCGTCTGTCCGCGGTGGCGGCTCTGGCGCGGGACGCGGACCCCACTTCGCCATTGTCTCAGTCCGCCTTAGTGTCCGCCTCCGTGGCTTACTCACCATGCCCACCCCTCTCAATGACCCCACTGGACAGAGGGGCTGCTTGGGACAGAGGGGCAGCTTCTCGGGACAGAGGGACAGCTGCTCGGGACAGAGGGACAGCTGCTCGGGACAGAGGGACAGCTGCTCGGGACAGAGGGACAGCTGCTCGGTACAGAGGGACAGCTGCTCGGGACAGAGGGACAGCTGCTCGGGACAGAGGGACAGCTGCTCGGGACAGAGGGACAGCTGCTCCGGGCGGAGGGGCTCTAGCGGCCCCTGGCTGACTGGCGGCACTGGCGGCCCCTGGCTGACTGGCGGCCCCTGGCTGACTGGCGGCACTGGCGGCCCCTGGTTGACTGGCGGCGCTGGCGCTGGGCTGACTGGCGGCACTGGTGGCCCCTGGCTGACGGGCGGCATTGGCGGCTCCTGGCAGACGGGCGGCACTGGCGGCGCTGGGCAGACGGGCGGCACTGGCGGCGCTGGGCAGACGGGCGGCACTGGCGGCGCTGGGCAGACGGGCGGCACTGGCGGCGCTGGGCAGACGGGCGGCGCTGGCGGCGCTGGGCAGACGGGCGGCGCTGGCGGCGCTGGGCAGACGGGAAGCTCCGATGGCGCCGGGCAGACGCGAAGCTCTGGCAGAGGCGCCGGGCAGACGGGAAGCTCCGGCAGAGGCGCCGGACAGGCGGGAGGCTCCGGCAGAGGCGCCGGACAGGCGGGAGGCTCCGGCAGAGGCGCCGGACAGGCGGGAGGCTCCGGCAGAGGCGCCGGACAGGCGGGAGGCTCCGGCAGCGGCGCCGGACAGGCGGGAGGCTCCGGCAGAGGCGCCGGACAGGCGGGAGGCTCCGGCAGAGGCGCCGGACAGGCGGGAGGCTCCGGCAGAGGCGCCGGACAGGCGGGAGGCTCCGGCAGAGGCGCCGGACAGGCGGGAGGCTCCGGCAGAGGCGCCGGACAGGCGGGAGGCTCCGGCAGAGCTGGAGAGGAGGAAGGCTCTGGACGGATGGGCCGGAGAGACAGCCTGGTACGGGGAGCTGCCACCGGAGGGCTGGGGTGTGGAGGTGGTGACGGATAGACCGGGCCGTGCAGGCGCACTGGAGCTCTTGAGCACCGAGCCTGCCCAACCTTACCCGGTTGAATGGTCCCGGTCGCCCTGCCAGTGCGGCGAGGTGGAATAGCCCGCACTAGGCTATGCAGGCGAACCGGGGACACCGTGCGCAAGGCTGGTGCCATGTAAGCCGGCCCAAGGAGACGCACTGGAGACCAGATGCGTAGAGCCGGCTTCATGGCACTTGGCTCGATGCCCACTCTAGCCCGGCCGATACGCGGAGCTGGAATGTACCGCACCGGGCTGTGCACCCGCACTGGGGACACCGTGCGCTCCACAGCATAACACGGTGCCTGCCCGGTCTCTCTAGCCCCCCGGTAACCACAGGAAGTTGGCTCAGGTCTCCTACCTGGCGTAGCCATACTCCCTGTTAGCCCCCCCCCAAGAAATTTTTGGGGCTGACTCCCGGGCTTCCATCCACGACGCCGCGCTGCCTCCTCGTACCAGCGCCTCTCCGCTTTCGCCGCCTCCCGTTCTTCCTTGGGGCGGCGATATTCTCCTGGCTGAGCCCAAGGTCCTTTACCGTCTAATTCGTCCTCCCATGTCCATACCTCCTCGCGCCGCTCCTGCTGCTGCTTTCTCCTTTGCCCATTACCACACCGCTTGGTCCTGTTGTGGTGGGTGATTCTGTAACGATTCTCTTCTTGTGAAGTAGAGGCGGACCAAAGCGCAGCGTGGTGGTTGTTCATTGTATTTATTGACGACACTATACATGAACAAACTAACGGAAAAAAACAAGAAACGTGAGAACTCAAAACAGCCCTGTCTGGTGCAAACACAAAAACAGGAACAATCACCCACAAACACACAGTGAAACCCAGGCTACCTAAATATGGTTCCCAATCAGAGACAATGACGAACACCTGCCTCTGATTGAGAACCATATCAGGCCGAACATAGAACTAGACCAAAACATAGAAAAAACAAACATAGACTGCCCACCCAACTCACGCCCTGACCATACTAAATAAATACAAAAACAAAGGAAATAGAGGTCAGAACGTGACAGTCAGTTTGGTTGTCATCTGAGACATTATGACTGATGACAGGATGACATAAACCGTATCTGGGAAAGTCTACACATTCTAGTTATCAGATTAACATGGAATTGTTGTGCAATTTAAATGTTTCAATATGACACTATTTGTGAAAAGATTAAATGTAATTTTAGCTTCCAAATGAGAGATTTGGGTTTTCATAAAGTTAGAGCTCTGCTCAATCAGTGGCCCGCCCCTATGAAGAGACATGGGTTATAAACTATGAAACACACCCTTCTCTCCCTCCACTCTATAAGCCCTTGACGAAAATGTAACTATCTTTTCCGGGGACGATAGGATGACGGTCCATACGTTGAAAAGGACTAACATGTCAACTACAGAACTAAGCCAATCTCAGCGTGAGCTTTGGTTGTGAATGGTATAAACTTTGAACTCTTACTCACTAAAAAGTGAGACATCCTAGCCGTTGAGTTAGCAACAGCAGCTGTAAACGTGGGCTAGGAAAGGATGGACGACCTATCTTGTCTACCACACAACGACATTACTACAAAGTATCCAGTTTACCACCAGAGTCACCCTTCAAAGGACTAGGAAGATATGTTGGGCAACACGGTCAGCATCTACGACCAACGCAGCTCAGAGTAAATATTTCTGGCATTTTCCTTTTCCAAATGGGCGGTAATTTAGAATGCATAAGATACTGTATTTACGATAGTAGAGCTTCTCCCTTTGTTCTTCAGTCATCCCGCTCTTTCACTCAAACCCAACCCCCTTTTCTTTGTGTAACCAGAAATTATGTCGGCTCTGTCCACCGGTGACGTTTTCTGTATGACATAATTTGCATTTTGTGTATATGTAATTCTCTGTGATTAGTTAGGTATTTAGTAAATAAATAAACCCAATTTTGTATTGTTGATTCAACTTGTTAGCCAGGGTTCGTGAAGATAACCAAGAATTCTAAGATGTTCAGATGAGACTGAAATAAGGTGACGTTTAATAATGACTGCTATTGATGTAAAATATTACTAGGTCTTTCAGGGTTTATTTGGAAGATAACAGCTCTATAAACACTCTTTCGTGTAACTTTCTAGTTAATTACATTTACATGATTAGCTCAATCAGGTAATGTTAATTACAGAGAAAGGATTTTATAGAATAGCATGTCATATCACTTAATCCGGCATAGCCAGACACAACACAGCCTCATTCTAAAAGTGATTAAAAAAAATCCCTCATCAATCTACACACAATACCCCATAATGACAAAGGAAAACATTGCAATTATAAACTGGGTGGTTCTAGCCCTGAATGCTGATTGGCTGACAGCCGTGGTATATCAGACCGTATACCACAGGTATGACAAAATATTTATTTTTACATTGGTAACCAGATTATAAAAGCAATAAGGCACCTCATGGGTTTGTGGAATAGGGCCAATATACCACGGCTATTTTCTGGCAATTGACACTAATGTGCCAAATGTTAAAACTACAAACCATTATAAATGGCACATTTGTGAGATTGACTTGTCATTTCAATAGGAATAGGCTACAGACTCAAATCTGGGTTTATGATTGTAATTCAACTTTGCAATGGTTTGCTTAGCTAGATGCTGGTATCTTATAGCCCCTGATAAAACGACATCTAATGTGAGATAGCCTAGGCAAGATGTAAACTGAACAATTTAGCAGTTCGCTTAGTTCAAATTGACAGAACAATTTTTTCAAAATAAATAGCAAAGCGATTTGAGGTAAGAAGTGCTTTGTTTCCCAATAGCCTGCTGGAATATGCTACTGAACATGGGGTCGTAATTTGAATCCGTGAATTAAATATTAATAATATGTACAGTACAAGTCAAAAGGTTGGACACACCTACTCATTCAACGGTTTTTGTTTATTTTTTACTATTTTCTGCATTGTAGAATAATAGTGAAGACATCAAAACTATGAAATAACACATGGAATCATGTAACCTAAAAAGTGTTAGACAAATCAAAACATATTTTATATGCCACCCTTTGCCTCGATGACAGCGTTGAACCCTCTTGGCATTCTCTCAAACAGCTTCACCTGGAATGCTTTTCCAACAGTCTTGAAGAAGTTCCCACATATGCTGAGCACCTGTTGGCTGCTTTTCCTTCACTCTGTGGTCCAACTCATCCCAAACCATCTCAATTGGGTTGAGGTCGGGTGATTTGTGGAGGTCAGGTCATCTGATGAAGGACTCCATCACTCTCCTTCTTGGTCAAATAGTCCTTACACAGCCTGGAGGTGTGTTGGGTCATTGCCTTGTTGAAAAACAAATTATTGTCACACTAAGTGCAAATCAGATGGGGTGACGTATCGCTGCAGAATGCTGCGGTAGCCATGCTGGTTAAGTGTGCCTTGAATTCTAAATAAATCACTGACAGTGTCACCAGCAAAGCATCCCCACACCTCCTTCTCCACCACACCTGCAGATATCATCCGTTCACCTACTCTGCGTCTCATAAAGATACGACGGTTGTAACAAAAACATCTCCGATTAGGACTCATCATTGAGTCCATTGCTTGTGTTTCTTGGCCCAAGCAAGTCTCTTCTTCATATTGGTGTCCTTTAGTAGTGGTTTCTTTGCAGCCTGATTCAGGTCTGTTTCACGCAGTCTCCTCTGAAAAGTTGATGTTGACGTGTCTGTTACTTGAACTCTGTGAAGCATTTATTTGGGCTGCAATTTCTGAGGCTGGTAACTCTAATGAACTTATCCTCTGCAGCGGAGGTAACTCTGGGTCTTCCTTTCCTCCTTATGAGAGCAAGTTTCATCATAGCTCTTGATGGTTTTTGCGACTGCACTTGTAGAAACTTTCTAAGTTTTGAAATGTTTTTTACGGATTGACTGACCTTCATGTCTTAAAGTCAAATCAAAAAATCAAATCAAATGTATTTGTCACATACACATGGTTAGCAGATGTTAATGCGAGTGTAGCGAAATGCTTGTGCTTCTAGTTCCGACAATGCAGTAATAACCAACGAGTAATCTAACTAACAATTCCAAAACTGCTACCTTATACACATAAGTGTAAAGGGATAAAGAATATGTACATAAAGGCAAGATTCAGTAGATGGTATCTAGTACAGTATATACATATGAGATGAGTAATGTAGGGTATGTAAACAAAGTGGCATAGTTTAAAGTGGCTAGTGATACATGTATTACATAAAGATGCAGTAGATGATATAGAGTACAGTATATACGTATACATTTGAGATGAATAATGTAGGGTATGTGAACATTATATTAGGTAGCATTGTTTAAAGTGGCTAGTGATATATTTTACATAATTTCCCATCAATTCCCATCATTAAAGTGGCTGGAGTTGAGTCAGTGTGTTGGCAGCAGCCACTCAATGTTAGTGGTGGCTGTTTAACAGTCTGATGGCCTTGAGATAGAAGCTGTTTTTCAGTCTCTCGGTCCCAGCTTTGATGCACCTGTACTGACCTCGCCTTCTGGATGATAGCGGGGTGAACAGGCAGTGGCTCGGGTGGTTGTTGTCCTTGATGATCTTTATGGCCTTCCTGTGACATCGGGTGGTGTAGGTGTCCTGGAGGGCAGGTAGTTTGCCCCCGGTGATGCGTTGTGCAGACCTCACTACCCTCTGGAGAGCCTTACGGTTATGGGCGGAGCAGTTGCCGTACCAGGCGGTGATACAGCCCGACAGGATGCTCTCGATTGTGCATCTGTAGAAGTTTGTGAGTGCTTTTGGTGACAAGCCAAATTTCTTCAGCATCCTGAGGTTGAAGAGGCGCTGCTGCACCTTCTTCACGATGCTATCTGTGTGGGTGGACCAATTCAGTTTGTCTGTGATGTGTACGCCGAGGAACTTAAAACGTACTACCCTCTCCACTACTGTCCCATCAATGTGGATAGGGGGGTGTTCCCTCTGCTGTTTCCTGAAGTCCACAATCATCTCCTTAGTTTTGTTGACGTTGAGTGTGAGGTTATTTTACTGACACCACACTCCGAGGGCCCTCACCTCCTCCCTGTAGGCCGTCTCGTCGTTGTTGGTAATCACGCCTACCTCTGTAGTGTCGTCCGCAAACTTGATGATTGAGTTGGAGGCGTGCGTGGCCACGCAGTCGTGGGTGAACAGGGAGTACAGGAGAGGGCTCAGAACGCACCCTTGTGGGGCCCCAGTGTTGAGGATCATCGGGGTGGAGATGTTGTTACCTACCCTCACCACCTGGGGGCGGCCCATCAGGAAGTCCAGTACCCAGTTGCACAGGGCGGGGTGGAGACCCAGGGTCTCGAGCTTGATGACGAGTTTGGAGGGTACTATGGTGTTAAATGCTGAGCTGTAGTCGATGAACAGCATTCTCACATAGGTATTCCTCTTGTCCAGATGGGTTAGGGCAGTGTGCAGTGTGGTTGATATTGCATCGTCTGTGGACCTATTTGGGCGGTAAGCAAATTGGAGTGGGTCTAGGGTGTCAGGTAGGGTGGAGGTGATATGGTCCTTGACTAGTCTCTCAAAGCACTTCATGATGACGGAAGTGAGTGCTACGGGGCGGTAGTCGTTTAGCTCAGTTACCTTAGCTTTCTTGGGAACAGAAAAAATGGTGGCCCTCTTGAAGCATGTGGGAACAGCAGACTGGGATAAGGATTGATTGAATATGTCCGTAAACACACCAGCCAGCTGGTCTGCGCATGCTCTGAGGGCGCGGCTAGGGATGCCATCTGGGCCTGCAGCCTTGCGAGGGTTAACACGTTTAAATGTTTTACTCACCTCGGCTGCAGTGAAGGAGAGTCTTCATGTTTTGGTTGCGGGCCATGTCAGTGGCACTGTATTGTCCTCAAAGCGGGCAAAAAAGTCAGTGACGGGGCTGGTTTTCTTTTTGTAATCCGTGATTGACTGTAGACCCTGCCACATACCTCTTGTTTCTGAACCGTTGAATTGTGATTCTACTTTATCTCTATACTGACGCTTAGCTTGTTTGATTGCCTTGTGGAGGGAATAGCTACACTGTTTGTATTCGTTCATGTTTCCGGTCACCTTGCCCTGATTAAAAGCAGTGGTTCGCGCTTTCAGTTTCACGCGAATGCTGCCATCAATCCACGGTTTCTGGTTTGGGAATGTTTTAATCGTTGCTATGGGAACGACATCTTCAACGCACGTTCTAATGAACTCGCTCACCAAATCAGCGTATTCGTCAATGTTATTGTTTGACGCAATACGAAACATATCCCAGTCCACGTGATGGAAGCAGTCTTGGAGCGTGGAATCAGATTGGTCGGACCAGCATTGAACAGACCTCAGTGCGGAAGCTTCTTGTTTTAGCTTCTGTCTGTAGGCAGGGAGCAACAAAATGGAGTCGTGGTCAGCTTTTCCGAAAGGAGGGCGGGGGAGGGCCTTATATGCGTCGCGGACGTTAGAATAGCAATGATGCTGATACAATTTAGGGAGTCTTGTTTTCAGATTAGCCTTGTTAAAATCCCCAGCTACAATGAATGCAGCCTCAGGATATGTGGTTTCCAGTTTGCAAAGAGTCAAATAAAGTTTGTTCAGAGCCATCGATGAGTCTGCTTGGGGGGGAATATATACGGCTGTGATTATAATCAAAGAGAATTCCCTTGGTAGATAATGTGGTCGACTTTTGATTGTGAGGAATTCTAAATCAGGTGACAGAAGGACTTGAGTTCCTGTATGTTGTTGTGACTACACCACATCTCATTAACCATAAAGCATACGCCCCCGCCCCTCTTCTTACCAGAAATATGTTTCTTTCTGTCGGCGCGATGCGTGGAGAAATCAGCTGGCTGCACCGACTCCGATAGCGTCTCTCGAGTGAGCCATGTTTCCGTGAAGCAAAGAACGTTACAGTCTCTGATGTCCCTCTGGAATGCTACCCTTGCTCGGATTTCATCAACTTTGTTGTCAAGAGACTGGACATTGGCGAGAAGTATGCTAGGGAGTGGTGCGCGATGTGCCCGTCTCCGGAGTCTGACCAGGAGACCTCTTCGTTTCCCTCTTTTACAAAGTCGTTGTTTTGGGTCGCCGGCTGGGATCCATTCCGTTGTCCTGGGTGAAAGGCAGAACACAGGATCCGCTCTGGGAAAGTCATATTCCTGGTCGTACTGATGGTGAGTTGACGTTGCTGAATGTATGTAATGAAACCTAAGATGACCTGGGGTACCAATGTAAGAAATAACACGTAAAAAAACAAAAAACTGCATAGTTTCCTAGGAACGCAAAGCGAGGCGGCCATCTCTCTGCGCCGGAAGTGATGTTGGACTGTCGTTTCTCTTTGTTTATTTGAGCTGTTCTTGCCATAATATGGACTTGGTATTTTACCAAATAGAGCTATCTTCTGTATAACACCCCTACCTTGTCACAACACAACTGATTGGCTCAAATTCATTAAGAAGGAAAGAAATTCCACAAGTTTACTTTTAACAAGGCACACCTGTTAATTGACTACCTCATGAAGCTAGTTGAGAGAATTCCAAGAGCATGCAAAGCTGTCATCAAGGTGAAGGGTGGCTTCTAGGGTTTACTCATTTTGGGGAATATTCAGAGGTGGAAACTTTCCGTGGGAATTAACGGGAATATACGGGAATTAACAGAAATATGTGCAAATTAATATTAATACCATTTAAATGTAGATGTTTTTTTGCATTGGATATATTTACCATATCATATGGAGACAGAAACAGAAACATTTTACCTTATCATAAGTTGACATAATTACAAATGATTAAATCCTTCCAATAGAAATAAAAAAAAACTTAATTGAATTTCTTTGTAAAAATTGAACTTTAATTAATGGGATGATTTCACTGAACAACAAAAGAAAGGGAATATTGAATGGTCCCCAATGATCCATCACATCTCCCAAAAACGTTTTCAACATACATCTGTAAAATTATAGTTTAGAAACTTAAGCTTTGGTTGTGCTCCTCTCAAGCTTCCAAGTCTTCTCCCTGAACCTCCTCTATGGTGGCGGCAGGTTGCCTAGTGGTTAGAGCATTTGGCCAGTAACTGAAAGGTTGCTAGATCAAATCCCTGAGCTGACAAGGTGAATTTCTTTTTTGTTCTGCTCCTGAACAAGGCAGTTAACCCACTGTTCCTAGGCTGTCATTGTAAATAATAATTTGTTCATAACTGACTTGCCTAGTTAAATAAAGGATACAAATGTCCACCTCTTGAACATCAGCCTCTGAGGCCTCATCTTCGTTGTCACTTTCCAACCTTGTTGAGGTTGGCTTGTTGTCAGGTTCAAATTTGCACAGATGGCCACATATTTTTCAGCCTGTTGCACCATTTGCGCTCTGAGGCAGCTGATGTTGGTGGGATTTGGAGGATGATGGAGGCAAAAGGGGAAAGAGCCTCGGATCCACAAAGTCCCTTCCACCAGGTGGCTGATGAGATATGTTGGCACGACTGCCATATTGCATCTCCATCCCAAAGCCCTTTCTTGGAAGTGTACTTCGCCAGACTGCCAAGAACCTTGCCCTCATCCAGGCCAATGTGGCGAGACACGGTAGTGATGACACCATAGGCCTTGTTGATCTCTGCACCAGACAGGATGCTCTTGCCAGCATACTTGGGGTCCAACATGTACGCTGCTGTGTGTATGGGCTTCAGGCAGAAGTCTTCACGCTTTTTGATGTATTTCAGAACTGCAATTTCCTCTGCTTGGAGCAACAGTGAAGTGGGCAGGGCAGTACTGTCACGCACTGATCTTAGAGATCCTTTTTATGTCTCTATTTTGGTTTGGTCAGGGCGTGAGTTGGGGTGGGCATTCTATGTTTTGTGTTCTATGTTTTCTATTTCTGTGTGTTTGGCCGGGTGTGGTCTCAATCAGAGGCAGCTGTCTATTGTTGTCTCTGATTGAGAACCATACTTAGGTAGTCTTTTCCCACCTGCGTTTTGTGGGTAGTTATTTTCTGTTTAGTGTTTTCTGCACCTTACAGGACTGTTTCGGTTTTTCATTTATTCACGTTGTTGTTTTGTATTTCAGTAAGTTAATAAAAATCATGAACACGTGCCACGCTGCGCTTTGGTCCTCTTCTTCAAGCAACCGTTACAAGTAAGGATTTCTTCTCTTACATCTGCGAGAAGAGTCTGAACATCAGACAGGATGGCATTGTCTCCCTCAATCCATGCACTGGCTACTGCTATAGGTTTCAGGAGATCAAATCAAATCAAATTTTATTTGTCACATACACATGGTTAGCAGATGTTAATGCGAGTGTAGAAAAATGCTTGTGCTTCTAGTTCCGACAATGCAGGCTGATTACCGCTCTCTCCCAAAATGCATCATCCAGGAGGATCCTCTTGATGGGGCTGTCCATATCGGTAGAGTGTGATATGGCCATTTCTTGGAGAGACTCCTTACCCTCCAGGAGACTGTCAAACATGATGACAACACCACCCCAATGGGTGTTGCCGGGCAGCTTCAATTCTCACTTTGCTTGTTGAGGTAGATTGCTGCTATGTCTTGATGACCCTTCACATACCTAACCATTTCCTTGGCTCTCCTGTTGAGTGTATCCAATGTTTTCAGGGCCATGATATCCTTGAGGAGCAGAGTCAATGCATGAGCAGCACAGTCAATGGGTGTGATGTGAGGGTAGGCAAGCAGCCATCAGGTTCGCAGCATTGTCTGTCACCAGTGCAAATACCTTCTGTGGTCCAAGGTCATTGATGACTGCCTTCAGCTCATCTGCAATGTAGATGTAGAAGCACGGTGGCATGGAAAAACTCCCTAGAAAGGCCAAAATTTAGGAAGAAACCTAGAGAGGAAACAGGCTATGAGGGGTGGCCAGTCCTCTTCTGGCTGTGCCGGGTGGAGATTATAACAGAACATGGCCAAGATGTTCAAATGTTCATAAATGACCAGCATGGTCAAATAATAATAATCACAGTAGTTGTCGAGGGTGCAACAAGTCAGCACCTCAGGAGTAAATATCAGTTGGCTTTTCATAGCCGATCATTGAGAGTACCACTACCGCTCCTGCTGTCTCTAGAGAGTTGAAAACAGCAGGTCTGGGACAGGTAGCACGTCCGGTGAACAGGTCGGGGTTCCATAGCCGCAGGCAGAACAGTTAAAACTGGAGCAGCAGCATGGCCAGGTGGACTGGGGAAAGCAAGGAGTCATCATGCCAGGTAGTCCTGGGGCATGGTCCTAGGGCTCAGATCCTCAGAGAGAAAGAAAGAAAGAGAGAATTAGAGAGAGCATACTTAAATTCACACAGGACACCCGATAAGACAGGAGAAGTACTCCAGATATAACAGACTGACCCTAGCCCCCTGACACATAAACTACTGCAGCATAAATACTGGAGGCTGACACAGGAGGGGTCAGGAGACACTGTGGCCCCATCCAATGATACCACCAGACAGGGCCAAACAGGCAGGATATAACCCCACCCTCTTTGCCAAAACACAGCCCCCACACCACTAGAGGGATATCTTCAACCACCAACTTACCATCCTGAGACAAGGCCGAGTATAGCGCACAAAGATCTCTTGCCCACAAACATTCAACCACCCATCAGAGATGATTGCAATACAGTCTGCTTTCTCTATGATTTGCTTGACCTTCAGTTGAACTCTGTTGAACTCTGCATCCAGCAAATGAGTAGATGAAGCTTGTCTGGTTGGTGTGGTGTGTGCTGGGCAAAGAACATTCAGAAATCTTTCCCAATACACATGGCCTGTGAGCATCAGTGGTGAACCATTTGCATACACAGCTCGAGCAAGACATTGATCAGCATTTCCCTGACTACGTTCCTCCATTAAGTCAAAAAAACTTTTGATTCCAGGAAGGCAATGAGCTGTTGCTATCGATAATTTGTCTGATTCATCATTTTCACCTCGAATAGAAGTAGAGGGACCTTTGTCAGAGGTTGCTTGTTGTGAGTGCTAAGGGAACTTTAAGCACTTGGCCAGATGATTCTGCATCTTTGTTGAATTCTTCACATATGATTTGGCACAGTATATGCAAATGTGCACAGTTTTCCCTTTTACATTGGCTGCAGTGAAATGTCTCCACACATCAGATAGTGCCCGCGGAATTTTTCTGTAAAGATTAGAAAAAAATGAGAACCTCCCCCAAATACAGATAAATACAGTGGGGCAAAAAAGTATTTAGTCAGCCACCAATTGTGCAAGTTCTCCCACTTAAAAAGATGAGAGAGGCCTGTACTTTTCATCATAGGTACACTTCAACTATGACAGACAAATGAGAAAAAAAATAAAAAAATCACATTGTAGGATTTTTAATTAATTAATTTGCAAATTATGGTGGAAAATAAGTATTTGGTCACCTACAAACAAGCAAGATTTCTATCTCTCACAGACCTGTAACTTCTTCTTTAAGAGGCTCCTCTGTCCTCCACTCGTTACCTGTATTAATGGCACCTGTTTGAACTTGTTATCAGTATAAAAGACACCTGTCCACAACCTCAAACAGTCACACTCCAAACTCCACTATGGCCAAGACCAAAGAGCTGTCAATGAACACCAGAAACAAAATTGTAGACCTGCACCAGGCTGGGAAGACTGAATCTGCAATAGGTAAGCAGCTTGGTTTGAAGAAATCGACTGTGGGAGCAATTATTAGGAAATGGAAGACATACAAGACCACTGATAATCTCCCTCGATCTGGGGCTCCATGCAAGATCTCACCCCGTGGGGTCAAAATGATCACAAGAACGGTGAGCAAAAATCCCAGAACCACACGGGGGGACCTAGTGAATGACCTGCAGAGAGCTGGGACCAAAGTAACAAAGCCTACCATCAGTAACACACTACGCCGCCAGGGACTCAAATCCTGCAGTGCCAGACGTGTCCCCCTGCTTAAGCCAGTACATGTCCAGGCCCATCTGAAGTTTGCTAGAGAGCTCCAGAAGAAGATTGGGAGAATGTCAGATGAAACGAAAATCTAACTTTTTGGTAAAAACTCAACTCGTCGTGTTTGGAGGACAAAGAATGCTGAGTTGCATCCAAAGAACACCATACCTACTGTGAAGCATGGGGGTGGAAACATCATGCTTTGGGGCTGTTTTTCTGCAAAGGGACCAGGATGACTGATCTGTATAAAGGAAAGAATGAATGGGGCCGTGTATCGTGAGATTTTGAGTGAAAACCTCCTTCCATCAGCAAGGGCATTGAAGATGAAACGTGTCTGGGTCTTTCAGCATGACAATGATCTCAATCACACCGCCCGGGCAACAAAGGAGTGACTTCGTAAGAAGCATTTCAAGGTCCTTGAGTGTCCTAGCCAGTCTCCAGATCTCAACCCCATAGAAAATCTTTGGAGGGAGTTGAAAGTCTGTGATGCCCTGCAACAGCCCCAAAACGTCACTGCTCTAGAGGAGATCTGCATGGAGGAATGGGCCAAAATACCAGCAACAGTGTGTGAAAACCTTGTGAAGACTTACAGAAAACTTTTGACCTCTGTCATTGCCAACAAAGGGTATATAACAAAGTATTGAGATAAACTTTTGTTATTGACCAAATACTTATTTTCCACCATAATTTGCAAATAAATTCATAAAAAATCCTATAATGTGATTTTCTGGATTTTTACCCCTAATTTTGTCTGTCATAGTTGACGTGTACCTATGATGAAAATTACAGACCTCTCTCATCTTTTTAAGTGGGAGAACTTGCACAATTGGTGGCTGACTAAATACTTTTTTGCCCCACTGTAGTTAAGCAGTTAGATTAAACAGCTCCTTTGTAAGATACATGTTTTAAAAGGAAACATGATGGAAACAGGTGAATTAACCATCTTCAGTTAGCAGGCTCAAGCATGCTAAAACCTATATGGTAGCAAAAACTAACTAGCAGAAATTAACAACTTAGAAATGATTTAAACACACTTTGCTGTAGGCTACTATTGACCAATTAAAACTTCTTAAGGCTAGGTGGGACGCTAGCGCCCCATCTCGACAACATGCACTGAAATTACAGAGCATGAAATTCAAAATACAAAAATCGTAATATTAAACATTCATGTCATACATCATTTAAAAGCTTAATTTATTGTTAATCCAGCCGCATTGTTAGATTTCAAAAAGGCTTTACGGCAAAAGCATGCGATTATCTGAGGACAGCGCCCCGCATGCAAAATCATTAAAAACATTTTTCAAACCCGCAGAGGCGTCACAAAAGTCAGAAATAGCAATGAAATAAATTGCTTACCTTTGAAGATATTCCTCTGTTTGCGATCCCAAGGGTCCCTGTCATGTTGTCTTGTCTCTGTCCTTTCCCTTCACCCTGTCTCCCTCTGCTGGTCGTGTCAGGTTACCTTTTCTCCCCTTCTTTCCCCCAGCTGTTCCCTGTCTCCTCCTAACTACCCATTCACCCCGTTCCCCACCTGTTCCCTTTTTCCCTCTGATTAGGTCCCTATATCTCCCTCTGTTTCTGCTCCTGTCCTTGTCGGATTCTTGTTTGTTTGTGTTTCATGCCTGAGCCAGACTATCGTCATGTTTGCTGTAACCTTGTCCTGTCCTGTCGGAATCTGCCGGTCTATCTGAGCCTACCTATGTTTTGTTATTAAAGAAGCTCTGTTTAAGTTAGTTCGCTTTTGGGTCCTCATTCACTCACCATAACAGAAGAATCCGACCAAGAATGGACCCAGCGACTTCGGATCCTCTCCACTCAGCCGTCGGGATCCAGGGAGCGATGCTAGGCAGACACGAGCAGGAAGTGTCTGCTGCTCGACATGCCGTTGAGACCCTGGCCACCCAAGTCTCCAACCTCACAGAACAGGTTCACCATCTCCGCCTCGATCCACCGGCCACTTCCAGGGCTTTCGAATCTCCGGAGCCCAGAATCAATAACCCGCCGTGTTACTCTGGGGAGCCCACTGAATGCCGCTCGTTCCTCACCCAGTGTGATATTGTGTTTTCTCTCCAGCCCAACACTTACTCCAGGAGCACTGCTCGTGTCGCCTACGTCATATCTCTCCTTATTGGACGGGCTCGTGAGTGGGGCACGGCAATCTGGGAGGCAAGGGCTGAGTGTACTAACCAGTATCAGGACTTTAAGGAGGAGATGATACGGGTTTTTGATCGATCTGTTTTTGGGGAGGAGGCTTCCAGGGCCCTGTCTTCCCTATGTCAAGGTAATCGATCCATAACAGACTACTCTATTGAGTTTCGCACTCTTGCTGCCTCCAGTGGCTGGAACGAGCCGGCTTTGCTCGCTCGTTTTCTGGAGGGTCTCCGCGCAGAGGTAAAGGATGAGATTCTCTCCCGGGAGGTCCCTTCCAGCGTGGATTCCCTGATTGAACTCGCTATTCGCATTGAGCGACGGGTTGATCTGCGTCACCGAGCTCGTGGAAAGGAGCTCGCGTTCTCCGTTGCCCCCCTCTCCGCATCACTACCATCTTCCTCTGCCGGCTCGGGAGCTGAGCCTATGCAGCTGGGAGGTATCCGCATCTCGACTAAGGAGAGGGAACGGAGAATCACCAACCGCCTCTGTCTCTATTGCGGTTCTGCTGGTCATTTTGTCACTTCATGTCCAGTAAAAGCCAGAGCTCATCAGTAAGCGGAGGGCTACTGGTGAGCGCTACTACTCCTGTCTCTCCTTCAAGATCCTGCACTACCTTGTCGGTCCATCTACGCTGGACCGGTTCGTCAGCTTCCTGCAGTGCCTTAATAGACTCTGGGGCGGAGGGCTGTTTTATGGACGAGACCTGGGCTCGGGAACATGACATTCCTCTCAGACAGTTAAGGGAGTCCACGGCCTTGTTCGCCCTGGATGGTAGTCCTCTCCCCAGGATTCAGCGTGAGACGCTACCTTTAACCCTCACTGTTTCTGGTAATCATAGCGAAACCATTTCTTTTTTGATTTTTCGTTCACCTTTTACACCTGTTGTTTTGGGCCATCCCTGGCTAGTTTGTCATAATCCTTCCATTAATTGGTCTAGTAATTCTATCCTCTCCTGGAACGTCTCTTGTCATGTGAAATGTTTAATGTCTGCTATCCCTCCTGTTTCCTCTGTCTCTTCTTCACAGGAGGAGCCTGGTGATTTGACAGGGGTGCCGGAGGAATATCACGATCTGCGCACGGTGTTCAGTCGGTCCAGGGCCACCTCTCTTCCTCCACACCGGTCGTATGATTGTAGTATTGATCTCCTTCCGGGAACCACTCCCCCCCGGGGTAGACTATACTCTCTGTCGGCTCCCGAACGTAAGGCTCTCGAGGATTATTTGTCTGTAGCTCTTGACGCCGGTACCATAGTCCCCTCCTCCTCTCCCGCCGGAGCGGGGTTTTTTTTTGTCAAGAAGAAGGACGGGTCTCTGCGCCCCTGCATAGATTATCGAGGGCTGAATGACATAACAGTTAAGAATCGTTATCCGCTTCCTCTTATGTCTTCAGCCTTCGAGATCCTGCAGGGAGCCAGGTTTTTCACTAAGTTGGACCTTCGTAACGCTTACCATCTCGTGCGCATCAGGGAGGGGGACGAGTGGAAGACGGCGTTTAACACTCCGTTAGGGCACTTTGAATACCGGGTTCTTCCTTTCGGCCTCGCTAACGCTCCAGCTGTCTTTCAGGCATTAGTCAATGATGTCCTGAGAGACATGCTGAACATCTTTGTTTTCGTTTACCTTGACGATATCCTGATTTTTTCACCGTCACTCCAGATTCATGTTCAGCACGTTCGACGTGTCCTCCAGCGCCTTTTAGAGAATTGTCTTTTTGTGAAGGCTGAGAAGTGCACTTTTCATGCCTCCTCCGTCACATTTCTCGGTTCTGTTATTTCCGCTGAAGGCATTAAGATGGATCCCGCTAAAGTCCAAGCTGTCATTGATTGGCCCGTCCCTAAGTCACGCGTCGAGCTGCAGCGCTTTCTCGGCTTCGCGAACTTCTATCGTCGTTTCATCCGTAATTTCGGTCAGGTGGCCGCTCCTCTCACAGCCCTTACTTCTGTCAAGACGTGCTTTAAGTGGTCCGTTTCCGCCCAGGGAGCTTTTGATCTCCTCAAGAATCGTTTTACATCCGCTCCTATCCTTGTTACACCTGACGTCTCTAGACAGTTCGTTGTCGAGGTTGACGCGTCAGAGGTGGGCGTGGGAGCCATTCTTTCTCAGCGCTCCCTCTCTGACGACAAGGTCCACCCATGCGCGTATTTTTCTCATCGCCTGTCGCCGTCGGAACGTAACTATGATGTGGGTAACCGCGAACTGCTCGCCATCCGGTTAGCCCTAGGCGAATGGCGACAGTGGTTGGAGGGGGCGACCGTTCCTTTTGTCGTTTGGACTGACCATAGGAACCTTGAGTACATCCGTTCTGCCAAACGACTTAATGCGCGTCAGGCGCGTTGGGCGCTGTTTTTCGCTCGTTTCGAGTTTGTGATTTCTTATCGTCCGGGCTCTAAGAACACCAAGCCTGATGCTTTGTCTCGTCTCTTCAGTTCTTCAGTAGCCTCCACTGACCCCGAGGGGATTCTCCCTGAGGGGCGTGTTGTCGGGTTGACTGTCTGGGGAATTGAGAGGCAGGTAAAACAAGCGCTCACTCACACTCCGTCGCCGCGCGCTTGTCCTAGGAACCTTCTTTTCGTTCCCGTTCCTACTCGTCTGGCCGTTCTTCAGTGGGCTCACTCTGCCAAGTTAGCCGGCCACCCTGGCGTTCGGGGTACGCTTGCTTCCATTCGCCAGCGTTTTTGGTGGCCCACCCGGGAGCATGACACGCGTCGTTTCGTGGCTGCTTGTTCGGTCTGCGCGCAGACTAAGTCCGGTAACTCTCCTCCTGCCGGCCGTCTCAGGCCGCTTCCTATTCCCTCTCGACCGTGGTCTCACATCGCCTTAGATTTTGTCACCGGACTGCCTTCGTCAGCGGGGAAGACTGTTATTCTTACGGTTGTCGATAGGTTCTCTAAGGCGGCCCATTTCATTCCCCTTGCTAAGCTTCCTTCTGCTAAAGAGACGGCACAAATCATCATCGAGAATGTTTTCAGAATTCATGGCCTTCCGTCAGACGTCGTTTCGGACAGAGGTCCGCAATTCACGTCTCAATTTTGGAGGGAGTTTTGCCGTTTGATTGGGGCTTCCGTCAGTCTCTCTTCCGGCTTTCACCCCCAGTCTAACGGTCAAGCAGAACGGGCCAATCAGACTATTGGTCGCATCTTACGCAGTCTTTCTTTTCGCAACCCTGCGTCTTGGTCAGAACAGCTCCCCTGGGCAGAATACGCCCACAACTCGCTTCCTTCGTCTGCGACCGGGCTATCTCCTTTTCAGAGTAGCCTCGGGTACCAGCCTCCGCTGTTCTCATCTCAGTTCGCCGAGTCCAGCGTCCCCTCCGCTCAGGCTTTTGTCCAACGTTGCGAGCGCACCTGGAAGAGGGTCAGGTCTGCACTTTGCCGTTATAGGACGCAGACTGTGAGGGCTGCTAATAAGCGTAGAACTAAGAGTCCTAGATATTGTCGCGGTCAGAGAGTTTGGCTCTCCACTCAGAACCTTCCCCTTAAGACGGCTTCTCGCAAGTTGACCCCGCGGTTCATTGGTCCGTTCCGTATTTCTCGGGTCATTAATCCTGTCGCAGTTCGACTTCTTCTTCCGCGATACCTTCGTCGCGTCCACCCGGTCTTCCACGTCTCCTGCATTAAGCCCGTTCTTCGCGCCCCCGCTCGTCTTCCCCCCCCCCCCCCCATCCTTGTCGAGGGCGCACCCATCTACAGGGTCCGCAGGATTTTGGACATGCGTCCTCGGGGCCGTGGTCACCAGTACCTTGTCGATTGGGAGGGGTACGGTCCTGAGGAGAGGAGTTGGGTTCCCTCTCGGGACGTGCTGGACCGTGCGCTGATCGAGGATTTCCTCCGTTGCCGCCAGGTTTCCTCCTCGAGTGCGCCAGGAGGCGCTCGGTGAGTGGGGGGGTACTGTCATGTTGTCTTGTCTCTGTCCTTTCCCTTCACCCTGTCTCCCTCTGCTGGTCGTGTCAGGTTACCTTTTCTCCCCTTCTTTCCCCCAGCTGTTCCCTGTCTCCTCCTAACTACCCATTCACCCCGTTCCCCACCTGTTCCCTTTTTCCCTCTGATTAGGTCCCTATATCTCCCTCTGTTTCTGCTCCTGTCCTTGTCGGATTCTTGTTTGTTTGTGTTTCATGCCTGAGCCAGACTATCGTCATGTTTGCTGTAACCTTGTCCTGTCCTGTCGGAATCTGCCGGTCTATCTGAGCCTACCTATGTTTTGTTATTAAAGAAGCTCTGTTTAAGTTAGTTCGCTTTTGGGTCCTCATTCACTCACCATAACAGTCCCAGGTACACAACAAATGGTCGTTTTGTTCGATAAAGTCCTTCTTTATATCCCCAAAAAGTATGTTTATTTGGCGCGTTTGATTCAGTAATCCACCCATTCCAGTCATTCAACATGCAGACAAAGCAATCCCAAAAGTTACCAATAAACTTTGTCCAAACAAGTCAAACAACATTTCTAATCAATCCTCAGGTACCCTAATATGTAAATAAATAATGCAATTTAAGACAGAGAATAGTATGTTCAATACCGGAGATAAATAACGAAGTGCGCACCCTCATCCGCCCGCTCCGCAAGACTACAGTCCAAATGAGAGCCACCTTGAAAAACTACAAATTCTAGCTCATTTTTCAAAAAACAAGCCTGAAACCCTTTATAAAGACTGTTGACGTCTAGTGGAAGCCATAGGAACTGCAATCTGGGAGGATTTTCTTTTAATATCCCACAGACAAGTGTTTGAATGGGTGGTGACCTCAAAAAAAAGAAATTCTGGATGGATTCTCCTCGGGTTTTTGCCTGCCATATCAGTTCTGTTATACACAGACATTGTTTTAACAGTTTTAGAAACATCAGAGTGTTCTCTATTATATGCATACCCTAGCTTCTGGGCCTGAGTACCAGGCAGTTTACTTTGGGCACGTCAGTCATCCGAACTTCCGAAATCTGCCCCCTAGCCCTAAGAAGTTTTAACAAAAAATCATGTATGTCATACAAAATATATTCACCCCATCCAGTATTGTAATCAAAACGTATCAGAAAGCATGTTGTCCTTGGCTCAGTAGTAGTGTGGGCTCAATAGCATCTCATTAGTGTGCAGATCTTGAGAATCAGCTGCACATGTGATGGAAGAATGCACTGTGCATGCAGAGGGTTGCAATTCCATTGAATTTGGGTTAGTTTAACCAAAACAAGCCACAACACCAAGAATTGCCTTATGTGTATCCCACAAAAAAGGTTTACTGTTATAAGCTAACTTTGAGGATTTTAAGCAATATTCCCATTCCCAATTTAAGCAATAACTCCGGAAATTTACCGCAAAGTTTCCGACCCTTTGCTAGCCTAGTGGCCTCTTTGAAGAATATCAAAGTAAAAATATATTTTAATTTGTTTAACACTTTTTTGGTTACTACGTGATTCCATATGTGTTATTTCATAGTGTTGATGTCTTCACTATTATTCTACAATGTAGAAAATAGTAAAATAGATAAGTAGAAAATGAGTTTGTGTGTCCAAACTTTTGATGGCGGCCATGGCGCAACTTAGAAGTAGCCCAGAAACTCGCAAACCGCGACCAATACATTTCCACCAGCGACATCGTTTTCATAGTAACCCAATTCCAGGAAAACCACGGACATGGCAACACTGGTTTGATGAGAATAATGCATTTTTCTTTGGAAGACAGAACTTTTAGCAGGGCTAGATAATGCATATCTGAGTAGCCTGGGCTTTTTTAGAAATTTGTAGAGAATCCAAGTCATCATCATCATCATCATCATCATCATCATTACCACTAACAACGGCACATGTCTACCTGTCTCCACATGCAGGTAATACAGGCCTATATTGTGTTGCACTGAGTTGGAATAGACACTTGCCTTCACATCAATCAATCAATAAGCTATGTGGATAGTTATTTTCAGATTCTCCTGATCTTTGTTGTTGTTGGTGTAGTCCTAGATTAATTTGTTTTTATTCAATGCCAAACAATAAGGAATGAGAATATTTTTTTTTTTTAAAGAACAGTTATCATTTTCATTGTTCGGGGACATTTGAATCTCTCTCACATGTATTTAGAGACACAGACTGCTGCATCTAGATCGATGCACAAGCAGAGCCACTGTAATCTCATCTCATTTTCTATCCGTCTTATTTGGATAGGGACAAGTACAAACACATCGAGCAAACAGTCGTCCAATTTACTGCACTATAGTGTTTTTTTTTTTTACCTGCCCCTAGATGGGCTTTTATGGAAACAAATGGAAAGAAAGAAAATACATAACCAATTGAAAATCACATAAAATCACATATCAGTACATTATCACACATAGCAAACATCATAGGCTACCGTTAGATGCACAAATCCAATGTCATCACATAAAGTCCCATATTAGTACATTGTCACACAAACAAATATCATAGGCTACAATTAGATGCACAAATCCAATGTCATCACATAAAATCATATATCAGTACATTATCACAATTAGATTTGTTAGAGAGAGGTGGATGCCATGGTCTGAAGAGAGGGGAAGATGATGAGAGGAAGGAATGAACTCATAGTGTATATGTAATGTTAACCTGACCTACCTACAGCCATCAACAGAGTAAAACTGTCAATGAACACCAGTCCATTAAGTCATTGACACCTCAGTGATTGCCAACCGTTTGGTCAGGTCTTACTCTATGTAATCTCTGTCTCTTTCTGCCAATCCATGCTGTCTTAATCTTCAACCTCTCTGGCTCTCTGTAGCAGTGTGATGCTACGGTTACCATGGTGAAACAATACCTCCCGTCTTACTGTATATATCACCCAGTCATGCATGCACATACACACGTGCCAACACACACGCACACAGGCAAGCACTCACATACGCATGCACGCACCAGACACGCATGCACCACACATGCACGCAATACACACATGTATGAAGTCATGCACGTGCGTGCGCACACACACACGCACACACAGACAGGCAGAAAAGTCAGCTCGGACAGACAGACAGACAGACAAAGTCAGCTCAGACAGACAGACAGACCAAGTCAGCTCGAACAGACAGACAGACAGAGAGACAGACAGACAGAAAAGTCAGCTCGGACAGACAGACAGACAGACAGACAGAAAAGTCAGCTCGGACAGACAGACATACAGACAGAAAGAAAGAAAAATCAGGTCAGACAGACAGACAGACAGAAAAGTCAGCTCGGACAGGCAGGCAGACAGGCAGACAGGCAGACAGACAGACAGACAGACAGACAGACAGACAGACAGACAGACAGACAGAAAGAAAGAAAAGTCAGCTCAGACAGGCAGACAGACAGACAGACAGACAGACAGAAAGAAAGAAAAGTCAGCGCAGACAGACAGACAGAAAGAAAAGTCAGCTCAGACAGACAGACAAGTCAGACAGACAGACAGACAGACAGACAGACAGACAGACAGACAGACAGACAGACAGACAGACAGACAGACAGACAGACAGACAGACAGACAGCTCAGACAGAAATAAAGAAAAGTCAGCTCAGACAGACAGACAGACAGACAGACAGAAAAATCAGCTCGGACAGAAAGAAAGAAAAATCAGCTCAGACATATCCAGCTCAGAGAAGTGAGAAGAACTCATGAGCTCCATCAGCAGCAGATTTAAATTTAGAATGGAAAATTAATTATTTATGCAACAAATGTATCACATCGAACCAAATCGCATCGATTAGTTCCTCTAATCAAACCGAATCGCATTGAATCGTTTCAAACAAAACATATCGTTCCTGTATTGTATCAGAGTCCATGTATGTAGATACAAATCTAATCGTCTTGAAAGGGAAAGAGGGGACATCCCTACTAAAATGCAAATTTTGCCCATTTGAATGAAAATCTTTTACAGCAAGGTACTATGTTGCTCTGTAGCAATGGCATAATGATCAAATACTTTGAGGGAGAAGCTTTTGGCTTAAAAAAAACAAAAAAAACAACAACTCCTTGGGGGGTGGGGAGGTAATCACTATTCTGAGTTACATTGTTAGGCCTGTTTAGTATGCTAGTTAACTTGATATCTAGCCTTGAAGTTCTCGGATGTACTGTTCCAAACACAAGGATCGATTGCTCAAAGAGGTGAAATGAATGTGAACATGTAATTGGATTTGCAAAGACTCTGTCCTGCTCATCTTTTTGAAAGTAATTGGACAGCTAGCCGAGGAATGCGTCGGCTTTTCTCACGTGGATAGCCCACCATTAGAGTATATAAATAGCATCCTGTGCGGAATGGCCGCTGGTTTGGGTTGCTATTTTTGGTTCCAGTTACTGTGGAAACTGCAGGGCTGTGACAGCACCCAGAATTTGGTGTTCATTTTACAGTTGCTGCTGCAGCTGAATCATATTGGATGGATTCAGGTCTGATTCAGTTATTTTTATTTGACTAGGAAAGTCAGTTAATTACAAATTATTATTTACAATGGCGGCCTATCCCGGACAACACTGGGCCAATTGTGTGCCACCCTATGGGACTATAAATTGCAGCTGGATGTGATACAGCCTGGATTTGAGCCAGGGACTATGGTGACACCTCTTGCACTGAGATGCAGTGCCTTAGACCACTGCGCCACTCGGGAGCCCTTAACATGCACTGTACTGTAGGTATCCACCATTCAGTTGCTACAGCTAAAAACGGTAAATATGTAAAACATTTGTCTGAACAAATGATGAAATGCCCTTTAACGTTTATGGACTTTTTGCAAATCAAATCAGTTTTCCACGTTGATTCAATGTCATCGCATAGAGTTTTTTAGGTTGAAATGACATGGAAACGACGTTGATTTCATTAGAAAACAACTGTGATAGTAAGTGAGTTGACTGGTTTGTGTCAAGGGGAAGATGTCACAGGGTTGGCCTGTTCAACAGAAAAATGGGTATTTAAATTGTAATTTTTTTTTATAAATGGGTTTATGAGATTTTTTTGGTTTGTTGAAGTTGCTTTTTCTGATTACAAGCACGTGTGTCATCAAACTACTGGCCTCACTATTGTAGCGGCCTCTGGTGAGTGCTGTGATGGAGAATAGGGGCAGCGGGGGGAGTGTGTTGGTGGACAGGGAACAGGGAATACGCTGTAAAGAGAAAAGATTTGAACACTACTGTTACCTGTCAGGTATCGATATGCCAATGGCCCTCGGCAATCTGTAGTATCAAGTCAAAAGAGACCATAATGTGTCACTCGCTCTAATCACACACACACACACACACACACACACACACACACACACACACACACACACACACACACACACAGTACCTGAGTTTGTATATACACATACTTACTTAAGCCCTGTTCACACCTCTCACATCTCAGGCTGTAACACTGAGAAAAATACCTATACTTTTGGGTTGTAGTTGCTGTGCAGCAATGGCATGATGATTAAAATACTACGAGGGAGAAGCTTCTCGCTCCTCTTGAATAGCAACTCCTTGGCTTCCCGAGAACAACTTGAAGTACCAACAGATCTATTTCAAAGTTTTTGCAAGTGTTAGATGAAGCAGGTGAGTCCCTATCATCTACCTACCAGTTTATCCACTGCTTGGATAGTATTTACTGTACATGAGGTGCGGGGCTTAATCTATAAATCTCCTGGTCTCCAAGGCAACCAGCGCATATTGATTGGGATCAAACAGAGATGCATTTATTAAAAGCAAATCGTCAAAGAACAGTAGGGGAAAAAAAATATAGACGATTTCAAGTACTGTATGCTTTACCCCTTCTGCTTTAGTTACACACACATATGCACACACGCACACACACACACACACACACACACACACACACACACACACACACACACACACACACACACACACACACACACACACACACACACACACACACACACACACACACACACTGATAATGTCATGCCCTCTGTGTATTTAGATAAAAAGAACTCCATTATGAGAAACTGACATAAAAAGAAAGCATTATTCTCAGTTGTCCTGCTGTTAGATGGCTGCAGATATGCTTGGGAAGCTTTTTTCAAATGCTCAGTTTCCCATTGAGGTACCTGTCCGTGGTACAATGTGTACGCGTGTCACATCCAATAAACTGTAGAACAGGTACCTCACTGCTGTGTGTGTGTGTGTGTGTGTGTGTGTGTGTGTGTGTGTGTGTGTGTGTAGTCTGGTATGGTGACAATGTAGCTATCTTTAATACACTAGGAAATCAAAGTCACACAACAACAGAGACCTTGTGATGTCATGCTCACATTAGCCAGCGAACCTGGTCAGTGACATCACTGAAAAACGTCAGGTATAAAAATATGGTCATTATGGAGATGGGTGATCAAAGGAGAGGACAATCCAAGCCAATGTGAATCAGGCCAGGCCTCGGTCTGGGGGTCTGGAAAACCTGTGATCACATCATGGATGATCTCATAGCTACAGAAATCACACTCTCCCTCGCTTTCTCTCGTAAACAGACACATATGCACATGCATGCACGTATACCAGCGCACGCACGCACACACACACACACACACACACACACACACTTTTCTTTTGAAATGTTCCCAGTACAATAATCTCTTGATAATTTATATTTACCTAAATTCCCTCTGAATTAAAGCAGAGTTAACACGGGGACAGGGGTACTAATTCAGGTTAGTATTCCTACATTCCTTCAAAGTGTTTATATCTAAACTTTGGCAGACAAAGCCAAGCCAAGCTGTGCAGTGTGGCTGAATGAAGTGCACTAACACATAAAGCAATTTGGCATGCCTCTGCCACCCGTTTATGTGACACTTTATTCGTTATATTCCATTTCTTTTAACATCACTCACTCAGTCTGCCTCTCTCTTGTCTCTCTCTCTCTCTCTTCCTCTCCCTCTCTCGTCTCTCTCTCTCTCTCGCTCTCTCTCTCTCGGTGCCACGGTGTATCTCTCCACTCTGTATGAATATAGCTGTGTTATCAACAGTGCCATGGAGAAACTCGAGGATCCCCACTACCACTCCAGTCCTCCTCCTCATAGCGACAGGGTCCTCTCTGTGACAGCCAGACGGATCCTAGTGCCACAGAGCTCTATGGCAGCATGTCCTGACTCACTGCTTGGTACTCCCTCGCGCCTCTCAAGACACACAAGGGGGGACACTTGTCCCCCCCCCCCCCCCCCCACCCCACCCCACCCCTCTCCAACACCCGTCTGCTTCGGTGATAAGTGGGCTCAACCCACACGGAAAGCCCCTCACCATCTCCATCATCACGATGATGAGTCATGACTGGAGTCATGACTTGAGTCAGGGGAGGCATCTGCTAAAGGAGCTTGGTTAACAAGCTCTCACAGTCTCCCTCTTACCCTTTTCACCTGGCTGGATGTCAGTAGATACATCCCTGGTCTAATCCCTTTCCCTACTTTGGTCTTGTCTCATGACATCCTTTTCTCATTCTCTCTGTTCCTCTCATCTCCCTATGTGGCACCTCTCTCTCTCTACTCCTTGCTCCCACTCCCCAGACGTTTATTTATTTCCTGAAGTCGGACTTATTCCAAGGAGCTTAATTTATTCTAAGCTGTCCTCCGCTGTGCCACATTTACATTTCTTTCCAGGAGTTGACGACGGACAAGCGTCGCTGGGTGGAGAAGGATGCCTCCAGGCTCACAGCCCTCTTTTCACCGCTTGACGCCTCGTCCTCTTATCTTGAGAAAGGTGTGACGAGCAGCGATTCGCCACAGACTTTAAAGACCTCTGTCTGAAGTGGCTTGGGGGAGAGATTGGAGAAAATGGATTCGATTTGAAGGAAAGGATATCTGGTGTCACCTTTGAAAAGGGTGAATCTATCAACAGTAGCCTTCAAGCTATGTGTACATACAGATGACTGTGTCTGTTCTGGATGTGTTGGAGAATAACAACATGTTGAAAAAGGTTGCCACGTGCTCTACACATTCGTCAGCTCTGGGATTCTAGGTTCCAGTCTTCAGGTGTAGAAGACATTGAACAGAGAGGCAACATCTTAAGGGTAAAGTGCCAACTGGGTGGAAGGATAAAACATACTTTTTTCCCCATTTTCAAGCCCTGTCAAATACAACAAACATTTGCTGTGATGTTTCAGACATGTTTATGAAATAAAAGGTCAACATTGTCTGGGTTTTTACTCAAGTCACAGTGAGGCCTGACGTGCGTCCCACATTTTTTTAGCGAGCAGATATTTCACACAGTTTGAGATGTTTTAAGATGTTTTCGATGGAGTGTCTCTTTTTCTTATTACACTTTGATATCATGTACTCATCCCTCCCACCTGCCCCTTTCATCCCTCCCTCACTACCCCTGTGAATAGATGAAATCCCTAGCTTGCTCTGCTACAGCTCCTTCCCTGACGCCAGCAGCCATAGAGAAAGGAGACAGAAAGGCATGGGGGAATTGATGGGTTGCTGTTAGCTCCGCAGGTGCTTCTGTTATCACTGGAGATGTAATTGATTTGGTGTGAGCCGCTTTGAATTACAACTGGGACTCAAGTGTGCCGCATCAGCCACTTAACACCGAGTCCCTCAGAGTGGCGAGTAACACAACGCAACACAACAACACAAACAATCCAGCTGCAACACTCTGATACTGCTGTTTCAGTAGAGAATGGGGGGGGGGGGGGGGGGGGGGGTTGAGGCCAGCTCAAGTAGTTTTGTTGCTCAGTGGGATGGATGTCATCATTGTGGTTTGGATAAATAAAGCCAGGATCATTGCACTTCATTTGTTAGCTTCAGCCTTGGCGACAGTCCAAGCCTGTGGTGCTGGTCTGAGTTACTACAGCAACCGCTATCACCTGTAGGTTTCCACAGTCACTGAGCAAACACACATTGCATGCACACATGTAACAATGGGATATAGCCTAATTCAAATATGAATGGATAACATTTTGGTACAGTAGCCCTTGTATCTCAAAATGTCTTGCAACTCATCTGAAAAAAAATAGAAAAACAATAATAATAAACCATGTAACTCCCATACATGTAAGACTACTTACCACATGCACTGTCTCAGAGGGGAATAGAGGAACGACTGAGGCAATTTGATACAGGGGATGATTGGCTTTGGTAGGGATTTCAAGAGTGATGGCGGGAAATGTAAATGGCCTCAGATAGGCTTGGCTGAGCTCTTTGATAGTCTCTCAACTGTCATGGATCCTGAGCTTTTATAGCCAAGTAAAACCCTTTATTCAACTGAAAGCACAAAGTCAAACCTGTTTGTCTCTAGGCTAAATCCCAACCATAACATCTGTGGCCATTTCATAAAATGTGCTTATCACCGTATTAAACTAATGAAATGAAACCTTTTGGCACATACGCCGGAGTGCTGGAATAACGGCACAAGAGGACCAAGCGTGCTGCCTGGAACAGAATTACAGAGCATCTGGCTTTTTGAAGATTTCTTCCAGGAATAAACACAGCATGTGTTTTAATTTGTCTCTGCTGGAGCTGGGAGCGTGGGGAAGGGAGGGATCACTGGGCCATAAAACACATCAAAATGGCACAGGGATGTTCATTCTGTTGCCCTGGTGACTGAACTGAATATAAGCCTATTGGGTTCCTAGTATAGTAGCAGAGCTATAGAAATCCATGGGACAAGTAACACACTGTTGCTAATAAACAGTGCAAGATAGTTATCGCACTTGAAGAGCCCACAAGTACAATATTTTTTACTCTGGCCATTGGTGATGGTGAAGTATAGCCTACAACAGTCACTGCTAATAGGGGCCAGTACGCTCTAATTTCAATTGGATTGAATATAAACTAGCAATACTTGGAGCATGGTCGCTGGTTCCATAGCCTATTTGGTTTACAGGCTGCTATGCCTCCGATTTAATTGATGGTCTATAAATCGTAGTGGGACAGCAGCGTGCTCCCTCTCCAAAAGACGCGGGCGTCGCATCGATCCACCGGGTAGGCCGTTAAGTGGGCCTCTTTAAGAATCATCTGAGCCAGCACCACTGGTAGTCACTTGGAATAATACATTAACGGAGTAGCCACTGAGTCCCGCGCACACGCTTCACAAATCAAGGCAATCAAAGCAGTGCAACCGGAAAGGACCGGAGCCACTCTTTATCTCCCTGGGATGGGAGTTGTAGATTCATTTACGCGTTGGGCATTTAAAGACATAGGCCTATGCTATGGATAAGACAGGAGTGCCACGTTGCAGATAAAATCAAGGCGGCACAGGTGTGTCAGATTAATTTGAGTGTTGTACAAATCTAATTCTTATATGGATTAAGGTCACTTATTTGACGTTCAGAAATGCTTTGCTGTGTTTGCAAGACAATCGTGACTTATCTTAGACCACTTGGGATATGAAATGTGTTATTTTGGGAGTAATTTGGTTTATAATAGACTAAGTTCCAATGCGCAGCCTCGGTCAGACCCCCTATGCACGCCTCCACTAGTTGCTGTCCTTGGTGCTGAATGCTTTCATTCGGAGATTCAGCACTCTGTCAATATTGAGTGAGAGAGAGTGCTCATTAACATGCTTTTTCACTTTCCGTGGGCGCTCAGCGATTTATGTTACAATGTCTTATCTGTGGGTTTCTAGGGTTGTGTTGGGACACAAAGAAACTTGTTGAATGTGGGTAGGCTTGGATACTCCAACAGAAAGCCAGGCTGCATATATATACAGGACACGTCAAAAGTGTGGACACACAAACTCATTTAAGGGTTTTGCTTTATTTTTACTATTTTCTACATTGTAGTATAATAGTGAAGACATCAACACTACGAAATACCACATACTACATATCATGTAGTAACCAAAACAAGTGTTAAACAAATCAAAATATGATTCTTCAAAGTAGCCACCCTTTGCCTTGATGACAGCTTTGCACACTCTTGGCATTATCTCAACCAGCTTCATCTGGAATGATTTTCCAACAGTCTTGAAGGAGTTCCCACATATGCTGAGCACTTGTTGGCTGCTTGTCCTTCACTCTGCAGTCCAACTCATCCCAAACCACTTAAATTGGTTTGAGGTTGGGTGATTGTGGAGGCCAGGTCATCCGATGTAGCACTCCATGACTCTCCAACTTGGTCAAATAGCCCTTACACAGCCTGGAGGTGTGTTGGGTCATTGTCCTGTTGAAAAAACAAGTGATAATCCCACTAAGCGCAAACCAGATGGGATGGCGTATCGCTGCAGAATGCTGTGGTAGCCATGTTGGTGTGCCTTGAATTCTAAATAAATCACTGACAGTGTCACCAGCAATGCATCCCCACATTATCACACCTCCTCCTCCATGCTTCACGGTAGGAACCACACATGCGGAGATCATCCGTTCACCTACTCTTAATTTTCCGTATTGACTGACCTTCATGTCTTGATGGACTGTCGTTTCTCTTTGCTTATTTGAGCTGTTCTTGCCATAATATGGACTTGGTCTTTTACCAAATAGGGCAATCTTCTGTATACCCTCCCTACCTTGCCACAACACAACTGATTGGCTCATGTGCATTAATCCTTGTGTTGTCTTAAGGGAAGCTGGTTGAGAGAATGCCACGAGTGTGCAAAGCTGTCACCAAGGTAAAAGGTGGCTACTTTGAAAAATCTCAAATAGAAAATATATTTTGATTTGTTAAACTCTTTTTTGGTTACTACATGATTCCATATGTGTTATTTCATAGCTTTTATGTCTTCTATATTATTACGCAATGTAGTAAAAATAAAGATGAATGAGTAGGTGTGTCCAAACTTTGGATTGGTATATATTTTTAAACCAACAAACTTGATTTATATAGCACATTTCTTACAACAAATCCATTTCGAGGTGCTTAACAAATAAATTAAGAAAAGGTGAGAAAGATTCAACTCAACGTTTCTATGCAAATATAAAATCAATAGGCTACATACCTGAATAAAAATTAAGAATGAAGAAATACATTAAAATAGTAAAACAATAATAAAATAACAGTGGATATAATCGGTATTTTGTTTTGTAAATGTATAGCCCTATATATGTTAGCTGATAAGAGGCAACAGTATGTATTTTGTATGAGAATAAAGTCAAACATTTTCAAATTTAGTCTATAGGCTCTCCATATCACGGCATGCACAACGCTGGAGAAACGTATATTTTGGACAGAATCTCGAAAATCCCGCGAGCATTGATTCTCTCTAAACGTTCTACAACATGCAAAGCAAACAAATTATGATTGAAAAATTGAGAAACTGCTGGAAAATGTTGGGAATATTTGAAATGTCATTGATAGCAATGCACAGTGAATCCACGTAGCCTATCCTTAGGGACTTGGTGTGCATTTTGTTTGAAGGGGAAAAGAACACAACGTACTGCACATTCCATTCCATTCACTTTCTCTCGTATCCGTTTGCGCCTCCTTCCAACACCACCACTGCTGCTGGATTCTACGCAACAGCCAGAGGGGGCGAAAGAGGTGGACAACAGTGAGCACCACTACCACCTGTAAGGGTGCGTCTGCTCTCTCAGAGATCCGGCTGAGTGTTTCGGCTCCGAGGGCTTGAAGATGAAGAAGCAGAATGTGCGGACCCTCTCTCTCATCCTCTGCATGTTTTCCTACCTGCTGGTGGGAGCCGCGGTGTTCGACGCGCTTGAATCAGAGACGGAGAGCTCCCGCCGACGCATCCTGGAGCTGAAGCGTACCGAGATGAAGAAGAAATACCGGTTGTCCGAGGACGACTACCGGCAGATCGAGCAGGTGGTACTGCAAGCGGAGCCCCACCACGCCGGGAGACAGTGGAAATTCGCAGGGTCTTTCTACTTTGCCATCACGGTCATCACCACCATTGGCAAGTTTTGCTTGCTTCAATTACTTTTGTTATGTCTGAGTGTGTTGCAGGTGTTAGGAAATTGTTTTATAAATACAGTGTCTGCAGTGTTCTGCATCGGTGAATAGCCTACTGTGCAGAAGTTAGGGATGTTAAATTTGCATTGCAGGCAGCCATTGGCCTATTTTAAAGTGTAATTTAATAAATTGAACAGAATATTGTAGTATGTACTTCCTTATTCTCTGCATTCCTTAGCCATTAGCTTCAAAAGCCTCAGTATTGGTCTACAATCACCTACAGTAAAGAGTAACTGTGGCATCTATCTCCACAGGTTATGGCCATGCAGCTCCAGGCACAGATGCTGGGAAGGTCTTTTGCATGTTCTATGCTGTGCTGGGCATCCCTCTTACCCTGGTCATGTTCCAGAGCCTGGGCGAGAGGATGAACACGTTCGTTCGCTACCTCCTGCGCAGGGCCAAGCAGTGCCTGGGGTTACGGAGGACTGAGGTGTCCATGGAGAACATGGTTTCGGTGGGCTTCCTGTCCTGCATCGGCACTCTGTGTGTCGGGGCAGCAGCCTTCTCCCACTACGAGGGCTGGACCTTCTTCCATGCCTACTACTACTGCTTTATCACGCTCACCACCATTGGGTTTGGGGACTTTGTGGCACTGCAGAAGAAGGAGGACCTCCAGGAGAAGACACCCTATGTGGCCTTCAGCTTCATGTACATCCTGGTGGGGTTGACAGTGATCGGAGCCTTCCTCAACCTAGTAGTGCTGCGCTTCCTCACCATGAACACAGACGATGAGAGGAGGGACGCCCAGGAGAGGGCCTCCATCAAGAGGGAGAGGGGCCTGCTTACCATGGGGCTGCATGGAGGAGAAGGAGGACCAGAGCAGTGCAGAGGAGAGCTTGGGGGCAGGGACAGGGGGAGGGACAGGATGGGGCAGAGGCGCAGTCACAGCAACCTTTTCCGGCCCATGGAGGAGGGAACCAGCCGCACTAACCTCATCACCTCCCCAGTGGAGGAGCAGGAGGAGAGGGACAGGGCCAGGGGTGCACCCTGCAAGCAGAGGCTGCACTTACAGCTGCATGGCACAGGCAGACTAAAGACAGAGTCCCCCCTGGGCTCCCTGTGCTCCTGTATGTGCTACCGTCTGGGTGTGTGTGACAGCCCCCTGCCTTCCCGCAGCGAGCACCACGGGTGTAACATTAACTCTGTCTACTACAGCTCCGTCTCCTACAGGACCCAGGGCTGCTCCCCCAGGGACAACACAGGACTCTCGTCCCCAGGGAACACACTCTCGCCTCAGCACAGCTTCAAGGAGTACCCCCACTCCCGGAGGAAGTCAGTGTAGCACCACGTTGGGACAGAATCTTTGTTTGTAAATGTTGGATTAATACAGTATTTCAAACATATATTTTGAATACACTACAGAGACAAGGTATTGCAGTACACTACAGATGCACACTCATTAGAGGATTAATTGTTGTAAATGATTGGCAGAGGCAATAGAATCTGTTTCATCACAGGAATTTTAGAACCTATTTTCCCTAATTAGATGATTACTGTGCTGCATTTCTTCTAAGGACGCAGTTAAGTTGTTCTTTCATTATAGCCACTGGAGATTTGTCTTGTGAATCAATTCACTTACCATTGTAATACTCTGTTAGTCTTTTGATTGTGCCCCAATAGTTTTTTCTCCTAGAAAGTTTATGAGAATTATCTGCATTTTATTTTTTGTTGTTGCATGCAAATAAGAGTGAGATGCATGGTTAAGATGCACATGGCATGATAATTATGAAAATGGTTGTAATGATGCAAATTATTATATTTAGGTATTATTATTGTTTTTTAAGTAGCTGACACACACACACACACACACACGCACACGCACACACACGCACACACACACACACACACACACACACACACACACACACACACACACACACACACACACACACACACACTCGCACACACGCACAAACACATACAGTGCCTTCAGAAAGCATTCACACCCCTTGACTTTTACAAGATGTTGTGGTGTTACAGCCTGAATTTAACACAATGCCCCATAATGTCAAAGTGGAATAACGTTTTTTTGTAATTTTTACAAATTAATAAAAAATGAAAAGCTGACCCCAAGTATTCAACCCCTTTGTTATGTCAAGCCTAAAGATGTTCAGGAGTAAAAATGTGCTTAGCATGTCAGATAATAAGTTGCATGGACTCAATAATCGTGTTTCACATGATTTTTTAATGACTACGTCATCTCTATACCCCACACATACAATTATCAAGCAGTGAATTTCAAACACAGATTCAACCACAAAGACCAGGGAGGTTTTTCCATTGCCTCGCAAAGAAGGGCACCTATTGGTAGATGGGTAAACATAAAAAGAAGACATTGAATACCTCTTTGAGCATGGTGAAGTTATTAATTACACACAGTCATTGCAAAGATACAGGCGTCCTTCCTAACTCAGTTGCCGGAGAGGAAGGAAACTGCTCAGGGATTTCACCACGAGGTCAACAGTTAGAGTTTAATGGCTGTGATAGGATAAAACTGAGGATGGCTCAACAACATTGCAGTTACTCCACAATACTAACCCAATTGACAGCGTGAAAATAAGGAAGCTTGTACAGAATATAAATATTCCAAAACATGCATCCTGTTTGCAACAAGGCACTAAAGGAATACTGCAACAAATGTGTCAAAGCCATTAACTTTTTGTCTTACTTACCCAGAAAGACTCACAGCTGTAACCACTGCCAAAGGTGATTCTAACATGTATTGACTCAAAAAGTTGAATACTTATTTAATCAAGCTATATTAGTGTTTAAATGTTGATACATTTTTTACAGATGTTAGTATTTTGTGTAGATTGTTGACATGTTTTTCATTATCTCCATTTTAATCCCACTTTGTAACACAACAAAATGTGGAATATTTTCTGAAGGCACTACACACACACACACACACACACACACACACACACACACAATGAGTAAAGCAGGTTCTCAGCATGTTGGATGCTGCGATTCTGAGGAAAGTACATATTGCATGCCTTTAATGGAATTATGGAATCATGTTTCAATGAGAAGGACATTAATAGATAGGAACACGTATATGGCAGAGATGGCCTTTAATGAACCATATCAATGACATGAATACATCATTGTATTATTAGTCCATACAGTAGGAGGTTAAAAACAACCCTGCATACATTTCCCTGCGATCTAGCACAGTACAGAGACAATGCCTATAAGGCTATGTGTTCATTTACATTTTTAGGATGTAACACTGCCTGATATGTAGCAAACACTTTCAGAAATCTTTAGGCCAATTTACTTGCAGGCTCCATGGGCATTTTAAAATATGTATCAGGTTTGGTTTCAACCTCTTATTAAAGTTCTGATGCTGACAAAATATTAAAAGGTGAGAAGGGACCATAAACAAATTACAGAATGGTTATTTACCCCCCCCCCCCCCAATCTCTGAACATTGCTGTATAATATACTCTATAACTAGGTGTCCCTCATGTCTAATAGAGATAACATGTTCCCAGAACCAACACTGAGCTGGACTGGCTGCCCATAAGTAGTTTCAGTTAGTCTGTTTCAGTTAGTCTGTTTCAGTTTCAGTTAGTCTGTCAGTTTGTTTTTTCTATTTCTGGGACACCTGATTCCCCTTGGCTCTGTTTCAGGTTGTATTATATTTATAATTTCCTTGTATATAGTATAGAAATTGTATTGACATTTTCCTGGATGGCCCCTATTTTCTGCCTGATAGCCCAGTTGTTAAGAGCCTGCTACAGTCAGTCTTACTACTCACTCTGTAGTGAATGCAGGGGGCAATGTGTATCACATACCCATTGCCTCAAATGAAATTTTAATTCTGAAGATTCCCATTGAGAAAGCTATGGTTTGAACTGGGTAATATGATTCACACTCATGCATGCAGGCACGCCAGTAGCGGAGCCAAACATTATTTGGTGGGTGGGCCTGCAGAAATGTGGGTGTCCCTCCCCCCGACCAGTGGCGCTCGGTGCCTTTTAAGATTAGGGAGGACGTAAATGTTTTTATGAGCATGGACATATTTCCATTACAGCATATTGGATGACTGTTATTCATATTCCATTTAATGTAACATCTAACTAACACGCTACAAACACGCAGTACAGTGTACAGCAAGCAGTTTAGCAGCTACAAGGTGGGCCCCGGTGGCAATAAATGAATAAAACTGAAAGCTTGCCTTGACTTGGAAGAGTTCCATTGTTGGATAGCACTAGGCAGCTAGCTAATATAAATACACATTTTCTCTGTTTGAGTAAGCTAAATTAGCAAGCGTCTTTAGCTAGCTAAGTAAGTGAAAATAAAAGCGAAAAAAATACAACAAAATCTCTCTCTGCTGCTTCTCCTTAATTTTTGAAAAATGTAATTTGTTCAAAACTATTAAACTATTGTTTTTCTCTCTCGTTGCGTTAACAACTCACCACATTTTATGCACTGCAGTGATAGCTGGCTGCAACTTTTTCAATGTTTCACGATTTAATTTCTTTCTGAGAGGATGGTCCTCCCCTTCCTTCTCTGAGGAGCCTCCACTAAATTCTACAGATTTTCCATGGTGCAGAGAGGAAAATGTGCAATTTTTTAGCTAATCTCATGCTATTCTACACACTCTACACACAGAGAAAATGTTGAATTTTAAAACCAAAATATACACTGAGTATGCCAATCATTAGGAACATCTTCGACACCTACAAGGGATGCTGGCCCATGTTCACTCCAATGCTTCCCACAGTTGTGTCAAGTTGTCTGGATGTCCTTTGGATGGTGGACCGTTCTTGATACACACGGGAAACTGTTTAGCTTGAAAAACCATCAGCGTTGCAGTTTTGGACACAAACGAGTGCACCTGGCACCTGGCACCTGCTACCATACCCCGTTCAAAGGCACATAAATATATTTTCTTGCCCATTCACCCTCTGAATGGCACACATACACAATCCAAGTCTCAATTGTCTCAAGGCTTAAAAATCAGTCCTCTTCATCTACATTGATTGAAGTGGATTTAACAAGTGACATCAATAAGGGATCATAGCTTTCACCTGGTCAGTCTATGTCATGGAAAGAGCAGGTGTTGGTGTCAGGTTAATGTTTTGTATACTCAGTGTAGGAGTGTTGACCATGATAAAGGCACTGTATTATGATCTGTCTTGTTTGCTAAGTGAAGTAGAGAGTGGCATGGTGCATATAGCCATAGAAGCACTGTGACATACAGTGGGGAAAAAAAGTATTTAGTCAGCCAGCAATTGTGCAAGTTCTCCCACTTAAAAATATGAGAGAGGCCTGTAATTTTCATCATAGGTACACTTTAACTATGACAGACAAAATGAGAACAAAAATCCAGAAAATCACATTGTAGGATTTTTTATGAATTTATTTGCAAATTATGGTGGAAAATAAGTATTTGGTCACCTACAAACAAGCAAGATTTCTGGCTCTCACAGACCTGTAACTTCTTCTTTAAGAGGCTCCTCTGTCCTCCACTCGTTACCGGTATTAATGGCACCTGTTTGAACTTGTTATCAGTATAAAAGACACCTGTCCACAACCTCAAACAGTCACACTCCAAACTCCACTATGGCCAAGACCAAAGAGCTGTCAAAGGACACCAGAAACAAAATTGTAGACCTGCACCAGGCTGGGAAGACTGAATATGCAATAGGTAAGCAGCTTGGTTTGAAGAAATCAACTGTGGGAGCAATTATTAGGAAATGGAAGACATACAAGACCACTGATAATCTCCCTCGATCTGGGGCTCCACGCAAGATCTCACCCCGTGGGGTCAAAATGATCACAAGAACGGTGAGCAAAAATCCCAGAACCACACGGGGGGACCTAGTGAATGACCTGCAGAGAGCTGGGACCAAAGTAACAAAGCCTACCATCTGTAACACACTACGCCGCCAGGGACTCAAATACTGCAGTGTCAGACGTGTCCCCTGCTTAAGCCAGTACATGTCCAGGCCCGTCTGAAGTTTGCAAGAGAGCATTTGGATGATCCAGAAGAGCATTGGGAGAATGTCATATGGTCAGATGAAACCAAAATATAACTTTTTGGTAAAAACTCAACTCAACTTGGAGGACAAAGAATGCTGAGTTGCATCCAAAGAACACCATACCTACTGTGAAGCATGGGGGCGAAAAAATCATGCTTTGGGGCTGTTTTTCTGCAAAGGGACCAGGACGACTGATCCGTGTAAAGGAAAGAATGAATGGGGCCATGTATCGTGAGATTTTGAGTGAAAACCTCCTTCCATCAGCAAGGGCATTGAAGATGAAACGTGGCTGGGTCTTTCAGCATGACAATGATCCCAAACACACCGCCCGGGCAACGAAGGAGTGGCTTCGTAAGAAGCATTTCAAGGTCCTGGAGTGGCCTAGCCAGTCTCCAGATCTCAAAACCATAGAAAATATTTGGAGGGAGTTGAAAGTCCGTGTTGCCCAGCAACAGCCCCAAAACATCACTGCTCTAGAGGAGATCTGCTTGGAGGAATGGGCCAAAATACCAGCAACAGTGTGTGAAAACCTTGTGAAGACTTACAGAAAACTTTTGACCTCTGTCATTGCCAACAAAGGGTATATAATAACGTATTGAGATAAACTTCTGTTATTGACTAAATACTTATTTCCCACCATAATTTGCAAATAAATTCATTAAAAATCCTACAATCCTGCTAGCTTTACATTGCATCTGATGGTGTTTGCATGTTCAGGTAAAAATACAACTAATGTCCAGTTCGCAGAGGTGGGTATAGTGCTTAACAATCTAAATTACTTTTACTTTAATTGTAATTTACTCAAATAAAAAACTACTCGATAAAGAGTAAAGAAACGTATCTGGTCAAAAATTTAGTTTTTGTAATTTTTTACACCTGATGGTAAACTGTGACAGCAAACAAAAATAACAACTTAATTTGCAATTGATTTGACATTTGACATTAATTTATTATTTTAGCCTGCCAGCACCATCTTGTGTACCCCAGGAAGAGTAGTATCTGCATTAACAGCAGATAATGGGGATCCTAATAAAAATACTAAATTGCAGATGTCCTCCAGCACAGATAGTCTCCAATCTCATAAAAAGGTAAATGGTACTCGAGACATTGGAATAATTTCACAATTTCAATAGCATTAATGAAAATGTATTTCACGATACAATTTCAAGTGAACGTATACTAAAAATATATACACAAAATGTTTACACAAAGCGTTTAATATTTTACTCAACAAAATATCAAGGACTTTCAGGTGTTCCGCGAGTGCTAGCTGGCTGTACTACAGACACCTGTCATTGTCGTGGGAAGACTCATTGTTATCTTTTCGTAATACAACTGGTTGCAGTAAAGAGCCAACCTGGATACTAAGGAGATCCTGAGGGAAATCGACGAGTACCAACAGCTTTACGCTATGGAGGAACAACATACTCCATCATGGAAAGATCCGACTACCCCATACAAAAAAAAACAAATTAATCTACAGACACGGACGATTTACTCTTACTTAGTAGAGGCTAGTGCTCTGGCTGGAATCCATGCAACATTGGAAAAGTTGTGTGAGGAGGTAACAGGGCAGAGGGGGAGTTTGGAGTTTAGCCAGAGTGAAATTCTCACGCTCCAAGGAGAGAACAAGCCACTCACAGTCAAGGTAAAAATCCACGATTCCAACATGGATCGTCTACTCAGGGAAAACAGGGTGATGAAGGAGCTGCTAATAGACATACAAAGTCGTAGCATGCGTGACTTTTTTTTTTCTTCTGGGATTCCTGAGGACGCATCCAATAATCCAGAGGGGGCAATCAGAGAATTCATGCAATCCGCCTTGAAACTTCCTATAGAGACGGTAAACAAGGTGGCTTTCCACCGAGTACACAGACTTGGAGCTCGGAGCGACAAGACCAAGGGTCCCCGACCGATCATTACAAAATTTGAGCACTACCAACAAAAGGAGCTGATCAAAAGCAGGGGAAGGGAGCTTAAAGGGACCAAATTTAGTCACAATGACCAATTTCCAAGGGAGACAAACAAATGTTGTAAGAGACTGTATCCGGCACAAAGGCAACAGAGGGAGAAGGGTAAGCCTGCCTTTCTCATTGTGGACAAACTCTTTATAGATGGACAGCTATTCCGAGACAGCTCCATAACACCATGGCTGTACTAAATTCTACAGGGCCTTCGGGTTATGAAAAAAAGAAAGTATGAGAACACTATGAAGTGGATGTGAACACACACGTACTCAATTACATGCTCGCTTACACATACACACCTGATCTCGCTCTCTTCTCTCACTCTCTCACTCTCTCTTTCTCTCTTTTCTCTTCTCTTCTCTACCTCTCTCACCTCTATCGCTATTGTCGAGAACTGTTTTTTTTATTTAATATGTTTCTTGTTTGTCAATCTTTTTTATTTATTTGTCTACATGTTTATACAGTTGAAGTCGGAGGTTTACATACACTTAGGTTGGAGTCATTAAAACTCGTTTTTCAACCACTCCACAAATGACTTGTTCACAAACTATAGTTTTGGCAAGTCGGTTAGGGCATCTACTTTGTGCATGACACAATTACTTTTTCCAACAATTGTTTACAGACAGATAATTTCAATTGTATTTCACTGTATCACAATTCCAGTGGGTCAGACGTTTACATACACTAAGTTGACTGTGCCCTTAAACAGCTTGGAAAATTCCAGAAAATGATGCAATGGCTTTAGAAGCTTCTGATAAGCTAATTGACATAGTTTGAGTCAATTGGAGGTGTACCTGTGGATGTATTTCAAGGCCTACCTCCACAAGTCTGGCTCATCCAGGAGAGCAATTTCCAAACATCTGAAGGTTCCACGTTCATCTGTACAAACAATTGTATGCAACTATAAACACCATGGGACCACGCAGCCGTTATACCGCTCAGGAAGGAGCGTCTCCTAGAGTCTCCTAGAGATGAATGTACTTTGGTGCGAAAAGTGCGAATCAATCACAGGACAACAGCAAAGGACCTTGTGAAGATGCTGGAGGAAACAGGTACAAAAGTATCTATATCCACAGTAAAACAAGTCCTATATCGACATAACCTGAAAGGCCGCTCAGCAAGGAAGAAGCCACTGCTCCAAAACCGCCATAAAGAAGCCAGACTATGGTTTGCAACTGCAAATGGGGACTAAGATCGTACTTTTTGGAGAAATGTCCTCTGGTCTGATGAAACAAAAATAGAACTGTTTGGCCATAATGACCATCATTACGTTTGGAGGAAAAAGTGGGAGGCTTGCAAGCCGAAGAATACCATCCCAACCGTGAAGCACGGGGGTGGCAGCATGATGTTGTGGGGGTGCTTTGCTGCAGGAGGGACTGGTGCACTTCACAAAATAGATGGCATTGTGACGAAGGAAAATTATGTGAATATATTGAAGCAACATCTCAAGACATCAG
The DNA here is from genome assembly GCF_057628025.1 of Oncorhynchus mykiss. Taxonomy (NCBI): domain Eukaryota; kingdom Metazoa; phylum Chordata; class Actinopteri; order Salmoniformes; family Salmonidae; genus Oncorhynchus; species Oncorhynchus mykiss. Next base: position 43,709,667 of record NC_143030.1, on the reverse strand, counting down.
TCAGGAAGTTGAAGCTTGGTCGCAAATGGGTCTTCCATGGACAATGACCCCAGGCATACTTCCAAAGTTGTGGCAAAATGGCTTAAGGACAACAAAGTCAAGGTATTGGAGTGGGTATCACAAAGCCCTGACCTCAATCCCATAGAAAATTTGTGGGCAGAACTGAACAAGCATGTGCGAGTAAGGAGGCATACAAACCTGACTCAGTTACTGTACATCAGCTCTGTCAGGAGGAATGGGCCAAAATTCACCCAATTTATTGTGGGAAGCTTGTGGAAGGCTAACCAAAATGTTTGACCCAAGTTAAACAATTTAAAGGCAATGCTACCAAATAATAATTGAGTGTATGTAAACTTCTGACCCACTGGGAATGTGATGAAAAAAAGAAAAGCTGAAATAAATAATTTCCTCTGCTATTATTCTGACATTTCAAGTTCTTAAAATAAAGTGGTGATCCTAACTGACCTAAGACTGGGATTTTTTCACAAGGATTAAATGTCAGGAATTAAATGTCAGAAAAACTGAGTTGAAATGTAATTGGCTAAGGTGTATGTAAACTCCCGACTTCAACTGTATATGTTTACATCAAGCAAGGGGAAGATATCAGAATAGGGGCATTGGGGAACAATAACATAATGTACGGAATACATTTATACTTTAGTGAAGCCGTCTCCGTAGTAATGCAAGTTCTCTTTTATGATCATGTGAAACGTCAATTTCTATATAAATGCTGGGATGTGTTTTTCAATGATGTTAAAGGTAATTATGATGCAACTATGATGGTGATACGATATGGATTAAAATTATCATCATGAATATTAAGGCTATACGCACTACATGTTACACACATAGACACTCAACCATGCAAATTGGCAGAGTTATCATTTATTTGGACAGCACACATTATAGGCTTACTCTTACACAGACATCGTACACACTCTCACTAAATCACATCCAATATCATGCACATCAACCTACTCACATTTACTGCACACATAATGTCTTGTCTCAATGTTCTAACATATGTGGCATTGGCTCACAGGCCCTACAGGCAAGGGAATAAAACAAATATTGCTAGAACCTATTTCTTGAATTATTTATTGAATTTTGACCGTCATAATACCTCTGATGGCAGTAACTTAACAAACACTAATTATGTTCAATTTAGACTGAGAATGGTATCTAGTTAGGGTAAGGGGTGAAATAGGTATAGCCAGTTATAATTGTAACGATTTAGCAGATTAGAAAAAATGTAATCAGTCTTTACATGGCTAAAAGAAAAGGAATATAACATATACTGTTTACAGGAAACTCACTCTACATCCTTAGATGAAGTTGCATGGAAAAAAGAATGGGGTTGGTGAAATAATTTTCTGTCTAGGACAAAGGAACTCAAAAGGTGTGATGATATTAATTAACAAAAATGTCGATCTGAATGGGAAAATAGTCAGGAATGATTCGCTAGGAAGGTGGATCTTTTTGACTATGAAAGTGGACGAAAAAGATATTTGGCTCATTAAACTATATGGTCCAAATCATGATGATTCATACTTCTTCGAAAATATTTATACCAATTTATTGAACTTACAAATGATCTAATCATTATAATAGGAGACTATAACACAGTGTTTAAGTACCTCAATGGACCGTAAAGGAAATCACTCTACAAACTATCATCACCGTGCCCTTAAGGAAATCACAAATATTATGGACACATTAGAAATAGTGGATATTTGGATACTAAAAAACCCTGACCTAGTGAGATATACATGGAGGAGACTTAATCAAGCTTGTCGTCTTGACTACTTTCTTGTCTCTTTCTCTCTTGTATCAAAGGTTAAAAAAGTTTTAATAGGAGACAGAATGCTATCATCATCTAATTGGCCTTCAAATAACACTTATAGCATTTCCATGTGGACGGGGATATTGGAAATATAATCAAAGTTTGCTGGAGGACAACTTATTTTTAAACAAGACAATAATTTATAATTGAATAACATATCCCCTTATGGTTCAGGACACCTTTAAATGTACCTTCAGAGGTCATTCAATTCAATATTCATCAATAATTGACCGATCCAAGATGGCGTAGCAGTAGGACGTGTTGTCGTGTCGTGTCCCTTGTATATATCGTTTGTTTTCGTTTTTTTTCTTCACATATCTTTAAAACTTTTTGCTGAACCTCAATTTCTTCTAAATACTCTCCTGCAACCCGCCTCACCCAACGTAGCTATTTTTCCTAAAGTATTTATATTTACTTCGGATCTGGAACCCCTCAACTGAAGCTAGCCAACTAGCCAACTAACTACCAGCTTCAGCAAAACATTGCTAGCGGTCTTCAGCTAACCGGTCATCAGCTAACCTTTAGCTCGGAAAGCTCTCGCCAGTTCGAACAACGCGACTCTAACCAGAGCATAACGGACCTATTTATTATTTTATTTTTATTTTTCATCCCCGGATTCCCATCGCAAACGGAACATTTTGAGCTCCTGGGCTACAATATCCAGACCCACGACCGGTCCATCGATGTCACCGCATGAAGAGGAATAAACAGACTCCCCCCATCGCGACGTCCCCAAAGGCTAACTCTCTAGCCCTTGCTATCTCCTTGCTTGCAAATTCGGCCTGCTAACTGCTAGCTTGTTTAGCCCGGTCCGCTAACTGCTACCGTGTTTAGCACCGTCTACTAACTGTTAGCTTGTTAGCACAGGCCTGCTAACCGTCTGAATCGCCGCGTCCCAAACACTCACTGAACCCATATTTACTTTCTATCCCTTTTCGATTTTTAATTTGTTTATACCTTCCGGTAACCTGCCTCACCCAATGTGATACGGAACCGCTATTATCTTTACATTTTTAGAACACACTCAAGAACCTCCAGAAGCTAACCAGCTAACTGGCTACAAGCTATTTAGTCATTGTTAGTTTTCTAACCTGGATAACACTCGCCAGTCCAGCTTCCCTGCCCCATCCACCGCTGCCCCTTGGACACTGATCACTTGGCTACATAGCTGATGCATGCTGGACTGTCCATTAATCACGGTAATCCATTCTGCTTGTTTATGTTTTATCTGTCGGCCCCAGCCGCACTTAGGCTCTGTGTGTAGTTAATCCGACCCTCTCTGCCTAATCAATCGCCATTCTACCTGCTGTTGTTGTGCTAGCTGATTAGCTGTTGTTGTCTTACCTACTGTTTTAGCTAGCTCTCCCAATTCAACACCTGTGATTACTGTATGCCTCGCTGTATGTCTCTCTCATATGTCAATATGCCTTGTATACTGTTGTGCAGGTTAGTTATCATTGTCTTAGTTTACAATGGAGCCCCTAGTTCCACTCTTTATACCCCTGATACCTCCTTTGTCCCACCCCCCACACATGCGGTGACCTCACCCATTACAACCAGCATGTCCAGAGATACAACCTCTCTCATCATCACCCAGTGCCTGGGCTTACCTCCGCTGTACCCGCACCCCACCATACCCCTGTTTGCGCATTATGCCCTGAATATATTCTACCATGCCCAGAAACCTGCTCCTCTTATTCTCTGTCCCCAACGCCCTAGGCGACCAGTTTTGATAGCCTTCAGCCGCACCCTCATACTATTCCTTCTCTGTTCCGCGGGTGATGTGGAGGTAAACCCAGGCCCTGCATGTCCACAGGCACCCTCATTTGTTGACTTCTGTGATCGAAAAAGCCTTGGTTTCATGCATGTCAACATCAGAAGCCTCCTCCCTAAGTGTGTCTTACTCACTGCTCTAGCACACTCTGCTAACCCTGATGTCCTTGCCGTGTCTGAATCCTGGCTCAGGAAGGCCACCAAAAATTCTGAGATTTCCATACCCAACTATAACATCTTCCGTCAAGATAGAACTGCCAAAGGGGGAGGAGTTGCAGTCTACTGCAGAGATAGCCTGCAAAGTAATGTCATACTTTCCAGGTCCATACCCAAACAGTTCGAACTACTAATTTTGAAAATTACTCTCTCCAGAAATAAGTCTCTCACTGTTGCCGCCTGCTACCGACCCCCCTCAGCTCCCAGCTGTGCCCTGGACACCATTTGTGAATTGATCGCCCCCCATCTAGCTTCAGAGTTTGTTCTGTTAGGTGACCTAAACTGGGATATGCTTAACACCCCGGCAGTCCTACAATCTAAGCTAGATGCCCTCAATCTCACTCAAATCATCAAGGAACCCACCAGGTACAACCCTAACTCTGTAAACAAGGGCACCCTCATTGACGTCATCCTGACCAACTGGCCCTCCAAATACACCTCCGCTGTCTACAACCAGGATCTCAGCGATCACTGCCTCATTGCCTGTATCCGCTACGGAGCCGCAGTCAAACGACCACCCCTCATCACTGTCAAACGCTCCCTAAAACACTTCTGTGAGCAGGCCTTTCTAATCGACCTGGCCCGGGTATCCTGGAAGGACATTGACCTCATCCCGTCAGTTGAGGATGCCTGGTCTTTCTTTAAAAGTAACTTCCTCACCATTTTAGATAAGCATGCTCCGTTCAAAAAATGCAGAACTAAGAACAGATATAGCCCCTGGTTCACTCCAGACCTGACTGCCCTCGACCAGCACAAAAACATCCTGTGGCGGACTGCACTAACATCGAATAGTACCCGCGATATGCAACTGTTCAGGGAAGTCAGGAACCAATACACACAGTCAGTCAGGAAAGCTAAAGCCAACTTCTTCAGGCAGAAGTTTGCATCCTGTAGCTCCAACTCCAAAAAGTTCTGGGACACTGTGAAGTCCATGGAGAACAAGAGCACCTCCTCCCAGCTGCCCACTGCACTGAGGCTAGGTAACACGGTCACCACCGATAAATCCATGATTATCGAAAACTTCAACAAGCATTTCTCAACGGCTGGCCATGCCTTCCGCCTGGCTACTCCAACCTCGGCCAACAGCTCCCCCCCCCCCCCGCAGCTACTCGCCCAAGCCTCTCCAGGTTCTCCTTTACCCAAATCCAGATAGCAGATGTTCTGAAAGAGCTGCAAAACCTGGACCCGTACAAATCAGCTGGGCTTGACAATCTGGACCCTCTATTCCTGAAACTATCCGCCGCCATTGTCGCAACCCCTATTACCAGCCTGTTCAACCTCTCTTTCATATCGTCTGAGATCCCCAAGGATTGGAAAGCTGCCGCAGTCATCCCCCTCTTCAAAGGGGGCGACACCCTGGACCCAAACTGTTACAGACCTATATCCATCCTGCCCTGCCTATCTAAGGTCTTCGAAAGCCAAGTCAACAAACAGGTCACTGACCATCTTGAATCCCACCGTACCTTCTCCGCTGTGCAATCTGGTTTCCGAGCCGGTCACGGGTGTACCTCAGCCACGCTCAAGGTACTAAACGATATCATAACCGCCATCGATAAAAGACAGTACTGTGCAGCCATCTTCATAGACCTTGCCAAGGCTTTCGACTCTGTCAATCACCGTATTCTTATCGGCAGACTCAGTAGCCTCGGTTTTTCGGATGACTTCCTTGCCTGGTTCACCAATTACTTTGCAGACAGAGTTCAGTGTGTCAAATCGGAGGGCATGCTGTCCGGTCCTCTGGCAGTCTCTATGGGGGTGCCACAGGGTTCAATTCTCGGGCCGACTCTTTTCTCTGTATATATCAATGATGTTTCTCATGCTGCGGGCGATTCCCTGATCCACCTCTACGCAGACGACACCATTCTATATACTTCCGGCCCGTCCTTGGACACTGTGCTATCTAACCTCCAAACGAGCTTCAATGCCATACAGCACTCCTTCCGTGGCCTCCAACTGCTCTTAAACGCTAGTAAAACCAAATGCATGCTTTTCAACCGTTCGCTGCCTGCACCCGCACGCCTGACTAGCATCACCACCCTGGATGGTTCCGACCTTGAATATGTGGACATCTATAAGTACCTAGGTGTCTGGCTAGACTCTAAACTCTCCTTCCAGACCCATATCAAACATCTCCAATCGAAAATCAAATCAAGAGTCGGCTTTCTATTCCGCAACAAAGCCTCCTTCACTCACGCCGCCAAACTTACCCTAGTAAAACTGACTATCCTACCGATCCTCGACTTCGGCGATGTCATCTACAAAATTGCTTCCAACACTCTACTCAGCAAACTGGATGCAGTTTATCACAGTGCCATCCGTTTTGTCACTAAAGCACCTTATACCACCCACCACTGCGACTTGTATGCTCTAGTCGGCTGGCCCTCGCTACATATTCGTCGCCAGACCCACTGGCTCCAGGTCATCTACAAATCCATGCTAGGTAAAGCTCCGCCTTATCTCAGTTCACTGGTTACGATGGCAACACCCATCCGTAGCACGCGCTCCAGCAGGTGTATCTCACTGATCATCCCTAAAGCCAACACCTCATTTGGCCGCCTTTCGTTCCAGTTCTCTGCTGCCTGTGACTGGAACGAATTGCAAAAATCGCTGAAGTTGGAGACTTTTATCTCCCTCACCAACTTCAAACATCTGCTATCTGAGCAGCTAACCGATCGCTGCAGCTGTACATAGTCTATTGGTAAATAGCCCACCCATTTTCACCTACCTCATCCCCATACTGTTTTTATTTATTTATTTTTCTGCTCTTTTGCACACCAATATCTCTGTACATAACCATCTGATCATTTATCACTCCAGTGTTAATCTGCATAATTGTAATTATTTGCCTACCTTCTCATGCCTTTTGCACACAATGTATATATAGACTCCCCTTTTTTCTACTGTGTTATTGACTTGTTAATTGTTTACTCCATGTGTAACTCTGTGTTGTCTGTTCACACTGCTATGCCTTATCTTGGCCAGGTCGCAGTTGCAAATGAGAACTTGTTCTCAACTAGCCTACCTGGTTAAATAAAGGTGAAATAAAAAAAAATAAAAAAAAATAAAAAAAATAATAAAAAAGCAGTTTCTGACTAAAGAGACAAGACTAACAAGGGAAATCCATGAACTAATATTACAGGTAGATAGCAATAAAAATGATATTACAGAGATACAAAATAAGTATCTTTGTAATAAGGGAAAACAAAATTAACTTGAGGAACTGATTCAAGAACGAGCCAATGTAATATATTACAAAAATTAAGCAAACTGGATGGAATATGGTGAAAATGCACAAAATTCTTCCTTGAGTTTCCAATACAGGAAAGCTAACAAAAATAATTTGCAGAAACTCGTTATTGAAGACAGAGTCATCTATGATTCTCCGAATTATATTTTAAAAGAGGAAGCTAAATATTTTAGGCAGATGTTCTCTTTTCCATCTCATCCTCTCCCACTGAATGAAGATTACGGTAAGGACAGCTTTCCAAATAATATATAAAAAATGGAAAATTAACAAATGTACAGAAAGATCAGTGCGAAGGCCAATTTACTGAGGAATACATTTTTGAGGCTATTAAATCCTTTCAGTCTGGAAAAAGCCCAGGGCTTGATGGCATACTGGTAGAGGTATATCAAGCCTTTTTTGATATACTAAAAGCTCCATTGTTAAATTGTTTTAACTACTCCTATAGAAATGGTAGTCTGTCAGGTACTCAGCAGGAAGGTCTGATTCCTCTATTATTAAACAAGAGCCAGATGGCAAATATAAAGGCCCAGTCTATCTAACAAACTGGAGGCCCCTTACACTTCAATGTTGTGATGCAAAAATACTAGCAAAATGCATAGCACTCAGAATTAAAATGGTTTTACCAGGTATTGTTCATCCTGATCAGGCAGGTCTTTATAAACACTACAGAAACGAGACCATCCACATATATCGATCACATTTTTACTAATACTGTAGAATTTTGTTCTATAGCTGTATCCGTACCCATTGGATGCAGTGATCACAATATAGTGGCTATATCCAGAAAAGCCAAAGTTCCAACAGCTGGGCCTAAAATGGTATATAAGAGATCATACAAAAGATTTTGCTGTGACTCTAATGTGGATCATGTTAAAAATATTTGTTTGTCTGATGTGATTAATGAGGAGCATCCAGATGATGCACTTGATGAATATGTGAAATTGCTTCTTCCAATTATTGATAAACACGCATCTGTTATTAAGAAACTGACTGGATCGATGAGGAATTGAAAAACTGTATGGTTGAAAGAGATGGGGCAAAAGGAGTGGCTAATAAGTCTGGCTGTACATCTGACTGGCTGACTTACAGCAAGTTGAGTAATTATGTGACTAAACTCAACAAAAAGAAGAAGAAGAAACTGTATTATGAAGCCAAGATCAATGATGTAAAGAATGATGGGAAAAAAACTTTGGAGCACTTTAAATGAAATTATGGGCAGAAAGACAAATTCAACTTCATCTTTCATCGAATCAGATGGCTTATTCGTCACCAAACCATTTGATATTGGCAATTATTTGAATTATTATTTCATTGGCAAAGTGGGCAAACTTAGGCAGGAAATGCCCACGACAAACAGTGAGCATATTCACTGCATAAAAAAATAAATAATGAAAAGAAAAGCAGTGCAAGTTTGAATTTTGTAAAGTTAGTGTGGGAAACTATTGTTAACGACCAATAATGACAAACCTTCTGGCATTGACAACTTAGATGGAAAGCTACTAAAGATGGTGGCTGACTCTATAGCCAGTCCTATCAGTCATATTTTTAATCTGAGTCTAGAGGAAAGTCTTTGTCCCCAGGCCTAGGTGAAGCCAAAGTAATTCCGCTACCCAAGACTGGTAAAGCGGCCTTTACTGGTTATAACAGCAGACCTATAAGCTTGCTGCCAGCTCTTAGCAAAATGTTGGAAAAAAATTGTGTTTGACCAAATACAATGTTATTTCTCTGTAAACAAATGAACAACAGATTTTCAGCATGCATATAGAGAAGGGCACTCAACATGTACTGCACTGACACAAATGACTGATGCTTGGTTGAAAGAAATTGATAAGACGATTATGGGAGCTGTACTGTTAGATTTCAGTGCAGCCTTTGATAATATTGACCATAACCTGTTGTTGAAAAAACTTAAGTGCTATGGCTTTTCAACCTCTGCCATATCGTGGATTCAGAGCTATCTATCTAATAGAACTCAAAGGGGTTTCTTTAATGGAAGCATCTCTAATGCCAAACATGTAACGTGTGGTGTACAGCAGGGCAGCTCTCTAGGCCATCTACTCTTTTCTATTTTTACCAATGACCTGCCACTGGCATTAAACAAAGCATGTGTGTCCATGTAATGATGATGATTCAACCATATACGCATCAGCAACCACAGGTAATGAAGTCACTGAAACCCTTAACAAAGAGTTGCAGTCTGTTTTGGAATGGGTGTCCAGTAATAAACTAGTCCTGAACATCTCTAAAACTAAGAGCATTGTATTTGGTACAAATCATTCCTTAAGTGCTAGACCTCAGCTGAATCTGGTAATGAATGGTGTGGCTATTGAACAAGTTGAGGAGACTAAATTACTTGGCGTTACCTTAGATTGTAAACTCTCATGGTCAAAACATATAGATTCCTTGGTTGCAAAGACGGGAAGAGGTCTAGTCGTAATAAAGAGACGCTCTGTTTTTTTGACACCACACTCCAAAATGCAAGTTCTGCAGGCTCTAGTTTTGCCTGATCTTGATTAAATCAAATCAAATCAAATTTTATTTGTCACATACACATGGTTAGCAGATGTTAATGCGAGTGTAGCGAAATGCTTGTGCTTCTAGTTCCGACAATGCAGTAATAACCAACAAGTAATCTAGCTAACAATTCCAAAACTACTACCTTATAGACACAAGTGTAAGGGGATAAAGAATATGTACATAAAGATATATGAATGAGTGATGGTACAGAGCGGCATAGGCAAGATACAGTAGATGGTATTGAGTGCAGTATATACATATGAGATGAGTATGTAAACAAAGTGGCATAGTTAAAGTGGCTAGTGATACATGTATTACATAAAGATGCAGTAGATGATATAGAGTACAGTATATACGTATACATTTGAGATGAATAATGTAGGGTATGTAAACATTATATTAGGTAGCATTGTTTAAAGTGGCTAGTGATATATTTTACATAATTTCCCATCAATTCCCATTATTAAAGTGGCTGGAGTTGAGTCAGTGTGTTGGCAGCAGCCACTCAATGTTAGTGGTGGCTGTTTAAAAGTCTGATGGCCTTGAGATAGAAGCTGTTTTTCAGTCTCTCGGTCCCAGCTTTGATGCACCTGTACTGACCTCGCCTTCTGGATGATAGCGGGGTGAACAGGCAGTGGCTCGGGTGGTTGTTGTCCTTGATGATCTTTATGGCCTTCCTGTGACATTGGGTGGTGTAAGTGTCCTGGAGGGCAGGTAGTTTGCCCCCGGGGATGCGTTGTGCAGACCTCACTACCCTCTGAAGAGCCTCACGGTTGTGGGCGGAGCAGTTGCCGTACCAGGCGGTGATACAGCCCGACAGGATGCTCTCGATTGTGCATCTGTAGAAGTTTGTGAGTGCTTTTGGTGACAAGTCGAATTTCTTTAGCCTCCTGAGGTTGAAGAGGCGCTGCTGCGCCTTCTTCACGATGCTGTCTGTGTGGGTGGACCAATTCAGTTTGTGATGTGTACGCCGAGGAACCTAAAACTTACTACCCTCTCCACTACTGTTCCATCGATGTGGATAGGGGGGGTGTTCCCTCTGCTGTTTCCTGAAGTCCACAATCATCTCCTTTGTTTTGTTGACGTTGAGTGTGAGGTTATTTTCCTGACACCACACTCCGAGGGCCCTCACCTCCTCCCTGTAGGCCGTCTCGTCGTTGTTGGTTAAGCCTACCACCTACCACTCAAGCCTACCACTGTTGTGTCGTCCGCAAACTTGATGATTGAGTTGGAGGCGTGCGTGGCCACGCAGTCGTGGGTGAACAGGGAGTACAGGAGAGGGCTCAGAACGCACCCTTGTGGGGCCCCAGTGTTGAGGATCAGCGGGGTGGAGATGTTGTTGCCTACCCTCACCACCTGGGGGCGGCCCGTCAGGAAGTCCAGTACCCAGTTGCATAGGGCGGGGTCGAGACCCAGGGTCTCGAGCTTGATGACGAGCTTGGAGGGCACTATGGTGTTAAATGCCGAGCTGTAGTCGATGAACAGCATTCTCACATAGGTATTCCTCTTGTCCAGATGGGTTAGGGCAGTGTGCAGTGTGGTTGATATTGCATCGTCTGTGGACCTATTTGGGCGGTAAGCAAATTGGAGTGGGTCTAGTGTGTCATTTAGGGTGGAGGTGATATGGTCCTTGACTAGTCTCTCAAAGCACTTCATGATGACGGAAGTGAGTGCTACGGGGCGGTAGTCGTTTAGCTCAGTTACCTTAGCTTTCTTGGGAACAGGAACAATGGTGGCCCTCTTGAAGCATGTGGGAACAACAGACTGGGATAGGGATTGATTGAATATGTCCGTAAACACACCAGCCAGCTGGTCTGCTCATGCTCTGAGGGCGCGGCTGGGGATGCCGTCTGGGCCTGCAGCCTTGCGAGGGTTGACACGTTTATTGTCCAGTCGTGCGGTCCAGTACACACAGCGCTGACACACACACTTATCCCACCAAACATGCCACCAGGGGTCTTCTCATAGTCCCCAAATCCAAAACAAATTCAATAAAACATACAGTATTATATAGAGAGAGCCCTTATTGCATGGAACTTCCTTCCATCTCATATTGCTCAAATAAACAGTAAACCTGGTTTCAAAAAAACAGATAAAGCAACACCTCGCCTCTCCCATTAGTTGACCTATATAGTTTAGAAATGTATGTAGTTCTGTCCTTGAGCTGTTCTTGTCTAATGATGTTCTGTATTATGTCATTCTGTATTATGTTTCATGTTTTGTGTGCACCCCAGGAAAGGTAGCTGCTGCTTTTGCAACAGCTAATGGGCATCCTAATAAAATACCAAATACCAAATACATAGACGATACATTGGAGATAATATACACAATATAACTACTAGAAATAATAGAACATCATGAAACATCTAAGAAGCCAGGTCTGGTATTTATAGCGGAAAAGGCATTTGATAAATTAAGACTGGATTTTATTTCTAAATACCTGTATTTTTTTCAATTTTGGGGATTCTCTTATAAAATGGGTAAAAATAATGCATAGCAACCCCAGGTGTAAAATAGTAAATAAAAACAACTTCTCAGGGAGCTTTGAAATGTTAAGAGGACTTAAACAAGGGTGTCCGCTGTCACCATATCTATTCGTTATGGCCATCGAAATGCTAGCTATTACAATCAGATCCAATAACAACACCAGAGGATTAGAAATCCAAGGCTTAAAAACAAAGGTGTCCATGTATGCAAATGACTCAAGTTTTATATTAAGTCCGCAAGCTAGATCCTTGCAATGTCTCATTGAAGATCTAGATAACTTTTCTGTACTCTCTGGACTAAAACCTAATTATGATAAGTGTACTGTACAATATGCCGTATTGGATCTTTAAAAAAATACAACTTTTACATTACCCTGCAGTTTACCTATACAATGGGCTGATGGTGAAGTAGACATACTTAAAATTCATATCACAAAAGATATACATAAGCTCTCCACCATGAATTTCAATAGAAAACTTGTAAAAATAGACAAGATCCTGCAACCATGGAGAGGTAAATACCTGTCTATTTATGGGAACATTGCCCTGATTAACTCCTTAGTCATATCTCAGTTTACTCACTTACTTATGGCAATGCCTACTCCTGAAGATTTGTTTTTCAAATCATATGAGCAAAACATATGTCGCTTTATCTGAGACTGTAACGGTCGTCGTATGAAGGAGAGGACCAAAGAGCAGCGTGGTAAGTGTTCATCTTGATTTTTAATACGAATAGTGGACATTGAAACAAAAAACAATAAAACGACAAATGAACAGTCCTGCACGGTGAAATAAAACACAGAACAGAAAATAAACACCCACGAAACACAAGTGGGAAAAGGCTACCTAAGTATGATTCTCAATCAGAGACAACTAACGACACCTGCCTCTGATTGAGAACCATACCAGGCCAAACGCAAACACAACATAGAAAACGAAACATAGACAACCCACCCAACGCACGCCCTGCCAAACTAAAAGAAAGACATAAATAAAAGAACTAAGGTCAGAACGTGACAGAGACGCTAAACCAGACAAAATAAAGTGTGCCTGTCTATATAATGAACATGATTTTGGTGGGTTGAGATTATTAAATCTAAAAGCACTAAACCTTGCTCTAAAAAGCTTCACTTATTCAAAAGCTTTACTTGAACCCTAAATGGTTCTCAAGTAGATTACTAAGAAAAGCTCATCCATTGTTTAAAAATGGCCTTTTTGCCATTGTGCAGATTGCCATGTCTCATTTTTGATTAATTGAAAATGATCTTTTTTTCAAAGTATCTCTCTTTTTCAAACAAGCAATACAGAGCTGGCTACAATTTCAATTTCATCCCCCTGAAAAGACAGAACAAATATTACAAATATTATGGCTGAACTCAAATGTGCTGGTTGATAAAATATCTGTATTTATGGGAAATATGTTTGAAAATTGTATTTTGTTCTTAAATTGTATTGTAAATTGGAATGGTAGAGTCATGTCCTTCATGGAGTTATCAGAATTGTACGGGAAGGTTTGCTCAATCCAAGAGTACAACCAATTGATTACAGCACTACCCCAAAAATGGAGGAGGCAGGTGGCAGCGGGAGGAGGTAGGGAACTGGTCTGTCTGCCCAATATAAAGGATCAAAACTGGCGGAGGAATAAAAATAGCATAAATAGGAGAGTATACCAGTTTCATTTGAGGAGCAGGATGTTGACAACTGTGCCATACAGATTGCAAAATAGTTGGGACGTGATTTTTGATGTACCGATTCCATGGTACAGGGTGTATGAGTTGATATATAAAACAACGCAAGATTCAAGACTGTGATTTTCAGCTAAAATTATTATTTAAAATTCTTGTCACCAACAAAATGTTGAATATTGGGGGCATAAAATCATCGAAGCTCTGCAGATTTTGTTATGAGGATACAGAATCAATAGACCATTTATTTTGATATTGCCTTCAGTTAACCTGTTTCTGGTCTCAGGCTCAGGAATGGCTGAAAATGCATCGCATTCATCTAAAATTGACCCTAGAAATAGTACTGTTAGGAGATCTGGAGAGACTGGGTCAGTCAATTACTAATATACAAATACTCTTAGTAAAAGTATTTCTCTTCAACTCGCAATCTGTGGATTCTATTCGATTAGATAGTTTGAAATTGTACTTTAAACATCACAGCATAGTTGAAAGATATATGTTGCGTAGAAATCCGAAGAGGGTGGCCGGCAGAGATAGGTGGGATGGGCTGAGGGAAGCTGGGGGTTGGGATGTGGAATTGTAGACAAGTGGGAGTGGAGTTGCTGTGCGGGAGATAGAATGATGGTCAAAGTTAAAAGTCAAAAATAAAGTCAAAATAAAACTTAATAAATGGTAAGTTTGAATGACATTGAGGGGCAGTATTTTTTTTTACAGCTAATGCCGGTGTGCCCGAGGCTGATGCCGTGCAGGTGTTTGTACACACACTCTCATTCAAATATACACATACATGGACACACACACACACACACTCACGTAGTAGTGTCAGACATGAACTGTTGTTGTTTATTTTGCATTGCTGTTGGCTGTTTTTCTTCTGTCTTTTTATTTTTTTCTTCTCTAGTTCTTTGTCTTGGTTGTTGGTGCATTGGGGGGGGGGGGGGTCTAAAAGTATATATATACTTTTTTTCCCTTCTTTGTGGACTGTGGGAGGTGTCTCGGATGGTTGAGGTTCAGCTATTGGGGAACTGTGGGGGGATCTTGGAGGGTTCGGGTTCACGTTGTTTGGCCTGGTGGGAGATCTGTCAACGTTTCCTTGAGCAGGGCATTGACCCTGGAAGCATCTGTGTCTCACTCTGAATGGGAGTCTGTTGGATGACTGGTGTGTTGTAGTCGTTGAGCGGCTTCACGGCAAGTATATTGTATGTTTCGGATATTCAATAAATAAATAAATAAAAATAAATAAAATAATATATAAATATCGTCATTATCAATCATGTTATTAGTATGCAAATCAGACAACTCAGCATGGAATTAAACACCAAGGTATTTATTCAAGTAAGAATCATGTAAGTAATAAATAATCAAACAGTGCAGATATCAATTGCCACAGTTAACTGCCAAGGTAGGATTTACCCTACATCCTCCTTCTATTCCGAACCTCTTCTTTCCACTTTGAAGGGTATTTTCATTTCTTGGCTGACCCGTTCTCCTCCCCCTCGGTTGTGCCACTACAAAAAAAATACAAAAATAACTTAAGTACATGTAACTACCCACCTCTACAACTTTGGAGCACTGAAAGTAGATAGCAAAAAATATATGTTTATCTTTTATTTGCTCAATCGGATTGGGTGGGGCTGACTCCCCAATGGGTAGGTCTGACTCCCCAATGGGTAGGTCTGAGCGCACCTGTGCCTGCGGGCTGACACACACACACACACTATTGGCATGAGGGCCCGGCACATTGGTTATAGGTTATAGGAGTTTGCTTATTGCTCTTTTGGTCTGCACAATCAACTACCGTGGTAGAATGAGATTGAGGCGTACAGATCATACAGTATTGACAATGGCTGCTTAATGGGCTAGCATGCTGCTGTCTGCTGAGAGCTATATTTTATCAATTTTGTTTTCTGGAAACAGACAAGGATACTTCAAGTCCCACATAACTAAGTTTTATTTCCCTCCCATCTGCTGATCAATTAGAATGTTACTTTACATATAAATGTTAAACTGATTAGGTAATAGTGTGGAATGGTGATTTGGAATGAGTCGCCATCTGCTCTGGGTGCCTGGAGGAAGGCACAGGAACGACCAATCAGGTGATCTTAGAATAATGTACTCACTTTCACTCTCTATTACAGTGCTACAGATAATTCCCTAGGCAACGGGTCTGCTCAAAGAGAGAGAGAGAGAGAGAGAGAGAGAGAGAAAGTGAGAGAGAAAGAGTGAGAGAGAAAGAGGGCAAAAAAGCAATGATCTCTGTGACAAGGGTGCCCTCCAGAGGCGTAAACCAACTATCACTCCTACACTTTGCCTACAAAGACAACTTCCCCCGATGTGCTATTGATTGAGAACGACCATTCATTCAGCTGGGCTAATCTTTCAATTGTTTAACTGAACTGTCAGTAGAACTTCAATTCTGAAGTAAGCCAAATCTCTACAGACTGATGTAGACATGTCAAGAAGAAAATAAGGCCAAAAGAGAGAGAAGTGATTATTACACGCAGTCTAAGTGGTTGACCACCAGAGGACAGTAGAACTCTATTTCTGTTTTCCCAATACCTCTGAAGCTGGTGGCTGAGTTAGGGCTTTATCTGCGGTGTAATGGAAAATAATGAGGTGATGGATGAGTTGAATCCCCTTGCACATGGAGCAACGCGTTGGGATCCTCAGATGAGAGGCGCAATCTGTTCCAATTCCATCCACTGTCACAACGGCTGTATAATGTTTATGAAGCAGTAGCATACAGTCATTTGTCTTCAGGAGATGGCCCAAACCTCCAGGTCGTTGATGAGGAAGTCTTCAGAGGACAACACGTAATTGTCAAATGTGTCACACCTCTGGCTCCGCCAATGGATCAGGCCTTCGTCTAACCACAGGCCAAAGTGACCCCTGAGAGCATGTTAGAGAAGGAGAAGGGGGAGGAAGAGAAGAGGAGAATGAAAGGAGAGGAGAGAGAACACAATTCCTCAACTTTCAAGCACTCCTTTAGACCACCAGTAACTTCCACATTCTGTTGAGTTATAGTTTATTGATCAAAGTGGACCGATTTTCACTCAACATCCTCCCCCTCCTCCACCAACTGCCAGGTATTGCTATGTTGGGTTAGATTGAATCCAGCCCTAAGCCAGTGATACTGAGACGCAACATGAAGATAGCACACCTGGAAATGTGGAGAGAAGGAGAAGAGGAATGTGTATCCTGTTCCATAGTATGACAGACAGAGTAGTGGGACAAAATGCACCAAACACTTACACACTTGCAAAACATTTCATCTTTCAATCACCCACGTGGGTATAACCAATGAGGAGATGGGAGAGGCAGGACTTGCTGCGCGATCTGCTTCAGAAATAGAAAGGAGTTCTATTTTATCCCTTGGCAACACAGACGCTTGTTGGTGTGCGCGAGCAGTGTGGGTGCAGTAATTGAATAACATGGATTTCTAAATGTATTTTGCGACGCTCGCGCACGCGACATATCCGGTCTGGTCAGCATGTTATAGGACAAAGAAATAGTCACAGAACAAGGGATAAAAAAAACGGACACTGACAGACTTACGGCACAGACGAGAAAACTTGGTTTAGGCCTGTAAAAGGTACTCAGCTACTCCTCACCTGTCCATAGTTATCTCTGATGACAGTGAGGGTATTGGTGCTACAGTGCATGCCCACCATGCTCCTGTACAGAGTGCCCAGACCGGTGCCATGTCTCTGGGCTCTGTAAACCAGGGCCACTGCTTCAACCTGGCCGGAAGTTGCTCATGTAGCTGAAAACCAATGGGAATTACACTGTGACATTTGTATCACTGATATTAATAGGGCAATTTAGAATAACTTGTATGGGGTGCATAGTAAGCACTGCAATATTAATTTTCCACTGTAAAAGTGGTGCATTTAATGTAATCAAATGCGTTCAAAAAAGCTGCACGTTTAAGGATATTTATTGACAAGCCAGTCAGACAATTTCTGCTCCCATATTCTGGCCAGTCACCTCGCTGGTGCCCTCCCCTTCCCATTGGGCGTCAGAGGAGTTTTCAAAAGAAAGAGGGAACTAGGTTTACTGGAGTTTGGCATTAATGCACCATAAAGTTAGTCTGGCTGACATCCTGACTTCAGAGTCTGGAAAGGCTATTTTGACGTTGTCGGCAAGACGTGTTGATGATGAAGGGGGATGTGCTTTTTTTGCTGATTGCTTCTCCTCTGTGTCTTTCTCACTCAAAAACCACATGGACAGCCACACTCAGCCCCCGAGCGCCATCCCCTTCCAATACAGCTGTTGGCTTTTCAAATCCAAACAATGAGAGGTCAACCCCCCCCTCCCCAGGAAAAAATAACATTTGGTTATCACAAAGGTCAAGCCAACTTTCAAGACAACTGGGAACCCTGAAAAAAAAGAGGTAAAATCATGATATCAGTGAGAAGTCTTAGATCTAGGAGGTCTATATAGATCTAGTCGATCTATGATGATGCCCTAGGATGATGCCCGAGTTTCTGACTTGAAATTCTGAGTTGGATGACCGTTCAAAAGGATTTTTCCCAGTCGGAGCTAGATTTTCTTTTCAGTGTTCCCAGTTGTCTTGAAAGCACTGAAGTCAGATGTTGGAAACGTTCAAGATCCAAGTTCCCAGTTGTCTTGAACATGGCATAACAACGGACTCCTGTCTTAGACCAGTGTGTTTACAGCTCTCCCTAGATGTGTAACACGTGAGTCGCCTCAACCAGGCTACTATTAATGGTGCATTCAAGACAACTGAGAACTCTAAAAATAGAGGTCATGACATCTGTGATCTTCAGGATGGAAAGTCAGAGCTCTAGAAAGATGTCGGAGTTTCCGACTTGGAATTCCGAGTTGGATGACCATTCAAAACGATTTTTCCCAGTCTGAATTATTTTTTCTTTCTTCAAGTTCCAAGTTGTTTTGAACGTGGCATAAAACTGGGAAGTACACTGGCTTCTAGTTTCACCCAATCAAAGTAACAGGGCTGCAGGCAGGGTGGAGATAGCAGAGGGCTATCGTATTGAGGGTGACTTTATACACTTGACTGTGTGGTGAGCTTTTAGCGCCCCCTATCGGCAGCAGAAGAAGCATCAGGTAATTAGGTGCTACACATCACTATTGGAGGAGACCTGCAGTGGCTGAAGGGAGCTGAGGACTGCCCAATGAGCACAAATCAAATTGAATTGGTCACATGCATCGAATACAACTTTACAGTGAAATGCTTACTTACAAGCCCTTAACCAACAATGCAGATAAGAACAAATAAGTGTTAAGTAAAAAATAGAAAACAAAAGTAACAAATAATGAAATAGCAGCAGTAAAATAACAATAGTGAGGCCACATACAGGGGCTACTGGTACAGAGTCAATGTGCGGGGGCACTGATTAGTCGAGGTAATTGAGGTAATATGTACATGTAGGTAGAGTTAAAGTGACTATGCACAGATAATAAAACAGAGTAGCAGCAGCGTAAAAGGGGGGGCAATGCAAATAGTCTGGGTAGCCCTTTGATTAGCTGTTCAGGAGTCTTATGGCTTGGGAGTAGAAGCTGTCAAGAAGCCTTTTAGACCTAGACTTGGCGCTCCGGTACTGCTTGACATGCGGAAGCAGAGAGAACAATCTATGGCTAGGGTGGCTGGAATCTTTGACAATTTTTAGGGCCTTCCTCTGACACCATCTAGTATAGAGGTCCTGGATGGCAGGAAGCTTGGCCCCAGTGCTGTACTGGGCCGTACGCACTACCCTCTGAAGTGCTTTGCACCATTGAGAGTCAGGATGCACCATTGAGAGTCAGGATGCTCTCAATGGTGCAGTTGTAGAACCTTTTTGAGGATCTGAGTCAACGTCTATTCCACGTTGGTTCAACATCATTTTATTGAAATGACCATGTAAACATTGATTCAACTAGTGTGTGCCCAGTGGGTGAGAACAACATCAGGACCAGCTAGCCAACTCCACCATCAAACCTGTCCCTCCTTGTACCATCCAACTGAGCTGCCACCGGAAGCGTCACCAAATGCAGGCACATCTGAAGCTGTCAAGACTATAGACTTCACTCTATTTTTAATCAACTAACATTTAGCACCTTTTTTAATTTTATTTTGTGTCTGTATAAGCCTATAGCTTTTCAGCTGTGAATATGTACAAGACAGTCTAACTAATAATTACACAACCTTGATATTGGCTATGCCCATTACCTTGGTGTATGGACCATTATGTCACTTGTGGTAATGTTAATCTTTTCACGTGCTTGCGCGTTCACATTTCTATAAATGGCTGTAATAGAAAATATGTATTCTACCATTTCAACCGATATGCGTGCCAGTTATTATCATTGTTATATGCGCATTTTCTTGGAACAGTTTCATTTAAATAATAACGTTTTCGTTTCTCAAAATTATTGTCACATGGTTGATAATAAAAAATCTGAAATCAAGTGATAAAAATCAAAAAGTTAAAATTAAACTATGTGGAGAGCACTAGCCTCTGCCATATGGACACACTGTGATCGAGTGGGCCTGTGACTTCCATTGTCAACTAAGTAAAATACATAGGCCTAAAGCCGACAAATACAAACAGCAGAAAATATCCTGATGAAAATCACGGTTCTTTCAATCACATTCATCTATCCACCGCGCCTGTCTGCCTCCCTTTCTTTCTATCCGTCTTGACTTGAGCTATTGCTTGTGAGTGCAATATTGTATCAAATCATGACTTGGTCCGCCCAGACGCTGTTGCTACCGAACTTGCAACATTGCATCAACAAGACAATTCCTGGCCCCCAGAGTTTCTGCGCCAGTGAGCTCGGAACAGAAAGATGTTTTTTTACAACGTTTTTTATGACTGGATATATGGGATCATCAGATCATGATATTTTGCTCTTTCACACGGTTTGGTGATTATCGAGGCCGGGAGTGTTGGAAAGATTTTTTTTAAATACAGAGGAACTATCGTTCGCAAAGGATGTTAAAAAAGCAGACTTTTTTGACTTGTGTGAGGCGAAGAAAAAATAAGCGGTGTACGTGGTGAGTTAAGACAATCAGAAATCAGACATTGCCAAATGGGTACTTTCCTACATATGCATGCATTCTGGAGAGACGCACCGTGTCTTCGTCCCCCCCCCCCCTTCTTCTTGATGCAACATTTTAAATTATACCCATGATACATTATCTTCACACATATTTTAGACGCTTTTCACTGAGAGCCGCAACTCAGTCAGCTAGACCTATTGCCACACGCACTACTCTAATCGCGGGAATCCCAAACACACTGGTGACTTGAAACAATCCCGAACCCCACATTTTTATCCCCCAAATATAAAATAACTAAAAATAAATGATATAGGTATATATTTATATATTATATATATTTTTGGGGAGGGGCTTCCGCATGTTATTTTGGCATTAATACATATCACATATCAGTTTGCAAACAATGTACAAAAAAATACATATCATTGAGTTAATAAAGCACGTCTCGTTTTTTGTTTTCTTGAGGAAGGCAGCTCCAAAATGCAGGTGTTTCAGCCTAGCTCCGTGCTTTCTGTGTTGGTTTGGCAAGACAGCAGAAAATAGGAGCATTGCACCGTGATTGGCTCAGTGTTCTGTCACTCATGGGGAAACTACGTCATCGCCAAGTCTAAGCCCTTAGTAAGTGTAGACATCGGATATCCAATTGTTATTGGGGAGGGGAAAAAAAGGGGTCAAATTCAAAAAGCAAAAAAAAAAGTGTAGACATCGGAAAAGTAAGCCCTTTGGGTCCTGAGTTCCATTAAGAAGAAGGCTCAAGGTCATTGGCCACAGATACAATTATGTTAAATCTGTTATATGTATAGTAGCTTTGATTGGTCAACATCTTACTTTCAAAATCTTAGCATTAGTAAATCCGTCTTCTTTCCGTTTGATGACAAAATTTGCAGAAGGACTGCCGCGCCACCTTCCAGTTAAAGTGGGTACATCACAACAAGGTGAGTCCAAAAATGTCTTATATGCTGCTGCATAAATCATGTAATATGCGATGGAGATACAGTTGAAGTCGGAAGTTTACATACACTTAGGTTAGCTATAGTTTTGGCAAGTAGGTTAGGACATCTACTTTGTGCATGACACAAGTAATTTTTTCCAACAATTGTTTACAGACAGATTATTTCACTGTATCACAATTCCAGTGGGTCAGAAGTTTACATACACTAAGTTGACTGTGCCTTTAAACAGCTTGGAAAATTACAGAAAATTATGTCATGGGTTTAGAAGCTTCTGATAGGCTAATTGACCTCATTTGAGTCAATTGGAGGTGTACCTGTGGATGTATTTCAAGGCCTACCTTCAAAATCACTGCCTCTAAGCTTGACATCAAGGGAAAATCAAAAGAAATCAGCCAAGACCTCAGAAAAAAAATTGTAGACCTCCGCCAGTCTGGTTCATCCTTGGGAGCATCATCCTTGGGAGCAATTTACAAATGCCTGAAGGTTCCACGTTCATCTGTACAAACAATAGTACGCAAGTATAAACACCATGGGACCACGCAGCCATCATACCGCTCAGGAAGGAGATGCGTTCTGTCTCCTAGAGATGAATGTACTTTGGTGCGAAAAGTGCAAATCAATCCCAGAACAACAGCAAAGGATCTTGTGAAGATGCTGGAGGAAACAGGTACAAAGTATCTATATCCACAGTAAAACGAGTCCTACATCGATATAACCTGAAAGGCCCGCTCAGCAAGGAAGAAGCCGCTGCTCCAGAATCGCCATAAAAAAGCCAGACTACGGTTTGCAACTGCACATAGGGACAAAGATCATACTTTTTGGAGAAATGTCCTCTGGTCTGATGAAACAAAAATAGAACTGTCTGGCTATAATGACCATCGTTATGTTTGGAGGAAAAATGGAAGGCTTGCAAGCCAAGGAACACCATCCCAACCGTGTAGCACGGGGGTGGCAGCATCATGTTGTCGGGGAACACCAGTCCCTCCTGCAGTAAGCAGGAGGTACTGGTGCACTTCACAAAATAGATGGCATCATGAGGAAAGAAAATTATGTGGATATATTGAAGCAACATCTCAAGATATTAGCCAGGAAGTTAAAGCTTGGTCGCAAATGGGTCTTCCAAATGGACAATGACCCCAAGCATACTTCCAAAGTTGTGGCCAAATGGCTTAAGGATAACAAAGTCGAGGTATTGGAGGGGCCATCACAAAGCCCTGACCTCAATCCCATAGAAAATTTGTGGGCAGAACTGAAAAAGCGTGTGAGAGCAAGGAGGCCTACAAACCTGACTCAGTTACATTAGCTCTGTCAGGAGGAATGGGCCAAAATTCACCCAACTTATTGTGGGAAGCTTGTGGAAGGCTACCCGAAACGTTTGACCCAAGTTAAACAATATAAAGGCAATAATACCAAATACATATTGAGTGTATGTAAACTTCTGACCCACTGGGAATGTGATGCAAGAAATAAAAGCTAAAATAAATCATTCTGTCTACTATTATTCTGACACTTCACATTCTTAAAATAAATTAGTGATCCTAACTGACCTAAAACAGAGAGTTTTTACTCCGATTAAATGTCAGGAATTGTGAAAAACTGAGTTTAAATGTATTTGGCTAAGGTGCATGTAATCTTCCGACTTCAACTGTATGTGTACTGTAGTTAAGAATGTAATGCTAAGTGTGTTTTGTGTAGTAAGCTATTAGTTGCCCATGTGCTACTTAGGAGTATGGCATGTACTTCTTATAAAAAATGTCAGTGTAGAGCCCTGAACTATAATAGTAAATAAGCCATGTCGAAGCCCTTTGTTGCAGGGCAAGCACTTTGTTGATTCTTGAATTGTTTATCTGTTTTTACTATTATATCTAAATTGTTTATTTTAACATACATTGATTAAAAGACGCAGGTCACAAAAATGAAATTGCATTAAGAGAACCTGTTATGGCTGTGATCCCCGTACAGGGACCAACATCAGGGGAAATTTCAGAGTGACAACTAAAAATACAATGTCGTAACATTAAACATTCTTGAAAATGCAAGTGTCTTACACCCTTCAAAAGATTAGAATCTTGGTAATCAAACTACGTTTTCCGATTTAAAATAGCCATTACAGAGAACAAATACCATGCTTTTGTTTGAGAAGAGCAATCAAGAACAGAAACATTTTCCGCCATGACAATTTTTACACATTCACATCTGAAGGTAAAATTATGACTTACATTCTGATATCTTGCTCTTATTTCTCTTCCTGAGTGACCCATTGATCAAATGAAGTGCCGTTTTCTTTGATAAAATCCATTTTTATAGCCTAAATCAACATTTTGTAAACTGTTTGTGCCATGAATTCCATCTCTATCAATTTTTTACGGAGCATTCGGCGTGATTCGCCCCTGTAAACAATCGTTTATCTAGTCCATGGTGGGTTTCAGTGCATTACTCTGGATGTTTGCAACACAGTCAAACATCATTGGTTTTTATGCGGGGAGAATTGACCGAAGTGAGCTGATTTGAAGACAAGATAAATGACTACCTTGCGCACCAATAATTTTAGCGAAGCTTCATTGATTGACTATATTTCTGCCCAATGACCACTGATCTTCTTGAAATCTAGCTGGGTAGATAGCCAATGAGCTGAGGTAAACGCCAGTATGTAATGGTTTGGGGTTGGACCACAATTCCTTGGTTGTAATCGCACGCGCAGGGAACTCCATTTTCGCCTTGACGATCAGAGGAGTTGCTGTAAGGCTTTTTACAGCAGCTGTATTTCGGAAAGTTGTAGTTTCAACGATTTCATTGAAGATATCCTGGCGAATAAATCATGTAAAGCGAAGTCAAACTCTAAAGTAAAAGTGAAAGTGAGACAGATTTCTTGTTTGAGGAATCTTGGAGTATTATGATTCAAACAAACTGAGGAGCTGTTTCTGCAAGGACAGGACATACTTCTGGACGGGTAAGTGCTAATGCCGTTTTATGAAATATAAAAATGTATATATATATTATATATAAAAAAAATCTTTTTTTTTTTTTGCAATGAAATGTGTAGTTTGTTTTTGTGTGTGTGTGGGTGTATATATATATATATATATATATATATATATATATATACACACACACAACAATGGCTGGAGTTGAATGGAACACCTTAGTGACTGTTCCCTCTGCTCTATACAATCAATACATACCTGTTTATTTTATGTGATGATAAAAGGCTCATACAATACAAATATTTTTTTAATGTTTTCTTTCACAGTGATAGCGACTCCGACTGGGAGGCCCCGGTGCCAAGCTGCCCGCTCTACCTCTGCCCCCAGTGGTGTTCATATGCCACAGTTCATTACTGCAGGCATGACTGTGCCTCAGGGCCAAAAGGGCACAACATGGAGGCGTCGTTGTGTTCTGTGTCGCATGAAATGCACCACTTGTTCAGTTTGCCTCTGCTTTACATCAGAAAGAGACTGCTATGGGACAGGGCACAGGCAGCAAAATACTGTGACGAGGATTTTTTTCTATATTTATTTTCTAATATTTTTTTAAACATTTTTTTTTGTTGTGTTAGAATTGCTTTTTGATGTGTTGTATATAGTTATTTGCACTGCTGTATATAGTTATAGGTCATTTCACCAATTCGGCCACTTGGGTACATTTGGGCAACTTGTGTGGGACACCTGGGTGACTTCATGCTAAATGTCATGTCGCTCACCCATTCCTGAAGTTATCAGTCTGAAACTTTGCACACCTACAGTTGCCCTCTTGTGTTATCATCGGAATTATCTCCAGCATCCTATCTGACTGTGTGGCTATTCTAGTACATGTGAAAGATGTTACTACAACCATAAAAAACAGAAAACGTACGCTCTTTCTCTTTTCTTCCACCAGATCTACTGTGTTATAGTCTCCTACATTCAATTAACATTTCCACAAACGTCAGAATGTTTCCATTCAAATGATACCAAGAATATGCATATCCTTGACTCTGGGGCTGAGCTACAGGCAGTTAGATTAGGGTATGTCTTCAGGCGGAAATTGAGAACAAAGGGATGCAGCCATAACAGGTTTAAGAGATATACCCCATTACTTCTTACTAGTAATACATTTCTTGTTTGAGAAAAACAGAAAGCATGCTCATCCGGTTATATATATATTTTTGTTGTTGTTGTTATTTGTGTGTAAGTATGGTAAAATATTTTGGCTGGTAAAAAATCTACGTGGCTGGTATATTTCTTAATCTACCAGTCACAGTGGCCAAGCATACTATGTCATGTGTCACTTGCATTTGATCAACTTCTGAATACGGTCCATGCATTAGTACATTTGTCTAATAGGAGGGAAGCAAACATAACTATCTCTGAGAGCTGACAGTCATACCTGACAGAGTATCTGACCAATGTGAAGAAGGTCACTTTGGTCTGTGAGCTCAGGCTCCATGGGATCCTCCGAGCTGAGGTTGTCTAAATTCTGCTTGTCTGTAAGGTTCCAAGAGCCGTCACTGCGACTTCGATGATCTCAAAATCCTCCTCCTTGTCCTCCTTTTCATCCTCCCTACTATTTGTCCTATGGAATGAGGGTGAAGTCGATCTGAGATGGTTGACCTTGTGTGTGTGGCTGGCTGGCTGGCTGGCTGGCAGGCAGGCAGGCAGGCAGTTAGGCAGGCAGGCAGGCAGACAGACAGACCTGGTGGGAGGAGTTGGGAGACAGCGCAGAGTCCCAATAGACATCACCCAAAGTTCCAACAATCGATTTTGCGCCGCTTTCTCTCTCTTCTCCTCTCCTCCATCCCTGCGCCTCACGTTGGTCTCCATGCAATTAGCCTGCTATAGTTCCACTGAGTGCACAGTGCTAAATGGCTAATCTCACTCATTCCTCTTTCTCCCTCTTTTCTTTATCGATTCCTTTATCCCTCTCTGGACAGTGCTTGGGGGCTTTGACTGTCCGAAACGCATAACCGAAGGTGTGACAGGTTTTAAAACCCAACACTAATACCCTTTATTTGTCTGTAAAGAGCTGTTGTAAGGGAGCCAGTAATGGATTTGTGACTGTGTGTGTATGTTTGTGTTATATGTGGGGTTGTGTGTGCGTTCACTGTTGGGCTGACAGGCCGCAGTATGCAATCACAGCTTGAGGGCTTTGAGCTTTTGAGTGAGTGTGTGTGTGTGTGTGTGTGTACGATGTGTGTGTGTTTGTATGACTGTATACTTTCATAGTCTATCCATCAGGACTTCAGTGTAATGGTTCCCCTTATGGATCTATAGCCAACACAAAGCCTTACAGTCAGTAAACTGGCTTATGATTGTCCATTCTTTCCTCAACAGCTTGCTCATGGGTATGTGTCTTCCTAAATTCTAGTGGGGGAATGTGGGGGAGAGGTGCAATTTATTTCATCATTTTTTAAATCATTTTTTAGGGGTTTCTGCAGCACCCCCTAAAAAAATAAAAATACAAATCACACCTCTCCCCCACATTTTCAAACATCAGAACATAGCTATGACTTCTCCCATACCCCTTTCAAAGGCACTTCAATCTTTCCTCTTGCCAATTCACCCTCTGAATGGCAGACATACACAACCGATGTCTCAATTGTCTCAAGGTTTAAAAATCCTTATTTAACCTGTATTTAACAGGTGACATCACTAGGGGATCATAGTTTTCACCTGGCCAGTCTATGTCATGGAAAGAGCAGGTGTCATTCATGTTTTTGTTTTTTACACTGTGTATATTCACTATACAGCAGCCAAAGATACAGTATCAAATGTTCCGTAAGTGCACGGAACTCTTCTCTAACTATTCCTTTGCCTCCCAGCCAAAATACTAAATCAATCAAATGGTTGCCACACGACTGTACAGTAAACAGCTCCCTGCTGTCTGCTGCATGTGGTGACCTGGAAAAGGCGAGCACAGACATGTGACTATGTGGCACTCATCCACACAGAGACTCGCTCGTCACATTGCCAGCCACTGTGCTTAGAAACACAATATGGCCATCTTGGCTGGTCGCTCAGATAGATGGAGGGGGAAATGAACGCTTGCCAGCCAAACTGTGTCGTTTTTTTTTCTTCTTTTCGTTCTCTCTCTCTCTACTCTCAAGCCATTCTCTGCAGGGAGCCGTGTGAGGAAGGAAACAGTTTTCATGACTGATAGAAAGGAGGGATCAAACTCACAGTGTTCTCAGAAACAATCCAACACTGTGACATTATCATCATGTGTTGTTTGATTTATAGCTTTCAGTATGATAATGTGTTCATTCCATTTCCCTTTTGATAACTTACAAAGATATGACTGTTTTATAAAAACTGAATCCATTAAGCAATAGTTGCACCATATATTTTCCCAGCAGTGTGGGTATTGAAGCCGTGTCTTGTATAACAAATGAAAGCCATTATCACTTTTACATAATAGCGACATTAATAAAACTGATAACAGTTTTATCATGAGCTTGATCTGTCACCCCTCTCTTCACTGGAATAATGGCAGATAATAGCATCTCTCTCCACAGAACTCAATGTTCTGATTACTATATAATTGATATATCTGCCAGCCATACATAATAAATCCACATCATTAACTGTCCTGGACAGTGAGTAGCTAGAGATAACAAAACACACAATACGTTCCCACATACTGCACCCACATTGTGATAATAATAGACAACGCCATTGTCTTACATCAATCACTGTGTAACTGCAGTGTTTATATGTACACAGTAATGGCTGTAAAGCAGAAACCCTCACTCAACCACCTCATTTCCATTTATCTCACTGAAGACTGAACAGACCATGGAGGCCCTGTGTTTTTACACAGGGCCTCGTGTGTTACATTGTCATTGACTCGTGCGTTTCACTGCAAAACATGAATTCATTAACTATTGTTTATGAACTACACTTTTACTTTGAGTCTAATCTGTCTTGTACATGATCTATCTAGCTAATAACCAATTGGCAACGGATTTTTCCATTCCACACATACACACAGTGTACTCACCAAGAGGTGGTAGCACAAGGCTTTGAGTATCTCCATATTTTTCAGTGAGTCTCTGATTTAAAATGTCTCCCTGTATGAGAGTTTCTTCACTTCTTAGTTAATCAGACATTACTCTTTCACTTGTTCACCTGGACACACCTACTTCCTGAGTAATTTCTCACACGGTCTCCTCTCTCTCTCTCTCTCTCTCTCCCTGCTTTCGCTCTCCCTCTGATGAGGGTGGTCAGAGGGTGTGGAATATTCCATGGTGATTCTTAAGTATGAAGGGAGGCCTTCACGGTGTGCTTGAACCATCCATCTAGAAGGGGCTATGCATAAGAGAGTGGGTGTGTGAACGTTTTTTTTTGTTTTTGACTGCTCGCTCCTCTCATTCCTCAAGGTGCTTAGTTTTGAATGATCGTTTGAACACAGTTGAAAGGTTTCTGTATGGCATTTAGTTTGAATTGTGAATGTCTAGGTCTACAGTTCATGTATGTTGGAGGGAAGTATTGAATAGAGTATGATCATCAGGAGCCACTGTACTTTACTTTCACTTCACTGATTTATAGTATCGTAGGCCACAGAGATACACAGCTGTGGATTCTCCATTTGAGGAAGTTAATAGTTAATGTCAGAGGGTTGTGGGTAGGGCTGTTGCGGTGACCGTATTACCGCCACACCAGCGGTCACGAGTCATGATTCCAAGTGACCGCTTAGGGACAGTAATTAGGGTTCTCCAAGCTCTGATGTTGCTGGTGGTCATTAGTAGCCTACCGAACTTGCTAACTGCCTGGTACTCAGCACTATATGGTCCCTCTAATCACTCTGACATCAATGCAAATGTAATTGAAAATCTAATCAAACACTTAATGAGAGCCCATGAGCTCATGTTGCACAGCATTTTTATAGGCTATGCAATTGCGTGAGAAAACAGAGTGATGGCCTCTATTAAAAGAGGAGGATCCCATCGGCTTTCTATAGGCTAGGCATACTATATTTATTTCTCAAATTCCCTAATATTTAGCACATTGCTTCTCTTTACAACAGGAATATAGCCTTCCTGGGTGGCAGGAAAATGAACCATGGGAATAGCGTCCTCCTGTAACATGTACGCTAATAATCGGGAAGCAAGTACAGGGAGTGAATTTATTAAATAAACGAACACGGAACAAAACAAGTAACACGAACGAGGGTGAAAGGAGTGCGTAATAATGAGTAAACTGGTGACAAGGAGCGGCAGAGAGGAGGAGCGGTAGGAAACATGACAGTACCCAGCATCACCCAGCATGTAATTTGTGTTGTTTAATGTTTTAGGGACTCCTGTGAAAACCAGCAAACCAGGATGTCGTCTTGTGAAACAGTGGATTTAAAGAATCTAGCTAGCTAAAGCATTTACTGTAAATTGAATGTACAATTGTGTAAGCTTGCCTTGCTTATATTTGCCTTTAAATGCAGCTGAAGTAACATAGCTAGCTAACTATTTACTTGCTTATTGTGTAGTGGAGGATAAAATGCCTATGGATGTGTAGCTAGCTACAGTATGTAGCTGATCTGTGTATGGACCCTAACTCTTTTGGTATGAACATTAGTTCAGAACCTATCTATGAACCTCAGCTATCATAGTTGTTGTATCGACTTCAAGTCTGAATGGCATTAATGAAGCCTATGGATTGAGTGGAATATAATAACTTTATTGTGCCAAGGGTGCAAGTCCTATATACATGTAGTTATTACCACGCATGAGATCCCCCACATTGTAGTCTGTACATTGAATATATGCACTGATCATGTACTCTTCCTTGGCAAATAAAGTTACGGTTCAGGCATGAATCTCTGAGACATTATTTTTGAGTCATCCAGTACTAAACTCCATTATTTGAATGATGCTGTGTTTGCATGTATGTATTACAATTATACACTTCAACAGTGTTTACCACTCCTGCTCCTGGGACATCAATGATTACACATTGTAACTATGCAATAGACTAGACTAGAAACTACATGTTCAATCTGTACATCAATGCACATATGGTATGCATTATAAAAAAAGAGGAAGAAAAAGGAGATGGGAGAGAGGTGTAGAAGACAGAAAAGGAAAGAGTTAAGAGCAGAGGAGCAGGGAAGACAGCATATGATTAATGAATTACAGTGATACCCTAATATTCTCTTAGTTCATCACAATTACATAGTGTCTCCTAACCAGCTTTGGGCCCCCAGTTGGCCAGAAGGTTATCTTAAGAGCGGGTGAGGTGGAGATGATGGGACTTGTGTCCTCTCTCACATCAAAACATACCTGCAGACAAGAGACAGATGGATAGAGAGAGAGAGCATGATTAAGCTTTGTTTTTTAAAATTCTAACACAGTCAGTCATCATAATCATCAGGAGGTGAAATGCAAAATTGACCTTGGATCATTAACTCTAGGACTACTACATCTCTATCTGTATCTCAATGTTAAGCATCTCTCTAATAATACTTCCTGTTGACCCGACCAAGTGACCTATGATCATGCTGTGCCCTCTGTGTCAGCCAGTTCAGATACTGGAGGGGTTCACCAACACAGCTGATATAACCCAGAGGATTTATGGAGAAGGGGGAGAGGGATGAAGTGAAGGAGAGAGACTGTTATTGAGAAAATAAGGTAGTTAAAGAGACTGTGTTCAACAGGAATCTGAGTGTGTGTGTGTGTGTGTGTGTGTGTAGTCTCACCTGGTGTCCACACTAAGTGGCTACAGAGTACTTTATGCTAAAAACCAGACACACGAGGACAAACAATAGACGCTAATGTTATTATTAGACTTTTACATTACCAGATCATTGTGAATTACTAAAGTATAATATCCCTTATAACAAATATTGATAACACTGGATAGAGAAGTTTGATGATGACTTGATAATTTGAATCAGCTGTGTAGTGCTGAGGCAAAAACATAAATGTGCCCCCCTTTGAGTCCCCAGGACCAGGACTGAGAACAGCTGCTCTTCATTGGGACCTCTTCATCTGCAGACAGGCTTTCACTGCTCTCTGTATCTGAGGACAGAAAACCTCAGAAGAAATAGACTTCATTATACTCCCTCACTTTGACAGCTGGGCCTGCTATCCTTGCACCCTCATCCATGGCTGTTAGCTAGCTACCTACACATGTATTTTACAGTGTTAAATATATCAAGATAGCTAGCTAATATGAAGTTAGGTAGCTGGTCAAATGAAATTAACTTAGCTAGCTATCTATACAGTATGTAAACTAGCTACGTTAGCAGCTCATTTGAGTTAAAATGCACTGTAGCTAGTTACTTTTGCTAATAATACATAGTTTTCATTACATTTTCTAAATGTATTTATTTGAATAGGTTCTCCCAGCCATGTGGGCGATTGAAAACAGGGCAGCAAAGTTTGTTTGTCACGAGAGGTCTAGAGCATATTACTATTCACCTGTGAATAACCAGACTTTCATGCAAACTTGCTATGCTGAATTCTTGACGCACAACCGAAGATACTGCCATATCCTGCCAGCACGCCCACAAGCGAGCCACTCAGGCGGAGAAGGACACATGGAAGAGGGCGAGGAACGAAATTGGATATTAGCCGAACAAAAGACTATTCAACCTTTTATTAAAGAAGTGTCTAATAGTCGAGCTAGGTTTGCAAACCCCCCCTCCCCAACTTGCATTTATTTTGACCTTTCTACGGCACTGCATCTCAGTGCAAGAGGCATTACTGCAGTCCCTGGTTCGAATACAGGCTGTATCACATCCGACCGTGATTGGGAGTGCCATAGGGCGGCGCACAATTGGCTCAGCGTCATCCGGATTTTGTTCTGGGTAGGCCTTCATTGTAAAATAAGAATTTGTTCTTACCTGACTTGCCTAGTTAAATAAAGGTTAAATTAAAAACACAACTGGCGGCAACCGCAGCGCAATCAATAGGAGGTGAACAGTGGCTGGTGCTGAAAATATAGCTAAAGAGTCATGTCATATTTCTCGATATACTGTAGGCCTACCATAGGCGACAAGAGTCTCACTAGTGTTGAGTAATGTGCTGTTAAAAGTGGTGCAGGTCTTATTTATTTAAAGACCATATTGAAGTTAGAAGCAAAAAGATTTGAAGCAGAAGTTATGGATCCATGACGGATTACTATGGGAATAAATATCACTGAATTACAGAAATATTGGAACAAAGTTGTCTAATGAAGGCAAACAAATAGTTGCTTACTGGAAAATACTCTTTCAACCACACATGGTGATGTTGTACAGCGTCATTATGGCTATTAGCAGGGATATATTTTGGCCTTTATAAATATTATTTGGACCTTTATTCAGATTACAACTGTCATTTAAAAATAATTCTCTAAAATATAATTTTATATATACAGTGGGGAGAACAAGTATTTGATACATTGCTGATTTAGCAGGTTTCCCTACTTACAATGCATGTAGAGGTCTGTAATTTTTATCATAGGTACACTTCAACTGTGAGAGACAGAATCTAAAACAAAAATCCAGAAAATCACATGGTATGATTTTTAACTAATTAATTCACGTTTTCTTGCATGACATAAGTATTTGATCACCTACCAACCAGTAAGAATTACGGCTCTCACAGACCTCCACTTAACACACTCAATCATAACAGACTCCAACTTCTCCACAATGGCCAAGACCAAAAAGCTGTGTAAGGACATCAGGGATAAAATTGTAGACCTGCACAAGGCTGGGATGGGCTACAGGACAATAGGCAAGCAGCTTGGTGAGAAGGCAACAACTGTTGGCACAATTATTCGAAAATGGAAGAAGTTCAAGATGACGGTCAGTCTGGGGCTCCATGCAAGATCTCACCTCGTGGGGCATCAATGATCATGAGGAAGGTGAGGGATCAGCCCAGAACTACACGGCAGGACCTGGTCAATGACCTGAAGAGAGCTGGGACCACAGTCTTAAAGAAAACCATTAGTAACATACTACGCCGCCATTAATTAAAACCCTGCAGCGCACGCAAGGTCCCCCTGCTCAAGCCAGCACATGTCCAGGCCCGTCTGAAGTTTGCCAATGACCATCTGGATGATCCAGAGGAGGAATGGGAGAAGGTCATGTGGTCTGATGAGACAGAAATAGAGCTTTATGGTCTAAACTCCACTCGCTGTTTTTGGAGGAAGAAGAAGGATGAGTACAACCCTAAGAACACCATCCCAACCGTGAAGCATGGTGGAAACATCATGCTTTGGGGATGCTTTTCTGCAAAGGGGACAGGACGACTGCACCATATTGAGGGGAGGATGGATGGGGCCATGTATCGCAAGGTCTTGGCCAACAACCTCCTTCCCTCAGTAAGAGCATTGAAGATGGGTCGTGGCTGGGTCTTCCAGTATGACAACGACCCGAAACACACAGCCAGGGCAACTAAGGAGTGGCTCCATAAGAAGCATCTCAAAGTCCTGGAGTGGCCTAGCCAGTCTCCAGACCTGAACCCAATAGAAAGTCTTTGGAGGGAGCTGAAAGTCCGTATTGCCCAGCGACAGCCCCGACACCTGAAGGATCTGGAGAAGGTCTGTATGGAGGAGTGGACTAAAATCCCTGCTGCAGTGTGTGCAAACCTGGTGTCATGCGTAGATGTAATAGGTGGCAGGGAAGTCAGGCGCAGGAGAGTCAAATGGAGTGTAAAATGGAGTCTTTTAATAAAGTCCACGGAGTATGCTCCATAACACTAAATGTACATAAACATGGGTACAAGGACCCGACGCACACCTATACAACAATCACACTACACTGACAATAAAACAATCTCTGACAAAGACATGAGGGGAAACAGAGGGTTAAATACACAACAGGTAATGAATGGGATTGAAAACAGGTGTATGGGAAGACAAGACAAAACCAATGGAAAATGAAAAAAGGATCAATGATGGCTAGAAGACCGGTGACGTCGAACGCCGAGCACCGCCCGAACAAGGAGAGGCAACGACTTCGGCAGCAGTCGTGACAGTACCCCCCCCCTGACGCGCGGCTCCAGCTGCGCGTCGACACCGGCCTCGGGGACGACCCGGAAGGCGAGGTGCAGGGCGATCCGGATGGAGACGGTGGAATTCTGATAACATGGAAGGATCTAACACGTCCTCCACCGGAACCCAGCATCTCTCCTCCGGCCCGTACCCCTCCCAGTCCACGAGGTACTGAAGGCCCCTCGCCCGACGTCTCGAATCCAAAATGGATCGAACAGAGTACGCCGGAACCCCCTCGATGTCTAGAGGAGGCGGAGGAACATTACGCACTTCAGCCTCCTGGAGCGGGCCAGCCACCATCGGCCTGAGGAGAGACACATGGAACGAGGGGTTAATACGGTAATGAGTGGGTAGTTGTAACCTATAACATACCTCGTTCACTCTCCTCAGGACTTTAAACGGCCCCACAAACCGCGGACCCAGCTTCCGGCAGAGAAGGCGAAGGGGCAGGTTTCGGGTCGAGAGCCAGACCCTGTCCCCTGGTGCGAACACTGGGGCCTCACTGCGGCGACGGTCTGCGCCAATTTTCTGGCGCCTTATGGCACGCTGAAGGTGGACGTGGGCTGCCTCCCAGGTCTCCTCAGCGTGCCGAAACCAATTGTCCACCGCAGGGGCCTCGGTCTGGCTCTGATGCCAAGGAGCCAGAACCGGCTGATACCCTAATACACATTGAAAGGGAGTAAGGTTAGTGGAGGAGTGACGTAGCGAGTTCTGAGCCATCTCTGCCCAGGGCACGAACTTCGCCCACTCCCCCGGCCGATCCTGGCAATAAGACCGCAGAAACCTACCCACATCCTGGTTAACTCTCTCCACCTGCCCATTACTCTCGGGGTGAAAACCTGAGGTAAGACTAACCGAGATCCCCAGACGCTCCATGAACGCCTTCCAGACCCTTGATGTGAACTGGGGACCCCGATCAGACACTATATCCTCAGGCACCCCATAGTGCCGGAAAACGTGTGTAAACAGGGCCTCTGCAGTTTGTAAGGCCGTAGGGAGACCGGGCAAAGGGAGGAGACGACAGGACTTAGAAAACCGATCCACAACGACCAGGATCGTGGTGTAACCCTGTGAAGGTGGAAGATCGGTCAAAAAATCCACCGACAGGTGTGACCACGGCCGTTGAGGAACGGGTAGAGGTTGTAGCTTACCTCTGGGCAGGTGTCTAGGAGCCTTGCACTGGGCGCACACCGAGCAGGAAGAAACATAAATCCTCACGTCCTTAGCTAAAGTGGGCCACCAGTATCTCCCGTCAAGACAGCGCATCGTCCGACCTATCCCAGGATGACCAGAGGAGGGTGACGTGTGAGCCCAATATATCAATCGGTCGCGTACAGCAGACGGAACGTACAGACGACCAGCTGGACACTCAGGGGGAGAAGGCTCTGCACGTGACGCCCGCTCAATGTCCGCGTCCAGCTCCCACACTACTGGCGCCACCAAACACGAAGCTGGGAGTATGGGAGTGGGATCCATGGACCGCTCCTCTGTGTCATACAGCCGAGACAATGCGTCTGCCTTAACGTTCTGGGAGCCTGGTCTGTAAGAAAGAGTAAACACAAAACGAGTGAAAAACATGGCCCACCTTGCCTGGCGAGGATTCAATCTCTTTGCCTGCCGGATATACTCCAGATTGCGGTGGTCAGTCCAGATGAGAAAAGGGTGTTTAGCCCCCTCAAGCCAATGCCTCCACACCTTCAAAGCTTCTACGACAGCTAACAGCTCCCGGTTCCCCACATCATAGTTTCGCTCCGCCGGGCTGAGCTTCTTAGAAAAGAAAGCACAGGGGCGAAGCTTCAGTGGCGTACCCGAACGCTGAGAGACAGCTTCGGATGCGTCCACCTCCACTATGAATGGCAAAGAGGGATCCGGATGAGCCAGCACAGGCGCAGAAGTAAACAGAGTCTTCAGGTGCTCAAAAGCCCTGTTCGCCTCAGCCGACCACTGCAAGCGCACCGGGCCCCCCTTTAGCAGTGAGGTAATGGGAGCTGCCACCTGACCAAAACCCCGGATAAACCTCCGGTAGTAATTGGAAAACCCCAAAAAACGCTGCAACTCCTTTACCGTGGTTGGAGTCGGCCAATTACGCACGGCTGTAATGCGGTCGCTCTCCATCTCCACTCCTGAAGTGGAAATCCGATGCCCTAGGAAGGAGATGGATTGTTGGAAAAACAAGCATTTCTCAGACTTGACATATAGATCATGCTCCAACAGGCGACCAAGCACCCTGCGCACCAGGGACACATGCTCGGCGCGTGTAGCAGAGTATATCAGAATATCATCGATATACACCACTACACCCTGCCCGTGCAGGTCCCTGAAGATCTCATCTACAAATGATTGGAAAACTGATGGAGCATTCATCAACCCATATGGCATGACCAGGTACTCATAATGACCTGAGGTGGTGCTAAATGCCGTCTTCCACTCATCACCCTTCTTAATACGCACCAGATTGTACGCACTCCTGAGATCCAATTTTGTGAAAAAACGTGCCCCGTGCATTAACTCAATAATCGTATTGATCAGAGGTAGCGGGTAACTATATTTCACTGTGATTTTATTAAGACCTCGATAATCAACGCACGGGCGTAAACCGCCATCCTTTTTTTTTCACAAAAAAGAAACTCGAAGAGACGGGTGAAATGGATGGCTGAATGAACCCCTGATGCAGGGATTCAGAGATATATGTCTCCATAGCCTCCGTCTCCGCTTGCGACAGGGGATACACGTGACTCTTGGGATATGCAGCGTCTACCAGGAGATCTATCGCACAATCCCCCAGTCGATGGGGTGGTAATTGAGTCGCCTTCTTTTTACAGAAGGCGAGAGCCAAATCGGCATATTCGGGGGGAATGCGCACGGTGGAGACCTGGTCTGGACTTTCCACCGTAGTAGCACCAACGGAAACCCCTAAACACCTACCTGAGCATTCTCGCGACCACCCTGTGAGAGCCCTCTGTGGCCAAGAAACAGTGGGGTTATGACAAACTAACCAGGGTAGGCCTAGCACCACAGAATACGCAGGAGAATCAATAAGGAAAAGACTAATCTTCTCCTTGTGACCCTCCTGCGTTATCATACACAAAGGTGCGGTTACCTCCCTGATAAACCCTGACCCTAATGGTCGACTATCTAAGGCATGAATAGGGAAAGGCATATCCACAGGAACAATAGGGATCCCTAAACTATGAGCTAGACTTTTATTAATGAAATTTCCAGCCGCACCCGAATCTACTAGCGCCTTATACTGGGAATGCAGTGAAAAGTCAGGAAAAGAGACAGAGACAAACATTAGTGCAGCAGAGGGCTCTGGATGAGAATGGTGCCTACTCACCTGGGGTGACGCCAGAATGCCCTGCCTGCCCTCTCTATTCCCAGAAGAACCAACCCGGCACCGACCAGCAGTGTGCTCTCTGCGACCTTGAATGGTGCTCGAGCGGGAACCCCCTCCGGTCTCCCTGCGCACCATCCCTCCCAATTCCATAGGTTCGGGAGAGAGGGTGCGGGAGGATGGAACAACCAGACCCCGATCTAGACGTCCACGAGTAGCCAGCATGTTGTCCAGCCTGATGGACATGTCCACCAGCTGGTCGAAGGTGAGGGTGGTGTCTCTACAGGCCAGCTCCCGACGGACGTCCTCGCGTAGACTACAACGGTAATGGTCGATCAGGGCCCTGTCGCTCCATCCAGCGCCGGCAGCCAATGTCCTAAACTCCAAGGCAAAATCCTGTGCACTCCTCGTCTCCTGCCTCAGATGATAGAGAAGCTCACCCGCTGCTTTGCCTTCAGGTGGGTGATCGAATACTATCCGGAATTGGCGGGTGAACTCCTCAAAATGGTCCAGCGCCGCAACCTCCCTACTACACACAGCGCTGGCCCATTCCAGGGCTTTCCCGGTGAGGCATGAGACGAGGGCGTAACTCTTCTCACGGTCAGATGGTACTGGGGAGGCCGTGGCTAGATACAAGTTCAGTTTAAGGAGGAAACCCTGGCAGCCGGCAGTATCTCCGTTGTATCCCGTAGGTAGGGATAAATGGATCCTCGATTCCGGAGAGGAAAAATCGTTCACGGGAGATTCCGGTTGTGGTGGTGGTGGCGCTGGAGAAACTCCCTGTCTCTCCCAGCGATCCATTTTCATGGCAATGTGATCCATGACGGAGCTGATAACGTCAATCTCCCTAGCTTGTTCCTGAACGCGTTCCTCCAGCTCCATGGGCATAGTGTCCTCTCCTGCTGACTTCATATATTTGGTCAGAGATTCTGTCATGCGTAGATGTAATAGGTGGCAGGGAAGTCAGGCGCAGGAGAGTCAAATGGAGTGTAAAATGGAGTCTTTTAATAAAGTCCACGGAGTATGCTCCATAACACTAAATGTACATAAACATGGGTACAAGGACCCGACGCACACCTATACAACAATCACACTACACTGACAATAAAACAATCTCTGACAAAGACATGAGGGGAAACAGAGGGTTAAATACACAACAGGTAATGAATGGGATTGAAAACAGGTGTATGGGAAGACAAGACAAAACCAATGGAAAATGAAAAAAGGATCAATGATGGCTAGAAGACCGGTGACGTCGAACGCCGAGCACCGCCCGAACAAGGAGAGGCAACGACTTCGGCAGCAGTCGTGACACCTGGTCAAGAACTACAGGAAACGTATGATCTCTGTAATTGCAAACAAAGGTTTCTGTACCAAATATTAAGTTCTGCTTTTCTGATGTATCAAATACTTATGTCATGCAATAAAATGCAAATGAATTACTTAAAAATCATACAATGTGATTTTCTGGATTTTTGTTTTAGATTCCGTCTCTCACAGTTGAAGTGTACCTATGATAAAAATAACAGACCTCTGCATGCTTTGTAAGTAGGAAACACTGCAGAGTTTGCAGGGTATCAAATACTTGCATATACTCCAGAATGTTGTGAAGAGTGATCAGATGAATTGCAATTAATTGCAAAGTCCCTATTTGCCATGCAAATGAACTGAATCCCCCAAAAACATTTCCACTGCATTTCAGCCCTGCCAAAAAAGGACCAGCTGACATCATGTCAGTGATTCTCTCGTTAACACAGGTGTGAGTGTTGACGAGGACAAGGCTGGAGATCACTCTATCATGCTGATTGAGTTCGAATAACAGACTGGAAGCTTCAAAAGGAGGGTGGTGCTTGGAATCATTGTTCTTCCTCTGTCAACCATGGTTACGGTTCCGTCATCATTGCTTTGCACAAAAAGGGCTTCACGGGCAAGGATATTGCTGCCAGTAAGATTGCACCTAAATCAACCATTTATCGGACCATCAAGAGCTTCAAGGAGAGCGGTTCAATTGTTGTGAAGAAGGCTTCAGGGTTAACAATAAAGTCCAGCAAGCGCCAGGACCGTCTTCTAAAGTTGATTCAGCTGTGGGATCGGGAAACCACCAGTACAGAGCTTGCTCAGGAATGGCAGCAGGCAGATGTGAGTGCATCTGCACGCACAGTGAGGCAAATAGTTTTGGAGGATGGCCTGGTGTCAAGAAGGGCAGCAAAGAAGCCACTTCTCTCCAGGAAAAACATCAGGGATAGACTGATATTCTGCAAAAGGTACAGGTATTGGACTGCTGAGGACTGGGGTAAAGTCCTTATCTCTGATGAATCCCCTTTCCGATTGTTGGGGCATCCGGAAATAAGCTTGTCCGGAGAAGACAAGGTGAGCGCCACCATCAGTCCTGTGTCATGCCAACAGTAAAGCATCCTGAGACCATTCATGTGTGACGTTGCTTCTCAGTTAAGGGAGTGGGCCCACTCACAATTTTGCCTAAGAACACAGCCATGAATAAAGAGTGGAACCAACACATTCTCCGAAAGTAACATCTCTCAACCATCCAGGAACAGTTTGGTGATGAACAATGCCTTTTCCAGCATGATGGAGCACCTTACCATAAGGCAAAAGTGATACCTAAGTGGCCCGGGGAACAAAACATCTATATTTTGGGTCCATGGCCAGGAAACTCCCCAGACCTTAATCCCATTGAGAACTTGTGGTCAATCCTCAAGAGGCGGGTGGACAAACAAAAAAACACAAATTCTGACAAACTCCAAGGATTGATTATGCAAGAATTGGCTGCCATCAGTCAGGATGTGGCCCAGAAGTTAATTGACAGCATGCCAGGGCGGATTGCAGAGGTCTTGAAAAAGAAGGGTCGCTTCTCAAAAATGAAACATTGACTCTTTGCATCAACTTCATGTAATTGTCAATGAAAGCCTTTGACACTTATGAAATGCTTGTAATTATACTTCAGTATTCCATAGTAACATCTGACAAAAATATCTAAAGGCTATATAATTACAAGCTATATATATATATATATATATATATATATATATATATAGCCTTTCAGATGTGGAAGTCTATTTCAGCACTGTTTCGAGCTGCTCTGAGACAAACATGGATGAAACAAAAATGTTCAATTATATTCTTAAGATACGTGTTCACTGAATATAAGCAAGTGATGTCTGCTAAATAATCAAGTTAGGTTTCTCCAGAAATAAATAATTCTAAATAACAAACCGGCTTTATTTACAAATTAGTGAGAATGTCTCACCCCATGTTCAAGAATGGCCTTTTTCTCGCTCACTGTATTTTAAATGAAAGCAAAATCTTCAAAATATTGTTACTTTTTAAACAAAGTGATTATTTTATTGTTCTTCTTATTATTAATGAATTTAGAATGATTTAAAAGCCCCTTAGATATTCTCACAGATCCTAACGTAAAATGCCCCTTGGATATTAATTTAGAATCCTCCAATCCTCTAAATGTAATTTTTGGCAGAGAGTCAGGTCAGGTTTTTCAGGCCTACCATAGGTTTTGTAGGCCTACCATAGGCTAATTGAGTATTGGTTACACTACAATTAGGGTTTGGAAATGTTATGCCCCTTAGATACTCCCGACGGTCAAGCCTACTCCCGACGGTCACGTTGTGCAGCGCAATACTTTCCATTCCATCCTAACTGATTTTGTTTTTCTCGGAATAGAAACACCATAATATTAATCAAATTAATTAAGCCAGATTTCTTCAAATCAATCCCATGTACTATGTTATTACAAAAAAGGTTTTGAATTCTCTAGTAATGCCAATATGGAAGACTATCAAAGATGCCCTCTGGTGGTCAAACTAGCACTAACCTGCATTAACATAAAAAATGGCTGACAATTAAATAACGTGCCATAGAATGCTGCAGCAGCCTGCAAGGTGCACTGCGGTATGACACAACTTTTATAGGAGGAACCACTGTAGCTTTGGAAACGGAAGCCTTTTCGAGCCAACCAAGGCTTGTACACCTATCCAGCCAGCTGAGGCATGGAAGCCTGACTAGCCAGCTGAGGCATCCCCGGTTGTTTCGGCAGCCGCCCTTGGACCCGATGTCACCAGTAAAAAAAAAAGCAAAAGAAAAGCTATGTTGCTTCCCTTTGGTGATGCATTATTCTATAATGTGTACGCTAATAATCGGGAAGCAAGTACAGGGAGTGAATTTATTCAATAAACGAACAAGAAACACGAGTAGCGTACAGACATGAA
The DNA here is from genome assembly GCF_057628025.1 of Oncorhynchus mykiss. Classification (NCBI taxonomy): domain Eukaryota; kingdom Metazoa; phylum Chordata; class Actinopteri; order Salmoniformes; family Salmonidae; genus Oncorhynchus; species Oncorhynchus mykiss. The sequence continues at coordinate 43,667,398 of NC_143030.1, read as the reverse complement.
ACAGTCAATAACGCCTGAGGAAAGAACCTAAGAGAGTGACAGATTTAGGGAAGGTAATCAGGAAGGTGATGGAGTCCAGGTGAGTCTCATGAGGCGCAGGTGCGCGTAACGATGATGACAGGTGTGCGCAATAATGAGTAAACTGGCGACAAGGAGCGGCAGAGAGGAGGAGCGCGGGAGTAGACGTGACACCTCCATTCACTATTTTATGTATTTTTTCCCCTGCCCCTGTTTCGAGACAAGTGCATGATAATGGTCCATTCTGAATCAAAACAAATTTCTCACACAGATTAGTATATGCAAAGACAAGATTAAATCAAGAATAGTCTGATGGGTGACAGTATTAGCCTATCACTTGTGAATGATATATTATCACTTGTGAATTATATATTATCACTTGTGAATGATATATTGTCACTTGTGAAGAATGCCCAGCGTAAGACAAGAAACAAAGCCTTTTTTTCGCGACTTTTTCTAATCATAGTCACACACCTCATGTAGCCTAGCCCATAGGAATATGTTTTGATTGTCACACCCTGACCATAGTTTGCTCTGTATGTTTCTATGTTTTGGTTGGTCAGGGTGTGATCTGAGTGGGCATTCTATGTTACATGTCTAGTTTGTCTAGTTCTATGTTTGGCCTGATATGGTTCTCAATCAGAGGCAGGTGTTAGTCATTGTCTCTGATTGGGAACCATATTTAGGTAGCCTGTTTGGTGTTGGGTTTTGTGGGTGATTGTTCCTGTCTCTGTGTTTGCACCAGATAGGACTGTTTAGATTTTCGCACATTTGTTGTTTTGTTAGTTTATTCATGTTCATTCATATTCATTTATTAAAGAACATGAATAACCACCATGCTGCATTTTGGTCCGCCTCTCCTTCACCACAAGAAAACCGTTACATTGATAAAGTTTGTATCACAGCTAAAGATGCCAAATTTTCCGCTTTACAATGGGCGAAGCGTCTAACTGGCATACATAAGCAGCACCTGAGTTTCAAGTTCGGGGAAGATCATTTTCACTCGAAAATGCACCTTTATAATAAAAGCATCACATGCATAATTGAATTTGTGGTCACTTTTGATTACGGTGTTTTCACGCTAATTGAACAATCATGCTTGTAGCCTTATGCTGTGTGCGCATTTCTGCGTTTATGTGAAGAAATAGCCTAATAGTTTATTAACATTGTAAGCTAAACGTTCTGATCTGTTTGCGTCAGCGTCATTGCGTAAAAAAGGTTTGTTGATGCTAGTGGTTGTATTCATTTGGGATCTATTGCATCCCACAACTGTCCCAGACTGTTTGGAACATTTATTTCTCTCACAGAATGGAATAGCTCAACTTTTGTACTATGGGGGATAGAAGCTTTTGCTTCTCCGTTAGGCCTACTCATCTTGTTGGCTGACAAAAAGTACATGTGGACAGTTCTTCCAATATTTTCAATATTCACCTCGGAATTGGATAAGGACGTGCACAGTTGCGTCCCCGATGTGACAGTCTTCACTTGTAGACTGTGAGAAAGACCCGATTATGTGATGGAGAGCCATGTAAGTGAGAAGTGCTTTGCAGCACGCAGCACTCAGAGAGAAGGTAATTATAATTATTATATTTAACCCAAGGGCACAACGGCCACTGGCCGCAAAAGGCATAGATTTTTTTTAGGTGCATTCCGTCCACTTTAAGGGGATGCTGCCGGGAAATTCAAATCATTATCAAGTGCTTGTCAAATTGTGAATGAGAGACTGATGAAGTGTGTACAGCCTGCGCAAAAAAAAAACAAAGTAGAGCTCATGCCTTACAAGCAACTTTTTTTCAAATCATCATTAGTCACATCATGCACCCTTACAATGTATTAAAAATCAAAACATATAGCCCATCGTTTGTAGAAGAAATAGAGTTACATTAATAACTTTAAATTAAGCATATAGGAGTACCTATTTCTTTGTTAACAGCTCAACACAGAATAGCCACATGTGCGCACTCCCTCGAATCGTTTGGAGAAAATATCCTTTGTATTTTATTCAGCTTTGTTCCATTGTATTCTTCATACTACAAAAGATGATCAAATAATGCCAAAGAATTCTAAGCAAATATTGTCTGCTAAATCAACTAGTGTAGCCCACAGCCATATGGCATAGCCAGATCAGGACCTAACATAAGGACAACTGTTTTTCTGTAATGGACAAAAATACATAACGGATTGTATTGTGAAGGTGTAGGTTATATTACATTGATTTATTCAACATTTTTTAAATGTAGATGTTCCAAAGGATGTGTGGAAGCCAGGTGTTGCTAAATGTGTTTGTTAATTAACGGTCCATTTCTGTGAGACTAGCAGTTATTTGCTTGACAATCACCAGCAGACCAAATTTTGTGACCTACTGAGCCCTAGTTATGGGTTCAATATTCTGGCTGTTGAGACTGCAGTTAAAGAGTTACAGAGTGTTAGGGTAACATGATAATGCCTCCCCCCTACCCCACAATTAACTACTGTCCTCAGCTCTCTCTCTCTGTGTGTGTGTGTGTGTGTGTGTGTGTGTGTGTGTGTGTGTGTGTGTGTGTGTGTGTGTTTGATGGGGGGGTAGTGAGATTGGTAGGTAAGGTATGCACTGTAATAAAATGAAAGAGAGGCCTAGTCAATATTTTATACTGTGATGTTTTTCTTCTTTAAGAGACGTTTCCAAACACTATCCTGAAGTAGACTTGTGTCAGGTCTTTCTATAAGGGGCTCCTGAGTGTCACAGCAGTCTAAAGCACTGTATCTCAGTGCTAGAGGCATCACTACAGACCCTGGTTAGATTCAAGGCTGTATCACAACCGGCTGGGATTGGGAGTCCCATAGGGCGGCGCACAATTGGCCCAGCGTCGTCCGGGTTATGGTTTGGCAGGGGTAGGCCGTCATTGTAAATAAGAATTTGTTCTTAACTGACTTGCCTAGTTAAATAAAGGTTAAATACAAGAAAAGAAACAAAAGTAGTCTTAGAATGCTCACTTTTTTGTCTCAAGCTCAGTGCTTTTTGTAAAGATCTGGATAGAATACAAGCTTTCATACTCAAAATCCAAAGTCGATAGAAGAGTTCAAAATAGAGATCAACACTTCAACAGACATTTTCTTTCAGTCAACACTCAAGGCAGTTTTTTTTTCTAATTTCAATAAACCCTTTTATGTCCCACCTAGTCAAATATCATCTGACGAAACATGGAGCAAGTGCTAGGACTGGCCTTTCTTGGGGGCTGAGAATATATGTATGGGATCTGGGAATGTGGGGAATGATGATGAAACAAAGGATACTACAATAGAAAAAACAACTAAACACAAAAACAATTGCCTTAACTAAAACGATGCATTTTTGGTGTACCAGCAGTGTCTGCAAAACAACATCCAAAGTCAAAGTCTGGGTATGTGAGAAGAAAGCTAGGGGTATTGCCATGGTTATTTCCCTATGCCGAAAATGCACCAGTGATTTAACTGTATCATAAGTGGGATTTGAGAGGCCACAAGCAAAATCTCAGGGAGACGAATGGGAAGTCAAGGTAATAGAATATTTCAAAAGAGGCATAGATGGGAGGCGAGATGGTAATTGCAGATACCGTAACACTGTGATTGTGTTCATATGTGAGTTGGGACATATGCAGTGCCTTCAGAAATGATTCACACCCTTTGACTTTTTCCACATTTTGTTGTATTACAGCCTGAATTTAAAATGGATTAAACTGAGATTTTGTGTCATGGGCCTACACACAATACCTTTTTAGAAATGTTCACAAATTAATTCAAAAATGAAAAGCTGAAATTGAGTCAAAAAGTATTCAACCCCTTTATGTTCAGGAGTAATAATATGATTAACAAGTCACATAATAAGTTGCATGAACTCACTCTGTGTGCAGTAATAGTGTATAACATGATTTTTTTAATGACTACCTCATCTCTGCACAATTATCTGTAAGGTCTCTCAGTCGTGACTTTCAAACACAAAGGCCAGGGAGGTTTTCCAATGCCTCGCAAAGAAGGGAACCTATTGATAGACGGGTATAAAAAGAGAAAAATACATAGAATATTTGAGCATGGTGAAGTTATTAATTACCATTTAGAAGTTGTATCAATACACCCAGTCACTACAAAGATACAGGTGTCCTTCCTAACTCAGTTGCCGGAGAGTAAGGAAACCATTCAGGGATTTCACCATGAGGCCAAAGTTGACTCTAAGACCGTTACCATTTAATGGCTGTGATAGGAGAAAACTGAGGATGGCTCAACAACATTGTAGTTACTCCACAATACTAACCTAAATGAGATAGTGAAAAGAAGGAAGCTTGTACAGAACAAAAATATTCCAAAACATGCATTCTATTTGCAGTAGGCACTAAAGTAACACTGCAAAGAATGTGGAAAATGAACTTTATATCCTGACTACAAAGCTTTATGTTGGCTGCAAATCCAACACAGCACATCATTGAGTACCACTCTTCATATTTTATACATGGTGGTAGCTGCATCCTGTTATGGGTATGCCTGTCATTGTCAAGGACTTGGGAGTTTTTTAGGATAAAAAGACACAGAATAGAGCTAAGCACAGGCAAGATCCTAGAGGAAAACCTGTTTCAGTCTGCTTTCCAACAGACACTGGGCGACACAGTCCCCTTTCAGCAGGACAATAACCTAAAACACAAGGCCAAATATACACTGGAGTTGCTTACCAAGATCACATTGAATGTTCCCAAGTGGCCTAGGTACAGTTTTACTTATATTGGCTTAAAAATCTATGGCAAAACTGTCTGTCTAGCAATGATCAACAAACAACTTGACAGAGCTCGAAGAATTCAAAAAAGAATGTGCAAATATTGTACAATCCAGGTATGCAAAGCTCTTAGAGACTTACCCATAAATACACACAGCTGTAATCAATGCCAAAGGTGATTCTAACATGTCTAACATTCTAACAGGGTTGTGAAACAGGTCATTTAGATATTTCTGTATTTCATTTTCAATACATTTAATTTTTTAAAATCTAAAAACATGTTTTCACTTTGTCATTATGGGGTATTGTGTGTAGATGGGTGACACAACAAAATGTGGAATAAGTCAAGGGGTATGAATACTTTCTGAAGGCACTGTATGAATGAGATCACATTCAATCAAAAATTGTTGTATTTAGGACAGCTTACACATTTGTATCTATTACATGAAAGACATGATTTAACTAGGACAGTGATATTACAGTCGCCATTACAGGACTTTATTAATAATATAATTATTACATACTGCTTCAAAGCATTTATTTGTTGTAATCTTATGCTCATCCTTTATAGTGTCATTAATGCGTTCTTGTCAGAAAGAGAGAGTTGAAACTTTTCCCCAGTAATAGGCTCACTATTGAACATTCACTGGTAATTGAACATGAATGAACTGTTCTGAAACCTGAGCTGTGTAAGTAATTTATTGTGATGGCTGTGTTTGTGGGCACGGTGTGTGTGGCGGTGCTGCTGACTGTGTGAGCAGGCACTGTGGAGGAGGCAGCTGCTGTTTCGGTGACTATGAGGCTGTAATTACTCTTCCGGCCTGTAGATGGCGGTGGTGCTCTTCCTCTCCGTGAACGACTTCCTGGTAACACCGTTGAGGTTTCAGGCAGGGTATTCAGTCAGCGCTGCCAAAGAAAAGGGTTATGGACCGTTATGGTCCAAAGCTGCAGGTAGGGGGCTCATACGGATTAAGCTTTAATGTGTGCTGCAGAGTTAAGGGACTCAATGACCAACAATGTCAGCTGTGTATCTATTTTTACATCGGTCAGTGTCCTACGACTCTCGCTGTCTCACCTTTCTCTCTTTACTTTCTCACCTCTATCTCTCACTTTTCTCTCTCTCTCTCTCTCTTTGTCTTTTCATCCCACCTTTTCTTAGCTTCACTCGTTAATCGTGCAAGTTCTCTCTTTTACCTTTCACTCTCTCCCTCTGGCTATCTCCTACCGCTCCCTCCCCTCCCTCTCTCTTTCTCTCTCTGTTTAGCTTGTTGTTGGGCAGAGGCCACCGACACTGACCTCCCAGTCACCCCACACTCTTGTCTCCTTTATCTGTCTCTGGCTGAGGTGATCATTGTGAAGGTTTGCTTTGAGCACAGATGGTGAGCTACAGGGAGCTATAGGTACTGGCCAGGCTCACAGCCAACTGCTAGCTCACTAGCTCTTCTTTGTGTGGGCAGGTAGAGGTAGTGTGTGGAGATACTATGACAACCAGCAGAGATCAGGAATACAACAATATCAACCAAATGATAAATCCTTGAGGAGGACTGAACAAAAAAATGAGGAAGAGGAATGTTCTCATCTTATGATCCGGAAAACAAACAATTTGATTGGGAAGTAAACAATGGCTTCATCAGCAAGACGTGATCATTTTGCAAAGAGAGCGATTCATTCAAGCAGATTGAAGGATTTTTAGTTAGTTCTCACTACAATTGGTCAGGTTTGGAGCTGAAATGGACTTGACTGCTCTGAATAAGTAGCTAATATTCTGAAAAGTAGCTAATATTCTACATAGAGGAAATGCCACACATACTTTTAATTGTTTTTTTACCCTTATTTTACCAGGTAAATTGACTGAGAACACATTCGTATTTATAGCAACGACCTGGGGAATAGTTACAGGAGAGAGGAGGGGGATGAATGAGCCAATTGGAAGCGTTTAATGTGACATGAAAACAACATGTCATGATATTTTCATCTGATTTGTCAAACAAATCCATTTAAAAAAGTAGGCATGTTCTTCTAATAATTCCAGCATCCAAACTGCATGTATGCCATTTGATGAATGGAGATAGACATTGGTTGCAAAACACCAAAAAGTGTGCCTAATGAGATGAATCGATTGCCATTGATTAGGCCAGTGGTTCCCAAACTGTTCCCAAACTCTAATTCCGGCTTTCAAAAATGGGTAGTGCGTCATCAGTTTCACTCTCGTAATGTCAGTCATTGCATACCTTATAACTAACTGGTCAGAAATTTCCAGATCAACAAAACCGTGTCAGCTACTGTTGTTTTGCTAGTTATTTTTAGCCCATGAATTTTGTTGAAATTTGTCACTCAAATAACACATGAATACACATTAGACATGGCAAAATGTATAGAATGTATAGAATTGCAAGAAAATTAGCTTTAAAACGGCAAAATATGATCTGCACCGCACGACAAAATGTGTTGAATTGCAGGAAATAAGCTTTAAACCTGGAAGGGGGGGGGGCTGTGTTCCCCAATGTTGGAAAGGGGCCCTGAGTGAAAAAGTTTAGGAAACCCTGGATTAGGCCTACATTAATTGATGCGTCTTGCTGACAAATTGACATTATTTGCAATGTGAAAAAGTTAGGACATCTAAAAATGGGTCTGAAACTGTCCCGGGACAAACGGGATGATCACCCGAACACACAAGGTCAACTTACTAGACTAGGCCACAATGTGTATTAGCATGAACTTCAAAAAAGGCCTGATGTAGTGTTAAAAAGAAAATAGGTGGGTAAACTCTGAAAAAGTAACTCTCTATGCTTTCAATGCATTTTTTTTTAAAGGTTTGGTAAATGATGTTTACTTGTATTTACCCTCAACTAGGCTTACACCACTGGAGGTAGCCTACACTCTCAGCCAAGGCAATGTTAAACACTTAAACACACGCAAAATAGGTAGCCTACAATCAGTATAATTACATGAGATGAATCAAAACATGTTTTACACCCTAGTTCGGGAGTTGTCCATAATTCACGAGTTAATGCTGGGAGGCTTCATTATTGTGTGACATAAAACACTAGCTTTCTTTCTTTCTTTACATTAATGACATGACAGTGTTATTTGTCATTATCAAGCATTTAGCAATTAAATTAGAACGTTGAAGTTAAATCCTGTACCAATCATGGATCTTGGCGATCTCAGAAAATGCACTGTAAGTTTAACTACAGTATGGCTGCATAACATTTCATTATGTTTTGCCGTTCTCTTGGGCACACAAATCAAAAATAATGTAGGTCTATGCCATTGCAAAATCGAATGCTTCTAACCCGAAAGAGTCAGGCATACTGTCATTAACGTATACTTGCTGGATGGATTGGATGCACACTGGTGTCTAGCTGTAAGCTAGTTATTTAGTGATATTGTCTACCATCAGGTGATCCAGTAAAGAAAACAAATATTGATAGAAAATAATCGAGCTAAATAATTTGTCTACTCCTTCTGGCCACAAATGGCACGGAGAACACCCTACACACAAAAAGCCTATTTCTCTCAAATGTTGTGCACAAATTTGTTTGCATCCCTGTTAGTGAGCATTTCTCCTTTGCCAAGATAATCAATCCACCTTACAGGTGTGGAATATCAAGAAGCTGATTAAACAGCATGATCATTGCACAGGTGCACCTTGTGCTGGGGACAATAAAAGGCCACTCTAAAATGTGCAGTTTTGTCACACAACACAATGCCACAGATGTCTCAAGTTTTGAGGGAGCGGTCAATTGGCATGCTGACTGCAGGAATGTCCATGAGAGCTGTTGTCAGAGAATTTAATGTTAATTTATCTACCATAAGCCGCCTCCAACATAGTTTTTTTGAGAATTTGGCCTTGTGTATGGTGTCGTGTGGGCTAGCGGTTTGCTGATGTCAACGTTGTGAATAGAGTGTTCATGGTGGCGGAGGGGTTATGGTATGGGCAGGCATAAGCTACAGACAAAGAACACAATTGCATTTTATGTTCAAAATGTCAGATTTTTTATAACCCAACCCTGATCTGTACTTCTCCACAACTTTGTCCCTGACCCGTTTGGAGAGCTCATTGCTTGGTAGTGCCCCTTGCTTGGTGGTGTTGCAAACTCTGGGGCCTTTCGGAACAGGTGTATATATACTGAGATCATGTGACAGATCATGTGACACTTAGATTGCATACAGGTGGACTTTATTTAACTAATTATGTGACTTCTGAAGGTAATTGGTTGCACCAGATCTTCTTTAGGGGCTTCATAGCAAAGGGGGCTAATACATATGCATGCACTACTTTTCTGTATTTTATATATATATATTTTTGAAACAAGTTTTTTTTTTCACTTCACCAATTTGTACTATTGTGTGTATGTCCATTACATGAAATCCACATAAAAATCTATTTAAATTACAGGTTGTAATGCAACAAAATAGGAAAAACACCAAAGGGGGGTGAATACCTTTCCAATGCACTGTATCTGTATTAAAGCCCTTTTGTGGGGAACAACTCTGCCCAGAAATCCATAGATTGTTGAAATTGTTGCATTTATATTTTTGTTCAGTGTGTATAGCACCTTTTTTTAAAATAAAACATTGTAGCCTATCGGATGGACAGCACAGCCACCGTAGAACATATTTATCACTGCATTTTAAACAAATAGGAGAATGGTTAAATTAGCATTATTTAGACACCCCCTCCCCCCCTCGACGTTTGATGCATTTAGTGGAGCTAACGTCTCATTCAGGGGAGCTGAGCCCACCCTGGCTCCCCCGTAATTCGCAAGATGATTACAAGTATGTGTGTGGGCGCGCATGTGAGTGTCTAGGCATACAGTTCATGCATGTTAGAGAGATGTAGTGAATTGAGTATGATCATCAGGAGCCACCGGACTTCACCTTTACTTCAGTGTTTTTATTGATCTGTCTGATTTATAGTATCGTAGGTCACAGAGATACACAGCTATGGATTCTCCATTTGGGGAAGTTAATGGTTAATGGTTTTGCGTTCGGTATACTGGCTGTTGAGACAGCAGTTGAAGGGTTACTGAATGTTATGGTTGGCAGGTTAATAGGATAAGACCCCAAACTGCCTTGTTGCAGCGATCAGTCGCCGTCTCTTATCTATTATATAAAAAACCAAGGAAATCCAGCTAAACTTTTGCCAATTAATAATTGATCTCCATGCTTGCGATGTTCATTAATTCGAGTTCCTCCGAAGGGCAATGTAGCCATGAATATCCGCAACTCCTTGTCTGAGCTCGGTCGGCCATAACAGAGAGAAAGGGGTCAGGCAGAGGCCAACATCAGGAAGACAGAAGTTCATGATGAACTTTGTGGATTTCTGATTCCCTGTCAACTCCAAGTTTGTTCCCCATCACACAGTTGAAGAGGTAATTTGCTCTTATCCGTGAGTTTGACAATGGCAAGCACAAAACTGCAAAAGCAACAAAGAGAGAGAATCATCGCATGAGGAGGAGATCTGTCTCTCTATATCTCCACTACGGCATAGAGCAGCCAGCTCCTCCCTCCTCACGGTTAATGACTGCTTGACTAAGTCGGGCAATTACCAAAGATAGATTCCATTATACCATTTAAATTGCTTGAAATTTGATTACCTTGAATCTGTTCTATTTGTGGATGATGGTAGGGTAGTAGAGTACGCCAAGGCAAAGATGCACATTATGGTTGTAAGCCTGAAGGAACTCAGAGAAGCTGTGATTTATATGGGATTCATAATTAGGAACTAGTTATCTTGATTGCTGACTAAGTGTGTGGTGTTTCTCTATGTTCTCTCTTTGCTTGACCCTGGCCTATTGGCTACTTCTGTGTCTGTCTGTTCCTCTTTCTCCATTTTGGCAACGCTGCAAATCTTTAAGATGTGTTCGAATGTCAGTCATTTCAAATTAGAGTAAGTCCATTTGAATTCAATCAAATTAACAGCATAGGAAACTACTAATGGGCCTACAGCTAACATTACTGGCAACAGCGTTGCTTATGGGCACAAACCCACAGTCGCTGGACCAGACAGGACTGGCAAAAAGTGCTCTTTACTGGCGAGTCGTGGTTTTGTCTCACCAGGGGTGATGGTCGGATTCGCGTTTATCGTTGAAGGAATGAGCGTTACACCGAGGCCTGTACTCTGGAGCGGGATCAATTTGGAGGTGGAGGGTCTGTCATGGTCTGGGGTAGTGTGTCACAGCATCATCGGACTGAGCTTGTTGTCATTGTTGTCATAACGCTGTGAGTTACAGGGAAGACCTCCTCTCTCATATGGCTCATCCTGACATGACCCTCCAGCATGACAATGCCACCAGCCATACTGCTCGTTCTTGCGGGATTTCCTGCAAGGCAGAAATGTCAGTGTTCTGCCATGGCCAGCGAAGAGCTCGGATCTCAATCCCATTGAGCACGTCTGGGACCTGTTGGATTGGAGGGTGAGGGCTAGGGCCATTCCCCCCAGGAATGTCCTGGAACTTTCAGGTGCCTTGGTGGAAGAGTGGGGTAACATCTCACAGCTAGAATTGGCAAATCTGGTGAGGTCCATGAGGAGGCGATGCACTGCAGCTGGTGGCCACACCAGATACTGACTGCTACTTTTGATTTTTACCCCCTTTTGTTCAGGGACACATTATTCCATTTCCATTAGTCACATGTCTGTGGAACCTGTTCAGCTTATGTCTTAGTTGAATCTTGTGTCCATACAAATATTTCCACACGTTAAATTTGCTGAAAAATAAACGCAGTTGACAGTGAGAGGACGTTTCTTTTTTTGCTGAGTTTGTGTGGTTTCGTTCAAATCAAAAGTCGTGCTGTCAAAAAGTGTGTGAATTGAAGTAGATTTGTCCCTCAGAGTTAACAAACACCACCAAACTGTGGAAGACTGTGGAGTTTGGAAACATTGAATGGCAGAAGCAGGAGTAGCAAGCAAGTAGAGCAGACATGATAACTTTGCTGTGCTACTTATTAGCAGTGATCAGAATAATGGTGTGTGTGGGAGCACCAACTCCAGCGGGTTAGGCACTGGGTTAATGATTAATTATGCTGAGTGCTCTCTCTGGCTGAAATATACAACAGTATTATCATATTTTCTCATGAACAAACCTGTACAATCTACGTATGTGAATACTCTTCTGCCTTGTTGACACAATTTCAACAACGGAAAGAACACGAGGGAGTCGATTTAGTGTTGTGGCCGAGACAGCAGAATAAACTGTTGTATGCTAAGCACTGTTAAAGAAAACATCTGTTACCTTTTAAGAGTGAGTTCTCACCCATCATGCACCCCTGCCAAACGTCCTGTCTGTACTGTCAGACACATCCTCATTGTACTGCTCATCATATTCCATAATGCTGCTGCTGCATCACTCAAACGTTGTGCTTTAAGTAAGTGGAGTTCAAGTGAGAGGCACCTTGTCAAAACACCTAATTGAAGGAGGTGATGGGGATTGAAGGAGTTGCTCTGACACCAGAATGGGATTTGATTACTCAGCTCTTACGGCACTGATGGGTTGTTTAGAAAAGCTCAGAGGCAGACAGACAGACAGATCTGGTGAAAATTGTGGGATAATAGCACAGGTATGACAACACAACAGTCAGAGTTACAGCGCTCATTACGGAGAACTCAATCCCCCATGATGCTTCACTCTCACAACAAAACACTGCTGACTGAACACTGAACACCACTGTGTGCTATGTGTGAATTTTCCTAAATAGGAGCAAGTCCAATCACTTCTGAAATCATAAATCTATCAAATTTGATCTGGAATACCTGACATTTAAATGCCACCCTATTACCTCCCGAGAGAATTACCATCTGTTTTCATCACGGCTGTTTACATTCCTCCCTCAGCCAACACCTTGCTGGCACTCAAGGTATTATACATACAAATCTACATTATTTTGGATTTCGGGTCTTTAAACAAACAGGAAAGTGCCCATCCAATTGTCGCATTTATTGTGGCTGGTGACTTCAACAAAGCAAATCTTAAAAACCCTACTGAAATTTCTCCTGTCCTCTGTGAGGCCAGCGGATGATGGATCATTGTTATTCACCCTTTCCTTCAGATCACGCCTCCATCCTGGTTCTTCCTGCCAATAGGCAGACATTTAAGTAAGAAATGCAGATGGGAAGGACTGTTCAATGACTGTTTTGACTCCATGCACTGGGAAATGTTCCGGGTCGCCTACAACCGTAACATCTAGAGTACACAGACTCAGTCACATGGTTCATCAGGAAATGCATAGAGGATGTTGTTCCAACAGTGACAGTGTGTACATATCCCAACCAAAATCTGTGGGTAAGTGGAAACATCCGTGAAAAGCTGAGAGTGTGGACCACCTCATTTAACTCCGGCCTTGTGTCTGGGTATATACAGTACCAGTCAAAAGTTTGGACACACCAACTCATTCAAGGGTTTTTCTTTATTTGTACTATTTTCTACATTGTAGAATAACTATGAAATAACACATGAAATCATGTAGTAAGCTAAAAAAGTAGTTATATACAGCAATCACATAATAATAATACACTACTGAACATAAACTCCTTAATCCCACCCCTCAGCCACTCTCAGCCCATCCCACCTATTACCATAGACTACCCTTGTTTGAATTCCATGTGCCACATATTTTTCAATTGTGCTGTGATGTTTTAAATACATTTTGAACCTTTCTATCCACAGATTATGAGCCTAAGGTTAAAACCTTTCCTACGAGTATTATTATATTATTTATTGACTGACTATGGCGTTCCAAATCGCCCAACACTGTTATTTGTAAGGTTCATTTTCATTGAATGTTGTGATTTCTTTTAACCATTCCTGAACCTGTGACCAGAAACAAGCTACATATTGGCAATACCCATGCACTTGTGATTCTGTCTCTGCACAGCAGAATCTACAGAGCTGAGATTGTTGTATGCCCCAGATACAATGCCTTCAGAAAATATTCAGACTTGTTCCACATTTTGTTTACGTTAAAGACTTATTCTAAAATGTATTAAATTGTTGTTGTTTTTTCCTCTTCAATCTACACACAATACCCCATAATGACAAAACAAAAACAGGTTTTTAGTAATGTTTTCTAATTCATTTTTTTTTAAATGAAAGAGAACATTTACATAAGTATTCAGACCCTTTTCTCACTTTTCAATTTTTTTATTTTATTGAACCTTAATTTAACTAGGCAAGTCAGTTATGAACAAATTCTTATTTACAATGACGGCCTACCCAGCCAAACCCTAACCCGGACGACGCTGGGCCAATTGTGCACCGCCCTAAGAGTTGTGCCAATTGTGCGCCTCCCTCAGTACTTTGTTGAAGCACCTTTGGCAGCAATTACAGCATTGAGTCTTCTTGGATATGACACTACAAGCTTGGCACACCTATATTTGGGGAGTTTCTCCCATTCTCCTCTGCAGATCCTCTCAAGCTCTGTCAGGTTGGATTTGGAGTTTTGCTGCACAGCTATTTTCACGTCTCTCCAGCGATGTTCGATCATGTTGAAGTCCAGGCTCTGGCTTGGCCACTCAAGGACATTCAGAGATTTGTCCCAAAGCCACTCCTGCGTTGTCTTGGCTGTGTGCTTAAGGTCATTGTTCTGTTGGAAGGTGAACCTACGCACCCATCTGAGGTTCTGAGCGCTCAGGAGCAGGTTTTCATCAAGGATCTCACTGTACTTTGCACCGTTCATCTTTGCCTTGATCCTGACTAGTCTCCTAGTCCCTGCTGCTGAAAATCATCCCCACAGCATGTTTCTGCCACCACCATGCTTCACCGTAGGGATGGTGCAAGGTTTCCTCTAGACGTGACGCTTGGCATTCGAGACAAAGAGTTTAATCTTGGTTTCATCAGACGAGAGAATCTTATTTCTTTAGGTGCCTTTTTGGCAAACTCCAAGCAGGCTGTCATGTGCCTTTTACAGAGGAATGGCTTCCGTCTGTCCACTCTACCCTAAAGGCCTGATTGGCGGAGTGCTGCAGAGATGGTTTTCTTTCTGGAAGGTTTTCCCATCTCCACAGAGGAACTCTGGAGCTCTGTCAGAGTGACCGTCAGGTTCTTGGTCACCTCCCTGACCAAGGCCCTTCTCCCCCAATTGCTCAGTTTGGCCGGCTGGCCAGCTCTAGGAAGAGTCATGGTGGTTCCAAACTACTTCAATTTAAGAATGATCGAGGCCACCATGTTCTTGGGGATCTTCAATACTGTAAACATTTTTGGCACCCTGCTCCAGATCTGTGCCTCGACACAATCCTGTCTCGGAGCTCTACAGACAATTCTTTCGACCTCATGGCTTGATTTTTGCTCTGAGCTGCACTGTCAACTGTGGGAGCTTATATAGACAGGTGTATGCCTTTCCAAATCATGTTCAAACAATTGAATTTACCACAGGTGGATTCCAAGTTGTAAAAACATCTCAAGGATGATCAATAGAAACAGGATGCACTTGAGCTCAATTTCGAGTCGCATAGCAAAGGGTCTGAATACTTATGTAAATAAGATGTTGATTCGTTATTATGGTGTATTGTGCGTAGATGGCTGAGATTTTCTTTTATATAATACATTTTAGAATAAGGCTGTAATGTAACAAAATATTGAAAAAGTCAAGAGTCTGAATACTCTGTATGTAGCATTCCGTTGGCGGCAAGAATTTTGTAAAATAATTTAAATTGAAAAATTGAGGTGTTGAATCAAGTGTTGTTTTTTTGTATCTGTTCATAAACCTCTGGTCATAAAATCTCTTCCCATTTATTTTGCAACCTTTATGACGCAGCTGTCAACATTTTTGTCCTCAAATGAAACTGGTATATATTTTCTATTTATGACAATTATTTTCAGACAGTTTGTATCTTTAATATTTGGCAGACGAACAAGTTTCCTACCTTCTCCCTCTTCCACTTGCTTCCTCCATTTTTGTGGTAATTCTGCAATAACATGGTTATAAGTTTGGATTGAACAGACATTCCCATATATTTTCAATAGCTGCTATACCTCCCCTCAATCTTAGCTAACTAGCTAACGTTATACTGCATCTAAAGTAAATCTGGCTACTTCAAAATGATGACGAAAGATTTTCCGACAAGTTATTTTCCTCCCTTTGAATTGCATTGTATTTCCAAGCCACTGTCATGCACTTTAGATGAAAGAGAAATGATTTTATAATTTTTATTGGTCAAATATTTGGGGAAGCTTGGCTTTCCTTGGCATCCACGAATCAAATCAAATGTTATTGGTCACACACACACACATATTTAGCAGATGTTTTTGCGGCTGTAGTGAAATGCTTGTGTTCCTGGCTCCAACAATGCAGTAGTATCTAAGAATTCACAAAAATACACAAATCTAAAAGTAAAAGAATGGAATAGAGAAATATATAAATATTAGGACGTGCAATGGCGGAGTGGCACTGACTAAAATACAGTAGAATTTTTTTTATTTATATATATATTTTTTTAAATATTATTTAAGCAGGTAGGACAGTTGAGAAAGAGCTCTCATTTACAACTGCGACCTGGCCAATATAAAGCATAGCAGTGCAACAAAAACAACAACACAGAGTTACACATAAACAAACGTACAGTCAATGACACAAAGGAAAAGAAAAATAGAAAGATCTATGTACAGTGTGTGCAAATGTAGAAGAGTAGGGAGGTAGGCAATAAATAGGCCATAGAGGTGAAAAATAATTACAACTTAGCATAAATACTGGAGTGATATACAGTGGGGCAAAAAAGTATTTAGTCAGCCACCAACTGTGCAAGTACTCCCACTTAAAAAGATGAGAGAGGCCTTTAATTTTCATCATAGGTACACTTCAACTATGACAGACAAAATGAGAAAAAAAATCCAGAAAATCACATTGTAGGATTTTTAATGAATTTATTTGCAAATTATGGTGGAAATAAGTATTTGATCAATAACAAAAGTTTATCTCAATACTTTGTTATATACCCTTTGTTGGCAATGACAGAGGTCAAACGTTTTCTGTAAGTCTTCACAAGGTTTTCACACACTGTTGCTGGTATTTTGGCCCATTCCTCCAAGCAGATCTCCTCTAGAGCAGTGATGTTTTGGGGCTGTTGCTGGGCAACACAGACTTTCAACTCCCTCCAAAGATTTTCTATGAGGTTGAGATCTGGAGACTGGCTAGGCCACTCCAGGACCTTGAAATGCTTCTTACGAAGCCACTCCTTCGTTGCCCGGGCGGTGTGTTTGGGATCATTGTCATGCTGAAAGACCCAGCCACATTTCATCTTCAATGCCCTTGCTGATGGAAGGAGGTTTTCATTCATAATCTCACGATACATGGCCCATCTTTCCTTTACACGGATCAGTTATCCTGATCCCTTTGCAGAAAAACAGCCCCAAATCATGATGTTTCCACCACCATGCTTCACAGTAGGTATGGTGTTCTTTGGATGCAACGCAGCATTCTTTGTCCTCCAAACACGACGAGTTGAGTTTTTACCAAAAAGTTATATTTTTGTTTAATCTGACCATATGACATTCTCCCAATCTTCTTCTGGATCATCCAAATGCTCTCTAGCAAACTTCAGATGGGCCTGGACATATACTGGCTTAAGCAGGGGGACACGTCTGGCACTGCAGGATTTGAGTCCCTGGCGGCATAGTGTGTTACTGATGGTAGGCTTTGTTACTTTGGTCCCAGCTCTCTGCAGGTCATTCACTAGGTCCCCCCGTGTGGTTCTGGGATTTTTGCTCACCGTTCTTGTGATCATTTTGAGCCCACGGGGTGAGATCTTGCGTGGAGCCCCAGATCGAGGGAGATTGTCAGTGGTCTTGTATGTCTTCCATTTCCTAATAATTGCTCCCACAGTTGATTTCTTCAAACCAAGCTGCTTACCTATTGCAGATTCAGTCTTCCCAGCCTGGTGCAGGTCTACAATTTTGTTTCTGGTGTCCTTTGACAGCTCTTTGGTCTTGGCCATAGTGGAGTATGCCTTTTGCGGCCAGTGGCCGTTGTGCCCTTGGATTAAATATAATGATTATAATTCCCTTCTCTCTGAGTGCTGTGTGCTCCAAAGCACTTCTCACTCACATGGCTCTCCATC
Source organism: Oncorhynchus mykiss (assembly GCF_057628025.1). Taxonomy (NCBI): domain Eukaryota; kingdom Metazoa; phylum Chordata; class Actinopteri; order Salmoniformes; family Salmonidae; genus Oncorhynchus; species Oncorhynchus mykiss. The sequence continues at coordinate 43,649,606 of NC_143030.1, read as the reverse complement.
ACATAATCAGGTCTTTCTCACAGTCTACATGTGCAGATGATGATGTGCAAGTAGAGACACTGGGGTGCAAAAGGCCAAGAGGGTAATTAATAATATGGGGATGAGGCAATTGGGTGTGCTATTTACAGATTGGTTGTGTACAGGTACAGTGATCAGTAAGCTGCTCTGACAGCTGATGCTTAAAGTTAGAGGGAGATATAAGACTCAAGCTTCAGAGATTTTTGCAATTCGTTCCAGTCATTGGCAGCAGAGAACTGGAAGGAAAGGCGGCCAAAGGAAGTGTTGGCTTTGGGGATGACCAGTGAAAAATACCTGCTGGAACGCTTGCTACGGGTGGGTGTTGCTATGGTGACCAGTGAGCTGAGATAAGGCGGGGCTTTACCTAGAAAATACTTATAGATGACCTGGAGCCAGTGGGTTTGGCGATGGATATGTTGAGTAGAGTTTTGGGGACTATTTTGTAAATGACATCGCCAAAGTCAAGGATCGGTAGGATAGTCAGTTTTACGAGGGTATGTTTGGCGGCATAAGTGAAGGAGGCTTTGTTGCGAAATAGGATGCCGATTCAAGATTTAATTTTGGATTGGAGATGCTTAATGTGAGTCTGGAAGGAGAGTTTACAGTCTAACCAGACACCTAGGTATTTGTAGTATATTATTCTAGGTCAGAACCGTCCATAGTAGTGGGCGGAAGGCAGCAGTCAATTGAAGAGCGTGCACTTAGCATTACTAGCATTTAAAAGCAGTTGGAGGCCACGGAAGGAGTGTTGTATGGCGTTGAAGTTCGTTTGGAGGTTTGTTAGCACAGAGTCAAAAGAAGGGCCAGATGTATACAGAATGGTGTCGTCTGCGTAGAGGTGGATCAGAGAATCACCAGCAGCAAGAGCGAAATCATTGATATATACAGAGAAAAGAGTTGACCTGACAGGATGAGATCAATATCCTTCCAGGATACCCGGGCCAGGTCAGTTAGAAAGGCCTGCTCGCTGAAGTGTTTCAGTGAGCGTTTGACAGTGATGAGAGGTGTTTGTTTGACCGCGGACCCATTACGCATGCAGGCAATGAGGCAGTGAACGCTGAGATCCTGGTTGAAGATAGCAGAGGTCTATTTAGAGGGCAGGTTGGTCAGGATAATATCAATGAGGGTGCCCATCGTTATGGAATTTGGGTTGTACTTGGTAGGTTCCTTGATAATTTGTGTGAGATTGAGGGCATCTATCTTAGATTGTAGGACGGCCGGGGTGTTAAGCATATCCCAGTTTAGGTAACCTAACAGTACGAACTCTGAAGGTAGATGGGGGGGAAATCAATTCACATATGGTGTCCAGGGCACAGCTGGGGGCTGAGGGGGTTTAAAACAGGCGGCAACAGTGGGAGACTTGTTTCTGGAAAGGTGGATTTTTAAACGAAGAAGCTTGAATTGTTTGGGCACAGACCTGGATAGTATGACAGAACTCTGCAGGATGTCTCAGCAGTAGATTGCACACACTGTAGATTGCAGTTGTCAGAAAATGTTATAGTTAGTGATGGAAATTTCAGGATTTTTTGTGGCCTCACTAAGCCAGGATTCAGACACGGCTAGAACATCCGGTTTGGCAGAGTGTGCTAAAGCAGTGAATAAAACAAACTTAGGGAGGAGGCTTCTAATGTTAACAGGCATGAAACCAATGCTTTTACGGTTACAGAAGTCAACAAATGAGAGTGCCTGGGGAATTTAACTTGCCTAGTTAAATAAAGACAAAAAATAATAATAATTGTCTCTAGAAGCACCATTTAAGCCAGGTGCTGTTACCGCATGTGTGGGGGGTGGAACAACAGGGCAAGCTAAAGCATATTGAGCAGGGCTGGAGGCTCTACAGTGAAATAAGACAAAAATTACTAACCAAAACAGCAATAGACAAGGCATACTGACATTAGGGAGAGGCATGTGTAGCCGAGGAATCATAGGGTCCAGTGAGTAGCTAGCCGAGCTGAAGGCACGGAGATTCAGACAGCTAGCAGGCCGGGGCAAGCAGACGGGCCTCAGGAGCCTGTTGAAACCCTCTTGGATGGTTATGTCGGTAGACCAGTCGTGATGGATCGGCGGGGCTCCGTGTCGGCAGCAAAGGGTCCAGGCCAATTGGCAAAAGAGGTAATTGAAGCTTAGATTCGAGGCTAGCTCCAGGCTAACTGGTGCTTGCTTTGGGACAGAGACGTTAGCCAGGAGGAGCCACCCGGATTGCAGCTAGCTAACTGCAATGATCCAGAGTAAAGGTTCAGAGCTTGCGGTAGAAATACGGAGATATGTTGGAGAAAAGCAGTCCGATATGCTCTGGGTTGGTATCGCGCTGTGCAGCCTGGCAGGAGTTGACCGGGCTGAAGGTGGCAGATGTCCCAGTTAATGGTGATGGCTATCTAGCAGCGGCTAACTGACTACTAGCTAGTAGCTGGCTAGCTTGAAGGGGGTTACGGTTCTAATGTTTTAAAAAAAGATACATACTGCATTGGGTGATGCGGGTGGCAGGAGAGTATGTTCAGTTCGTAAATGGAAAAATTAAATATATACGAAGAAAGTAACAAGGGACAGGACAAGACAATCAAACCATCCCACTCCTACTCCATCTTGTATTTAGAATAGTATATACATATGAGATGATTAAAGCAATATTTAAACATTATTTAAGTGACAAGTGTTCCATTATTAAAGTGGCCAGTGATTCCATGTCTATGTATATAGGGCAGCAGCCTCTAAGGTTCAGGATTGTGTAGCCGGGTGGTAGCTGGCTAGGGATGGCTATTTAACAGTCTGATGGCCTTGAGATAGAAGCTGTATTTCAGTCTCTTGGTCCCAGCTTTGATTCTGGGACCTGTACTGACCTCGCCTTCTAGATGATAACAGGGTGAACAGGCCATGGCTTACTTGGTTGATGTCCTTGATGATCTTTTTGGCCTTCCTGTGACATCGGGTGCTGTAGGTGTCCTGGAGAGCAGGCAGTGTGCCTCCGGTGATGCGTTGGGCAGACTGTAGCACCCACTGAAGAGACCTGCGGTTGCGGGCTGTGCAGTTGCCGTACCAGGCGGTGATACAGCCCGACAGGATGCTCTCAATTATGTGCCTGTAAACTTTTCTGAGGATCTTTGGGCCAAGCAAAATTACTGTTGCGCCTTCTTCACCGCATTGTCTGTGTGGGTGGACCATTTCAGATCGTCAGTGATGTGTACGCCGAGGAACTGGAAGCTTTCCACTTCCTCTACTGCGGTCCCATCAATGTGGATAGGGGTTGTCTCCTGAAGTCCACAATCAGCTCCTTCATTTTGTTGATGATGAGGGAGAGGTTATTTTCCTGGCACAACTCCGCCAGGGCCCTCACCTTCTCCATGTAGGCTGCCTCGTCATTGTTGGTAATCAGATCTACTATAGTTGTGTCATCTGAATACTTGATGATTGAGTTGGAGGTGTGCGTGGCCACTCAGTCATGGGTGAACAGGGAGTACAGGAGGGGGCTGAGCACACACCCTTGTGTGACCCCTGTGTTGAGGATCAGCGAAGTGTAGGTGTTGTTTCCTACCTTCACCACCTGGGGGTGGCCCGTCAGGAAGTACAGGACCTAGTTGCACAGGACGGGATTCAGGCCCAGGGCCTTGAACATAATGATGAGCTTGGAGGGTACTATGGTGCTGAAGGCTTAGCTATAGTCAATGAACAGCATTCTGACGTAGGTATTCCTCTTGTCCAGATGGGATAGGACAGTGTGCAGTGCGATGGCGATTGCATTGTCTGTGGATCTATTGGAGCAGTAAGCAAATTGAAGTGGGTCTAGGGTTTCAGGTAAGGAGGTGATATGATCCTTAACTAGCCTCTCAAAGCACTTCATGATGACAGAAGTGAGTGCTACGGGTGTGATAGTAATTTAGTTCAGTTTCCTTTGCTTTCTTAGGTACAGGAACAGTGGTGGACAACTTGAAGCAAGTGGGGACAGCAGACTGGGATAGGGAGAGATTGAATATGTCTGTAAACACTCCAGCCAGTTGCTCTGTACATGCTCTGAGGACGTGACTAGGGATGCCGTCTGGGCCGGCAGCCTTGCGAGGGTTAACACCCTTAAATGTCTTACTCACCTCGACCACGGAGAATGAGAGCCCACAGCCCTTGGGTGCTAGCCGTGTTGTGTTACTGTGTTATCCTCGTTGTGGCACTGTGTTATCCTCAAAACGGGCAAAGGTATTTCTCTTGTCTGGGAGCATGACGTCGGCTGGTTTTCCCTTTGTAATCTGTGATTTTCTGCCACATTCGTCTCGTTGTCTGAGCCGTTGAATTGCGACTTCACTTTGTCTCTGTACTAATGTTTTGCCTGTTTGATTGCCTAACAGAGGGAATAACTACACTGTTTGTATTCGGCCATATTTCCAGTCACCTTGCCATGGTTAAATGCGGTGGTTCTCACTTCTTACGGCTGAAATCCAGTTAACGGGATCAATTTGACAACAGCCAGTGAAAGTGCAGGGTGCCAAATTCAAACAACAGAAATATCATAATTAAAATTCCTCAAACCTACAAGTATTATACACCATTTTAAAGATAAACTTGTTGTTAATCCCACCACAGTGTCCTATTTCAAAAAGGCTTTGCAATGAAAGCATACCATGTGATTATGTTAGGTCAGCGCCTAGTCACAGATAAACAGCCTTTTTTCCAGTCAAAGAGAGGAGTCACAAAAAGAAGAAATAGAGATAAAATGAATCACTAACCTTTGATGATCTTCATCAGATGGCACTCATAGGACTTCATGTTACACAATACATGTATGTTTTGTTCGATAAAGTTCATATTTATATCCAAAAATCTCAGTTTACATTGGCGCATTATGTTCAGTAATCTAAAGAAAGAAATCAGCAAAGACCTCAGAAAAGAAATTGTAGACCTCCACAAGTCTGGTTCATCCTTGGGAGCAATTTCCAAATGCCTGAAGGTTCCACGTTCATCTGTACAAACAATAGTATGCAGTATAAACACCAAGGGACCACGCAGCTGTCAAACCCCTCAGGAAGGAGACACATTCTGTCTCCTAGAGATTAGCGTACTTTGCAGCGAAAAGGGCAAATCAATCCCAGAACAACAGCAAAGGACCTTTTGAAGATGCTGGAGGAAACAGGGACAAAACATCTATATCCACAGTAAAATGAGTACCATATATCGACATAACCTGAAAGGCCGCTCAGCAAGGCAGATGCCATTGTTCCAAAACGGCCATAAAAAAGCCAGACTGTGGTTTGCAACTGCACATGGGGACAAAGATCGTACTTTTTGGAGAAATGTCCTCTGGTCTGATGAAACAAAAATAGAACTGTTTAGCCATAATGACCATTGTTACGTTTGGAAGAAAAGGGGTGATGCTTGCAAGCCGAAGAACACCATCCCAACCGTGAATCTAGGAAAATTATGTGGATATATTGAAGCAACATCTCAAGATGTTATAGCTTGGTCGCAAATGGGTCTTCCAAATGAACAACGACCACAAGCATACTTCCAAAGTTGTGGCAAAATGGCTTAAGGACAACAAAGTCAAGGTATTGGAGTGGCCATCACAAAGCCCTGACCTCAATCCTATAGAACATTAGTGGGCAGAACTGTAAAAGCGTGTGCGAGCAAGGAGGCCTACAAACCTGACTCACTTACACCAGCTCTGTCAGGAGGAATGGACCAAAAGTCACCCAACTTATTGTGAGAAGCTTGTGGAAGGCTACCCGAAACGTTTGACCCAAGTTAAATAATTTAAAGGCAATGCTACCAAATACTAATTGAGTGTATGTAAACTTCTAACCCACTGGGAATGTGATGAAAGAAATCAAATCTGAAATAAATAGTTCTCTCTACTGTTATTATGACATTTCACTTTCTTAATATAAAGTGATCCTAACTGACCTAAAACAGGGCATTTTTTATTAGGATTAAATGTCAGGAATTGTGAAAAACTAAGTTTAACCCATTCACACAAACCATCACATGGGTGTGATCGTTCTACAGTGGTCCTTGAAGCGTACAATCACACCCGTGTGATTAGAACGCTCATTTAGAATGCTTATTTAGGACGGCCAGTTTCAAATATTGCAACAATCAGAATTTGAGCTGGCCACACTTTTTTCATCAACTATTTACACAAACACAGTCCTTACAAAGTTATGTCCAGAATGTGAGCAGTTTATTTTTGGATGCAATGTTCAGATATTCACAGAAGTATCTATAGCATAACACAATCACCCTAACCAGAGAAATGTAGGCTACATTTGTCCTATCGCTAAATGAGGAAAGATTGACGCAACACAAGCGGTCATATTTTCTAACTCTCGGCTGACATAAACTACAATATGAATTATTTGATAGCAATTACTATTTATAATTAATCACATCACGGGAGAGCTCACCGTTGATCAAAATAATTGAGTAAAACACTTTCTAGAAATCTAAAGTAATCCGACGATTAGTTTCAGCGCGCAGCCATGCTTTTTTCCCCTCACAGACACCAAAGATAATAAGAGAAGACCAGATGAGTTTGGTCTGTTTGTAGTATGCATGTTAAAGGGGTGTGTCGTCTACCATCGTTCACATCCCACCATTCACTTCCTGAAGTTCTCAAAAAATGAGTGAACCCTTACTCACCTCATTTTGTTATTGCATCTTTGGTCCGACAGACGATCACGGAAACCCAGAATGCATTGTCTGTCAAAAAACATGGCTCCACACACATAGCCAGAATTGGCTTAGCTTGTCATAATCAGTCCAACCTTCAAAAAATTATTTTACACACATACTATATGCCCATTACAATCTATGCAAAAATCGGAATGCATGATTTGTCACCAGTAATTGAAAAACATGGATAAAATAGTAAATATATCAATAATACCACACAAAACATTTTCTGATAGTGATTTATTGATACAAGTGGTGCGTGCAGGCAATCAATCACATAACCCCCCACTCTGAGCCATTCAGTGTTGTTGTTTATGTATGTAGTTGGTGAGATAAGCTGTAGCATTAGCAATGTCTTTCAAAAAGAGACAACTCACAAATGCGGAAATTCTGGGGATTTAAAAAAAATTCTGACAATGAGTCTGAGCCTGAAAGTCAGGAATCAGATTCTGACAGTGACAGTGAGGAGCTGCCACTCAGCCATTGAGAACCCTGAATCTGAGGACCCCTTGTCCACTGACAAAGTCCTTGTTCCATTTGAAGATGCTGGTGGTGATGGAGGCAGACCGATAGTGAATGAAGTACAGGAGTTCTGTGGTAGCTGGAAGGCTGCCAGCCATTTCACCCCTCCTGGCCCTGCTGTTTGCGTTGATGAGTCCCAGTCTGGAGTGCAATGGCCCTTGGCATTTCCATCTGAGGCAGTGCTTCAAGTTGTTTCTGACAGAGGAGCTGGTGGGAGACAGAGCAGAGACGAATCGCTATGCCTTGGAGCTACAGGAGAAGTGAGAGCCAGGAGTGGGGGGACAACCACAATTAGTGAAATGTATAACTTCCTGCTGACAGTCCGTCTCATGGGGATAGTAAAAAAGAACTCCCTAAGAGAATACTGGAGCAGAGAGCCTATGTTTGCAACTCCTTTCTTTGCCACCCTCTTTTCCCAAGACTGCTTTCTAGTTCAACGCTACTGCCATCCTAAATGACCCGTTATACAAAATAAAAAATGTCAACAGCTGGCAGTAAATTGCGAAGACGTCCATGTCCTCTCCACTGTCCATACAGTAACCATGTCGGCCACAGGGAAGGTGGACCACCTGACGGGAGAGAGAAACATCAAGCCAGACTGCGTACTTGACTATAACCTCAAAATGGGGGCAGTGGATAAGGCGGACATGATAAACATCTCTGTGGAATGCACTCAGAAAACAACCAAGTGGTATAAGAAGATATTTTCAAATTTTTCCAGGGTAGCTTCAAAATACAACAAGCCAGTACTTCTGACGCACCTAGCATTGTTTTACAGCGTTAATATAAGATTGTAGCTAGCTACATAAGCACGATTGAAAAAAAACACCATAAAGGTTATGAAATGAGTACCTCGCGAATATACACAAATATATTATGCTCCATACACACAGTGAGCTACAGTAGAAACGGTATAACACGACATACAGAAACTATTATAATGTAATATGGCACTTACTTTGATAGAAACACAGTCTGGATTTGAACATGGGTGTCTGTAGTGACGCCTCTAGCACGAAGACACTGTGCCACTTGGGAGTCATAAGGCCAGGGTAGCTTCAAAATAATACACATGCTAATACTTCTCTGATGCAATTAGCATTGTTTTCCAGAGTTAATAGAAGAATGTAGCTAGCTACCTAAGCATTGAGCATAACACCCTAAAGGTTATGAAATGAGTAACGTTACGGTTATAAGGAATGCACACAAAAACAATGTACACAAAAACATTATGCTACAGTATAAACGACATGGAGGCGGAACACACCTCAATTCAAACTGTTATTAGAAAATAAAAAACTTGTTAGAAAATAATTGAAAATTGACAAGTTGAAAACAGCCTATAAATAAAAACAAGCTGCGTGCCACCACCACCATAAAAACTCACGCTGGGGGCGACCGTTAGAGATATTTGGAACTCACGCATGAACGGGTTAAATGTATTTGGCTAAGGTGTATGTCAAGTTCAGACTTCACCTGTATATGGAGACAGTTTAGTGCAAAAAGTAAGGGGTTAAATACATGTAAAAAAAATCTCTCAGATATAGGACAGACACTTCAGAAAAAACTTCCTTTTGATTTTTTTTGGGGGGGGACTATCTGTTGTTCCATGTAGTGAATCTGTTATTCAATTAGTTTGTATGGGCTAATAGCAGTAAGGCGGAGACAGGTCAAATAAGGATTTTGAAGCCTTGAGACAATTGAGACATGGATTGTGTATGTGTGCCATTCAGAGGGTGAATGGACAAGAAAAAATATTTGTGCCTTTTGAACGGGGTATGGTAGGCGTACCGGTTTGAGTGTGTCAAGAACTGCAGTGAAGCTGGGTGTACATATCCTTTTTATTACTATGCATACTACTTTCTTCTACTTTCTATTTTTGATTGACTTTTGACTAATATTGATCTTGATATTTGAACTGCACTGCTGAGGGAGCTGAAAACATCTGCTGTAACCTGTGTACGTGATGCATACACTTTCATTTGACATTCAAATGAAACCAATTAGTCAGGGGCTTAGAACAGACTGGAGGGGGAGAAGGGACTGCATTAGCAAAAAACAGCATATTCAATACCCCCTGGCAATTTAACTTGTCTCAGATTTACGCTCTCAGATATTTTAAGTATTTTACTTAGATAGTTCATTCAAAGTTTGTTGACTAACAGATTTAGCATATGTCTTAACTTTTATGTTGTCAAAGTTCTATTCTTTAGTAGTGCATGCAGCAGCCATTACAAAATCAACAAAGCACTCTCATGGCCATACCATGACTGAAACGTATTGTACAGTATGTAACCCCAACAAGCTGTGAGTTATTTCAACAGACAACATACAGCAGGTGAGCCGTATCTGACACATGGAGATAAAGGGTGAATTATTCAAGCAGGATTCCTGTCGTGTTGTGTCAGAGTGGTGACATTTAACAGCGACGCGCATTGGGGAGGGAGCTCCGTTTGCTCACTGGAGATGATTAAAAGACCACTTGAGTCGGAAGAGTTATTGCTCACGCTCCTCTGCCTAATGCTCAGCCAGAGGAGAGGAAGAAAGGAGCTACCTGTGTCTTTTTTCTCCTACGCCCCCCCCCTCTCTTTCACACCCCTCTTCCTGCTCTCTAAACTCTTTCGGTCTTTCTCTTACGCTATTTCCAGATCTCCCACTCTTCCTTTTCTACCTTTCTACCTTATTGTTATCTCTCTATCCACACCTATCATTTACTTTCCTCCATCTGTTTCATTAATGAGGGACACAATACAGAGCACAGTTTCATCTCAGCAAGGGTGAGAGGAGGGGAGAGCAGGGAGGGTGTTAGAGATAGAGGGTGGAGTAAAGACCTGAGAGCTCTGGGGATAAATAATCATATTTCTATGCAACCATGATGCTGGAAAAGCACCATCTGGGACACATGTTGGATTTGCATTACAATATAAATGGGAAGTCGCTGGAGCTGAAAGGGTGATGTGGAGTCATTCAGCCAGCCAGCCTGACAGGTCGCCTCTCCCTCCCCTCTCTCCCTCCCCCCTATGCTGGTGCGAGCTGCCACAGCTCCCCGGAAGCAGACAGACACTAGACGCTTTGTTGGCAGGCGGCACGCCGTCATACTTCACGTCGCTCTTCTGCTTCTCACCCACCATTCCCACTCATCCACTGTCTTTTTTTCACATGCAAGCTTGTCTTCGTCAAATTCCGCATTTTGTGCACTTTAGAACCATGTTCATAGATGAGGGTGTGGGGAGGGAGGGAGGCAAATCAAAATCAAATCAAAATGTATTTGTCACTTACACATGGTTAGCAGAGTAATCTAACCTAACAATTGCACAACTACTACCTTATACACACAAGTGTAAAGGGATAAAGAATATGTACATAAAGATATATATGAATGAGTGATGGTACAGAACGGCATAGGCAAGATGCAGTAGATGGTATCGAAGACAGTATATACATATGAGATGAGTAATGTAGGGTATGTAAACAAAGTGGCATAGTTTAAAGTGGCTAGTGATACATGTATTAAATAAAGATGCAGTAGATGATATAGAGTACAGTATATACATATACATATGAGATGAGTAATGTAGGGTATGTAAACATTATATTAAGTGGCATTGTTTATAGTGGCTAGTGATACATTTTTTACATCAATTTCCATCATTAAAGTGGCTGGAGTTGAGTCAGTATGTTGGCAGCAGCCACTCAATGTTAGTGATGGCCTTGAGATAAATGCTGTTCTTCAGTCTCTCGGTCCCTGCTTTGATGCACCCGTACTGACCTCGCCTTCTGGATGATAGCGGGGTGAACAGGCAGTGGCTCGGGTGGTTGTTGTCCTTGATGATCTTTATGGCCTTCCTGTGACATCGGGTGGTGTAGGTGTCCTGGAGGGCAGGTATTTTGCCCCCTGGTGAGGCGCTGCTGCGCCTTCTTCACAACGCTTACTGTGTGGGTTGACCAATTCAGTTTGTCCGTGATGTGTACGCCGAGGAACTTAAAACTTACTACCCTCTCCACTACTGTCCCGTCGATGTGAATAGGGGGGTGCTCCCTCTGCTGTTTCCTGAAGTCCACAATCAACTCCTTTGTTTTGTTGATGTTGAGTGTGAGTTTATTTTCCTGACACCACACTCCGAGGGCCCTCACCTCCTCCCTGTAGGCCGTCTCGTCATTGTTGGTAATCAAGCCTACCACTGTAGTGTCGTCCGCAAACTTGATGATTGAGTTGGAGGTGTGCATGGCCACGCAGTCGTGGGTGAACAGGGAGTACAGGAAAGGGCTCAGAGTGCACCCTTGTGGGGCCCCAGTGTTGAGGATCAGCAGGGTGGAGATGTTGTTTCCTACCCTCACCACCTGGGGGCGGCCCGTCAGGAAGTCCAGTACCCAGTTGCACAGGGCGTGGTCGAGACCCAGGGTCTCGAGCTTGATGACGTGTTTGGAGGGTACTATGGTGTTAAATGCTGAGCTGTAGTCGATGAACAGCATTCTCACATAGGTATTCCTCTTGCCCAGATGGGTTAGGGCAGTGTGCAGTGTGGTTGCGATTGCGTCGTCTGTGGACCTATTGGGGCGGTAAGCAAATTGGAGTGGGTCTAGGGTGTCAGGTAAGGTGGAGGTGATGTGGTCCTTGACTAGTCTCTCAAAGCACTTCATGATGACGGAAGTGAGTGCTACGGGGTGGCAGTCGTTTAGCTCAGTTACCTTATCTTTCTTGGGAACAGGAACAATGGTGGCCCTCTTGAAGCATGTGGGAACAGCAGACTGGGATAAAGATTGATTGAATATATTCGTAAACACACCAGCCAGATGGTCTGCGCATGCTCTGAGGACGCGGCTGGGGATGCCGTCTGGGCCTGCAGCCTTGCGAGGGTTAACACGTTTAAATGTTTTACTCACGTCGGCTGCAGTGAAGGAGAGTCCGCAGGTTTTGGTAGCGGGCCGTGTCAGTGGCACTGTATTGTCCTCAAAGTGAGCAAAAAAGTTATTTAGTCTGTCTGGGAGCAAGACATCCTAGTCCGCGACGGGGCTGGTTTTCTTTTTTGTAATCCGTGATTGACTGTAGAGAGAAGGGGTGAGGAGAGGTGACAAAAAAAGTGTTTTGAGGGTCCAAGAGAAATTAGGAGATGAGAGGGGGGACACCATGCCCATGCCCATTCGGATCCAATTTTTGCATTTTGTGCAATAAATACATGTAAGCCTAACATATTTGGAATAGCTCCAATAGCAGGTAAAAGATGATGGACATGGATTATACATTATCTAGTCCAGTGGTCACCAACCTTTTCTGAGTGAAGATCAATTTCTGAGTCAAAATGCAAGCCGAGATCTAGCGCTCAGATTTTTTTAATGTAGGCCTATGCAATATTAACCAACTAAAAACAGTTCTGTAGCAATGAGGTTTGTGCAGTAGGCTATAGGCCCAGTACATTATCACTAGTGCATTCAGAAAGTATTCAAACCCCTTGACTTTTTCCACATTTTGTTACGTTACAGCCTTATTCTAAAATAGATTAAAGAAAACATTTCCCTCATCAATCTACACACAATACCACATAATGACAAAGTGAAAACAGGTTTTTAGACATTTTTGCAAATGCATTACAGATAAAAAACAGATACCTTATTTACATAAGTATTCAGACCCTTTGCTCTGAGACTCGAAATTGAGCTCTGTATTTGTTGAGTCTTTCATGGTTTTAAAAGTTTTGTAATCTCACAGTATTTGAGCAGCTTTGCTGTGCATTCAAGGCTTTATTTTACAGCCTATGGCTCGAGGAAATACCCCATAATTAAAAAGCAAAAAGAGGTTTTTAGAAATTTTTGCAAATGTATTATTCAATCCCAGGCTGTAGTGATGCCGCAGCACCGCAATGCAGTGCCTTAGACCGCTGCGCCACTCGGGAGGCCTCAAAAAATATTTATTTAATCAATTTTAGAATAAGGCTGTAACATAACAAAATATGGACAAGTCAAGGGGTCTGAATACTTTCTGAATGCGCTGTATCTGATTGGCCAGCGGAAGGCCCACTTGATTTGCTCTCTGGGTCTGTTGGGTAGGTGGAGTTCTACCTTCAGACGTATGAAATGGTTCAACATGGAAATACTTTGCCTTCTCTGCACTAGGTTTGCTGAATCAAGTGTAACTACCGCCAACAGTGCAAAACCAATACACAAAAATTGGAACGCAAGGCTTTATCGTAGTTTTTCTTTACAGAAATGTTTGGTGATCAACTAGGAACGCCTTGGAGATTGGTGACCACTGATCTAGTCAATAGGAATGAAATGTGAGCTGAACATCAATCATTGTCAGAGTTACAGTAAGCAAGGCTAACTTCTGCCAGGCAGTCTGCTGAATAAAGGTTTTTCTGTTTTACTTTCTCTGTTTTTTAAGACAGAGTAGATGACAATGCAGAACATTGAGAATCGAGATGATTCACAATACAATAGCTTTGTGCCGATGATGGATAGAATAAACGATAGAGCAGCTATGTAAATGGATGTTGTGGGTTTTTTTTAACAAAAAAATATCATATACTCACATGGACACATGGCTCACACACGGTCCCCCCCATTATATATTTTCTATTTCAGGATTGTGCTCATTTTCACTGACTTTCTTTGCCTCCATCTCATTTTCCCCATTTGTGTCCTTCTCCCCATTCCCGTTTTCAGCTCTCCATTTTCTCTCTCTTCAACCATCAAAGCCAGCTCTCCCTCCCGCTCACCCCTCCCTTTCTCGCCGTGTCCATCTTGAAACACGTTGCATGCCTTAACTTTTATTCGTTGAAGTTGCCGATCCTGACAGTATACAAACAGATTGTAAATACTTTATAGAAGTTAGCATCGTTACTGGTGATGGCATGGCACCCATGCTGGCATCCAGAATATGTGGATTTGAATGGTGCTCAGATGACTGGCTCTACCGTAGCCTTGTTCTGAAGAGGCACTGAGCCTGATGGTGATATCTCTCTAAGTGGTATATTGTGCTTACTGGTGCGCCATAAGCTGTAGTCAAATGATAATTACATTTTAAGAAGGAGCTTGTTGATTTTAACACATCACAAGCTTCTACTTTCAACTGTCAGAGTTGGGTTTTTATCTTATACAGAAATAGGTTCTATACTGGTCATTCAGGATAGGATTACTAAAATATATATTTTTAATCACTACATGTCTCAGTTATTTTTCCCAGAGGATAAATGTCAACAACTCAACAAACTCCCACATATCCCAACTCTTAGTTCTCTAATGAGGTGTTTGACCCTGTTTGTAAGGCATGTCACAATGCAGTTTTGGTAACGGAAACATGAGACAAGTCAATCATTAGTGAATAATATTGATGAAGTGCCACAGTTAATTGATTTCTCCTTTATGAACCCATTTTAGTCAGTGTGTCAGCATGCAACTCCAAAGTAATTCAGCGAGGAGGCACTATCACATTATCAGGTACATTATCACTCTTGGAAATAATGGAATGCACTTGGAAACTTTTGAGTGTTTGCTTATTAGTGCTTATAGCTTTAACCTGGTAACTAGGGGACTATTTTTGAAAGGGTAACTATTCATGCTTCCTCCTCCATACACACTCTATGAATCTGAATGAATTCAAGACTCACATTCACACCTACCTTCTCCCTGAGGATTGCAGTGAGGGCTAAAGGACAGTATTTCACTGCTTTTAATAAGACTTATAGGAGTTGGTAACTAACCTTTTCTCACATTGACTCAGCAAGTGACTTTTCCTTTTCTATTCACCCTGTCTGTCTGTCTTCAGCGGTGGAGACCTTTCATTCAGGAGTCTCATTGTTTTCTGCTCCGAATCCGAGAAACTCTTTACCTCTGGAAAAAAAGGGAAAAGAATGAAGGCTTTTGTTGGACAATCGGCGGCTTTTGAAATATCATATATTAAGGAAAGTCTGTTTTTAGAATTGTAGCAGTGGCTGAGTTTGAATGAGAGCGATAAACGTAGCGAGGGGAGATAAAACTCATTAAAGCACCACCGTTCCACGCTGAAAGATAATGCATGCATTCACTCTCCTCCTCCCACAAAAAGGAAAAATAGAAAGAAAGGAGCAGGGAGATGACGGCCACGGAAAGAAGAAAAAAAAGTCACAAGCTAAAAATATGAAAATGAAATGATTCAAATTATTCACAGTTTTAGCTCTCAAAACAATAGAAGAGAGACCAATGATTTTTCTCTGCTTTGTCTCGTCTCGCTTCCATAGATAATCTATCATTATGAAGGAACTGATTTGAGAATAATTTATCTTACATTGTTCAGAATACATTTCTCATTTTCTTAATTCTTTTTTCCCTCATAATTGAGCTGCTTTCATACAATATGTAAGAAATTGAACATCTTGACATCATCTTTGGTGTGATTTCTTGGGCCAAATCTTAGTGATACTTTGCATTATAAGTATATAACAGAATATTTGAATATTACTTCTCTTTGTTACAGTAGATTTTGGAAGAGGAAATGTTTAAATATGTATGTTTAACTGTGTGTGTGTGTGTGTGTTTGTGTGTATAAACAACTAAATGTATACATATTTACATGAAACCCTTGTTGAAACAAATATAAACAATAATCAAATTAATGTTGAGGGCTTAAACAGTTGAAATCAGGAGTTTACATACAATTAGGTTGAAGTCATTAAAACTCATTTTTCAACCACTCCACAAATTTCTTGTTAACACACTATAGTTTTGGCATGTCGGTTAGGACATCTACTTTGTGCATGACACAAGTCATTTTTCCAAATATTATTTACAGACAGATTATTTCACAAAATTCACTGTTTCACAATTCCAGTGGGTCAGAAGTACATCCACTAAGTTGACTGTGCCTTTAAACAGCTTGGAAAATTCCAGAAAATGATGTCATGGCTTTAGAAGCTTCTGATAGGCTAATTGACATCATTTGAGTCAATTGGAGGTGACAACATGGGAAAATCAAAAGAAATCAGCCATGACCTCAGAATAAAAATTGTAAACCTCCACAAGTCTGGTTCATCCTTGGGAGCAATTCCCAAATGTCTGAAGGTACCACGTTCATCTGTACAAACAATAGTACGCAAGTATACACACCATGGGACCACGCAGCCGTCATACCGCTCAGGAAGGAGACACGTTCTGTCTCCTAGAGATGAACGTACTTTGGTGCGAAAAGTGAAAATCAATCCCAGAACAACAGCAAAGGACCTTGTGAAGACGCTAGAGGAAACAGGTACAAAAGTATCTATATCCACAGTAAAACGAGTCCAATATCGACATAACCTGAAAGGCCGCTCAGCAAGGAAGAAGCCACTGCTCCAAAACCGCCATAAAAAAGCCAGACTATAGTTTGCAACTGCACATGGGGACAAAGATCGTACTTTTTGGAGAACTGTCCTCTGGTCTGATGAAACAAAAATAGAACTGTTTGGCCATAATGATATCGTTATGTTTGGAGGAATAAGGGGGAGGCTTGCAAGCCAAAGAACATCATCCCAACCATGAAGCACAGGGGTGGCAGCTTCTTGTTGTGATGGTGCTTTGCTGCAGGAGGGACTGGTGCACTTGAAGCAGGAAAATGATGTGGATATATTGAAGCAACCTCTCAAGACATCAATCAAGAAGTTAAAGCTTGGTCGCAAAAGGGTCTTCCAAATGGACAACGACCACAAGCATACTTCCAAAGTTGTGGCAAAATGGCTTAAACCTCTTTGGGATAGGGAGCAGCATTGGGAAGTTTGGATGAAAAGCATGCCCAGAGTAAACTGCCTGTTATTCAGGCCCAGAAGCTAGAATATGCATATAATACATTTGGATAGAGGACACTCTAAAGTTTCCAAAACTGTTAAAATAACACCTGTGAGTATAACAGAACTCATATGGCAGGCGAAAACCTGAGAAAAATCCAACCAGGAAGTGTGAATTCTGAGGTTTGTAGTTTTCAAGTAAATGCCTATCGAATATCCAGTGTCTGTGGGGTCAGATTGCGCTTCCTAAGTTTTCCAGTAGATGTCAACAATTGTTTCAGGCTTCTATTGTGAAATGGGAGCGAATAAGACCACTTAGAGTAAGTGGCTCAGCTGAAAGCCATGAGTTTTTTTATCCCGCGTGGCCGTGAGTGCGAGCTCCTTTCCTTTTCCTTTAAAATGAATTCACTATTGTCCAGTTGAAACATTATTGAATATTTATGATAAATATACCCTAAGGATTGATTAGAAACATCGTTTGACATGTTTCTACGAACTCTAATGGAATTTTTGGGACTTTTCATCTGGACTTTGGATTACTGGACTAAACGTGCGAACAAAAAGGAGGTATTTGGACATAAAGATGAACTTTATCAAACAAAACAAACATTTATTGTCTAACATGGAGGCCTGGGAGTGCCATCAGATGAAGATCATCAAAGGTAAGTGATTAATTTTAACGGCTGGGTTAACAAGAAGTTTATCTTTAATCCTATGTATAACACTTGTATCTTTCATCAATGTTTATGATGAGTATTTCTGTAATTTGAAGTGGCTCTCTGCAATTTCACCGGATGTTTGTTTGAGACAACGCATTTCTGAACATAACGTGCCAATTTCAAACGAGGTTGTTGGACATAAAGATTAACTTTATCGAACAAAACAAACATTTATTGTGTAACATGGAGTCCTGGGAGTGCCACCAGATGAAGATCATCAAAGGTTAGTGATTCATTTTAACGCTATATCTGATTTTTGTGACACCTCTCCTTGGCTGGAAAATGGTTGTATGGTTTTTGTGGCTAGGTACTGACCTAACATAATCGCATGGTGTGCTTTCGCCGTAAAGCCTTTTTGAAATCGGAAACGGTGGTTGGATTAAGTGTATCTTTAAAATGGTGTATAATATTTGTATGTTTAAGGAATTTTAATTATGAGATTTCTGTTGTTTGAATTTGGCGCCCTGCAATTTCACTGGCTGTAGGCCAGGTGTTCCGCTAGCGGAACCCCCTTCCCAGAAAGGTTAAGGACAAAATAGTCAAAGTATTAGAGTGTCCTTCACAAAGCCCTGACCTTAATGCTATAGATAATTTGTGGGCAGAACTGAATAAGCATGTGCGAGCAAGGAGGCCTACAAACCTGACTCAGTTACACCAGCTCTGTCTACAGGAAGGGGCCAAAATTCACCTAACTTATTGTGGGAAGCTTGTGGAAGGCTACATGAAACGTTTGACCCAAGTTAAAACAATTTAAAGGCAATGCTACCAAATGATAAATGAGTGTATGTAAACTTCTGACCCACTGGGAATGTGATGAAAGAAATAAAAGCTGAAATAAATAGTTCTCTCTACTATTTTTCATTCACATTCTTAAAATAAGGTGGTGTTCCTAACTGACACAAGACAGAGCGTTTTTACTAGGATGAAATGTCAGGAATTGTGAAAAACTGAGTTTAAATGTATTTGGCTAAGGTGTATGTAAACTCTCGACTTCAACTGTACATTTTGTGATTGACTGAATGTTCGATGGCTGCTAATGCCACCCTATCGGTTAATGACGCTTAATGGCCTCTGGAAGTGATGCCATAGACTATTTTAACCAACATGCTCCTGGATAAACCATGAATAATGTCATTGCATAATGCACATTATTGTAACTTCAGTGGCTCTAATGGTTTCCTGAGTGAGAAACATTCAGGTGCCCGGTTACTCGCTTTATTAAAAGGAGCAGATAGCCTAGCAGTTAAAAGCATTGGGCCAGTATCCAAAAAGGTCACTGGTTTGAATCCCCGTGCTGACTAGGTAAAAAATCTGTTGATGTGCCCTTGAGCAAGGCACTTAACCCTAATTGCTCCTGTAAGTCGTTCTGGTTAAGAGCATCTGCTAAATGACTAAAATGTAAAGCTTTCATTTTCGATAGAGGACTATTACTTTTACAGTCTGCTGTGCAGATTTTTGGGGGGATTGTTTCGTTGGTGCCTGGGCTGTCCTTAGAACTGTATTAATTGCTAGAGCTCTCTCCCCGAATTGCTTCATTTAAAAGGTCTCTGGCTAATTTAATGGGTCATAGAATTAGCTTTCTGAAGTGCTGCTGGGCGCAAAAAATTACAGGGACTCGTCATTGGGGATAAAAATACTTTTTGGGGAGAGAGGAGCTTTTCTCTTGTGGTGCTGCAGTGTCTTGGCTGACGCATACAGGCGTGTGATGTTCATGTGATAAGTCAGTATGTCCCTCACACATGGACAACTATTGACTTTGTTTAGATATTCTTTCTGCCCATTCTTTCTCACAGTCAATACTGAATTGCTTTCATCTTCACTCTGCATCAGCCAACAGATCTGCTATCAATACTGGATGTTAAATGTCTGGAAAGTGGATAATGATTTGTGTAGACTTATGGATCACAAGTCAAAGTGTGTTTACACGTCTCCAGCCAGATTCATCCTATCTAAATTGTGCAAATAAAACAGTGGCAGGGGAGGCGCAGAAGACGGAGCAAGAAACCCAATCATTTGTTTTGTTGTTTAAATGAAATCTGAGAACCGAGTGAATATCAAAATAATTTAGAGGAGAGGAGAAACGTGGGCATGCACAGCCTAGATTTGGAGTGTCAACAACACGTCAGTTAGATTTTTTAAACAGGCATTTCCATGGAGTGAGTATGCCTTTGTCATTCCATGAATGTTTACTTCCTGGTACTGTCACAATGCAGACAAACATCAGTGGAAATTAACTAAGTGAATCAGTAAAGAGTCCTACTAGCAGGGACTCTGTGCCCTATGTGTTTATTCCCCACAACATTTATTTCAGCACAATGCACCAATTATTTTCATGTTCTCGCTAAAACATGGCATGATTGGTCATTCATGCATTTTAGCTAACTTTGAATTTCATTACCTTGTGGGGGCACAGTGTGTAGGGAACTTTTAAGAAGAAAGAGAGTTTGGAATGAATTACACCTAAATGACAGTACTGCTTCCTTAGCTGAGATATCAGAAAGGTATGATTAAAGGGGAGAGAAAGTAAAGTAGTGTCATAAATGGAATAACCTATCGGTTTTTGACTGTGGGCAGTTTTTTTCCTTTTCCTTACCACTTCCTATTTGTTTTCTACTCCATCCTCAGCCCATCTGTATTGCCCTCCTCTTCTTGTGTGTGTGTGTGTGTGTGTAGTCTGTGTGCAAGATAAGGCTTCTTGCCACCACAGCGATGGTAAATGTGTTTTCTCTCACTCTGTCCTCTCCTGATGCCCCATCCTATCCTGTACTGATCAAACCTGAGGTTGGAGGATAGGACTCTAACGGTACGTGCTTCTTAGGAAAAGTTTGCTGCAGAAGCGTGTGAGTGTGTGTTTGTGCGTGTGTGTGCATGCATTCACTGAGTATACAAAACATTAAGAACACCTGCTCTTTCCTTGACATAGCTTTCACCTGGATTCACCTGGTCATTCTATGATCCCTTATTGATGTCACTTGGTAAATCCACTTCAATCAGTATAGATGAAGGGGGGAGGACAGGTTAAAGAAGCATTTTTAAGCATTTAGACATTTGAGACATGGATTGTGTATGTGGGTCATTCAAAATTAATGGGTAAGATAAACGATTGAAGTTCCTTTGAACGGGGTATGGTAATAGGTGCCTGGCGCATCGGTTTGTGTCAATAAATGCAACGGTGCGCTCAACAGTTTTCTGTATGTATCAAGAATGGTCCACCTCCCAAAGGACATCCAGCCAATTGTGGGATGCATTGGAGCCAGTATGGGCCAGCATCCCTGTTGAATGCTTTCGACACCTTGTAGAGTCCATGCCCTGGCAAATTGAGGCTGTTCTGAGTACAAAAGGGGTTGGGGGGGGGTGCAACTCAATATTAGGAAGATGTTCCTAATGTTTGGTGTACTCATTGTGTCAATGTTGCAGTCTCTGCTCCTACGGCTCAGACTCATAAATCATTATAGTGTTTTAGACACGGTCAACTCCCAGGCACTGAGCTCCTCCTTCTGGTCTCCACCAACAGCAGATACAGCAGATAACAGAAATATGAGCCATATGACCATGGCTGTTATCAGCATGACAACCACATCATTAGAGAAGCCAATAGCACCCCCCCCCCCCCCCCACTATCTCTCTCTCTCTCCCTCTCACCCTCTTTTCTCTCTCGCCTTGCTCTCCATTAGAATGTGACATCCTGAGTCTTCTTCAACCTTGTCACTCATTTGATGATGAATTCATAAGCTTGTGACAGTGATAGCACATTCATTAAACCCTAGCATTTGCCTCTGTCTGTCTGTCTGTCTGTCTGTCTGTCTGTCTGTCTGTCTGTCTGTCTGTCTCACACACTTCCTCTCCATCTCTCTAGAGTGGAAAATAGGAGTGGAGAAATACAGAACTGAAGGAAAAAGTTTGTTTGTGAGGTCTCTGTTGTGCGTATAGATAAGCCTATCAGTGCCTGGCTAGTTGATAAGTGCTGTTCTGATTTCTATGGTGCAACGCGCTGTTATTTCACATCAACTGTTCTGAGACACTTACTCATTGCTCTTACAATCTCATTTCCACATCAGGCAGTGTCACGCAAGCCTTGGTGACTGTGAGAAAATGGCAGACACTTTATGTGACAAAGATACTTTACTACAATGGAACAACATAATTGTGCAGCATGTAGGTGTAATCCAGTTCATCGTGAGCTCGAGTCCTGAAAGGACAAGCTGACCCACCTCACCTGGTCTAAGACTCTAACGTAACCCTGTCTGAACCTTTCACCATTTCCCTCCTTTCCCATTCCCCTCTGGGTTGATGAGAACTCATGCCCTTCAAAACCTTAAGACTGAATCCCCCCATTACCTGGCTGGCCAAATCTCAGAACCCACTGCTTTTCTGGGCCACTCCTGAGGAGTGGAGATGAGGTGATGGTCTGGGATAACAGCTTTCACGTGCGATCATGTGAACACACATAGTGTCCTTACAATTTCTTCATATAAGCCATAATAAAAAAGAACAAAACTCCATCAATTCATAAGAAAAATAGATCGAAGTTAGTGGAAAAAAAATGCAAAGAATATTCAGGGGTGTTTTTTTACTTTTTACTTTACAGACGTACACAAGGAGTGGCAAAATAATTGTTTAATCGTTATGGAAATAACTCAAATAAATAATCGTCATAATATTCATACATTCAACTTAGGAGGGGGATGGGATTCAACTTTATTTTCAAGTAGATATACTGTAGTTTACCCAATAGCATGTTTTGGCGCTCGATGTCGCCAGGCTGCACATCATTACGCACTCCTGTCACCATCGTTACGCGTATCAGCGCTTCATTGGACTCACCTGGACTCCATCACTTTATTGATTGCCTCCACTATATCTGTCTATTCCTCAGTTTCATCACCTTGTCAGCATTAATGTTGTTATGTTTCCCTTGTCTAGACACTGTCCCTGTTTTGTTTCATGTCTGTTATTTATTAAATATTCACTCCCTGTACTTCCTTCTCGTCCCGCAGCGTCTGGCCTCACAATTTTATTATTTTTACATGAAGAGGGTAAAGCTTCAAAAACATTTGTTTTTGAGGGGTGTCAACAAAGCTGTGTTGTATACATTAGGTACATAATCGGAGCTCATTTTCAGAGATGCATTATTATGATACATTAAGTAAAATCTAATTTTATTGGTCACATAGAGATGGTTAGCAGATGATAATGCGAGTGTAGCGAAATGCTTGTGCTTCTAGTTCCGACCATGCATTAATATCTAACAAATAATCTAACAATTTCACAACAACTACCTTATACACACAAGTGTAAAGGAATGAATAAGAATATGTACAGATAAATATATGGATAAGTGATGGCCGAACAGCATAGGCAAGATGCAGTAGATGCTATAGAGTACAGTATATACAGTGGGGCAAAAAAGTATTTAGTCAGCCACCAATTGTGCAAGTTCTCCCACTTAAAATGATGAGGGAGGCCTATAATTTCATCATAGGTACACTTCAACTATGACAGACAAAATGATGAAAAAAAATCTAGAAAATCACATTGTAGGATTTTTAATGAATTTATTTGCAAATTATGATGGCACTGTGATAGACTACATCCAATTTGCTGAGTAGAGTGTTGTAGGCTATTTTATAAATTACATCGCCGAAGTCAAGGATCGGTAAGATACCCTCGTAAAACTGACTATGTTTGGCAGCATGAGTGAAGGATGCTTTGTTGCGAAATAGGAAGCCGATTCTAGATTTAAATTTGAATTGGGGATGCTTATTGTGAGTCTGGAAGGAGAGTTTACAGTCTAACCAAACACCTAGGTATTTGTAATTGTCCACATATTCTAAGTCATAACTGTCCAGAGGAGTGATGCTGGACGAGCGTGCAGCAGCGGGCAGCGATTTGTTGAAGAGCATGCACTTTGGACATTGAGCGTCTTCAATATTATTCTACAATGTAGAAAATAGTAAAAATAAAGAAAACCCCTTGAATGAGTAATTGTGTCCAAACTTTTGACTGGTATATACCGTACCAGTATTTACAATATTACATTATTAGCCCAAAACGTTATTTTTTTTTGTGTGTGTTATTACATACAGCTGGAAATATGTTTTGGACATCAGAGTGGAGGTAACTCATCAGCATTTCGACCAGAAATACAACTTTCCCGGATTTGATCCTTTGTTCGTACCCCCAAGGCAATTGAACTTGTCCTAGAGGCTGCTCTAAGACGCCGCCAGCAGAGAAGAGGTATTCCGAGTGGTCTTCTAGTCCTACTCAGGAGGCGTGCACACCATCTACCGCTTCTGAGTATATTACTCGCTAATGTTCAGTTCCTGGACAATAAAGTAGACGAGCTCAGGGTGAGGATCTCCTTCCAGAGAGAGATCAGGGACTGTATCATGTAACATTCACATTATCATGGCTGTCTTGGGATATACTGTCCCCGTCCATATAGCCATCTGGGTTCTGAGTAATAAAGGAATAAATAAGTATCCAGGAAGAATAAAGGTAGTTGTGTATGTTTCATGATTAAATACTCGTGGTGTGATTTTGATAATGTATAGGAACTTATGTCCTTTTGTTCACCCGTCCTAGAAAACCTCACAATCAAATGCCGATACCACGACGGCCGTTAAGGAACTACACTGGACTTTGTGCAAACAGTGGAAACTACATATCCTGAGGCATTTGTTGTAGCTCGTGACTTTACCAAAGCAAATATGATGAAAATGCTGCTGAAATTCTATCAACACATTGCCTGTTGTACTCACACTTCAAAAAACTCTTGACCATTGTTACTCTCCCTTCCAGGATGACTACAAGGTCCTTCCCTGCACTCACTTCGGCAAATCAGATCACGACTCCATTCTGCTCCTCCCTTCCTATAGACAGAAACTCAAACAGGCAGTACCTGTGCTAAGGTCTATTCAACGCTGGTCTGAACAATCGGAATTCATGCTTCAAGATTGTTTTGATCTCACGGACTGGGTTATGTTTCGGGTTGCCTCTGAGATTAAAACCTGTTGAGGCTAGGGGGCAGCATTTTCACTTTTGGATGAAAGGCGTGCCCCGAGTAAACGGCCTCCTACTCTTTCCCAGATGGGAATATATGCATATTATTATTACTGGTGGATAGACACGGAAGTTTCTAAAACTGTTTGAATTATGTCTGTGAGTATAACAGAACTCATATGGCACCTGAGAAGAAATCCAAACAGGAAGTGAGAACTCAATTTAGAAAACAGTGCCATTGGATGTCAATCTTAGATATGGATGAGCATGCACTTCCTAGGGTATCCACAAGATGTCACCGTCTTTAGATTCTGGTTGTATGATTCTACTGTAAAGGTGGGGCTCATAATAGCTCCTTGAGTGGGTGGTCTGGCAGAAAGCCTCGGTCTCATTGCGCGCAGTCACAAAAGAGTGTCCTCCCGTTCCTATGCTTTTCTTCAGACAATGAAATTCTCCAGTTGGAACCTTATTGCTGATTGATTAACCTGTTAGAGCTCTAGGGGCGCTATTTCATTTTTGGATAAAAAACGTTCCCGTTTTAAGCGCGATATTTTGTCACGAAAAGATGCTCGACTATGCATATTCTTGACAGTTTTGGAAAGAAAACACTCTGAAGTTTCAGAATCTGCAAAGATTTTGTCTGTAAGTGCCCCAGAACTCATTCTACAGGCGAAACCAAGATGATGCATCACCCAGGAATTAGCAGAATTTCTGAAGCTCTGTTTTCCATTCTCTCCTTATATGGCTGTGATTGCGCAACGAATGAGCCTACACTTTCTGTCGTTCGCCCAAGGTCTTAGCAGCATTGTGACGTATTTGTAGGCATATCATTGGAAGATTGACCATAAGAGACTACATTTCCCAAGTGTCCGCCTGGTGTCCTGCGTCGAATTCGGTGCGCAATTGCCAGCTGCTTCCACTTTACCATTTGATTCAGGGGAGAAAGCATGTGTCCAAGAACGATGTATCAATGAAGAGATATGTGAAAAACACCTTGATGATTGATTCTAAACAACGTTTGCCATGTTTTCAGTCGATATTATGGAGTTAATTTGGAAAAAAGTTTGCGTTTTGAGGACTGAATTTATGGATTTTTTTTGGTGGCCAAATGTGATGTATAAAACGGAGCTATTTCTAATACACAAGGAATCTTTTTGGAAAAACTGAGCATCTGCTATCTAACTGAGAGTATCCTCATTGAAAACATCAGAAGTTCTTCAAAGGTAAATGATTTTATTTGAAGGCTTTTATGTTTTTGTTAATGTTGCGTGCTGGATGCTAACGCTAATGCTAACGCTAAATGCTAACGCGAAATGCTAACTCTAGCTAGCTACTTTTACACAAATTATTGTTTTCCTATGGTTGAGAAGCATATTTTGAAAATCTGAGATGACAGTGTTGTTTACAAAAGGCTAAGCTTGAGAGATGGCATATTTATTTCATTTCATTTGCGATTTTCATAAATAGTTAACGTTGTGTTATGCTAATGAGCTTGCTGATAGATTTACACAATCCTGGATACAGGGTTTTTTTCATAGCTAAACGTGACGCAGAAAACGGAGCGATTTGTCCTAAACAAATAATCTTTCAGGAAAAACTGAACATTTGCTATCTGAGAGTCTCCTCATTGAAAACATCAAGTTCTTCAAAGGTAAATGATTTTTTTGAATGCTTTTCTGTTTTTTTGTGTAAATGTTGCCAGCTGAATGTTAATGCTAAATGCTACGTTAGCCATCAATACTGTTACACAAATGCTTGTTTTGCAATGGTTGGGAAGCATATTTTGAAAATCTGAGATGACAGTGTTGTTAACAAAAGGCTAAGCTTGAGAGCTAGCATATTTATTTCATTTCATTTGCGATTTTCATGAATAGTTAACGTTGCGTTATGGTAATGAGCTTGAGTCTGTATTCACGAACCCGGATCCGGGATGGGGAGATCAGAAAGGTTAATGTTTAAAACATCCTAAATATGGATTGTATACATCATTTGACTTGTTTCTACGACCTGTAACATAACTTTTTGAGTATTTGTCTGGAGGAATTGCTCATGCTTTTTGAGGATTGAATGCTGGGCTGAACAAGCTAACAACAAGTGGCTAAATTATGGGCTTTTTTGGAACTTTATGGAACAAATCAGTCATTTATTGTCGAACTGGGATTCCTGGAACTGCCTTCTGATGAAGATATTCAAAGGTAAGTGAATATTTATAGTGTTTTTTTTGTAGCTTCTGTTGACGCCAAAATGGCGGCTATTTCTTTGGGTTCTGAGCGCAGTTCTCAGATGACTATTTTTCCGTAAAGTAAAAAAAAGAAATCTGACACAGCGGTTGCATAGAGGATACATTTATCTTTAATTCTGTGAATAACACTTGCATCTTTTATCAATGTTTGACTGGCTAGGCCACTCCAGGACCTTGAAATGCTTCTTACGAAGCCACTCCTTCGTTGCCCGGGCAGTGTGTTTGGGATCATTGTCATGCTGAAAGACCCAGCCACGTTTCATCTGCAATGCCCTTGCTGATGGAAGGAGATTTTCACTCAAAATCTCACGATACATGGCCCCATTCATTCTTTCCTTTACACGGATCAGTCATCCTGGTCCCTTTGCAGAAAAACAGCCCCAAAGCATGATGGTTCCACCCCCATGCTTCACAGTAGGTATGGTGTTCTTTGGATGCAACTCAGCATTCTTTGTCCTCCAAACACGACGAGTTGAGTTTTTACCAAAAAGTTATATTTTGGTTTCATCTGACCATATGACATTCTCCCAATCTTCTTCTGGATCATCCAAATGCTCTCTAGCAAACTTCAGACGGGCCTGGACATGTACTGGCTTAAGCAGGGGGACACGTCTGGCACTGCAGGATTTGAGTCCCTGGCGGCGTAGTGTGTTACTGATGGTAGGCTTTGTTACTTTGGTCCCAGCTCTCTGCAGGTCATTCACTAGGTCCCCCCGTGTGGTTCTGGGATTTTTGCTCACCGTTCTTGTGATCATTTTGACCCCACGGGGTGAGATCTTGCGTGGAGCCCCACATCGAGGGAGATTATCAGTGGTCTTGTATGTCTTCCATTTCCTAATAATTGCTCCCACAGTTGATTTCTTCAAACCAAGCTGCTTACCTATTGCAGATTCAGTCTTCCCAGCCTGGTACAGGTCTACAATTTTGTTTCTGGTGTCCTTTGACAGCTCTTTGGTCTTGGCCATAGTGGAGTTTGGAGTGTGACTGTTTGAGGTTGTGGACAGGTGTATTTTATACTGATAACAAGTTCAAACAGGTGCCATTAATACATGTAACGAGTGGAGGACAGAGGAGCCTCTTAAAGAAGAAGTTACAGGTCTGTGAGAGCCAGAAATCTTGCTTGTTTGTAGGTGACCAAATACTTATTTTCCACCATAATTTGCAAATAAATTAGTAAAAAATCCTACAATGTGATTTTCTGGATTTTTGTTCTCATTTTGTCTGTCATAGTTGAAGTGTACCTATGATGAAAATTACAGGCCTCTCAGCTTTTTAAGTGGGAGAACTTGCCCAATTGGTGGCTGACTAAATACTTTTTTGCCCCACTGTATATACTATTCTATCCTACATATTTTACAGATATACTGAATATTCTATCTACACACTGTCCATCATGGACACTATGTATGTACAGTGCCTTGCGAAAGTATTCGGCCCCCTTGAACTTTGCGACCTTTTGCCACATTTCAGGCTTCAAACATAAAGATATAAAACTGTATTTTTTTGTGAAGAATCAACAACAAGTGGGACACAATCATGAAGTGGAACGACATTTATTGGATATTTCAAACTTTTTTAACAAATCAAAAACTGAAAAATTGGGCGTGCAAAATTATTCAGCCCCCTTAAGTTAATACTACGGAGATTTGTCTTCCAACAAGACAATGATCCAAAACATAAAGCAAAATCTACAATGGAATGGTTCAAAAATAAACATATCCAGGTGTTAGAATGGCCAAGTCAAAGTCCAGACCTGAATCCAATCGAGAATCTGTGGAAAGAACTGAAAACTGCTGTTCACAAATGCTCTCCATCCAACCTCACTGATTTCAAGCTGTTTTGAAAATATTTTACTCTCGATGTGCAAAACTGATAGAGACATACCCCAAGCGACTTACAGCTGTAATTGCAGCTAAAGGTGGCGCTACAAAGTATTAACTTAAGGGGGCTGAATAATTTTGCACGCCCAATTTTTCAGTTTTTGATTTGTTAAAAAAGTTTGAAATATCCAATAAATGTTGTTCCACTTCATGATTGTGTCCCACTTGTTGTTGATTCTTCACAAAAAAATACAGTTTTATATCTTTATGTTTGAAGCCTGAAATGTGGCAAAAGGTCGCAAAGTTCAAGGGGGACGAATACCCTCGCAAGGCACTGTATTTCCTTTTATGATACAGCAGTAGCAATACAAGGAAATAACATCTACAGAAGAGACAGGAATGCCTTTGGAGGAGGTGTTTCTGTATATATTCAGAGCCATATCCCTTTAATGTTTAGAGAAGATCAATAACACTCATGTCAGGTGTTATTGAAGTGTTGTGGTTGCAGGTTCACCTGCCTCATTTAAAGCCTATTATTTTAGGGTGTTGCTATAGGCCACAAAGTGCTAACAGTCAGCATCTATATAATGTGTGTAAAAGGCTTTGTAGTGTTTGTGATGTAAACAGAGAGGGCTACTTTCTTGGGGACCAGAATATTAAGTGGTTTTCATCAAGCAGTCCACTCAAGAGGAAGCTTCTCACTGTAACCAGTGTCTGTAATCTGGTTCAGATTATTAATCAACCTACCAGGGTCTTTAGAAACACTACAGGAGCTATATAATTCACATGTTGATCATATTTTTACTAATACTGTAGAACTTTGTTCTAAATCTGTATTTGTACCCATTGGATTCAGTGATCTCAATATAGTGGCTATATCCAGGAAAGCCAAGGTTCCAAAACCTGGGCCTAAAATAGTGTATAACAGATCATACAAAAGATTTTGCTGTGACTCTTATGTGGATGATGTCAAATATATTTGTTGGTCTGATGTGAATAATAAGGAGCATCCAAACGCTGCACTTGATGAATTTATGAAATTGCTTTTTCCAATTATTGATAAACATGCACCTGTTAAGAAACTGTCTGTTAGATCTGTTAATGCTCCTTGGATTGATGAGGAATTTACAAACTGTATGGTTGAAAGAGACGGGGCAAAATGAATTGCTAATAAGCCTGGCTGCACATCTGACTAGCTGGCTTACTGCAAATTGAGAAATTATGGGACTAAACTCAACAAAAAGAAGAAGAAACTGTATTATGAAGCCAATGAGTACTTTAAATGAAATGATGGGCAGAAAGACAAATTTAACTCCATCTTTCATTGAATCAGATGGTTTATTCATCACAAAACCATTTGATGATGCCAATTATTTTAATGATCATTTCATTGGCAAAGTGGGCAAACTTGGCAGAACATGCCAAGAACGGACAGTGAGCCATCATATTCATGCATAAAAAAACAAATAATGAAAGAAAAGCATTGTATGTTTTAATTTTGTAAAGTAAGTGTGGTAGAGGTGGAAAATTATTGTTATCTATCAATAATGACAAACCTACTGGTATTGACAACTTAGATGGAAAGCTACTGAGGATGGTAGCTGACTCTATAGCCACTCCTATCTGTCATATCTTTAATCTGAGCCTAGAGGAAAGTGTTTGTCCTCAGGCCTGAAGGGAAGCCAAAATGGTAAAGCGGTCTTTACTGGTTCTAACAGCCGACCTATCAGCTTGCTGCCAGCTCTTAGGAAACTGTTGGAAAACGTTGTGTTTGAACAAATACAGTGATATTTCTCTGTACAAATTAACAACAGACTTTCAGCATGCTTACAGAGAAGGGCACTCAACATGTACTGCACTGATACAAATGACAGATGATTGGTTGAAGAATATTGTGGGAGCTGTACTGTTAGATTGCAGTGCAGCCTTTGATACTATTGATCATAAACTGTTGTTGAAAAAATGTTTGTGTCATGGCTTTTCAGCCTCGTGGATTCCATACTCTCAGGCCAGAGGCACAGTGTATGAATTTATGGGTGGATCAGAATCACCTTTATAATCATTGGCCAGTATGGAGTATTAAGTAAAACCACAAGTCCAAATCCCTATCTCCATCCATGGCTAATTTAGGAAAGGGACAATTTTTAGATAGCTAGCTTGCCACCAGAGGACAACACAATGAGATGCAACAATTCACATTTGTTTTCTGTCAAATTATATTTGGCTGGTTGTGATTTCATTGGTGTGAAACCTAATCCATCAACCTTGTGGATTTAGCTATCTAATAGAACACAGAGGGTTTTCTTTAATGGACACTTCTCTTATGTTAAACATGCAAATTGTGGTGTAATGCAGGGCAGCTCTCTTGGCCCTCTACTCTTTTATGTTTTAACCAATGACCTGGCAGTAAACAAGCCCTGTGTGCCATGTATGCTGATGATTCCACCTTATACGCGTCAGCACCCACAGCTAGTGAAATCACTCTAAACAAAGAGTTGCAGTCAGTTTTAGAATTGGTGGCCAGTAATAAACTGGTCCTGAATATGTTTAAAACTAGGAGCATCGTATTTGGTACAAATCATTCCCTAAGTTCTCAAAACCTAAGCTCAATCTGTTAATGAATGGTGTAACTGTTGTGCAAGTTAAGGACACAAAATCCCTTGCTGTTACCTTAGATTGCATAAACATATTGATTTGATGAATGTAAAGATGGGGAGCGGTCTGTCCGTGATAAAGAGATGCACAGTTTTTTTTTGACACCACACTCAACCAAGTCCTGCATTCTCTAATTTGATTTAGTCTTGATTATTGTCTAGTCATAATGGTCAAATGCTGCAAAGAATGACCTAGTTAAGCTGCAGCTGGCCCAGAATAGAGTGGCACATTTTGCTCTTCATTGTAATAAAAGGGCTAATATCAATACTACGCATGCCAGTCTCTCTTGGCTAAGAGATGAGGAAAGATTGACTGCATCACTTCTTGTTTTTATAAGAAACACTAATGTGACCTACTTTTTGTGTGTATATATTGATATGTATGTGTAAATTATAGATCCATACATACACGCGCGCGCACACACACAATGTTTTTAAATGTATGTAAATTGTAAAGTATTTCTGTTGTCTGTAATGTATTTTTTGTTGTGTGTTGGACCCCAGTAAGACTAGCTGTCACCATTGGCGTCGGTTAATGGGGATCCTAATAAAATAATAATAAAAAAAATAAAAAAACAGCCTTCTCTCCTCTTCCCTTTACTCTGCTTATGATCTCCAGGGGTTCTGCCATGTTCCAAGACGGAGGCGAGGAGACAAGATGACGACCAGTTTGAGCAAAATTCAAGTCCCGCTTCCGAGACTGGCTGCCTGTCGACAGGAAGAACTAGCAGCAGCACCTTCTGTCTCTTGATTTAGCCTCTTCCCTCATCCTTTAATTAATTTCTCTACCCTCACTCCAGACAAAATTCTGCATCTAGTGGAGACCTCCCATTCCTTACCTCTCTCATCAACCCCTCTGATGCTAAAAATTATAGACCGGTATCCTTTTTTCTTCTTCTATGTCTTCCATTAACATTATTGCATGGATGTTCAAACATTTAACTTAAATCAATCAATAACTATCTTTACATACCTGATCTACCTGTAACCTGTGTGCTTGCTGGTTTACGTCTCTGTCTCCTCCCCTATTCCGTTAAACTCTGCTCCTGTTCTCCAAGACCTATGGTTTCTGTCTAACACCCAGACGTGGATCCACCTGATGTCCTAACCCCCCTCAACTTTTCATTGAATCTACAGCTGTCATGTTGTCATTATCTGCTTCGAACATTTTGCTTGCCGTACTGAGCATATATTATGTGAGATACACTAGCACTGCAAACACTCCGAACAAAGAGAGCAGCAGTGCCTGGACTTCGCAGTGTCCCTCTTCGAGTCTCCGTTCTCAGACTGGCTGCCTGTTGAGAACAAGTGACAGGCAGTATACAGTATATTCAACCACAAGGTTGTACTAATGAGCTATGCGAGATAGAAAATAAATAATCATAATAGAGGACTACTGAAATAATATTATATCAGTGTATACAAGACAATGGGAGAAAAGCTCAAAGTAAAAACATGCCAACCAGACAAGCCAGTGTATGAATCAAATGGATTTCCATATGAATGAAGTGGAAATTAGCGGACTTTGTGATCTATAAGGTAAGGGACATCAATGTGTTCATGTTTTCATCTTATTAGCTAAAAGAAACAATTTTAAAAGGCAAGTTTGTCGGGGAAATCAGCTTTGTTCACAGCGGTGATGAAAATAATGTAATTTTGGCTGTTAGGATCTTCAAAATTTGATGCATTAGCTCACCACACCGTTGATATAGCAACGGACGCTAATAGCGTATTGAATCCCATTGTGATGCAGGCGCAGTAGCAGTGCGAGGGCAAAATCCCTGGGGAAGCCAAGCCAGGAAAAAATCCATATTGCAACCTATGTGTTGTGATAATTGCATTGTTTGACTATAACCTGTTAGTTCATATGTCTTGCCACCATGATATATAGGCCTAAAGCCAAAACAACAAGAAGACACAGTGGAAGAATAAATTCAACCACACCTTTGTTTCATCACAAAACCGGAGAGCCACATCTGTCCGGTGGAGTCCACAAAGCATATTGCATGTAACAAACAGTTACATGACCTACAGCCATGGTCAAGCAAGTTAATGCCATCAACATTTTCAGATTACTTAACAACTATTGATTTAGAACCACGGAGAGTTACCGCAAGTCGCAAAGAAAACAGGAGCTCCACTATTTCCGGCACATTTTCAACTTCAACATTTCAAAATCATCAAATCACCTATGCTTAGTCTAATATAGTGACAACTAAAAGATTCCAAAAACAATTTAGTCCAATCAAAGTAAGCCAAATATCATGTGGCTGGCCATGGTACTGATTTCTTGTGTGTGTGTGTAAATAGAAAAAAACATGTTCACTCACCCTACTTGTAGTGAAACGCCAATGCCATCCTCTGTCCTACAGTACACACTTTTAGTTTTTGTTGTCCTAGGCTAACTTGCTAAAATGCTTGCTTGCTAGCCTAACTTCCTTTCATGGGCAACGATTACCCTGCTAGTTAACATGCATTCAGGCCATTGGTGTGAAACCTAATCCAAAATGTCTTCCCTTTACCCTTTTTTTGGTGCGCCAGGACCATTCACAATTGAGCTCACTCTGTTTAGCTCAACGCTGATTGGCTATTATTGCCCCAAAAAATGATCATGGGGGGGCCAAATGCTCACTAGCTTCCCTTGCATTCAATGCTACGAGGCAGCAATATCATATATGTTTGACCAGACAGCATCTGATAAATGGGCTACACATACAGAGAGAGAGGGGCACTGTTTCGCTTGGTCGGATGCTTTCTAAAGTGAGGCACATTCAGCATCTTGCGAATTGAAGGAAAATTATAAAATACAGAGAGACAAAATATAATTACTTTATATGTTTTTTTTCTTGGTTATTTTTTGGGGGGGAACCTTTGACAGCAATGAGTTCACGCCACTGTGTTGGGGGGGGGGGGTACTTTTTTTGTCATTTATGCCTGCAGCCGGCCCTGGGCAGTGGTACTGTATGACAAATGCTATATCTGAATTTGCTGTTGAGTAAGTAAGAAAACACCACCCCAGTATGATTAAAGATGTGTAAAGATGTAAGAAACAATGGGGATGAAAACTATTCCCTTGATTTAAACACTGAATAAAACTGACTGAGCCTTTCTTCTTCAGAGAGGCAGACATTTTGATATGTGCTTTCCGACTTGGCTCACCCACTTTTATCATCACCTTTGTCTGGAGTTCATAGGAAATCACTTAACTTCATGCACAGAATTGTATATGTTGGAAAAATACTCTAAGAATACATCAGAATTGTGATGGATCGCAACGGCTGCCCCGCTGAGATCTTTCTGAATTCACAGAGGTCAAAGTCTGACTGCAATCATGGCATAGAGGAAAGATGGTCACCTAGATTTTCAGGGAACGGGTACATGGAAGAGAGGAGAGTTTTCTCAGTGCTGAGGGCACATGGAACAGAAAGTTCTCTCTGTGTCTCCAGTTGCTGTCATTTCCTTGTGAATCTGCTGCGACTGAGGTAAATGAGAGCCGCGCAGGTAGAGATGACGGCTTGATACCAGCACTTCACAGGCCGGGGGAGACATCTGGCCCATAATGGAGGGAGATTGAGCCGATATGATGGGTACGGATTGGAAAATGAACGGTTGGTGAGCAGATACATTTCCCTCCCTGTCTCCTTTCCCCGATCTTTAACTATTAGATATCTGCCCCTCTTTCACCACAATTCCAGGTCTCTCGCATGCCTCTCTTTTTCTCACTTGCTCTCTGAGCAGCTCTACGACTTTTTCATGATCTTTCTCTCACTCCCTCACTCTGTCTCCCTCTTTCTCTGGTCGTCATGTAGGCTTATCCAGGTTTAGCAGAGAAAAAAGGGGGAGGGGAGAGAGAAAATTAAAGATAAAGGGATACAATAGTGGGGGCAAGACAAGGTAAAGGAGGGGTGAAGTGGAGAAAGTGAGATGTGGAGAGAGGGAGAAAAGTGTACAAAGACAGAATATGAGGAACCAACTCATTATACCGTTGCTGTTGTTATCAGTGAAGTTCATTATGATCTAGTGCAGTTCCAGCTTAATGTCATAATTTTTGTAGCCAAAATGGACATTTAAAATCAACTTTGAATGTCAGATTCTGACGATTTTAGCTTGAACAAAAAAGTCACATTGACTCTTTTCCTCAAGCCAATGTTTTTCAGTGATACAGGATTTGCGGTGATTTTCATTGTGTTTCAAAGTGTAGGAGTGTGATTCATTGTGTTTCAAAGTGCTTCGGTGTGTTTCAGAGAGTAGCATTGGGTTTCAGTTTGTTTCAGTATTTTGTAATGGTTCACTGTTTTGCAGTGTGTTTCAGAGTGTAATAGTGTGCTTAAGTGTGTTTCAGTGTTTTGCAGTGGGGTTTCAGTATGTTTTACTTGGTTGCAGTGCGTTGCAGTGCTTTGTGGTGTGTTTGTGTGTGTTTTATTGTGCTTCAGTGAGTTGCTAGAGGATAATAACCCTGGCTCAGTCCCATCAGGGGAACATTAATGGAAAAACAGTCGGACCTGAAATGTCGCCACGGCTCCTGTCGAAGCCATGCAAGCTCCTCAAGACTTTACGGCTTAGCTGACCAGACAGACAGACCATCACAGATAATGTTGCGCGACGAGGGGAGAAAAACGGATGGAGAGGAGGTGGATATGTTTGTGGGCGAGTTGGGAGGTGGGGATATCGAGGAAAGAGATAAGGCATAAAATGCCAGATTTGTACAGACCTGTCCAGCCTTCTGACCTCCGTTGGTAGCGTGGCCATCCCGGACATCACAGAGCCATTCAGTTGCATTTCTACCTCTGAGTCATATTCTCACAGACAGAAAGGATATGTTCATTGGTATTTCACTGACAATCACCGGGTCATTAAAGCATTGTACAACTATTGGTGTATGCCCGAGGCAAGGGGTTTACTTGTATATTTCAGAGGCTTTTGAATGACCTTCTGATTACTCAGAATACCGACGAGGGAATTTTAGCCCTCTATTATGGTTCTCATGTTCATAGAGCAAGTAGTAAATCAAGGTTGTTATACTATCCATTATGTTTTTTTTTTTTTTTTTTAAAGAGCTGAATCAAGGTACACTTTCATCTGCTCACGTCTATTACCTTTAAAGGTGGGAACTTTTCAAATCAAAGTAGTTATTTCAACAAAAAAAAGTTGTATCCTTCACCATGCGATCAAACTCTCACTGGCTACATTTGAGACGACAGATGCCTGTCTTGAAATCCTCACTGTCTGCTATACTAGCTTGTAAACCCTGAACTGAAAAACACTCCCAACCCCAGGATGATGTTATTTTGTGATTGTGGGTCAAAAAAATGCCGCCTTGCTTGGATCTGCAGTGCAACATGGTCAGAATGGCCTAGTCTGTCAACCCCTTTCCCCACTATCATTATTCTTTACATACATTTTTTTCCCCCCACTCATCCACTTCTTATGCACCTCTCATTCTTTCTCTCTTTCCAACACCATCTGTCCCTTCTCTCTCTTCATTATCACAACATTTCTGCCTCTTCGTGTCTTTTCAATCCCTCGATTTCACACGTTCACACACATACTGTCTCTATTTTTGACCTTGTCTGGTAATTGCATTAACTACAGAAAATGGGGGCCAGTTTCTATGGAGAGAATAACTCTGTCATGTTGTGAATAATATATCTTTGCACAGCAATTTTGCGCTCCGGTGAGCCTCAAAGTCTAAGCCAGCAAATAAATAAATAAGACAGAAATCCTCTGCTGCCAGAACAGAAGGTCAGTTTTGTTAACAGTCAGACCATGGCTGGTACCTACTAGTGATATATTTGCTATGTTAATGTAGCAGCAGCCGTTTTGTATTCAATTTTACTTTTAAGGCAGTACAAACGTCTAGAATCCACTTGAGTTTGTGAGATGATGTTGCATCAAAACTTTTAGTCCTATTCTTTCGTCCAATGTTCCAAATCATTCAACATGGCTTAAAGTTTTGGAATGACGTTTTGGAATAGTTTTAGAAGAAAAATAATGTTGTGATCTTCAGAGGGATTTTCAGTGAAACAGTTTCCCTTTGTCTCCAGAGAAGTGGTCTGTCTGTTCATCCCAGTGTTGTTGTCACACTCGCCACAGCAATGAGAAATCTAGCCCATAATAAGAACCCATTAACCTCTCCTCAAATTGGCCTATCTAAATTTCCTCAAGCCTGAAATTGTAGTAATTAGAAGCAAAAACTTAATGATGGCAGTGCATAATTAATTTCTTCTTGCATGTTAATTCTGCTGCGGACAGAGGGGACAAAGGAGAGTGTTTTTAATCGATTCTTCTGAGAAAACCTCCACTGAACAGATCAAACTATCGCAGTGTTTCTGTCAGAAGACAAACAGTCATGTCTCTAAGAGAGATATATTTGAATATTGGTTTCAAAACATTTCAGACAAATATATTCCAGCATGTTTCAGTTTTTAGAGTAATTTACATGCTCATTGTAAACGGAGTCTTTGAAAACAAGCCACTCTTGCTCAAGCACTCCTCCTTGTCCACCCCTCTTTGCCTTTTATCCACTCACTCCAGTCCACCTCAGCCTGACTCGTCAACAGAAGTGGTGTCTCTCAGCATGTGGCATGGTACCACCCCTCACCTTCCTCTCCATTTCCATATTTCCCATCTCCCCTATAAAGCACTTCATTTGTGCCACTGAGCAAATCCCTGTCTCCTGCCTTCTCAATGTAAATATTAATTTCATGCTTTTCAATTTCAATATCCACTTATTTTTCTCCAGGTTGCGCTGTGTTATTTCAATGGGATGAGTTTCCTGCTGTTTAAAGGCAAGGGAAATCATTAAGAGCGGGAAACCCACACACAGATGCTAATTTCCCGAAATAAACAATCGCTTTGGAAAACAAGAGGGGATTAACGAAATTAAACCCTAAAATAACATCATTTTGCCAAGCCTTTTTTGGATTACATGGCAGGACGGTGAAGTCTCTTCTGTAAATTCTGTGATATCTTGAGGGTATTTACCTCATCAAAACTTGTATATACCATATCAGTGGCATGCTAGTGTGTACAGTGCATTCAGAAAGTATTCAGACCCCTTGATTTTTCCACATTTAGTTACATTACAGCCTTATTATAAAATGTATTAAACCATTTTTTTCCCCTTATCAATCTACACACAATACCCATAATGACAAAGCAAAAACAGGTTTTAGACATTTTTGAAAATGTGTTAATAAAACAAACTAAATATGACCCTTTACTCAGTACTTTGTTACGTTACAGCCTTATTCTAAAATGTATTAAATAGTTTTTTCCCCTTATCAATCTACACACAATACCCCATAATGACAAAGAAAAAACAGGCTTTTAGACATTTTTGCAAATGTGTAAAAATATAAAACCGAAATGTGACCCTTTACTTACAGCCTTGAGTCTTCTTGGATATGACGGTACAAGCTTGTCAAACCTGTATTTGGGGAGTTTCTCCCATTCTTCTCAACAGATCCTCTCAAGCTATGTCAGGTTGGATGTGAGCGTCACTTTACAGCTATTTTTGGGTCTCTCCAGAGATGTTTGGAGAGGGGTTCAAGTCCGGGCTCTGGCTGGGCCACTCAAGGACATTCAGAGACTTGTCCCGAAGCCACTCCTGCGTTGTCTTGGCAGTGTGCTTAGGGTCGTTGTTCTGTTGGAAGGTGAATCTTCACCCTAGTCTGAGGTCTTGAGCACTCTGGAACAGGTTTTCATCAAGGATCTCTCTGTACTTTGCTCTGTTTTTCTTTCCCTCGATCCTGACAGTTCCTGTCAACATCCCCACAGCATGATGCTGCCACAACCATGCTTCACCTTAGGGATGGTGCCAGGTTTCCTCCAGATGTGACGCTTGGCATTCAGGCCAAAGAGTTCAATCTTGGTTTCATCAGACCAGAGAATCTTGTTTCTCATGGTCTGAGAGTCCTTTAGGTGCATTTTGGCAAACTTCAAGTGGGCTGTCATGTGTCTTTTACTGAGGATTCGCTTCCGTCTGGCCACTCTACCATAAAGGCCTGATTGGTGATGTGCTGCAGAGATAGTTGTCCGTCTGGAAGGTTTTCCCATCTAGGAACTCTGAAGCTCTGCCAGAGTGACCATCGGGATCTTATTCACCTCCCTGACCAAGGCCCTTCTCCCCCGATTGCTCAGTTTGGCCAGGAAGCCAGCTCTAGGAAGAGTCTTGGTGGATCCAAAGTTCTTCCATTTAAGAATGATGGAGGCCACTGTGTTCTTGGGGACCTTCAATGCTGCAGAAATGTTTTGGTACCCTTCCCCAGATCTGTGCCTCAACACAATCCTGTCTGGGAGCTCTACAGACAGTTCCTTTGACCTCATGGCTTGGTTTTTGCTCTGACATGCACTGTCAGCTGTCGGGCCTTATATAGGCAGGTGTGTGTCTTCACAAATCATGTCCAATCAATTGAATTTACCACAGATGGACTCCAATCAAGTTGTATAAAAATACCTAGTGATCAATGGAAACAACACGATGCACCTGAGCTCAGTTTCGATTCTCATAGCAAAGGGTCTGAATACTTACGTAAATAAGGTGTTTCTGTTTTTATTTTTAATAAATATGCTAAAATTCCTGAACCTGTTTTCGCTAGGTCCTTACGGGATATTGTGTGTCGATTAGATTTTTCTTTTATTGAATCCATTTTAAAATAAGGCTGTTACGTAACAAAATGTGGAAAAAGGGAAGGGAGTTGAATGCTTTCAGAATGCACTGTATGTGCTTAGTGTGTGCGACCACAGCTAGAGAAAATAGGATACCATTACCTAAAGAGTGAGAGGAACTTGAGACACAGATTCGCTTTGACTTTGCTCTGCACCAATGCTTTCTTGAGTACCACACTCATAATACCCATAAAACCGGTAAAAACGGTAAAAACTGGAAATGGTTCCAATAGTTTTTCGTCAAAGATCTGTGCTTAGCTAGGTGCTTTTGAAAATGTGCTAGTTAACTACCAACTGTAGTTACCTGTAGCTTCCATACCTTCCATGCAAAGAAATCCAACAGAGGCTAGCATAATGACTGTTTTGACCTTTTTAACGATATGACAGCACCAGGGCAATGATAGTTGGTTGCTAGCTGTCACCACTTAGAAAAGTCTGACTACACAAATGCTGAGCTAATATTAATTAGCTAGCTAGCTAAATATTGCCTGGTTGGATAACTAGTTAGACACATTGTTTGGCTAGTTAGCTACATTAGCTAAAGTTGGCTAGCTAGCTCACAAAGGACTTTTGGGCTCAATGTTTTCCCATACAAAACACAGAAACGGTATTGTTCCACGAGTACATCTGTTGTACTTGACTAATCAAGTGACATGTGAAGTCAGTTAGACATGTCAGCAGGGATGGAAATTAAGCTAGCCAAGGCTAGTACTTTTCAGACTGGACTAGTAGACAATGTGCAAAATTTGCCTGACGCAGCAGTGAAATGTTGCCTTTACAAACATCGCACGCCACAGATTTAGGACCTGAATGTAGAAATCGTGGTCTGCTGGCCAGTGCCCAAAATCCTTATGTTAGATCCCTGCATGTTTGTCCCTTTCAGATGATCCCTCCATCACTGTTGGTTCTCTTCAGTGATCTCGTGGCTGAGGGTTTTAACTTTCCTCTTGAGAAATAGAATCAGAAGTACAGTCCCATAGCTCATCACAATACTTCACCTCTTCAGGCAAATATTATCCTAGAATGTCCTGATCATCTAGTTGAGAATTCCAGATAATTCCTCCATCCCAGAAGAAATGTCCCAATCACATAGTATGATTTTAGATGTGCAGATAGACCAAGGCCCAGTCTATTTTACCGTTACTATAGTCATGTCTGTGGGTTATGGTATTTTAAAATAGATGTTACCATTGTTGTAATCAACTTATCTAGCTAGCAAAAGTTTTTTTTAAGTATTGTCTTTCAGATGGGTGGACCAGAAACCCATTGATAACACTTGGGTCTGTAGCGAACATTTTCTGTTGGTAAAGAGAAATGGCCCTGTATTTACCAGACAAGGTATCCACCATGGCAGAAGAGGCAGATCCAGACTGTTGATTGGGAAACAAGACTGAACATTGAGGCATGAGGATTGGGTGTTTAGGGACCACTTGTCATATTGTTCAAGGTGTGTTTGTGTTATGATAAACAATGTGTTTCAAGGACGGACAGGTCAGTAACTCACCAAATATGATACAATAATGTGTAAAACATTGTTTTCTGTCCCCCATGTTTTAGACATGAGGAGTGACATGTGGAACATCTGGCTCACCACACTAGAAGCAGTGCATGGTCAACACCACCCTCAGCAAGGAGATCTGCTGGAAGTGATGAACTCTTTATCTCACTCTGGGGGTAAGACATCATTTAAACATCACAGATACAGTTGAACCTTGTGAAGACCTGTGAAGATGCTGGAGGAAACAGGTACAAAAGTACCTATATCCACAGTAAAACAAGTCCTATATCGACATAACCTGAAAGGCAGCTCAGCACTGCTCCCAAACCACTATAAAAAAGCCAGACTACGGTTTGCAACTGCACATAGGGACAAAGATTGTACTTTTTGGCGAAATGTCCTCTGGTCTGATGAAACAAAAATAGAACTGTTTGGCCATAATGACCATCGTTATGTTTGGAGGAAAAAGGGGCGGCTTGCAAGCCGAAGAACACCATCCCAAACGTGAAGCCTGAGGGTGGCAGCATCATGTTGTGGGAGTGCTTTGATGCAGGAGGAACTGGTGCACTTCACAAAATAGATGGCATCATGAGGGCAGGAAAATTATGTGGATATATTGAAGCAAAATCTCAAGACATCAGTGAGGAAGTTAAAGCTTGGTCGCAAATTGGTCTTCCAACTGGACAATGACCCCAAGCATACTTCCAAATTTGTATCAAAATGGCTTAAGGACAACAAAGTCAAGGTATTGGAGTGGCCATCACAAAGCCCTGACCTCAATCCCATAGAAAATGTGTGGGCAGAACTGAAAAAGCGTGTGCGAGCAAGGAGGCCTACAATCCTGACTCAGTTACACCAGCTCTGTCAGGAGGATTGGGCCAATATTCACCCAATTTATTGTGGGAAGCTTGTGGAAGGCTAACCCGAAACATTTGACCCAAGTTAAACAATTTAAAGGCAATGCTACCAAATACTGATTTAGTTTATTTAAACTTCTGTCCCACTGGGAATGTGATGAAAGTAATCAAAGCTGAAATGAATCATTCTCTCTACTATTATTCTGACATTTCACATTCTTAAAATAAACTGGTGATCCTAACTGACCTAAGACAGTGAGGTTTTAGGATTAAATGTCAGGAATTGTGAAAAACTGAGTTTAAATGTATTTGGCTAAGGTTTATGTCAACTTCTGACTTCAACTGCATAACTGCCCACTGTGCCCATGATAAAATGCCATTTGAATTATGTTGTACTACTGAATGAAACTGAGGAAATGCACTCAGACCAGCCTTTGTAATTTAACTAACAATGAAAATTGTTTGGGGTAGGGGGCAGTATTTTGACGTCCGGATGAAAAGCGTGCCCAAAATAAACTGCCTGTTACTCAACCCCAGAAGCTAGGATATGCATATAATTGGTCGATTTGGATAGAACACACTCTAAAGTTTCTAAAACTGTGAGTATGTCTGTGAGTATAACAGAACTGATATGGCAGTTGAAACCCCGAGGACAAACCAAACCATCCCCCGAAAATATAATTTCAGCCTACCAGATTGCAGTTCCTAGGGCTTCCACTAGTCAACAGTCTTTAGAAAGAGTTTCAGCCTGGTTTTTGGAGAAATGAGCCAGAAATTGTAGTTTTTCTAGGTGGCTCCCATTTTGGCTGTAGTGTTTCCAAGCACGTGGAAGAGTGTGTTCTTTTGTATTTTTCTCCGGTAAAGACAATAACGATTCTCCGTCTATAATTGTATCGTTTATTTACGTATTAGGGTACCTAAGGTTTGATTAT
Source organism: Oncorhynchus mykiss (assembly GCF_057628025.1). Classification (NCBI taxonomy): domain Eukaryota; kingdom Metazoa; phylum Chordata; class Actinopteri; order Salmoniformes; family Salmonidae; genus Oncorhynchus; species Oncorhynchus mykiss. The sequence continues at coordinate 43,606,290 of NC_143030.1, read as the reverse complement.
AAACTTTGTTTGACTTATTTGGAAAAGTTTATTAGTAACGTTTGGGATTCATTTTGTATCCATTTTGATGGAGGGAAACTGGGTGGATATTTGACTGAAGCGCGCCAGTTTAACTGAGTTTTTATGGATATAAAGGACATTATCGAACAAAAGGACCATTTGTGATGTAACAGGGACCTTTTGGAGTGCCAACAGAAGATCATCAAAGGTAAGGCATTTATTATATTGCTATTTCTGACTTTCGTGTCGCACCGGTCTGGTTGAAATATGTTTTTCATGGTTTTGTATGCGGGGCACTGTCCTCAGACAATTGCATGGTTTGCTTTTGTCTGGATTAACAAGAAGTTATACGCTTCATTTTGATGTATTACACTTGTGATTTTATGAAAGTTAAATATTTATAATACTGTAGTTTGAATTTCACGCTCTGCAATTTCTCCGGATGTTGTCGAGGTGTCCCGCCTTTCCCAAAGTTAACTACATTACTTTAGTTGGCTGATTTGAGTAAAACTTGTATACAATGTAGCCTATTCTGGGAGCCTAGTGTGTGTATAAACTGTGGAATATTTTTGGACCATTGGTTTCCCTGAAAACAAGTGCTAACAGGAGGAAAAATATGAGTCTGTCAGAGGTCGTCACACTGGATGGGGATGGTGATCAAGGCTTTGGTGTTCCACACAACAAAGAAGCAGGTGTCCCATCCAGTGATGTGGAGCTGACCTTGGACCTGGTGCCTGTAAGGATGGTCTTTATGGAGGCTGTAAGACCTTTCCTCTATGATATAGAAACTATTTGACTTCACTGCCTCTTCAATGGTAAGGTCACTTGCACCATAGGGCCACTTGACCTCCACCACTGCTGTGGTGCCTACCAGACCATCCGGTGAGGCACACAGGATCCCAAACCGCTTGACTCCTGCACAGCCATTTTGAATGCTTTGATGCCCTCCTCTTCGTTATCTGTGCCCCACTTTACAGACAACACTCCCTACAACAACTGTGATTTGAGGACCCTTTAGCAGCAAAGGAGAAATGCGCTAGGCCTTAACCATGGCTCCAAAATTGCTTGCCATTAACCTCCCTCTCCTCATGGTGTGGCAGTTGGGGCTGGTGCGCTATCCAACTGTTGCCTGTAGTCTACTGCTGCTTCACCGGCAGCGCCATGCCAGCTAGGATGCCTGCAAGCTCTTGTTTTTTGTTCGGTACAGACAAGGATGATAGGTAGGGTAGTGGTTGTTCTGGCTCAGGTTCAAGGAGACATGACATTCCACTGAACCGGCCCTGGTGACGGTTCCTTAGACACTGAAGGTCCTCCTCAGTGGGCTCTCGGGACAGCGGGTTGTAGTCATAGGCCAGGAACAGGTCCTCCACAGACTGCACCTAGTTGGACATGGCTGGCTTCTTCCATTCACATTCCATATCCATATGGCTGATATTGTGAACCACCAAAATAGGCTTCATGGCTACACTTATGAGCTTCACAGAGGCATTCACTTGGTAGAGAAAATCCCCCATAGTCACCTATGGAGACGTGCCAAGAGCAATGATGTTACAGTAAGTGTCACATGCCTTTCTATGCATGACTTTGAACACCTTGAAATGCATTCGGAACGTATTCAGACCCCTTGACTTTTCCCACATTTTGTCACGTTAGTCTTATTCTAAAATCGATTCAATTACATTTTTTTCCCTCATAAATCTACACACAATACCCCATAATGACGAAGCGAAAACAGATTTTTAGAATGATTTTCAAATGTAAAATAGCTTATTTGCATAAGTATTCAGACCCTTTGCTATGAGACTCGAAATTGAGCTCAGGTGCATCCTGTTTCCATTGATAATCCTTGAGATGTTTCTAAAACTTGATTGGAGCCCACTTTTGGTAAATTCAATTGATTGGACATGATTTGGAAAGGCACACACCTGTCTATATAAGCAAAAACCAAGCCATGAGGTTGAAGGAATTGTCCTTAGAGCACCAGGACAGGATTGTGTCGATACACAGATCTGGGGAATGGTACCTAAATCGGGGGAGAAGGGCCTTGGTCAGGGAGGTGACAAATAACCTGATGGTCACTCTAACAGAGCTCCAGAGTTCCTCTGTTGGGGTGGGAGAACCCTACAGAAGGACAACCATCTCTGCAGCACTCCACCAATCAGGCCTTTATGGTAGAGTGGCCAGACGGAAGCCACTCCTCAGTAAAAGACACATGACAGCCCGCTTGTGTAACAGTATAATTTGAACCGTCCCCCTCGCCCATACCCGGGCGCGAACCAGGGACCTTCTGCACACATCAACAGTCACCCTCGAAGCATCGTTACCCATCGCTCCACAAAAGCCGCGGCTCTTGCAGAGCAAGGGGAACTACTACTTCAAGGTCTCAGAGCAAGTGACGTCACTGATTGAAACGCTATTTAGCGCCCACGCTAACTAAGCTAGCCGTTTCACATCCGTTACACTTGGAATTTGTCAAAAGGCACCTACAGTAAAGTACTCTCAGACCATGAGAAATAAGATTCTCTGCTCTGATGAAACCAAGATTGAACTCTTTGGCCTGAATGCCAAGCGTCACATTTGGAGAAAAGCTGGCACCATCCCTACACTGAAGCATGGTGGTTTTCAGCATCATGCTGTGGGAATGTTTTTTAGCTGCAGGGACTGGGAGACTAGTCAGGATCGGGGGAAAGATAAATGGAGCCAAATACAGAGATCCTTGATGAAAACCTGCTCCAGAGCGCTCAAGACCTCAGACTGAGGTGAAGGTTCATCTTCCAACAGGACAACGACCCTAAACACACTGCCAAGACAAGGCAGGAGTGGCTTCGGCACAAGTCTCTTAATGTCCTTGAGTGGCCCAGCCAGAGCCTGGACTTGAACCTGAAAATAGTTATGCAGCGACGCTCCTCATCCAACCTGACAGAGCTTCAGAGGATGTGCAGATAAAAATGGGAGCAACTCCCCAAGTACAGGTGTGCCAAGGTTGTAGTGTTATTACCCAAGAAGACTCAAGGCTGTAATCGCTGCCAAAGGTTCATCAACAAAGTACTGACTAAAGTGTCTGAAGACTTATATAAAAGTGATATTTAATTTATTATTCTTTGTCGTTATGGGGTATTTTTTTTTAAATATATATTTTAGAATAAGGCTGTAATGTAACAAAATGAGGAAAAAGTCTGTACTGCACTGTAAATACATTTTGATTTGACGGATGACATTACAGCTGTAGAATATTTAATCAACTGGAATTTTCACATGAGGACAAGTACAGCTTTTCCATAAACTTTTAATTGGTAAACTGCTATTTTATCACTTTATCACATATTAGTCATATAGTGGGAAGGATCCTATAAACCCAGACCGTGTGGTTGCATGTACCACTCCGAATAAATAAAAACTATGCCTTTGAAGATTGTACCTCTCTGGTCATGAAACTACAATACTGGTTGGATGTGTAAACAAAAGCCAATTCTGAATGTCAATAGATTTTTTGATTCATTCTAATCAATTACACCATTTTAGAATGGAGTTATCATTCATCAAACTCTGGTAGACGGGGAAATCTTGTTCCTGATTATATAATGAATTAAGGGTGTCTTTTCTTGTAGAATGTTGATCGCTGTAAAGAAAACATTGTATTGCTAAGACGCTCAAGCTTAACTTCAATCAAATCAAACGTTATTTGTCACATGCGCCGAATACAAGAGGTGTAGACCTTACCGCGAAATGCTTACTTACAAGCCCTTAACCAACAATGCAGTTTTAAGAAAGAGATTCACTAAATTAACTCAAGTAAAAAACAAAAGAGCAACAATATCATAACAATAATGAGGCTACTGTATAAACAGTTCCGGTACTTAGTCAATGTGCGGGGGTGCAGGTCAGTCGAGGTCATTGAGTTAAGAACTTAATAGCTACGCTCACCGACACAGGATACACTTTATCTCCCCTTTTTATGCTCTTGTGCTCATCCTTGAAAAATGGCATAAGGTCTGAAATAGACACGGAAGTCGGCATATTGTACCAACAATTAGCTAGGCTTTTTTTTTTGATCTACTGTTCTTCTAGCTAGCTAGCTAAAGTTTAAAGACTAGTAGCTAAGACCGAGAAAGGGGACGGAAGAAATTCAACACTTTATTCAATTCCTTTCAAAACAGCACACGGATTCATCATGGATTGGGCACAGGTCTCTGATCGCGCTGGGGAATGCTAGCTGACAGTGTCGGCTAGAGATGCAATTTCTGTGTTGTCTTCACACTTAACTTCTCTTTTAACGACTGTCGGCCTCACACAATAGCTGGAAGGTAAACTTCCAGCTAGCTTCCTGCGGGAATTTGTAGTCTTGTTGAGGTCTTCTCTGTTGCAAATCAGCATTTCGCACTTTTTCTTTTGTACATTGAAGCAAACATATTTGATACAACCACCTGGTCCGAGAGAGAATTACACAGTTATCAAAACGCCACGCCAAGTTTACACCAAACACACACTTCATTTGAAGTGTTTGTAAAACTCACAACGTGAAACATTTATGACAGCAAAAAAACATTGGAACCATTTCCATGTTTTACCGCTATATTTTCTGTGTATTATTATGATACGTCCACTCTGGCAGGCTATTTGTAAATTGGAAGGTGCCGGAACACAAAGTGAACGTGAGAGGGGGATGACCTGAGGGAATCTGAGGTACCTGAACACGTTTGTTTTGTTTTTATAAGATTTTTTAAAATAATAAAGCATTGCATGCATATCATGACATTTGCGTAGTGGCATATAGTGGAGGCGCTTACAGAATTTGCACAGATGAGGAACAGTTTTTTAGTAGCCTAGCATCCGGGAAATATGTGGCCTTTTAATGAACACACTTCATGCAATTCTACGTCAAGTTACATGCTTGGAGTCTTTAGCAGAATCTGTTTTAATACCACACACATGTTTGAGACAAAGAACAATAAAAATGGCCTTGTTTTTGAACGCAACCAATAGCCTATGCCATTAAACAGTGGAGAGACACAGATTTTACAAAATTATTGTCCTAAACAGGTTTTCCAGTGTCACTGACTTGCCCAATGATGTGCAGAACACTCACTGGTGTTGTTTTACTTTGTAAAATGGGCCTATTCGACAGTTAATGCTACACAGAATTTCTCCACAATGTGGAAGCCAGGTGAATTGAAACAGCACTAGGGTGAATTGAAACAGCACTAGGGTGAATTGAAACAGCACTAGGCTGTATTCATAACAAATCTCCCCCCTCAACCGTTTTCCCATTTCCACTGTTTTGTTCCGGAACCTATTTGGCTGTATCTGGTATCTCTCGTGGCATGACAAATAAGTTTCCCTTTTTGCACTGTAAAAATTTGAATAAAAGCGATCCAAATTCATTTGAGTTGGCTCTTCATTAACTCTCCTACTCCAACAAAAAAAACGTAATGTGAAAAAGTAGATTATATTCTATAAATTGATTTGGCTTGGCTGGTTTTATGGTTTGTGCAACATTGTTTAAGACAAACACATGGCTGTGTGAGAAGTGCACCGGTATCTCTCACATAACTAGAATGAGATTCACTTTCTATGATCTCTCCCTTTGCTCTGATAGACATGAGCCTGCATGTGTTGCACTTCATATTTTATTTCCTTATACTGTAGAATCATAGCTGCGCAAAGGTTTCTGGAGGAAATGCAGCACCCCTGATAAATGTAGATACATTTGCCAAAGTTATAGAATTACTGCTGTCTGTTCAGAAAAAAATGAAATCACTCAGAATAGCCTACTACACCATGAGAAGCCCTATCATTTAGCCACAGAGGACCAATAGCTTGTTTTAAAAATAGCCTAGCTGTGGATTGTAGCCCAATAACAAGGAATAGCCTAGTGGCAAGTAGCCTAGTGGTTAGAGTGTTGGACTAATAACTGAAAGGTTGCAAGATTGAATCCCCGAGCTGACAAGGTAAAAATCTGTCATTCTGCCCCTAAACAAGGCAATTAACCCACTGTTCCTAGGCCATCATTGAAAATAAGAATTTGTTCTTAACTGACTTGCCTAGTTAAATAAAAATAAACAGTCTGGAACACGAGGCAAATCTGTCAGTGAAAAAACAGCATGCAGACAAAACATTTTAAAATTCAATCAAGTCAAAACACATGTTGGAAAGCAACGACTCCTGCTGAAAAGAGAAGACTCCATGCTGTCGGATACCAAAATATTTAATCAACTTCCAAAAGAGAAAGAGAGGGAGATAGTATTTTGGCACGAGCTCATCGACATTCACCAGCGAGTGAGCTGCTGCGTCATTTGGTGAGTCAGTGAAACTGGAAAGCATTTTTAGGACTATAATTTGCTCATATTGTAGCTTGCAATATGTCTCCACACGTCTAGGCCTAGGCTATTGATGGATTGAAGACAAGGTTGTTTTTATTCATCTCAGATTCTCAGGTTGTCAGTGTCAAAGTAGCCTGCCATTTGGATCATTTGTACAGTATTAAAAAAGATTCTGCCAAAGACTCCAGTCACGTAAAATGACGTAGAATTGCATGAAATACTTTTTTAAAAGGCCAACATTTTCCCGGACTCTCGGCAAACTAATAATGTTCCCCATGTGTGCAACTCCTGTAAGTGCCTCTACTCTCCTGCTGTATGCCACTATGCAAATGCAATGATATGCATGCAATGCTTTACTCTGTGATTTAAAAAAAATCTCATGCCTTCCGGTACCTCAGAATTCCCCAGGTCACTTTCCTCTAGTACTCACTTTTTGTTCCGACACCTCCCGATTTACAAATTAAGCACTACATTTCCCCTTACACAGTGGAGAATCGTTCTTGAGCCTTTTACTTTCGGTTTTGGTCCACCAGCTTCAGCTGTAAAAAAACATATTTATTTTATATTGAAAATATATTTCACCTCAATTTAGAAGGTACAATGATTCCCTACACTATTCAGTGCTCATTTTCTCACATAAACTGAAATTGAGGGAACAGTGTAGAATTTTAACAAACAGGAAATGACAGAGCGATTTCTACATTGGCAGTTTAACCTGATTTCCACTAGGTAACACCGCCAAAAAGTCAAAACAGCTTGCTGATTTTGACAACAGATGCTGCTCCTGCGGGAAAAATCAACAGGCGAATATCACAGCCAATCGCATCACTGGCCGATAAATACTACTATGAAACACTATCATTCCACTATTACTGCAGATATACTATGGACATTAAGTTACAATGGGAAATATTCTACAAAAACCTATGTGTAGCACCTTTAATAAAATATTTTGGTAGCCTACTACAGACAGATTAGTCTTCTCTTTTCTGAAGGAGCCATTTGCTTTCCAACCTGGATTTTCCTGTGATTGTATTTCAAATATTGCCGAAAGGCATGTTTTGGCTGCTGTTTACAGATGGCCACAACATAACAATCAGCCTATTTTCTACACATTCCCTTCTAGACTATGCCTTGTGATTGGTTTACACTGTAACCTACACAATCCACAGCTATTTAAAAATGAAAAATAAATAAAAAACTTGATCCTTTGTGGCCAAATTATACTTTCTGGTGTAATATTTTGAACTTCACTTTCTGTGCAGACAGGAGTAGATATTTCTATCATTTTGGCACATTTATTTCAATGCAGCACCTCCAGCACACTATGATTTTAAAAGAACACATTTTAACTAATGGAAATATTAAATGACTTTAAATAAATGATGGAGTGCAACGCTGGAGAGATGAGAGTTGCAGGCTCATGTCTATCAGAGCAGAGAATGGGAGAGAGATTATAGAAAGTGAATCTCATTCTGGTTCCGTGATAGAGATTACAGTAGAGGCGCACTTGTCTCTCACCACAGCAATGGCCACACGTTGGTCTACAATGTAGAAAATAATACAAATAAAGAAATCCCTGGAATGAGTAGGTGTGTCCAAACTTTGACTGGTACTGTATATATACACTGTGCATTCGGAAAGTCCCCTTCCCATTTTCCATATTTTGTTACTTTACAGCCTTTTTCTAAAATGTATTAAATTTAAAAAAAATACTCATCAATCTACAAACAATTCCAAACAATTAATGACAATGCGAAAACAGATTTTTAGAAATGTTTGCAAATGTATTAAAAAAAATAAAACAGAAATACCTTATTTACATAAGTATTCAGACCCTTTGCTATGAGACTCGAAATTGAGCTCAGGTGCATTCTATTTCCATTTATCATCTTTGAGATGTTTCTACTGTACAACGTGAATGGAGTCCACCTGTGGTAAATTCAATTGATTGGACATAATTTGGAAAGGTACACACCAGGTGTTTAGCTTATCCGGGAGCAAGATGTCAGTGTCCCCAACGTGTCTGGTTTTCCCTTCGTAATCCGTGATGGTCTGGAGTCCCTGCCACATACGTCTCGTGTTTGAGACGTTGAATTGCGACTCTACTTTGTCTCTGTACTTACGTTTTGCCTGTTTGATTGCCAAACAGAGGGCATAACTGCAATGTTTGTATTCAACAATATTCCCAGTCACCTTTCCGTAGTTAAGTGCGATAGTTCGAGCTTTCAGTTTTGCTCAAATGCTGACATCTATCCACGGTTTTTGGTTTGGGTAGGTTTTAATAGTCACAGTGGGATCAACATCCCCTATACACTTCTTGATAAACTCAGTCACTGTATCAGTGTATACTGTATGTCAGTGTTATTCTCAGACGCAACCCGGTACATATCCCAGTCCACATGATCAAAACAATCTTGAAGCATGGATTCTGTTGGTCAGGCCAGCGTTGAATAGATCTTAGAATGGATACTTCCTGTTTGAGTTTCTGCCAGTATGAAAGGAGGAGCAAAATGGAGTCGTGATCTGATTTGCTGAAGGGAAGGCTGGGGAAGGCCTTGTAACCATCCCAGAAGTGAGAGTAACAATGGTCGAATCTTTGAAGCACAAGTACTACAGGCAATTTGTTGATAGAATTTCGATAGTGTTTTCCTCATATTTGCTTTGTTAAAATACCAAGCTACAATAAATGGTCGGGTCAACAAAAGAACTTGAACTCCTGTACGTTATTACAATCACACCACGAGTAGTTAATCATGAAACATACACAACTGCCTTTATTCTTCCCGGAGAATTCTTTATTTCTGTCTGCGCGGTGTACTGAGAATCACAGTTGGCTGTCTGGAGTGGGACAGTATATCTAGAGAGAACCATGATTCAGTGAAACAGACTGTTACAGTCCCTGATGTCTCTCTGGAAGGAGATCCTCACCCTTAGCTCTGATCCTTTGATTGGGTGGGCAAATGAGGTCTGATATGTTGGAGGACATCCTCCGGAAGTTGTAATAATTACTGTTTTAAGTCTAGGAAGTCTTGACCTTATTCTTCAATAGGGAGGAATTAGGGAAATTTGAGCCACCAGAGAGAAGAGAGAGAGTTACCGATCCCCAGCTTGATGGGTTGCAGGCTGTCTTATATTTGTGACCGACCGGCTCAAGGTAGCAAATTTGAAATTGTGTTTTTTACATTGGCTAAAAGTAGAGACTCAGAGCTAGAAAATGGTGTATCATACACTACACTTGAGGAACAATGGAAAGTCATTCTGCTTTTAAAGTTGATAAACTTGTTACCTCACTTTTGAGAAAATGGGCTTGAATGTTTTGGTTCACCTACTGGAGAGTTCTTATTTGAATACACCCATTCAGCATCATTCAACCCTCTAAAGCCTTAGCCCTACCCATCTCTTTAAGGATTCACATGTGAGGCCATGCACTAAACACCCAAATATTTCAAGACTAAAGGCTGGTTCCTACTATGGGTGTGTATTCAGAAATGTAAACTGGATTGCCAGAGTGTGCTCAGAGTGTGCTCTGGGCGTTGATAAGCTCAGAGGTTGTCAGATTGTCCGTTCGTGAATTCAGAGCGTTTTGATCTCGGAGCTTTCAGACCGCACGATGAGTGGAGGTTGATCGAGCATTCTGACCTAACAACATCAGTCAAGCACTGGCTAACATTGGCTAGGTAGCTAGCTACTTTCCAGACACAAATGAGTGATCAGCTCACTCTGACCATTTTCCTTGCCCTAGTAGAGGTGGTTAGGCTGAATTTATCTTATCCAGAGTGTTGGTGACTGCAACTGTGCTGCTGGCAAGCCAATTTAATTGCACTTTTTTGAGCTTTCTTAAATTTGTAAATTCGCCAGTTCTTCTGTTCACTGGCTCACTCAGATGAGAGTGCTCTGAAATCGAAGTAGATAGACGTTACTGGGAAATTCGCACAGGCTATCGACAGTTGTCACAGTGACATCATGAACATTCTATTGACATGGTTACTTGCATAGTGGAGTCTTTTGTTTAGACATGTAGCTAGCTAGCTAAACAATGAACCCTAATCTCAACTCATAAAGTTACTACCCTGCATAAATCTACAGGTAGCTAACCAACTAGGTTCAATGTTAGCTAGCTAGCATTAGCCTATACCTAGCAATGTAAATGGCTCTGATATACGAATAATATAACTACACAGATCTCATACACATAACGTTAGCTAGCGAGCCAGCCAGTTAACGTCAGCTAGCTAGAATACAGTACACTTTAACTTGAAATGAAAATGACTTTCTGACAAAATTAGAAATGTGTAATATCTGAAAATTGTAGTTAGCTAGACCCTCTTATACATGGATGGATGCTTCTCCCTCTCTGCCACAGATGCCATGGTTTCCATTCATTTGAAGATGTAATCCAGAGGCAGGGGTTTTATACAACAGCGTGTGTTCTCTTTTCTACTCTGTCTGCATATTTGCAATCAAACTATCATACTCTAATTCCACTGATTTCAAAACTCGGTCCTCCAGAAAGTGGAGTTCTACTACGTTATATCTTCATTTTTTATTTTAAACGTGTTAGAAAGGATTACCTATACATACTGACCAGCTCATGTTATCGACAGAAGAGTGCTACATGGCAGACCAATCAGAACTCATCTCCAGCCCACTCATTATCTCAGCCAATCATGGCTAGCGGGAAGGTTGCTCACTTTTTCTGGGGCTAAACCAACTAGGCTCATAATTTTTTTAAATGTACTGTATGTTCAAATGGCTCTCCTGTGAAGAAGTGACGCACGACATACGCATAGTTTCCTGAAACGAGTCACATTTGCCTGTGCAGTGTTTATCCCACATTGGCCTTGTGTGCTCTATTTAATGGTTTCCTCCAAACAGATATTTTTATGGATTACACACACGTAAGCACGCACGCACACACATTTGTTTTACTTTCCTTGTGGGGACCAAACAAAAATAGCATTTTCTCTAACCTTAACCCTGAACCTAAACTTGTCAGAATGTTCCTTGTTTTACTATCCTTGTGAATATTTCTGGTCCAAGGATAGTGAAACCAAACAAATACGGTTACATCTCTTAGTTTAAAGGATTTGTTCCCAGAGGCCTCATTAGCAGTGCTGGGCGTGAGGAAGGCTCACAGAAGCCGGAGACACACACAACATTTCCCAAACAGGCTGGAGTGCTATATCATACACACACACTCACTTCTGTCCCCTGTTTCCCAGTCTGACCTGGCTTTACTCTGCTCTGTTCTGTCCCCTACTTCCCAGTCTGACCTGGCTTTGCTCTGCTCTGTTATGTCCCCTACTATCCAGTCTGACATGGCTTTACTCTGCTCTGTTCTGTCCCCTACTTCCCAGTCTGGCATGGCTTTACTCTGCTCTGTTCTGTCCCCTACTTCCCAGTCTGACATGGCTTTACCCTGCTCTGTTATGTCCCCTACTTCCCAGTCTGACATGGCTTTACTCTGCTCTGTTATGTCCCCTACTTCCCAGTCTGACATGGCTTTACTCTGCTCTGTTCTGTCCCCTACTTCCCAGTCTGACATGGCTTTACTCTGCTCTGTTCTGTCCCCTACTTCCCAGTCTGACATGGCTTTACCCTGCTCTGTTATGTCCCCTACTTCCCAGTCTGACATGGCTTTACTCTGCTCTGTTATGTCCCCTACTTCCCAGTCTGACATGGCTTTACTCTGCTCTGTTATGTCCCCTACTTCCCAGTCTGACATGACTTTACCCTGCTCTGTTATGTCCCCTACTTCCCAGTCTGACATGGCTTTACTCTGTTCTGTTCTGTCCCCTACTTCGCAGTCTGACAATGACTTTACTCTGTTCTGTTATGTCCCCTACTTCCCAGTCTGACATGGCTTTACTCTGCTCTGTTCTGTTCTGTCCCCTACTTCCCAGTCTGACATGGCTTTACCCTGCTCTGTTATGTCCCCTACTTCCCAGTCTGACATGGCTTTACTCTGCTCTGTTATGTCCCCTACTATCCAGTCTGACATGGCCTTACTCTGCTCTGCTCTTTTCTGTCCCCTACTTCCCAGTCTGACATGGCTTTACTCTGCTCTGTTCTGTCCCCTACTTCCAAGTCTGACCTGGCTTTACTCTGCTCTGTTATGTCCCCTGTTTCCCAGTCTGACATGGCTTTACTCTGCTCTGTTCTATTCTGTCCCCTACTTCCCAGTCTGACATGGCTTTACCCTGCTCTGTTATGTCCCCTACTTCCCAGTCTGACATGGCTTTACTCTGCTCTGTTATGTCCCCTACTATCCAGTCTGACATGGCTTTACTCTACTCTGGTCTGTTCTGTCCCCTACTTCCAAGTCTGACATGGCTTTACTCTGCTCTGTTCTGTCCCCTACTTCCCAGTCTGACATGGCTTTACCCTGCTCTGTTATGTCCCCTTCTTCCCAGTCTGACATGGCTTTACTCTGCTCTGTTATGTCCCCTACTATCCAGTCTGACATGGCTTTACTCTACTCTGCTCTGTTCTGTCCCCTACTTCCAAGTCTGACATGGCTTTACTCTGCTCTGTTATGTCCCCTACTATCCAGTCTGACATGGCTTTACTCTGCTCTGCTCTGTTCTGTCCCCTACTTCCCAGTCTGACATGGCTTTACTCTGCTCTGTTCTGTCCCCTACTTCCCAGTCTGACATGGCTTTACCCTGCTCTGTTATGTCCCCTACTTCCCAGTCTGACATGGCTTTACTCTGCTCTGTTATGTCCCCTACTATCCAGTCTGACATGGCTTTACTCTGCTCTGTTATGTCCCCTACTATCCAGTCTGACATGGCTTTACTCTGCTCTGTTCTGTCCCCTACTTCCAAGTCTGACCTGGCTTTACTCTGTTCTGTTCTGTCCCCTACTTCCCAGTCTGACATGGCTTTACCCTGCTCTGTTATGTCCCCTACTTCCCAGTCTGACATGGCTTTACTCTGCTCTGTTATGTCCCCTACTATCCAGTCTGACATGGCTTTACTCTACTCTGGTCTGTTCTGTCCCCTACTTCCAAGTCTGACATGGCTTTACTCTGCTCTGCTCTGTCCCCTACTTCCCAGTCTGACATGGCTTTACCCTGCTCTGTTATGTCCCCTACTTCCCAGTCTGACATGGCTTTACTCTGCTCTGTTATGTCCCCTACTATCCAGTCTGACATGGCTTTACTCTACTCTGCTCTGTTCTGTCCCCTACTTCCAAGTCTGACATGGCTTTACTCTGCTCTGTTATGTCCCCTACTATCCAGTCTGACATGGCTTTACTCTGCTCTGCTCTGTTCTGTCCCCTACTACCCAGTCTGACATGGCTTTACTCTGCTCTGCTCTGTCCCCTACTTCCAAGTCTGACCTGGCTTTACTCTGCTCTGTTATGTCCCCTGTTTCCCAGTCTGACCTGGCTTTACTCTGCTCTGCCTGCCTGGTCCTAATCTTACAGGCTTTGTCTTTGTCTTGGCATAGCCACATACAGTAACACATCACAGACATGGGTCCATTTCAAGGATATGTCTTGACAAAATGGGCAAACAGGTATGGTTCTGTACATTGTATATAAACCACTGGAAATAAGAGGGAGTGGGATTCGTTGCATACAGTATTACTTTGTGCATATTGATTGTGTGTGTGTGTGTGTGTGATCTTGGGCCATAAGAATACAGATTCTGAAAGAGTCTGATGGAGGAAGAGTGAAAAAGATGCAAAACCAAGACAAAAGAAAGACGGAACAAAATACACTTATTAAATGTGCATCTCAGTCTGTGTATTAGATTGGTCATTCCCCGAAAAGAGTGCCTTTTGCATCCCTGTTGATATTTTAAGTAGAACTTGTACACCAATATTGCTTTTTAAAAGCCTGTAATATTAAATAAAGTGCCCTTTAACAAAGACCACATGGAGATTTCAATAAATCCGAAATGTTGAAGACTTGCTAATGTGCCTAAATTCAGCATGTCCCTGTGTGGGCCCTTCTAGGAAGATTTTAATCCGCTTAATCCAAACATTTCTCCAAGTTTTCGTCATCGTTGTAAAGCCCTAGTCATTTCTGAAGATTATTATTATATCCTGTGATCAGTGATTCATCTTCGACTGTCCTTCATTTTTAGGAACAGTCTTTTTTCAAATATATGGTGGAACTATTCATTTTTTAAGTGTTTTATTAAAGAAAAATTGACCATCTAATAGTCAAATCATAGTGTAAAAGCAGGTCAGCTGGTTCTACTGTAGTGAGGTAATAATGACCATGTATGCATATATTATACGCACAGGGCCTTCAGAAAGTATTCAGATCCCTTGACTTTTTCCACATTTTGTTACGTTAAAGCCTTATTCAAAAATGGATTAAAGAAGAAAAGAAAATCCTCAGCAACCTACGAACAATACCCCATAATGACAAAGAGAATTAAGGTTTTTAGAGATGTTTGCAACTTTAAAAAAACATAAATAGCTTATTTACATAAATATTCAGTTGAGCTCAGGTGCATCCTGTTTCCATTGACCATCCTTGTGATGTTTCTAAAACTTGATTGGATGCCAAGAGTGTGCAAAGCTGTCGTCAATGCAAAGGGTGGCTACTTTGAAGAATGTCAAGTATAAAATATATTTTGATTAGTTTAACACGTTTTTGGTAACTACATGATTCTATATGTGTTATTTCATAGTTTTGATGTCTTCACTATTATTCTACAATGTAGAAAATAGTCAAATAATGAAAAACCCTGGAATGAGTAGTTGTGTCCAAACTTTTGACTGGTACTGTATATACACAGCTTCAGATTCCTATTTAGGTGACAGGTTTCAGATAGATACCAGACATGGATACTATAGTATTATTCTATCACACATTCAATAGTCAGTCCTCTGGATACTGTAACAGAGATATATATTTTTGGCCCCTCAGAAGGGGATGGCTATCTAGTCCTTGGGCATTGTTCTTTGTGCTTTCCTTATATTCCTGGACAATTTGCCATGCAGCTCCAGGTGAGAGACAACATAAATTAGGACCGAGCCTAAAAATCTCCTTTGGAAAGAAGCTATGGACAGCCTGTGTCCAATAGTGAAAGAAATGGCCCGCACCACAAGAGTTCCTTTTTGAGACTTCAGTCAAACTTATGGAACCCAACATCTAGTACTTGGGCCCATGACATCAGGAGTGTCTTCCGGGGGATCGTTGACAATGTGGTCATGCAAATGTCCCTACATACACATTCTTTCAACCAAGCTCAATAAAACGTCAATCTTTGTTGAGGGCAAAACGATTACACCAGTTCAATCAGTTCTCAACATTTGATGAAACGTTATTACAGTGAAGAGTTAATAGTCACTGTTTGGCTTTGCATGTTGGTCAGATTGGCTGGTTTGGTCAATGGTATCTTCAAAGTTTATTAAGTAGGAATCAGATGGATATAAAATGGAATGAAAGACCAATAAATGCATACTTAGATACACTATCATAAGTGTTAAATTGTACTTTTCTTTGAGAAAGACAAAGTTCTATTGAAAAAGCCTCTCCCCCAGGAGGAAATTTACATTGAAAATGTGACAACTAGGCCCCCTGAGTTGCACAGTGGTCTAAGGCACTGCGTTACAGTGCTTGAGGCGTCACTGCAGCCCCAGGTTTGATCTCAGGCTGTGCCACAATTTGCCCAGCATCCTCTAGCAACTCCTTGTGGCCGGCTGGTCTCCTGCAAGCTGACTTCGGTCACCAGCTGTACGGCGTTTACTCCAACACATTGGTGCAGCTGGCTTCCGGGTTAAGCGAGCAGTGTGCCAGAAAGCAGTGTGGCTTGGCAGGCTTGTGTTTCGGAGGATGCATGACTCTCGACCTTTGCCTTTCCCGAGTACGTATGGGAGTTGAAGCGATGGGACAAGACTGTAACTACAAATTGGATACCATGAAATTGGGGAGAGGTGTAAAAAGTACTAAATAAATACATACAGTATGACAACCATATTCATGAAAACAAATCACCTTAAGATCAATTATTGAGTGTAGATAAATAGAAACAGAACATAATACGAACACATCATGTTAAAGGCACCAATCAATAACATGTTCTGCAAAACAGTTGAACAACAATATTAAAGGTAGTGACACATACAGATTGTGTGTAGTTAGAATAAGCATCAATCAATATTAGAATGTATAAAAGTTATTATATCCATGTTCCTCGTCAACAGGTCA
Organism: Oncorhynchus mykiss; assembly: GCF_057628025.1. NCBI lineage: Eukaryota > Metazoa > Chordata > Actinopteri > Salmoniformes > Salmonidae > Oncorhynchus > Oncorhynchus mykiss. The sequence continues at coordinate 43,589,794 of NC_143030.1, read as the reverse complement.
TAAAATAAAATGTAATTTCCAACTGGTTTCTAAGCAAGCAGAAGGTCTGCAAAGTAAATGTGTTATCTTTAGCAAGTAACCTTATATGAGATGAAGATAATAGCAACATTCCAAATAAAAATTGTGAGGGAGATCCAAAGCTCACCCACTGCTTGTGTAAATCAAATATTAATAATTAAGTAGTTTGTAAACCCAATCTGAGCCCTCCCTTGAACACACACACACACATCCATAGATGTGGGTGTGGCCAACAGGAAAATGTAACCATATGTGCTACATCAACATGAATCTGATACCTTGCACAACCACAGAAGACATTTTGTCTAGTATTGTGTGACAACAAAGGGAGAACAGTTCAATGTCCTTTTATGCGCTTGGTGCCATGTTCTCTTTGTTAAGGAGGGTGAAGAAAGGTCCCTTTGTTTTTCTCTCTTTCAATACACATATCTTGGCGCTCAAATCGACTGACTGGTTGTTTCCTTTGTAACCCATGCAGATCACAAGACAGTCTTTTATTCTGTCTGCTTGCTCCCTTCAGAGTTAGTCAGAGTCCTAAACTGGGAAAAATAGAGGAGTTTATTTGTCCAGTACTTAAAAAATATCCTCTCCTGTTGTACAGGTTTCCAGTGGTTTGCAGAGGATATCTTCTTTAATTGAACCCCCCATAAACGTACAGTGCCTTGTAAAAGTATTAATCCCCCTTGGCGTTTTTCCTATTTTGTTGCATTACAACCTGTAATTTAAATAGATTTTTATTTGGATTTCATGTAATGGACATACACAAAATAGTCAAAAAGTTAAATGAAAAAAATGACTTGTTTCATAGGAATAAATAAAAAAATCAAAAACGGAAAAGTGGTGCGTGCATATGTATTCACCCCCTTTGCTATGAAGCCGATCTGGTGCAACCAATTAGCTTCAGAAGTCACATAACGAGTTAAATACGGGAAACCACTATATCTGGCTCAACCCATCACTTCTTATCACCCCGAGAACACCTCACAGTGAAGCATGGTGGTGGCAGCATCATGCTGGGGGGGATGTTTTTCATCGGCAGGGACTGGGAAACTGGTCTGAATTCAAGGACTGATGGATGGCGCTAAATACAGGGAAATTCTTGAGGGAAACTTGTTTCAGTCTTGCAGAGATTTGAGACTGTTTTGGGGGTTCACCTTCCAGCAGGACAATGACCCTTAGCATACTGCTAAAGCAATACTCAAGTGGTTTAAGGGAAACATTTAAATGTCTCTCAAAGCCCAGACCTCAATCCAATTGACAATCTGTGGTATGACTTAAAGATTGCTGTACACCAGCGGAACCATCCAACTTGATGGAGCTGGAGCAGTTTTGTCTTGAAGAATGGGCAAAAATCCCAGTGGCTAGACGTGCCAAGTGTATAGAGACAAACCCCAAGACTTGCAGTTGTAATTGCTGCAAAAGGTGGCTCTACAAAGTATTGACTTTGGGGTGGTGAATAGTTATGCACGCTCAAGTTCTGTTTTTGTGTTATTTCTTGTTTGTTTCAGAAAAAAAAATTACCTTAAAAAAAACCTGCATAGAATTCACCGGCTTGAATGCGAAGCAGTAATTGTTTCAAAACATTTCCTGCCATGTCACTGATGCGTCGTGAAATGGTATTGTTTGATGAAGTCATCCACAATAGTATGGGGCTTGCCTGTCCCAGCCACTCGGCAGCTCACCATGTAAGGCGCTTCTAGCCCCTTCTTATTAATGGTATCTGTTGCTTTTATACATGTCTTACTACTCAAAAGTTGTCTTGATTCTCACTCAAAAAACTCCTGTGGCTTATTTTTCAAATTGGCATGTTTTGTTTCTAAATGTCTGCGCAAGAGTGAAGGTTTCATTGAGTTCTGAGATAGTTTCAAATAACACACTGTGGCTGAGGAAAGGCACTACTCCCAATATTTGTGAACCCCAAATCAATGTAGTTCTCATCATATTTGCGCCTCTTCGATGGTCCAACGTCCGTGTCTGTTGTTCGGTGTTTTCCCGGGTAAGGTGGCAGTAGCTCTTCGGCTACATCAGATTCACAACTGTCAGTGTTCATGCTAGCTTGGCTATCAACAAATGTAGAATTACTGATGCTAGCATTGGATGTGTTCGTGGAAGCAGAACAACTTGTGTCATCGACAGGTGCAAGTGTAGTACTGCTGGTAGTAGCAGTACTACCAGTAGAGCTGGTATGTGTGTCTATACATGTGGGCCTTACTGTATTTAACCATTAATCCATTTTCGAGCAAACGGAGTGAGCAGCAGCTGTGATTGGCAACATACAGACCGTTCCCGCAAAAGAGTAACGGTTAATGAGATTGGATGTTAATTATTTGAGTAGGCTACCTGTATTTGACCTTATGTTGGTTTCATTTTATTTTTGGCAGTGAAAACGAGGCTCCTCGGGTGAGGGAAAAAAACTCACCCAAATGTATAGCCCTGTTGGAAAATGTAAATGATCTAAAGTATTGATAGGTGTTTCCTATGTTTACATTTATTTGATTGTTGTTATAATGAAGATTGACTCTTTTCTGTTACACAGCAAATATGACATGTCCGTCTGATGTTGATTATTTTTCTAACATTTTAACTAATTGCTGAAACTATGGAAAGCTGATTCCTTGTATCAATTTATTAACTTCGACTCGACGCCCCTTTTATGTGCCTGGCTGGTTTTCCATACCAAACTCATCTCTCAATATGTAACAGTAGATTTGAATGCATTTTTAATGGGAGATTATGATTGAGAGCCTTGAGACAATTGATACATGGATTGTGTGTGTGTGTATGTGTGTGTGTGTGTGTGGCATTCAGAGGGTGAATGGGCAAGACAAAATAATTAAGTGCCTTTGAATGGGGTATGGTAGTAGGTGCCAGGCGCACTAATTGAAGTGTGTCAAGAACTGCAACGCTGCTGAGTATTTTACGCTCAACAGTTATGCGTGTGTATCAAGAATGGTCCGCCACCCAAAGGCCATCCATCCAACTTGACACAACTGTGGGAAGCATTGGAGTCGAAATGGGCCAGCCCTGCGGAATGCTTTCGACACCTTGCAGTCTATGCCCCGATGAATTGAGACTGTTCTGAGGGCAAAAAGGGGTGTGACTCAATATCAGGAAGGTGTTCCTCATGTTTTGTACGCTCAGTGTATGTTTCATGTCTTACTTGTTGAATGTTTCTGTCATGTCTTGAAAGCAACCCAACGTTTTGCTCAAGAATTATACTAACAAGCTTACTAACACACAGCTAACGTCTTGTACTAGGTTATGCCAAAACAATTGCAACCCTTGTGCGGTGGCCGCATTATTCAATTGAACTGTTCTCCCTTTGTTGTCACACACAAGGCTAGACAAAATGACCCATGTGGTTGTGCAAGGGATCAGATTCATGTTGATGTGGCACATATGGTTAAATCTTCCTGTTGACCACACCCACATCTATGGATGTGTGTGTATTCGAGGGGGGGCTCAGATTGGGTTTACAAACTACTGAATTATTCATAATTGATATACACAAGCAGTGGGTGAGCTTTGGTTCTCACTCCCAAGATTTAGTATTTTGCTATTATCCTCATCTTAGAGAAGGTTACTTGCTAAAGATTGCGTCGTTTTTATCCTTGTATGAAATTCATTTTAGTTAGATATGACAGCTCTGTCTCCAGAGACAGAACAGTGACTTTGCCACATACTGTACCATTTAATCCATGTTTAAAGATACAGTCTCTACTTCCTGATTTGCTCTAAAAACATTTAAAGAGATTTACTTTCCAGAACCTCTGCTTGCTTAGAAACCAGTTAGAAATTGCTCTTCCTGTTGGCGGAGAACATGGCTATAATCACTTTTTTAAATGCTAATATTGATTTATGCTAATTCTAACTACACATAGACAATCTGTATGTGTCACTACCTTTAATATTGTTGTTCAACTGTTTTACAGAACATGTTATTGCTTTGTGCCTTTATTAACATGATGTGTTCGTATTATGTTCTGTTTCTATTTATCTACACTCAATAATTGACCTTAGGGTGATTTGTTTTCATGAATATGGTTTTCATATTTATTTTGTACTTTTTTATCACTTTTACTTCCCAATTTCGTGGTATCCAATTAGTAGTTACAGTCTTGTCCCAATGGCCAGTCGGAGTGTGCCAATCAGGACCTGGAGATGACTCTTCGGTGCCTCGTCTCGGCCAGCCCCACCACCTGGAGCGAGCAACTCCTGAGGCAGAGGCAGCATTCCTGGCACTCAAGCGTCACTTCACCTCTGCTCTGGTCCTTACTCAGCCCGACCCAGAACTCCAGTTCATCGTGGAGGTGGATGCCTCTGACACCGGGGTAGGTGCTGTTCTCTCTCAACGTTCCCCCTCTGATCAGAAGGTCCAGCCATGTGCATTCTTTTCCCGTAAGCTCTCATCTGCAGAGAGGAATTTTGACATCCGAAACTGGGAACTCCTTGCAGTTAAGCTGGCTGTGGCGGAATGGCGTCACTGGCTGTAGGGCTCGGTAACCACCTTCATCGTGTGGACTGACCATAAAAACCTGTCCTACTTCCAGACCGCCAAACGTCTGAACTCCCGAAGAGATAGGTTAGCCTTGTTCAACACCCTCACCAACGCCTCATCAGGTATGTCACCCTTCGAGTGTGCTCTGGGTTACCAACCCCCCTTGTTCCCTGCCCAAGAGGTTGAGGTTGTGGTTCCCTCTGTCCAGGACCATCTGCGCCGTTGTCACTGTACCTGGAGGCAGGCCCGGGGTGCCCTTCTTCTTGCCTCCGACAGGACCCAGTCCCAAGCCAACCATCCACGGGCCTCAGCTCCAGTCTACACCACGGATAAAGTGGCTCTCATCGAAGGACCTGCCATTGAAGGTGGCATCGAAGAAACTTTCCCCCCGATTCATTGGTCCCTTTGAAATTGACCGTGTCATTAACCCCTCTGCGGTGCACCTGAAATTCCCAGCCTCTCTCAGGACCCATCCTACCTTCCATGTATCCCTGATTAAACTTACCTGCTCGAGTCCTCTGTCTCCTGCAGCAGCTCCTCCACCCCTTCAGCTCATCGATGACCATCCTGCCTATACCGTATGGCATCTTCTGGACGTGCGCCGTTGGGGTCGTGGCTGGCAGTACCTGGTGGACTGGGAGGAATATGGGCCTACTGGGTGCCCCACCATCAAATGTTTTAGGTAGCCTTCCATAAGCTTCCCACAATAAGTTGGGTGATTTTTGTCCCATCCCTCCTGACAGAACTGGTGTGACTGAGTCAGGATTGTAGGCCTCCTTGCCCGCACACACCTTTTCAGTTCTGCCCACAAATTTTCTATGGGATTGAGGTCAGGGCTTTGTGATGGCCACTCCAATACCTTGACTTTGTTGTCCTTAAGCCATTTTGCCCTAACTTTGGAAGTATGCTTGGGTTCATTGTCCATTTGGAAGAACCATTTGCGACCAAACTGCAACTTCCTGACTGATGTCTTGAGATGTTACTTCAATATATTCACATATTTTTCTTCTCATGATGCCATCTATTTTGTGAAGTGCACCAGTCCCTCCTGCATCAAAGCACCGCCACAACCTAATGCTTCCACCCCCATGCTTCACGGTTGGGATGGTGTTTTTCGGCTTGCACGCATCCCCCTTTTTCCTCCAAACATAACGATGGTTATTATGGCCAAACAGTTATTTTTTGTTTCATCAGACCAGAGGACATTTCTCCAAAAAAGTACGATCTTTGTCCCCATGTGCAGTTGCAAACTGCAATTTTGGAGCCATGGCGGTTTTGGAGCCATGGCTTCTTCCTTGCTGAGCGGCCTTTCAGGTTATGTCGATATAGGACTTGTTTTACTGTGAATTTAGATATTTTTGTACCTGTTTCCTCCAGCATCTTCACAAGATACTTTGCTGTTTTTCTGGGATTCATTTGCTCTTTTTGCACCAAAGTACGTTCATCTCTAGGAGACAGAACGCGTCTCCTTCCTGAGCAGTATGATGGTTTTGTGGTCCCATGGTGTTTATACTTTGCACTGTTGTTTGTACAGATGAATGTGGTACCCTCGGGCATTTGGAAATTGCTCTCATGAATGAACCAGACTTGTGGAGGTCTACAATTATTTTTCTGAGGTCTAGGCTGATTTATTTCGATTTTACCATGATGTCAAGCAAAGAGGCACTGAGTTTGAAGGTAGGCCTTGAAATACATCCACAAGTACACCTCCAATTGACTCAAATGATGTCAATTAGCCTATCAGAAACTTCTATAGCCATTTTATGGAATTTTACAAGCTGTTTAAAGGCACAGTAAATATAGTGTATGTAAACTTCTGACCAACTGGAATTGTGATACAGTGAATTTTAAGTGAAAGAATCTTTGTGTAAACAAAACCTATAGTTTGTTCACAAGAAATTTGTGGAGTGGTTGAGAAACGAGTTTTATTAATGACTCCATCCGAAGTGTATGTGAACTTCTGACTTCAACTGTATGTACTGCAGGATCAAATTGGAAAGATAGGTAGGAGCAAGCCTATGTAATTCTGTGTAGGTTAGCAGTAAAACATTGAATTCAGCCCTAGCCTTAGCAGGAAGCCAGTGTGGAGAGGCTAGCATTGGAGTAATGATCACATTTTGATCACATTTTTTGATTCTAGTCAAGATTCTAGAAGCCGTATTTAGCACTAGATTAGATGTATTTTTGTGCTTTATCCAGGTAGCTAGAAAGTAGAGCATTGCAGTAGTCTAATCTAGAAGTGACAAAAGCATGGATTAATTATTCTGCACAATTTTTGGACAAAGTTTCTGATTTTGGCAATGTTACGTAGATGGAAAAATCTGTCCTTGAAACAGTCTTGATATGTTCGTCAAAAGAGAGATCAGGGTCCAGAGTAACACCGAGGTCATTCACAGTTTTATTTGAGATTGATTGTCAGATTCAATAGAAGATCTCTTTCTTTTTTGGGACCTAGAACTAGCATCTCTGTTTTGTCCGAGTTTTAAAGTAGAACATTTGCTGTCATCCAATTCCTTATGTCTGAAACACAGGCTTCCAGGGAGGGCAATTTTGGGGCTTTACACGGTATCATCGAAATGATTAGCTGTGTGTCGTCCGCATAGCAGTGGAAGTTAACATTATGTTTCCGAATGACATCACCAAGAGGTAAAATATATAATAAAAACAATAGTGGTCCTAAAACGGAGCCTTGAGGAACACTGAATATACAGTCGATTTGTCAGAGGACAAACCATCTACAGAGACAAACTGATATCTTTCCGACAGATAAGATCTAAACCAGGCCAGAACTTGTCCGTGTAGACCAATTTTGGTTTCCAAATGAATGTGGTGATCAATGGTATCAAAAGCAGCACGGAGGTCTAGGATCATGAGGACAGATGCAGAGCCTCGGTCTGATGCCATTAAAAGGTAATTTACCACCTTCACAAGTCCAGTCTCAGTGCTATGATGTGGTCTAAAATCCGACTGAAGCTTGACGGTTTGGAGGCCATGACTATGGTGATTCCTGGTTGTTGAAACTATAATTTAAAGTGAAGTGTTGGTGGAGCCTCTTATATTCTCCCTCTCAATTGATAAGACCCTCTTGTCCTCAAAAGTCTTGTGAATGTATCATTGTATTTGCTGAGATAAGTACGGGAGCTCGCTTGACCTGTGGAGATTCTCACCTCAATAACTGTATCATTTGAGTCTCCTGAAGGCCATGGGAAGACCAAAAGTAAGTTTTCTCACTCCTTTTTCTATATTTTTTTAATCATATTGTAAGTATGACCGAGAATGTCAATCTCAACTTACAGTCCTGTACCCTAAATTATTTCTTAGATGTTATTATGTTGTTTTTTTAAAGATCATTTTGGTAAACCACTTGAAGGTGCTAAGTGTTAACATACTATTAGCATTGATGCCATGTGGCTACATTTCATGTACTTGCTAATGCTATGCTAAAAACTCAGTCCTGATACTTTCAGTCCTGTTACTCATATGAAGGGTAACAGGACTGAATAAGAGTAACATGGGTGAGAAGTTTGAATGAAGTAGACATTTTAAATGTGTGTCTGGTATATACATTGATTAATTATAATACTATTCTCTTTATTTTAAGTTTTAGAGTTGGATTTACTGAAGGTGTTTTCAGGTGTTTTGAACACATTACTTACAGATTACTTACAGGGAGCCAATCGATAAGGGCTGCAGAGAAGCAGCGGCGCTATCGCGCTAGACACAATACCGACCGAGAAAGGAGAGAGAGATACTTAAAGAAGGAAGAGCAGAAATACAGGGAGGACATAGCATTCAGTCAATAACAGGGAAAAGCGCAGATGTTGCAAAAAGTGAAGGAAGACTTACTACAGGATCAAGTCCAGGAAAGAAGATGGCTTCATAAACAAAGTCCGCGATTTTTACACCAGGGATGATGTCAGTTGAATTACGACTGGGAAGAAGCCGACCCTCACCCAGAGGAAAATCAAAAATCAGAAGAGGTTCCTTTTGGACACGATGAAAAATCTACATGTGAAGTTTCTGGCAGAATATGATGGGTCGATCTCATACTCCCTCTTCTGCTCAATGCACCCCTTTTGGGTTGTTTGCCCAACTCTATGACCAGGAGATTTGCATGTGCAAGCTGCACAAAATCTCAGTTTTATCATACAGAAACTGCACCACCCGAAGATCATCAACACTTTCAATCCTGATGAACTTCTAAAATCCATCACATGCAACACTGAGTGCATGAAGTGCGTGTATAGAGAATGTGCAGTGTGCAAGGACCTCTCTAGTCCCGTCTCTGGCCAACACAATGATAAGAATGAAGTGACTTATGTCCAGCGGCAAACAGAGTTACAGACCACCCAACAGCAACTGCTGGAACAGCTGAACCTGATGCTGTGCATTTTTGAGAAGCAGACTTACAACATCAAGAATGAGTTTACTCACTACAGGGCACTGAAACAAGGCTTGAAAGCACATGAATGCTTAATTCATGTTGACTTTTCCGAGAATTACCTCTGTAAGTACGGCACAGGTAAGCCTCTTTGAGGTAAGCCAAGACAAGGTTGCCCCGGATGGATTGGGAGGGACCCTGAAGAGGACGGCTGACAGTCTTGTCAGCAAGGGGACAGATATTCCTGATGCTTTCGGAGCTGTTTTCTGTGTTGAGCAAGACGAATACAGCAATTCAGTTGTTTCTTTTTGTGGAAGAGGGAGCAGTGTCAGAGATGCCCAAGGATGTGCCACCAGTTCCATCTACGATGAAGATGTATCAGGCAGTAAACCTAGGCCGTGGAGAGCTGACCTACAGGGATGTCAGCTGCTTGTGCACAGCAAGACAACATCTGAACTGTGAGTGCTTTAATGCAAAGCATTTCACACTCAATCAACAGAAGGCTGCCACGACCACAGAAAATCAGTGGCAAAGTCCCGAGGTTGTTGGCAAATGGTGTGTGCTGAAGTACGACGGTCAAGTTTACCCTGGCATCATCACAGACAAACAACACACATGTTAAGGTTTGTTGTATGAAAAGGATTGGGGCCAACAGGTTTGGCTGGCCAGCCCGCGAAGACATCCTTTGGTACCCGATTCAAGACATCCTGTGTACCATCCCGCCAGTGAGGCAGCTCACAGCTCGTTACATGGAAATTGACAACAAAGTCTGGGTCAAACTAGAAACTGTTTCTTATAAAAGACAAGTTTTTGTTTATTAATTGATTGCAATTCTGTATGAAATACAATTGTCGTGTGGTGTTTTATATGCAGAAAATAGTATTTTCAAGTTAATCTTAGGTACTGGAAGTCAATGTAGAGATCTGAGGATCTGCTTAATATGCTCAGCTTTTAGTATTTGTTGTCTTTCTTGCCTTTTGTAGAGGAAGATGGAGAACCCATACTGTGCAGAGGCAGGAGCCAGACACACATGCTGCATGGGGAGGAGCGATACTCACACCTTCTCTCTCCCCCGCCCGCACACACACACACACACAAGAACACACAGTAACACAATTGTTACTGCTTTATGTTTCTATTTGGACTAATATATTTTGTTTTATCTTTGTTTAATTGAAGGTAGTTCTGTGACATCCAGTTATTCTCACACACACAAGCACCCGTTCCCGTGACCAAATGTTCATTCCTGTTACTTAATTGTTTTTTATAAAAATAATAAAGATAAACCACTTATTTTTCAATTATGTTTGGTCCATCATTTAAACAATTGTTTGATAAATCACATGATAGATTTTTGATCAAATTGAGGTTGGGGTCTCCCTTAAAAAAAAAAAAAGGCTTTGTGTTTTAAAAGAAAATACATTTCGCCTGCATATGTTGTAACTTTTTAGCTACAGATATATATTTTTTTTAACATGTAACCAAATATTTCTTTAAAATACCCAATTTATTGAGGGAAAAACAAATAAACTTTTAATTGATATTGAAACCGTTTTAAGAGATTTGGTAACAGGACTGAGAAAATGCAACCATCTTCCATTTAGAAACCTTGTAAAAAAAATAAAAAAATTGCATGAGATTGACCATTACACATTTTGAATAGTTAAACGTGTGTTATTAGATACAGTGCTGAAAAAAAATAAAGAATTAAGTTTAATTTTGAAAAGTTGCAACATGCAAATGGCACCGATTTGGCGGAATGGCCCAGATACTGCTCCCTGACAGATAGCTAGGTAGAGGCTAGCTAGAACTGGCAGTGGTAGCTACTAGCTAGCCAACTAGCTGCTAGTAGTTCATTCACTTCAGTCGTGAGGGGATGAAACATTCGCTACTAGCTCAGCACTGGGAATAAATAAAAATGTGAAACACACACAGACAGCTGCCCCTGTTCACCTCTACCATGCTGGTCCTATACGCCAGCCTTTCAGCAGCTTTGCCTTTACACAGCCTGTCCGCACGATTTGTGGTGTCCGTGTCGTGCGGTCATAAATCCAGCAGTCTGAAACAGTAAAACTTTACCCAACCGCTCTGAGGCGTCCGCATAGTCCTAAAGGACATCACTGCCACGTTTTGTATTACAGTGCAATGATAAAACTGGGGTGGCCAAAAATGCAATTCCAGAGTGTGTGTGGGGGGGGGGGGGGGGGGGGGTCATGTCCCTCCCATCCCCAGTCTAGTGCCTAGACTGGTGCAAAACATATGGTGGAAGGAAACTCTCTCGCCCATGTTTACACCAATCCAATGCTTTTCATCGTTAGTAGTACATGTAAGAAAATCAAGTTAGCCACCTAGACATTTTTTCCCTGTTAGCTAGTTATAGTGATAGAGATGCACAAGCTAGGCTTTTTTGAAACATCGACATGAACATATTCCATGATTGCTTTTATTTGATTTCAGTTGGTTTTGGAGTCAAAAATAATCATTTCAGTATAGTTTTAGTCTTTCAAACGTGTCTCTTAATTATTTTATTTGTTTACTAAATACTTTTTTAATGAAGTGTTTCAGTTCAGGGCACATCAACAGATATTTTTTCATAGAGTCAGGTTGGGGATTCAAACCAGCAATCTTTTGGTTACTGGACTATTTTAACCGCTAGGCTACCTGCCAGGCTACCTGCCAGCCCGGAACTAAAGGGGAACTGTAGCGGAGGTCTTGTCTCACAGGAAAATGTTGATTAGGATTTAAGACTCATCAAAATGATGATATGCGTACGACGTCTCAGTCTCACTCATCTCTACGCCATGTTCTACTTGAGCAGCTTTAAGTGCATACTTGTGTTTAGATCCCTTGTGTACACTGTAAATGTGCAGGATTGTGACTTCAATATTGATTTGGTGCTGCATCCATCTCCTTTTCCCCTCAGTTACCAACAGATGTCACTGCAGATGTATCATTCGGGCAAAGCTGTGCAAGTATAATGTAGGTAGGCAGGCACACACTCACACACCTGTACACACATGCGCACGCACACACATAACCCTCCTCAGCCCCCGAGCTTCTGTCAAGCCCCCCCACCACACACACACACAGCCTCGTCCTCTGTGGTTCTGTTGGGTGGGATTCGAGGATGTAATGAGAAACAATATCACACATGGACAGACACTCTTAATTACAGCTTTAGATGAAGTTCACCTCAGGTAGATTTTCATTCAGCAGGAGCAGAAAGAACATCCAGACCTTGGGTGAATAATCAAGCTGTGATTTATTCAGTATAATAGTAGAGGCCTGCAGACACATGCTATGCAACCCAGGGCCTGAGACAAAGCACTCTGTCTGCTGTGATGACATAGTACTTATGAAGAGAGCTACCTTCAATTTCACTTGTTTAAACATGAAACACGTGAAAATTGGTAATGCGTCACTCAGAAAAGCCAAATTATTTTCCTCTTCAGGCGGGATTGTTGTTTCTTAGCTTTGAAATAAGTTAAAGGACATCGGGGTCGGAACTCTTTCAGGCTGAGTAGTGAGACATCTCTTATTGACCTAAAACCCTTGTGTTAAGATTAGTCTCACCAGGATATTAAAACAACATCACTTTGATTACTAGATCCCACACTGTAGTACTCGTCTCCTCGAGTGCAAGCAAGAAAACAGCTGAACAGAGATATGAAGGAAACAAAGTTAGGTAAGAACTGAAGCAGTGTGCCTTCCAGTTCACCTCGGTGACAGTGTTTCACAGTGTGACGCAAAGCTCGGTCTGCCCTCTCCTCAGTCCAAACAAAATGCCTTTTATTGATTAGAATTAACCGTCAGGCTCACACACAATTATAGGTTACTGTAATATTTCCTTTCAGCTCTATGGTAAATAGTGACTGCTAATAAAAAGCCAATCCCATAACCCATCATCAGGGATTCTAATGAGTTGGATTACTGCCAATGATATTTTCTCCCATTTGACGCCGTTTCAGCATAGGAGAATTTAATGACTGTGGTAATTATGCACCCCAAACATAATCTTGAATTAATGTACAAAAATGGGGAGGAACATTTTCTTTTCCCCCAGGCATCTGCTGCTGTGAGGCTGACTATGACGTTTTCGGATCAGGATGTTATAAATGCATTTCTTTTTGGGAAAAAGCTTTTCTGGAATATAATTTTGCCCTACAATGATTTTAAGTGCAAGACTAATTGCTATAATTTATAAATATTACATCATGACACTGAAAAAGGATTACAGAATTAAAACTCCATATCTCATTAATATCTATGAGAGGAGTCGCTATACTTGTTATTCATAAACCATGAATTAGCTCGTTAGAATGCTAAAGAAAATGTAATTAAAGATGGGGAAGTGAAAGTTAAACCGCCAGCTGTCCGTGTGCGTGATTAGGGCTCAGTCCACACCAACATCAGAGTCACAGACACTTTTGTTATTAGCAAAGTAAACAGTCACTTTTCAGTAACCTCTGTTTTGTGTTTATAGTGATTCAACTGCACTGTCTTACAGATGCGATAGTCATACAATAAAATGTACAGACAGAATTCCTGTTTGAAAATCTACTTAATCAATGTAAACCGGAACTGGCACACGTACAGCTGTCTAAGAAGCGAAAGACACACAAACAAGCAAAGCAAATATCCATCACATTTGTTTCATCAACCTACAGTAGATTAAAGAGCTAATTCTTGTTTGAGTTAACAAAATGCCACACACTTAATAAACAAGCCTTAAGCACTTTGGGGAGCAGTCTGTCTCCACCCTCTCCCTTTTCCTCTCCCTCTTTCTCTCTTCACCCTCTCTCTATCTCTCTACCCCTCTACTTCTCTCTCCCTCTCTCCCTCTCGCCCCCCCCCCCCCCCTCTCCCTCTCCCTCTCCCTTTCTCTGCAGCACAATGTAAGCTTCAGGGGGCTATGTACGGGAAAACTTTAATTAGTTTTCCAAATGACTTCAGTGAGTGGGATGACAAGCATTTGTTCTCTTTTAAGCATTGACGCCGTGGGGCACTCACTATTGCTCGTGTGAATTAGACAAGTTAGAAGAGTTACCATCACCTGTCTGGTAACCTTAGAAAAACCATGTTGGGCAAGTGTTTAAGGGGGAAAATAAATGGTAAAATGACTGTGAAACATGAAATGACAGGAGCTTGTGGAGCTCTTCCTTTGGGAAAGAAAAGGACAGCAGAGTGGTGAAACTCGTGTTGTTCTGAGTACAGAGGCGGCATGAAGAGCAGAGCTTAGATCAGTGAAAGGTCAGTGTGGATCACCAGAGGGGACACCTTTATCTTAAAAACCAAACACAACACAGGTAAGCTTCAGCTTGGCACTCTGTCAGGGTCGACTGGTGTTTTTGTATCTTTTAAAGGGCATTAGGTGGTAAAGGAAAGGCAGCACTTTAGTCCGTGCCAGTCTTTATTGACTATATTGTTAAGGTTGGCTTTTAAAGCTCGGACGGCCCTGTATAAAAACAACAACAAGCAAGACAAAGCTTTTCACTTCCTGCCTCAAATGTCAGAGCTATCTGTTCTCCCCATGTTCTCTCTTATCTTGTATCTTTTTTTAAAAATTCTGGCTAGCTTGACTTACATTACAGTGAATCCAGCAGAAGGACAAATAAAATGGTCAGACAAGGCTAGCTAAGCCCGCCTGACATTTGAAAGCTTCTGTAAAGGCTGGCCTCCTCACGTCTCACTCTGATTCCATTGTGTTGCCCCATTACCAGATCCATTAGAGGCCCTGTGGCTAGTGGCCCTGGAACATGTGGACAGAATGGAGATGGAATCAGTGCTATATCTGCCTAGCTAGCACAATGGCTACAACAATTGTTTATAAGACGTGTTTTTGATGCATTCATCTCCATCACTATATCAGGATGTCTGGAGCTTGACCGAATATGGCCACACAAGATCCAGGTGCCATTTGGATTGGCATATCCATGCGAGAGGCATTTACTAGTTAGAATGTTTTTTTTCTTTTCTGTTTTTTGTCTAACGCTGATGTTCCCCAACACATTGGTAGAGGGTAGGCAGAGCTGCTCTAGTCTACATAGGCAGAGTGTGGAGATGAAGGGGAGCTGTCCATAGTCCTGCAGGGAAACGTCTATGCTGTCCCCTTTAAGAGAGTTCTGGTGGTGCTGAAATGGATTCAACTAGAGCTAATACTGCAGCTTCAATTCATACTATATATATTTTTTTATCACCAGTATCATTATAATTTCTACAGTGTACTATCTGTAGGGAAGGACCCAGATGGGTATTCATAGTTGGATGTGATGTCAAGCCCAGCTTGTAGTTTTCTTTATAGAATGTGCATAACAAGGAAGTGACTACAGGGGATTTGGGGTGGCATAGCCTTCGTCATCTGTTTTTAAAAAGTATTTGGCACTCTTTTTTCCCCCTTGCTCCCAACACCTTTTCATTCCCCTTCCCTTAGTGTGGAAGAAAATTAATGTTTCTGTGTCATGTGTAAATGTGTTAATTTTTTTATGTGGTGAGATTTGAAACATGGTCACTCATGTTTGTGAAATTTTAAAGGGGGTCTGGCGCTCATTTCATGTTTGTGGTATTTTAAAGGGGGTCTGGCGCTCATTTCATGTTTGTGGTATTTTAAAGGGGGTCTGGCGCTCATTTCATGTTTGTGGTATTTTAAAGGGGGTCTGGCGCTCGCTTCATGTTTGTGGGAATTTAAATGGGGTCTGGCGCTCATTTCATGTTTGCAGTATTTTAAAGGGGGTCTGGCGCTCATTTCATGTTTGCAGTATTTTAAAGGGGGTCTGGCGCTCGTTTCATGTTTGCAGTATTTTAAAGGGGGTCTGGCGCTCATTTCATGTTTGTGGGAATTTAAATGGGGTCTGGCGCAAATTTTTTGTTTGTGGTATTTTAAAGGGGGTCTGGCGCTCATTTCATGTTTGTGGTATTTTAAAGGGGGTCTGGCGCTCATTTCATGTTTGTGGTATTTTAAAGGTGGTCTGGTGCTCATTTCATGTTTGTGGGAATTTAAATGGGGTCTGGCGCTCATTTCATGTTTGTGGTATTTTAAAGTGGGTCTGGTGCTCATTTCATGTTTGTGGGAATTTAAATGGGGTCTGGCGCTCGTTTCATGTTTGTGTCTCTTTTCATGTCTCCTAGCTGGAAGCTAATTAAGCTGGATCCTGACAGCCCAGGGTGCTCCACTAGTTTCTCAGCTCCAGGGATTTCTCCAACATCAGGCCATACTGTACTTTACTGTCAAATGATTGGTGAATACATACCTGCATGTACTAACAAAGTAAATCGGAAGGTCTTCAAATATAATACAGAGGTTTCAATTTCAGTTTATTATTCAGTAAACTGTTTCGCCATTTGAGACAGTAAATGAGTGTAATATAAATACTTAAAGTGTAAGGAGCTCTAAATAGAGTTGTAGGTATTTACTTCTGAAAAATACATGTGCAAATGCAGCACAGGTGCAACCAAGTCTCAAATTGGTAGTGTTGGGAGGGGTGGAAGTGAAATCATAAATCATCAAGCAACCAGAGAAATTCCACCCGTATGAGATATAGATGTCTGTGTTTTCATAAATTGTTGAAGATTGACAGAGATCAGATGACATTCTCCTGTCAGTCTCTCTGGCAGAACTTCTGCTAAGTTCCCACTCATGCTCACATTTCACATTTCCATCGCTTAGACATTATCACTGTTCTTTCCAGGGAGAAAACAGCCCTGAAATGGGGTCCTTTTCCCCTTTCCTGTTTCCACAGTTTGACATCGTATTTGCACATTACTGAGCCACATAAACATTCCCTCTGTAGTTAGTTTAAACATTTCCTTAGAGAGAGAGTGTGAGAGAGAGGGGTGAGGGAAGGAAGGAAGGAAGGAAGGAAAGAGAGCTCTTACTCATTGTGCTTATGAGTCAAATAGCTCCGATTCTTTTGCTGTAAAAAAGAGGTTCAGCAAACTTCTACAAACACCCTCTCCCTGATGACTGATGGTGGTAAACACACACACACGTATGCACGCACACATTGGGGAATGATTGGGGAATGTGTACGTGTGTGTGTGTGCATGTGTGTGTTTGTTTGTGTGTTAACATTGTAGGAATGTTGTAAGGTTCAATGTGTGTATGTGCATGTGGTATGGGTTGGAATGGAGAAAAGAGAAACAAACAGGACTGACAGGAGTGGATGAATTGAAAGGACTTCCTTATGTGTGATGATCACCAGGATACGTAATGACCCAAATATGCTCTTTACATCTGGAGTGCCTCTCTAAATCCTTTATAAGAGATTGCTCCTGAATGCTGATAGCTCAAAACGTATCATTCTAGATTCCCCCAGAACACTGTGGAAAAAGTAGGAAAATAAACAGGAAAAGTTCAAAGTTAGGGAACAAAATACTCTTCCCCCCTCCCCATTGCTGCTTTCAATGCATTCCAAAACGTTGATAGTCTGGTTCAAATGAACACTATAAAGTTGTTGATTTTCTTTCTTACATTTTTGTGTATGTCAGTCGTCTTGAACCATGCCAATTTGTATAATTGACTCCCACTTAAAAGGCTGCATTTAATATTTCTAGAGGATGAAATATGCAAATCTGAGAAGTATTTAGGATTGTGTATTTGGAACAAATAGAGGAGTTTATTTTGCCCCCAGACACCGCCTGAAAGTGAAATTAGGGCATTAAAAACTTCTTATGGCTGCAGTGGCAGTATTGAGTAGCTTAGATGAAAAGGTGCCCTGAGTAAACTGCCCGCTCCTCGGTCCCAGTTGCTAATATATGCATAGTATTATTAGTATTGTATAGAAAACACTGAAGTTTCTAAAACTGTTTGAATGATGTCTGTGAGTATAACAGAACTCATATGGCAGGCAAAAACCTGAGAAGAAATCCAAACAGGAAGTGGCAAATCTGAGGTTAGTCGATTTTCAACTCAGTCCCTATTGAATTCACAGTGGGATATTGGTTATGTTGCACTTCCTAAGGCTTCCACTAGATGTCAACCGTCTTTAGAAACTTTTTGAGGATTCTACTGTGAAGGGGGAGAGAATGAGAGCTGTTTGACTAAGTGGTCTGCCAGCAGTCACCCGCTGGTCACGCGTATTTCACATGAGAGGTAGCTCGCGCTCCTTTGCTTTTCTGAAGAAAAAGGAATTCTCATCCTAAAAACATCCTAAAGATTGATTCCATACATTGTTTGGCATGTTTCTATGGACAGTAACAGAACTTTTTGACATTTCATCTGCTCCTAGTGAACGCGCTTCGTGACTTTGGATTTGTTTACCAAACGCGCTAACAAAAGTAGTAATTTGGACATAAATTATGGACATTATCGAAAAAATCTAACATTAAATGTGAAACTGGGATTCCTGGGAGTGCATTCTGATGAAGATCATCAAAGGTAAGTGAACATTTATAATGTTGTTTCTGATTTCTGTTGACTCCAACATGGCGGATATCTCTATTTGTTTTCTGAGCGCGGTTCTCAGATTATTGCATGGTTTGCTTTTTCCGTAAAGCTTTTTTGAAATCTGACACAGCGGTTACATTAATGAGAGTGTGTCTATATTTCCATGTCTAACACTTGTATTTTCATCAACATTTATAATGAGTATTTCTGTAAAATGATGTGGCTCTCTGCAATATCACCGGATGTTTTTGGAACTAGTGAACATAACACGGCAATGTATACTGAGATTTTTTTATATAAATATGCACTTTTCAAACAAAACCTACATGTATTGTGTAACATGAAGTTCTATGAGTGTCATCTGATGAAGATCATCAAAGGTTAGTGATTAATTTTATCTCTATTTGTGCTTTTTGTGACTCCTCTCTTTGGCTGTAAAAACGGCTGAATTTTTATGTGACTTGGCGGTGACCTAACATAATCGTTTGTGGTGCTTTCGCTGTAAAGCCTATTTGAAATCGGACACGTTGGTGGGATTAACAACAAGATTACCTTTAAAATGGTATAAGATACATGTATGTTTGAGGAATTTTAATGATCAGAAATCTGTTCAGAAATCTGTAGGCTGTTCAACAACATTTGAAAAGTAGAAAGTGAAGTGAAAAAGTGTGATTTGTTGCTTTCCCTTCTACATTCACAGATGGTGTTTGAGTATTTGTCAAGATACAGGTTTATCTAAAGTATTTCTGTGAATGTTTTGTCATCGATAGAAAGTTATTGATAAACTTTGCAAAAACATTTGAAACTAAGTGTTCCACTTCTAATTGTAAGTCCATCAATGCTTTCACTTATTCAAGCACATTTCTTCTTATTCAAGTTGAGAAAACTACAGAGAATGAAGTACAGTCAACAATACAATTTAACCTCACTTTCTATCATTTTTTTTCTACTGATCGAATTGTTCGCTAAATTCTCTCTATATGTAGCTAATGGCTATGAGGGAAACTTCATTACTTTTCCTTTAATAGAACATTCTATAAAGCGGAGCCCTTTTGGGATGCCCTCTTAGTAACATCCCCTACTCTTTCCTCCTTCTCTCTATTTCTTTAGGTCTGCTTAAATAGCCCTGAAATCTTCCCACCCCCTTCCCTGTCTTGCCCTATCTATCCTTCCCCTTCACCTGTTCCACCCCAGGCCTGCATGCTCTCTGGCTGTGGCCCCACCTTCATCCTACTGCTTTTAATCAGCATAAGCCCACTGATTACTGACCCTGTCCAACTAACTTTGTGACCGCTCCCATACCCTGTCACAGTCCACACCACTGATCTTATCTCAAACTTCGCAACCGTCCTCATCTCACAGCTGGCCTCATCATCTCCACCCCCGTACCAGCCTGGAAAACACCTGTCACCCCTTGATGGCGCAGGACGATGTAATTGAAGCACGATCTAATTGCCCGATCTTCAGCTTAAACTCTGTCACTTCTACCCCCTCGTCCCCTCCTCCACGCCAACCCCCTGCCCCAGATCACCCCATGGCACACCTGTCCACTCAGAGTGGTGTCTGTGGCCCTCCCCTCCTCCCTTGCCGTGCTCAGCAGCTACCTTCGGGTTGACGGGCCGGACGACAAGACGTGGCGAGATGGGGACGACCTATGACCTGGATGCGGATCAGTACCGACGGGGCACGATGCGCCACCTGAGCCAATTAACGTGGGAGCATGTGGTGGCACAGCACAGAGCGGAACCTTGCGCAGGGTGAGCTGCTGCCCCTAATCTCTTAATACCTCACCACCACCTCCAAGGTGACCTCATCAACTGGACACTGTCACTGTACTGTGTGCTGTTACACAGTGACTGGGGAAAAGAGGACTTAGAGACCAAGACCCCACGTACACAGAGACAGCAAAGCCCTGCATGGTTTGGATTATAGTGTTGTTTGTTCACTGGAAGAAAGTATTTTCTGAGTCATCTTTAAAAGTAAAGCAGTGCTGGCCTTAAGAAGCATAATTCAAATCAAAGTAAGAAGCTCAATATTTAGCCTGACTGAGAACCTAGTCTTGACACAAACATTTTGATGAAAGTCATTTTGCCGTGAAATACATCAACACGAGAGACGGAGTGACTTTCAAATTTACAAACACTTTTGTTACAGATGCCTGACCGTCAATAGCAAACAAAGTAACACGGGATGAAAGCAGAAAAATTAAGCCAGGCAGAATATTTTTCATTTCCCCACCAAATTGTCTTTGTTTCATGTGTTGCTGCCTGAGTAATTACCAGATATCATTGTGAGCGATATCTCTCCACTCCGATAGACAGGCACTGAGGAAAATGGATGACTATTATCAACAGAAACCCCAAAGGTAGTCACCGTGCAAACATGGCAGATGCATCCAATCTTGATCTGAGCTAAAGGATTCACTTTGAAGAGAACTCTGCACTTTGGAGTCTGATGCCTTGTTTGAATTTACTTATTTTCAGCCTCTCTCTGTGGAGATATGACCCATCCAAGGGTGCAATATCTGCTTTGTAAACATATCATTCTCTGACAAGCAGATAGTAAGAGGTTGAAGTCAGTTTTGCCCTCAGACAAAATAGACTCAGACAGATAAACAAATCAAGAGCAGACACCGGGAGAGAAAAAGAAACGCACGCAATTCTCCATCATCATCTCCCGTATCACCAAGATATGTTCGCACTGTCCCTTTCTTCCAGTATGTCCACCCCCTTTTCATTCTCTCACTCTCTCTCCAGCCTGCAATGAACTTTTTATTGTTGTGGATGTTGTTCTATTCCTCTCAACTGTACAGTACTTATTCCCATTGCGCACAACAGCTGCTCTCTGATAACATTACAAAGTAGCCTTCAGAACAACACAATTCGTGCCAAATAATTATGTACAAAAAGTATTTCAGCATATTTTGTGCGTTTTTGTGCGGCTTCATTCTGTGAAAGTACACACAATGTTGTGCGACTTAATTCATAGGAAAATACATTTCTTGGGGGCAAACTTCGGAACAATCTTTTTAAAGTTATTGGAGCAATGTATTTTTGGGCAAAGATGTTCTACACTGCCTTTTTTTGCGTCCCACATTTATTTGTATATAAAAAACTAATGCTTTAACAACCCAATATTGTCAATCAACCAGGTTGTCACCGAAATACTTGTTTTTATTAATGCCAATGCTGTTTTCTATGCTTGTTTTCACTTTTTTACTTAGGGATACTGGTGCTCTGTTGGATTTTATATGTCAGATTTTATGAGGGTTGCCAGATGGGAGTA
Organism: Oncorhynchus mykiss; assembly: GCF_057628025.1. Classification (NCBI taxonomy): domain Eukaryota; kingdom Metazoa; phylum Chordata; class Actinopteri; order Salmoniformes; family Salmonidae; genus Oncorhynchus; species Oncorhynchus mykiss. The sequence goes on along the minus strand of NC_143030.1, from coordinate 43,568,230 downwards.
AAAAGCTGTATTTGTTCGTTTTTTTGTGGTATCGATGAAGGTATTTGATTGGAGAATTGGGACAGATTTTCATGATGGAGAATGAATTCATCAATAAATGTGGGGAAGCAGAAGACCTTAAAGAAAATGGTTAAATTCCCCAACTGCATGGCAACTATAACGAGCATGGCCTATCATCAATTAAGCCATATCAATGCAGTTAAACAGATTCATGTGAAATAATAAATTATGTTGGCTTACACTTATGGCAATTCCAAGGCTGTTTCATGATGATTATTACGGTTGTGTCAATCATGTCATATACTTAGGCTGTAACCTACTGCCTCTGCCCCGAGGCCTACTAGGCTTTCATGGCAACGCCCGTTAGAGCTCACTTTGCCACGTATGAGCCCTGGTTAGAGTCCCTGTTGCAGCCTTCACTTCCTTCCGCTACATTGGTGGCAGCATTGGGATCACGTCCAGCTCACTTCTAAGTTATGCGATCTAGTGGTGGGAAGCATTGTGTTTTTTAAACATTGGGTTGGGTGTAGTTGAATTGATATATCAGGTGAACAATGAATAAGCAACAATGGGTGTGACGGATAGAAGTAGTTACTGCAGGTGTGATCAAACCTTACATCAAAGTTGCCTAAAGCTGAACGGAAAGTGCTAGGCCCTGACCAGTTATTCAGAAAACTAATCTCTGTGATTGTCTAATTCACCTAAATTAATATACAAGTGTGGACCCAAAACAAACACAGTCTACACACTTACAAACTTCCTGTTTTAAGGTATTATTACAACCCTGGTGTTCTGTGGTTACAGAAGCGTATATATCTAATTACCTGACAATGATCCACATCATATGAGTAGAATAAATCATGTAAGTGTGTTATGCAGCAAAATACAACTATCCTTTTGTTAGGGTGCAAACCAGTAATATGAATCACTGTTGATCCATCCTGTTCTGATCTAATGTAGGATTTTCTACGGTCCAGAATCGAGGCCTTTCCCAGTCACGAAGGACCACTCTTGGTTCTCATTGGCGAAAACTGAACTGAAGTTAGGGGTTAAACAGTACCAGTCAAAGCTTGGACACACATACTCATTCAAGGGTTTTTCTTTATTTTTTACTATTTTCTACATTGTATAATAATAGTGAAGACATCAAAACTATGAAATAACACATATGGAATCATGTAGTAACCAAAAAAGTGAAAATTTATTTATATTTTAGATTCTTCAAAGTAGCCACCCTTTGCCTTCATGACAGCTTTGCACACTCTTGGCATTCTCTCAACCAGCTTCACCTGGAATGCTTTTCCAACAGTCTTGAAGGAGTTCCAACATGCTGAGTACTTGTTGTCTGCTTTTCCTTCAATTTGCGGTCCAACTCATTCCAAACCATCTCAATTAGGTTGAGGTTGGGTGATTGTGTAGGCCAGGTCATCTGATGCAGCACTCCATCACTCTCCTTTTTGGTCAAATATCCCTTACACAGTCTGGAGTTGTGTTGGGTCGTTGTCCTGTTGAAAAACAAATGAAAGTCTAAGCGCAAACCAGATCTGATGGCATATCACTGCAGAATGCTGTGGTAGCCATGCTGGTTAAGTGTGCCTTGAATTCTAAATAAATCACAAACAGTGTCACCAGCAAAGCACCCCCACACCATCACACCTCCTCCTCCATGCTTCATGGTGGGAATTGCACATGCAGTGATCATCAGTTCACCTACTCTGCGTTTCACAAAGATCTCAAAAAAATCTCAAATTTGGACTCATCAGACCAAAGGACAGATTTCCGCTGGTCTAATGTCCATTGCTCATGTTTCTTGGCTCGAACAAGTCTCTTCTTTTCATTGGTGTCCTTTAGCAGTGGTTTGTTGGCAGCAATTCAACCATGAAGATCTGATTCATGCAGTCTCCTCTGAACAGTTGATGTTGAGACGTGTCTGTTACTTGAACTCTGTGAAGACCTTACTTGGGCTGCAATTTGAGGCTGGTTACTATAATGAACTTATCCTCTACAGCAGAGATAACTCTGGCACTTCCTTTCCTGTAGCGGTCCTCATGAGATTCAGTTTAAAACTTCTTATGGCTGCAGGGGCAGTATTGAGTAGCTTGGATGAAAGGTGCCCAGAGTAAATGACCTGCTCCTCAGTCCCAATTGCTAATATATGCATATTATTATTAGTGTTGGATAGAAAACCCTCTGAAGTTTCTACAACTGTTTGAATGATGTCTGTGAGTATAACAGAACTCATATGGTAGGCAAGAAACTGAGAAGAAATCCAAACAGGAAGTGAGAAATCTGAGGTTGGTCGATATTCAACCCAGGCCCTATTGAATTCACAGTGGGATATGGATGAAGTTGCACTTCCTAGGGCTTCCACTAGTTGTCAACCGTCTTTAGAAACTTGAATGAGGCTTCTACTGTGTAGTGGGGCTGAATGAGAGGGGAATGAGTCAGGTTATTGGCAGAGAACCATTTCCTGGTCATGCACATTTCACATGATATCGACCTGGGTTCCATGGCTCCTCTACACACAAGGAATTCTCCGGTTGGAACTTATCGAAGATTTATGATAAAAACATCCTAAATATTGATTCTATACTTAGTTTGAAATGTTTCAAGACCTGTATGTAACTTTTTGAAGTTTTTGTCCAAAGTTATGCCTGACCTGCGCGAGCGTTTGGATATGTGTACCTAATGCCCTAACAAAAGTAGCTACTTGATCATAAATAATGGACACTATCGAACAAATCAAGCATTTATTGTGGAACTGCGATTCCTGGGAGTGCATTCTGATGAAGATCAACAAAGGTAAGGGAATATTTATAATGTAATTTCTGATTTCTGTTGACTCCAACACGGAACATTTATTTTTCTGAGCGCCGTCTCAGATTATTGCATGGTTTGCTTTTTCTGTAAAGTCTTTTTGAAATCTGACACAGCGGTTGAATTAAGGAGAGGTATATCTATATTTCCATGTATAACACTTGAATTTTCATCAACATTTATAATGAGTATTTCTTTAAAATGATGTGACTCTCTGAAATATCACCGGATGTTTTTGGAAATAGTGAACGTAACGTGCCAATGTAAACTCAGATTTTTTTTATATAAATATTAACTTTATCAAACAAAACATACATGTATTGTGTAACATGAAGTCCTATGAGTGTCATCTGATGAAGATCATCAAAGGTTAGCGATTCATTTTGTCTCTATTTGTGCTTTTTGTGACTCCTCTCTTTGGCTGGAATCGGACACTGTGGTGGTATCAACAAGAAGATTACCTTTTAAAACGGTATAAGATACATGTATGTTTGAGGAATTTTAATTATGAGATTTCTGTTGTTTTGAATTTGGCGCCCTGCACTTTTACTGGCTGTTGTCATATCAATCCCGTTAACGGGATTGCAGCCCTAAGAAGTTTTTAATCATATCGCTTGATCATTTTTGCAACTGCACTTGAAGAAACTTTCAAAATTCTTGAACTTTTCCGAATTGATTTATCTTTATAGACTCTTTTCTCTTTGCCCTAGCTGCGGGCGATTCCCTGATCCCCCTCTTAGTAGACGACACCATTCTGTATACTTCTGTCCCTTTCTTGGACCCTGTGCTCTCTAAGCTCCAAACGAGCTGCAATGCCTTACAACACTCCTTCCGTGGCCTCCAACTGCTCTTAAACGCTAGTAAAACCAAATGCATGCTTTTCAACCGTTCGCTGCCTGCACCCGCACGCCCGAATAGCATCACCATCCTGGATGGTTCCGACCTAGAATGTGTGGACATCTAAGTACCTAGGTGTCTGGCTAGACTGTAAACTCTCCTTCCAGACTCATATAAAACATCTCCAATCGAAAATCAAATCTAGAATCGGCTTTCTATTTCGAAACAAAGCCTCCTTCACTCACGCCGCCAAACTTACCCTAGTAAAACTGACTATCCTACCGATCCTCGACTTCGGCGATGTCATCTACAAAATGGCTTCCAATACTCTACTCTGCAAACTGGATGCAGTTTATCACAGTGCCATCCGCTTTGTTACTAAAGCACCTTATACCACCCACCACTGCAACCTGTATGCTCTAGTCGGCTGGCCCTCGCTACATATTCGTCGCCAGACCCACTGGCTCCAGGTCATCTACAAGTCCATGCTAGGTAAAGCTCCGCCTTATCTCAGTTCACTGGTCACGATGGCAACACCCACCCGTGTTGACATAGCCTTGTCTAAAATGTGTTATGAAAGAAATGCAGTAATGTACACTAAAAAGTGGAGCCTTGTGTTAAATGCATTATGAAGAATATTGAGCAATGTGGACTCCATGAAATATTAAATGTGTTATGAAGAAAATTGTGTAGGCCTAATGTTGTCTACACAACGAAAGGGCATTTCTGTCTACAAGTGCACCAGTATCCCAAAGTATTAAGCGAAATCAAGTATAGAAAACAGTATTGGCATTAATAATACATTAAAATAAAAACTTTAACTATTGTATTATAATTATTTTTGTGACAAAATATTAATAAATGTGGGATACAAAAAAAGGCAGTGTAGAACACCATTGCCCATCATGCATTGCAAAATATTGTTCCGAAGTTTGCAATCACAAAATGTATTTTTCTATGAATGAAGTAGCTCAAAAAGGTTTCTTTTCACATGATTTAAGCCACACAAAAATGCACAAAAAAGCACAAAATAGTTCAGTGTGAGATTGTGTTGTTCAGAAAGACCATGCACACTGCTGTGTATGTTGTTTGTGTGTGTGTGCAAACATGCATGCCTATGTGGTTGGTTGTTTGTGTGGGTGTGAGAAAAAGAAGGGGATGGGGAATCCATAGCATTGTCTTTCGATACAGATGATTTTGTTGTAGATAGTATTTAAGTTGTCAGAGATCAATTGGGTGTAAGCTCTTGGGTTCCAATTGGTTTCCTATCAAATGAACCAAATGTCTAAACTCTCTGTCATCCTCCAATTCCAATCCCACCATATTTAACCACCACGGTCTCTCCTCTCACCCCGCCCCGCCCACTAAGATACGTAATCCTCAACAACACCGCTGTGTGAGAAAATCGTTAGGAGGATTTCCTGCTCTGGAACAGGAGAAAGGCAATTTAGTATCTGGGCTTCATGGACCTGAAAATGTGTTTTTACATTGCACTAATTTGATTTACTTTGCAATGCTAATTATCCAACTGTGATAAATATTAATGAAATCTACATCTCCCCATAGTTTATCATACTCATTCTATTAACTGTATGAGTCAGAATCAATTTCGGAACTCCAACAATTAATTTGTCAACATAAATCTCAGGGTACCAAACACAACAAACCAATGAGTATTAGGGAGGCATTTGAATAACCATTAGCTTGTTTGCAAAGTCGATGTATTAAAATTGATACAAATGACTTAATTGACAACAGGGCCCTGGGCATGAGCGACATAAGTGGTCACTTAAGGCTCCTGGCTGCTAGGGGGCCCCTGAACATTTTATTTTATTTTTTATAAAAAAATGTAGGAACTCAGTATGGGTCGCAATTTACAGTTGAGAGATACAATAGTACAATCCTAAGGTGCAATTTTGAAATTTGGTTGCGCATCAGCAGTTTTTCTCTTGATATGCCAGTCACTGACATCTACTCAATTACCCCATGTCAGCTAATATTTTTTAGATTGTAACTTAGTCAGCCAGCTATCTAAACTTGTCGTAATCCATGGTTGAATTACCGACCGGGCACACAGGGCAAGTGCCCAGGGGCCTTGACCTCCAGGGGGTCCAAATAAATGTTGTTATTCACTCTCACTCAGATATTATATTAATTTTAGTCATGGCAAAATGTGTAGGATTGCAGACAATTAGCTTTAAAACTTCACAAATGTCTCTCCACCCTGTGGCATAATGACTAGCTTTGCATGAAATTAAGTCTAAAATGTATTTTTTCTTCGCTGTCAAAATGTTGCGAAGGAAGGAGGATGCGGGCAGTTCAAGTTCTATTTCACCGCATAAATGCTTCGCTCAGTCCTTGCAAAATTATTACCTCAGAATTGCTCTCCAAGGAAGGTGTTGTTGACGGTAACAACATGCTGACAACCTGCTGCTTCAGAAGACTGGAACACTTTCTTTACCATATATTTGTCTTTAAGTAAATATTGTTAAATAGGAATAAATCATTTAAGCTGTTTTTAGATTGACATTGCTAGCTACTGTACTTATTTATCTCAGCCTGCATAGCCAGACAGTTTTATTTAGCTAATGTTAGCTAGATAGCTAGCAAGCTACTGTAACTCTTATTGCAGCTTTCTGTTTGTATGTAGCTTGCACTTCAATGGCATCCCTCGAGGAGAAATTATTTTATCTTTCCAACCAGGCGAAGTACTACGAAGACACCACTGATCTCGACAAGAGGCACAACATTCAGAGAAATTCACAATTCAGAGTAACGTTAAGCAGTTAACTTCTATTAGATAACTGGACGGATTAAGCTATGTACAACCATTTTTCAACAACCATTTACCATCTAATGTTAGCTAGTTGCTAGCTATACATATAGCTCAGTGTAGGCTGCTGAGGGGAGCTGGCTCATAATAATGTCTGGAATTGAGTAAATGGAATGGTGTCAAACACGTGGTTTCCATGTGGTTGGTACCATTCAACCACATGGAAACCTCAGCAGCCTCCACTGATATAGTTACAGTACAGTACCAGTCAAAAGTTTGGACACTCATTCCAGGGTTTTTCTTTATTTAAACTATTTTCTACATTGTAGAATAGAATGAAGACATCACAACTATGAAATAACACATGGAATCATGTAGTAACCAAAAGAATGTGAAACAAATCCAAATATATCTTATATTTGAGATTCTTCAAAGTAGCCGCCCTTTGACTTGATGACAGCTTTGCACATTCTTGACATTCTCTCAACCAGCTTCATGAGGTAGTCACCTGGAATGGATTTAAATTAACAGGTGTGCCTTGTTAAAAGTTCAATTGTGTAATTTCTTTCAATTTTAACGTGTTTGAGCCAATCAGTTGTGTTGTGAAAAGATAGGGGTGGTATACAGAAGACATAACTATTTGGTGCAAGACCAAGACCGTATTATGGCAAGAACAGCTCAAATAAGCAAAGAGACATGACAGTCCATTATTACGTTAAGACATGAAGGTCAGTCAATCTGGAAAAGTTCAAGAACTTTGAAAGTTTCTTCAAGTGCAGTCACAAAAATCATAAAGCACTATGATGAAATTGTCTCTCATGAGGACCGCCACAGGAAAGGAAGACCCAGAGTTACCTCTACTGCAGAGGATAAGTTCAATTGAGTTACCAGCCTCAGAAATTGCAGCCCAGATAAATGTAACAGACACTTTTCAACATCCTGTTCAGAGGCGACTTCGTGAATCAGGCCTTCATGGTTGAATTGTTGAAAAGAAACCACTACGAAAGGACACCAATAAGAAGAAGACTTGCTAGGGCCAGTAAACACAAGCAATATACATTAGACCAGTGGAAATCTGTCCTTTGGTCTGATGAGTCCAAATTAGAAATGTTTGGTTATAACCGCCCTGTCTTTGTGCGACGTAGAGTAGGTGAATGGATGGTCTCCGCATATGTGGTTCCCACCGTGAAGCATGAGGTGGGATGGTGTGGGGGTGCTTTACTAGTGACAATGTCTATGATTTATTTAGCATACAAGGCACACTTAACCAGCATGGCTACCACAGCATTCTGCAGTGATACGCCATCCCATTTGGTTTGCGCTTATTGGGACTATCATTTGTTTTTCAAAAGGACAATGACTAAACACACCTCCAGGCTGTGTAAAGGCTATTTGACCAAGAAGGAGAGTGATGGAGTGCTGCATCAGATGACCTGGCCTAGTCAATCACCCAACCTCAACCCAATTGAGATGGTTTGGGATGAGTTGGACCACAGAGTGAAGGAAAGCAGCCAACAAGTACTCAGCATATGTTGGAACTCCTTCAAAACTGTTGGAAAGCATTCCAGGTGAAGCTGGTTGAGAGAATGCCAAAAGTATGCAAAGCTGTCATCATGGAAAATGGTGGCTACTTTGATATATATTTTGATTTGTTAAACACTTTTTTGGTTACTACGTGATCCCATATGTGTTATTTCATAGTTTTGATGTCTTCACTATTATTCTACAACAAAGAAAATAGTAAAAATAAAGAAATACTCTTGAATGAGTAGGTGTGTCCAAATGTTTGACTGTTACTGTATATGTCTATTATATTGAGGTGTCTAGCTATAAGTTAAACTTGATCAATCAAATGGATAGGTGTCAGCAATTATGCTGTCTTCTCTAGACAGACACAGAGAGGGGGGAGGAAGAAAATTAGGCAGAAAGCATGGAAGTGAGAGTGAGAGTTTACGTCTCTGTCTCCTACCCTGTTCCATTTAACCATGCTCCTGTTCTCTGGGAGCTAGTGGTTCTGCCCAACACCCAGCTGTGGATCCACCTGATGTCTTCCATTTCCAACCACCCTCCAACTTTTCATTACATCATCAACTACTGTTGTTGTCGTCATGTTCACATTATCTGCTAAGAAAGTATTTGTGCTGTCATAACGGGCACATAATATGTGAGATGCACATATGAACTAAAAACACTAGCACTGAAAACACTTAGCAGCAGTGCCTGGACTTTGGAGTCTGCTTCTTCAAGTCTCCCTTCTGAGACTGGCTGCCTGTCGAGAACAAGTGACAGCCAGAACCTCCCATCCACACAGCAACCATCTCCTCTATATTCCACACACCAGAATTCAGTATTATAGTCTGATTGCCATGCTAGTGCACAAAAAAATCTGTGAATATAAATGAATGACAGAACTGTACCAAAAAACGATCAAAGTTTATGTATTAAAATCTTAAATATTGCCAGGTTGGTTTTCACAGCTGTTTCACAAGATGTCCATTATTGTAAGTTGTACGGTATCCTTTGATGATATTTATTTATTACACATTATTCATTGTTGTATCCTAGAACCTACAATAGATACATATACAGTGCCTTGCGAAAGTATTCGGCCCCCTTGAACTTTGCGACCTTTTGCCACATTTCAGGCTTTAAACATAAAGATATAAAACTGTATTTTTTTGTGAAGAATCAACAACAAGTGGGACACAATCATGAAGTGGAACGACATTTTTATATATTTCAAACTTTTTTAACATATCAAAAACTGAAAAATTGGGCGTGCAAAATTATTCAGCCCCCTTAAGTTAATACTTTGTAGCGCCACCTTTTGCTGCGATTACAGCTGTAAGTCGCTTGGGGTATGTCTCTATCAGTTTTGCACATCGAGAGACTGACATTTTTTCCCATTCCTCCTTGCAAAACAGCTCGAGCTCAGTGAGGTTGGATGGAGAGCATTTGTGAACAGCAGTTTTCAGTTCTTTCCACAGATTCTCGATTGGATTCAGGTCTGGACTTTGACTTGGCCATTCTAACATCTGGATATGTTTATTTTTGAACCATTCCATTGTAGATTTTGCTTTATGTTTTGGATCATTGTCTTGTTGGAAGACAAATCTTCGTCCCAGTCTCAGGTCTTTTGCAGACTCCATCAGGTTTTCTTCCAGAATGGTCCTGTATTTGGCTCCATCCATCTTCCCATCAATTTTAACCATCTTCCCTGTCCTTGCTGAAGAAAAGCAGGCCCAAACCATGATGCTGCCACCACCATGTTTGACAGTGGGGATGGTGTGTTCAGCTGTGTTGCTTTTACTCCAAACATAACGTTTTGCATTGTTGCCAAAAAGTTCAATTTTGGTTTCATCTGACCAGAGCACCTTCTTCCACATGTTTGGTGTGTCTCCCAGGTGGCTTGTGGCAAACTTTAAACAACACTTTTTATGGATATCTTTAAGAAATGGCTTTCTTCTTGCCACTCTTCCATAAAGGCCAGATTTGTGCAATATACGACTGATTGTTGTCCTATGGACAGAGTCTCCCAACTCAGCTGTAGATCTCTGCAGTTCATCCAGAGTGATCATGGGCCTCTTGGCTGCATCTCTGATCAGTCTTCTCTTTGTATGAGCTGAAAGTTTAGAGGGACGGCCAGGTCTTGGTAGATTTGCAGTGGTCTGATACTCCTTCCATTTCAATATTATCGCTTGCACAGTGCTCCTTGAGATGTTTAAAGCTTGGGAAATCTTTTTGTATCCAAATCCGGCTTTAAACTTCTTCACAACAGTATCTCGGACCTGCCTGGTGTGTTCCTTGTTCTTCATGATGCTCTCTGCACATTTAACGGACCTCTGAGACTATCACAGTGCAGGTGCATTTATACGGAGACTTGATTACACACAGGTGGATTGTATTTATCATCATTAGTCATTTAGGTCAACATTGGATCATTCAGAGATCCTCACTGAACTTCTGGAGTAAAGAAAGCACTGAAAGTAAAGGGGCTGAATAATTTTGCACGCCCAATTTTTCAGTTTTTGATTTGTTAAAAAAGTTTGAAATATCCAATAAATGTTGTTCCACTTCATGATTGTGTCCCACTTGTTGTTGATTCTTCACAAAAAAATACAGTTTTATATCTTTATGGTTGAAGCCTGAAATGTGGCAAAAGGTTGCAAAGTTCAAGTGGGCCGAATACTTTCGCAAGGCACTGTATATTCAACCACAACGGGTGTACTAATGAGCTATGCAAGATATATATTTTTTTCATAATAGAGGACTATTCTTATTATACTATTTCAGTGTAGATAAGGAAGGGCTGGAATAAAAACACGACAGACAGACATGCCAGTGTATGAAACCAAGGGATTTGCATATGAATGGAGTGGAAATTAGCTGACTTCGTAATCTGTAGATTAAGCAACTTTAATGTGTCAAACAGATTACACGTTTTCTTTGACATTTCCCAAAAAGAAAAAAAAAGTTTAAGACATGGATTTCATGTCGTAATATTTAATAAGGTACCCAAAAGTAGTTTTAATGAATGTTTTCATTTTCTAGCTAAACAAATGTATTTAAATATTGAAATTGTCGCAGGAATCGGCCTGGTTTGCTTAGCGATGATGAAAAGAACGTCATTTAGGCTGTAATGATCTCCATAATCCTAATCATTAGGTCATCGCGCCGTTGATATAGCAACGGACGCTAATAGTTTATCGAATCCCATTGTAGCGCAGAGGGGGACACTATTTGGATGGGGGACATTATTTGGCATGACAGGCCCCCAAAAGGCTAGGCCCTTGATTGTCACAGTGCAACAAATATAGCATAGAAAGCTTTAAGAGAATGTCATCTACAGTAATTAGCTTTTTTAGTTGACATTCAATTCTGCACATTCAAAATGTCAGACATTTTAGTTTAAAACATAGTTATTATGTTTAATTTGAGGAATGGTTAGACTTTCTGCCACTTGCTTGATACACCCAGAGCAATCTTGGATCTCTTCCCAGGAAACCAAAATTAGTTCTGTGAAAGCTCCAAGAACATTTGTTAGGTCACGGAAAATGTTCTCATAATGTTCTCATAACATGATTACGGAATGTTTTTATGAAACATTTGCCGGATTCCTGGAACATACCTTATCTGTTCTTTAAAAGGTTCCCAGAATGTTTCATTAGGTTGTGGGAAAAGTCTGGTGAGAACATAGTGGGGACATAACAAAATCTATGTTCCCAAAATGCAAAAACTGTCCAGTTGTGTGGATGATCCTACAATGTTTATTTTACGGTGCAAAACACATTCAACTGATGTTACAAGAATGTTCCCAGAACACATTTAGTCTGTTTTTTTTTAAAGTTTCCCAGAATGTTTCCTTAGGTTGTGGGAACAGTCTGTTGGGAACAGTAGACATTACAGGAAATAAGTTCCCAAAACAAAAAATATGCTCAGATGACACTCATACAATATTTAAGTTAGGTTACACAGGACATTCCTATAAAGTTGTAAGACTGTTGACAGAACACCTGGTCTATGTTCTTTAAAGGTTCCCAGAACATTTAATTAAATGATGGTAGTTGTCTGGGATGTTGCAAGAATATTATTGTGTTATTCACATAGGTTGCACAGAACATTCCCACAATTTCCAAATAAGTCTGTTTTTATATCATATTTGTTTTAGGTTTAACATGTCATTCCATTGATTTTCACGCAATATACATTTGACCTTGTATTGGAGGTCCTAAAATTACCACAACTTTCTTAACATGCAAATTTGTAGCTCCTTAATAAGGATCGGACCCTTTCCTCCCCCCATTTTCTCCTAAAATGACATACCCAAATCTATCTGCCTGTAGCTCAGGACCTAAAGCAAGGATATGCATATTATTGATACCATTTGAAAGGAAACACTTTGAAGTTTGTGGAATTTTTTTAATTAATGTAGGAGAATATAACACATTAGATCTGGTAAAGGACAATACAATGTTTAAAAAAATTGTACCATCGTCTTTGAAATGCAAGAGAAAGGTATGTATTATTCCAGCACAGGCAAATTTAGTGTATATGCAAAGTTTTAGATTGATCCAATGAACCATTGTATTTCTGTAAAAAATTATCAATGATATCAAATTAGGCACATTTGGGCAGTTCATAACTGTGCACTCTCCTCAAACAATAGCATGGTATTATTTCACTGTAATAGTTACTGTAAATTGGACAGTGCAGTTAGATTAACAATAATTGTAAGCCCTCTGCCAATATCAGATATGCCAATGTCCTGGGAAATGTTCTTGTTACTTACAAACTCACGCTAATCTCATTAGCCTATGTTAGCTCAACCGTCCCGATCCTGTAGAAGTTAAAGCATAAGAAGGCAGACTGAAATACATCCCCATTATAATTCTCTCCAAATGTAATGGCAATTGACATTTGGAGGTGATATAGAGACCCATGGCGTTTTTTTACGCTTCATATTTTTACAATCTGCACATTCATAGGACATTTGAACAGCATTTAATCATACAAACAGTAACATATGTAGAAAAAGTCAAAAGGTGTGAGTATTTTCCCGAAAGCACTGTACCAGTATATCCCTGGGTTAGTTATGTCTAAGGTTGAAACGAAAGCATGGAACTCCTGATTGACCATACTACCATGACTATATACTGAAAACATAAGTTGTAAGAGAGTTTCCCAGGTAGCGCAGAGGATAAAAGACCTGGCTTGTGAACTGAACACTGCAGTTTCAAACCCGACATGTGCAGATTATCAACGTCTAAAGTGTAAAAAAAAATATGGATGTGTTTACGTATATGATTAAATGATGTTTAGATGTCCTATGATTAAAATGTGGTGGGTTTATCACCTTGTAGTGTCCTGCAAAAAAAAAAAACAGCATAGGCTGGTGACCAGTCTTTTTTGTGTTTCCACTGGTGACCAGACTTTCCTGTGTTTTGGACACATAAACTGGTCACCAGCATACCAACATATGCTGGTCACCTGCAAGAACAGCATCAAGTCACATCATGATGGCTTGCAAAGTGATGATTCATTCCTATGGAATCCAGCCTGACTCGGCATATCCACAAATTTAAACATTTATTCTTGCAAAATCTGCATTCAGAATGACTGCCAGGGTTAGAAAGGTGAATAAATGAGACGACCTAAATGCCCACAAGACTCGTCTGAACGTCCCCCGGTATCAGTTACAAAAATTCATGGCAGTGTTTACGGAGACTGTTTAGTGCCTCTCTCAGATATAGGACAGACACTTCAGAACAAACTTAGTCCCCCCAAAAACGTCTAAATTATCTAGCTTAGTAGATCTCCAACATTTCCCAGTAAAAGACACATCAAACTGGTTAAGCTATTGAAGAATCCATGTTGAACAGGCCAATCCCATGTTGAACAGGCTAATGTCTAACTTCCTAAACATGCTCTTTAGTCATTTACTTTTTTAGTTATACTCAGTTTATTATGTACACCACCCTTTTCACAAACATGGTTTTCTCCTACAGAGAGTCAAGTGGCCATAGCTTGCTATATAAAGCAGGCAGATAGGCATTGAGGCATTAATTTACTGTTCGATTGAAATGTTAGAATGGGCAAAACGAGTGACTCAGGCGTGTGCCGGTTCTAATATCTCAGAAATGGCTGGCTTTTTACGCACAATAGTGTCTGGGGTTTACTGAGAATGGGGCATCAAACAAAAAGCATCCAGTCAGCGCCAGTCCTGTGGGCGAAAGCATCTGGTTGATGAGAGAGGTTGAAGGAGAATGGGAAGAATCGTGGAAGCTAACAGGCGGGTCACAAACAGACAAATAGCGGCGCAGCACAACAGTGGTGGGCAGAACAGCTATTACAGCAGAGGACTGGTTCCACTTCGATCAGCTAAAAACAAGAAAAAATGGCTCCAGTAGGCACTCATCACCAACATTGAGTAGTGGAAAAATATTGCCTGGTTCAATGAATGTCGGTCCCTGTTGCGTATTGCTGATGACAGAGTCAGGATTTGGCTTAAGCAGCATGAGTCCGTTGCCCCATCCCGCTTGTTGTTAACAGTACGGGCTTGGCAGTGGTATAATGATGTGGGGAATGTTTTCCTGGCACACGTTAGGTCCATTGAGACCAATACCTTGTAGAAACGATGCCCCAAACAATTCAGGATGCTCTGGAGGCAAAGGGGGTTCGACCCAATACTAGATGGGTATACCCAATAAACTGCCCACTGAGCGTATATCACCTATGAAACTGCACATGGAATGGACTCAAAATGTGATTACTTCCTGTAGATTAGAACGTTAACATTTTTCGTTGACTTCTGCCGGAATCTTCCTTGCGCACGCTAAAATTACAGGAAGTCATGTGATCGCTTATTGAGTCTCTTGGTAGACTAGCATGACTGTTTCAAGTTTCTCTGGTGATGAAGTTATCCCATTTTCCGTGACAGAAAAAAAAATGTGATAAACAGAGCAGACAGGATTCCATATTCTATACTTCAGTCTGAGGAATTCTGTTCGCATTAAAATGTGCCTTATGTTACCACGCCTTCCCTTTTGTTTGGCTGAGATTCTACAAAGGCTACAGTGGTGTTCTATGTAACCTGAACATGTAACTATGTAACTATGTAACTAACATTAAAGCACTAACTACAGATTCTAGCTATAACAATAACACACATAATCAATACAAATATTCAATATCTAAATTACAAGTCATGTCCAGCAGCAATAAGGTCATCCCTTGCTTGCGCGAATGCGTCTTCCACCAAAACAAGTTCACACGCTGAGCAGCAACTAGCTATGTTGGGGTCCAAGAATTTTGGTGGGAAATGGGCAGCGCTGGCTATGCATTTGTGACTCAAATACCATCAGGATAGACTGAAGGTGATGCTGTTGAATGACAAAGACCTATCCAATGCGCGCAACACTGTGTTGTCTGGAAATTCCCTCACAAAACAATAAAATAAATGTTTGTTTTTTTGTTTACATTTTTTTCTTGCCATGACGGAGAGAGAAAACTTTGCCATTTTAAAGCTAATTTCCTATAATAAAAAAATGTAAGACGTTTCAATTACTTGTTTGTTACAGGCCAGGAAAATAGATAATGTTTCCTGTAAAACAGGAGAAATTACGAGACAAGAGAAAGATGTCTGGTTTCTTGAAATGTTCTCTCAATAGAACTTAATAAACATATTTAGAAAATTGGGTCAAAGGTCAGTTACCTGCTTTATTACAATTGCTTTGTAGAAACATATACATTCACAGTTGTCATTATCAACAGAAAAACATCTACATAAAAAATATACATGAACATACCTGCACTTTCATATCCTAGTTCAGTCTCTATAACAGTACATCTAGATATTCAATGAATTAGTATTTGTACCAAAATAAAGGCTATTCACTTGCAAACAGTGCTGGACTAGCATTTAAAATCATAAAATTGTGTGTATATTTGTCCAACATATCTCAACAGGTTAATCACTATAGTAGTGTAAAACCTCAATGTTACCCAATGTCACAAGTATTCAATAGTGCAACATATAAATATATAGATCTGTCATCCGGAGCTTAAAAATATATATTTATAATTTCCATTTTAAGTTGTGACACCAGTTTGTTAGGTTCACCTCCATGTTAAATCTTAAAATGTTTTAGCTTCGACAAAACAAAAAACAAATATGCCCAACCTCTTACTCCCACCCGACACGCAGACGTCCCATCTAGCCACCTAAAATTCAAACGTTCATTAAAACACACATGCAGGGTATTGAATTAAAGCTACACTCGTTGTGAATCTAGCCAACAAGTCAGATTTTTAAAATGCTTTTCGGTGAAAGCATGAGAAGCTATTATCTGATAGCATGCAACACCCCGAAATACCCGAAGGCGACGTAAACAAAAGAATTAGCGTAGCCGGCGCTACACAAATAGCAGAAATAAAATATAAAACATTCATTACCTTTGACGAGCTTCTTTGTTGGCACTCCTATATGCCCCATAAACATCACTATTGGGTATTTTTTTCAATTAAATCGGTCCATATATACCCAAAATATCCATCTATGGAAACTGTGTGATTCAGAAAAAAACACTGTTTCAAAATGCAGCATCATTTTTTTAAATTAAAAAAGTCGACGATAAACTTTCACAAAACACTTCGAAATACTTTTGTAATCCAACTTTAGGTATTAGTAAACGTTAATAATCTATCAAATTGAACACGGGGCGATGTGTATTCAATAGCTCCACGTCTTCAAATCATGTTCGGGAAATCTCTCTTCCAAAACTTCCTGTCGGAGACCGGATGGAATGGAATCTCTCTCCTTTGTTTGACCAATAAATAACTCCCAGGAAATTGACAAGACTGGCGACATCGTGTGGAAGCTGTAGGAATTGCAATCTCAGCCCCATTTAATTTGGTGTCCCGTAAACAATACATGCAAGTGGCGCACAGATATTTTTTCCAGTTTTCAGTGACCAGTTTTTCTTGCGCTTTTCGATGAAACACACGCTCTGTTATAGTCACAGCCGTGATTTAACCAGTTTTAGAAACGTGAGAGTGTTTTCTATCCACACATACTAATCATATGCATACACTATATTCCTGGCATGAGTAGCAGGACGCTGAAATGTTGCGCGATTTTTTACAGAATGTTCGAAAAAGTAGGGGGTCGACTTAAGAGGATATTATTAACGGAACCAATTAAATATATAGTTAGCAAAGCTGCAGCTCTAGCCTTTAGCTCAGAGCGGATGTTGCCTGTAATCCATGACTTTGGTTGGGATATGTACACTACATGACCAAAAGAATGTGGACACCTCGTCGAACATCTCATTCCAAAATCATGGGTATTAATATGGAGTTGATCCCCCTTTGCTGCTACAACAGCCTCCACTCTTCTAAGGAAGATTTCCACTAGATATTGGAACATTGCCACAGGGATTGCTTCCATTCAGCCACAAGAGCAATAGTGGGGTCAGGCACCGATGATGGGCGATTAGGCCTGGCTCGCAGTCGGCGTTCCAATCCATTGCAAAGGTGTTCGATGGGGTTGAGGTAGGGCTCTGTGCAGGCCAGTCAAGCTCATCCACACCAATCTTGACAAACCATTTTTGTATGGACCTAGCTTTGTGCACAGGGGCATTGTAATGCTGAAACAGTAAAGGGCCTTCCCCAAACTGTTTCCACAAAGATGGAAGCACAGAATCGTCTAGAACGTAATTTGTCTGCTGTTGCATTAAGTTTTCCCTTCACTAGAACTAAGGGGCCTTGCCCAAACCATGAAAAACAGCCCCAGAAAAGTATTTCCCCTCCACCAAAAATTACAGTTGGCACTATGCATTTGGCCATGCAGCATTCTCTTGGCATCTGACAAACCCAGATTCGTCCGTCGGACTGCCAGATTGTGAAGCATGATTCATCACCCCAGAGAACGCGTTTCCACTGCTCCAGAGTCCAATGGCGGTGAGCTTTACACCACTCGGCATTGCGCATGGTGATATTAGGCTTGTGTGCAGCTGCTCGGCCATGGGACCCATTTCATGAAGCTCCTGACGAACAGTTCTTGTGCTGACGTTGCTTCCAGAGGCAGTTTGGAACTCGGTAGTGAGTGTTGCTACCGAGGACAGACAATTTTTACACGTTACACGCTTCAGCACTCGGTGGTACCGTTCTGTGAGCTTGTGTGGCCTACCACTTTGTGGCTGAGCCTCTGTTGCTCCTAGACGTTTCCACTTCACAATAACAGCACTTACAGTTGACCAGGGCAGCTCTAGCAGGACAGAAATCTTACGAACTGACTTGTTGGAAATGTGGAATCCTGTGATGGTGCCACAGTGAAAGTCACTGAGCTCTTCAGTACGGGCCGTTCTACTGCCAATGTTTGTCTATGGCGATTGTATGGCTGTGTGCTCAATTTTTATTCACCTGTTAGCAACGGGTGTGGCTGAAATAGCCAAATCCACAAATGTATAGGGGTGTCCACATACTTTTGGCTATAAAGTGTATATTTTGTATAGCAGCTACTCTTCCTGGGCCCACACCAAACATGAAACATGACATAATACAGAACATTAATAGACAAGAACAGCTCAAGGACAGAACTACATGAAGAAAGGCACATGTAGCCTGCACATCAATACACACACATAAACTATCTAGGTTAAATACAGGAGAGGCGTTGTGCCATTAGGTGTTGCTTTATCTGTTTTTTTTAAGCCAGGTTTGCTGTTCATTTCAACAATATGAGATGGAAAGGAGTTCCATGCAATAATGGATCTATACAATACTGTGCTCTTTCTTGAATTTGTTCCTGATTCGAGGACTGTGAAAAGACCCCTGGTGGCATGTCTGGTAAGGTATGTGTGTGTGTCAGAGTTGAATACGCAAAAAATGTGGGATTTTCAACACATGAATGGTTCTTCTAAAAAGCAGAAGTTATGCAGTCAGTCTCTCCTCAACTGTTAGCCAAGAGAGACTGGCATGCATGGTATTTATATCAGCTATCTGATTACAATGAAGAGCAAGACGTGCCACTCTGTTCTGGGCCAGCTGCAGCTTAACTAGGTCTTTCCTTGCAGCACTCGACCACACGACTGGACAATAATCAATATAAGACAAAACTAGAGCCTGCAGGACTTGCTTTTTGGAGTGTGGTGTCAAAAAAGCAGAGCTTCATTTTATTACG
This sequence comes from Oncorhynchus mykiss, assembly GCF_057628025.1. Lineage (NCBI taxonomy): Eukaryota > Metazoa > Chordata > Actinopteri > Salmoniformes > Salmonidae > Oncorhynchus > Oncorhynchus mykiss. Next base: position 43,549,124 of record NC_143030.1, on the reverse strand, counting down.
GACAGACCTCTCCCCATCTTTACAACCATTGAATCCATATGTTTTCACCATGACAGTTTACCATCTAAGGTAACACCAAATAATTTAGCCTTCTCAACTTGTTCAACAGCCACACCATTCATCACCAGACTCAGCTGAGGTCTAGAACTTAGAATGATTTGTACCAAATACAATGCACCATAGTTTTAGAGATGTTCTGGACCAGTTTATTACTGGCCACCCATTCCAAAACAGACTGCAACTCTTTACTAAGGGTTTCATTGACTTCATTATCTGTGGTTTCTGATGCGTATATGGTTTCAGCATACATGGACACATGCTTTGTTTTACGCCGGTGGCAGGTCATTGGTCAAAATAGAAAAGAGTACAGGGCTTAGAGAGCTGCCCTGCGGTACACCACACTTTACATGTTTGACATTAGAGAAGCTTCCATTAAAGAAAACCCTTTGAGTTCTATTAGATAGATAGCTCTGAATCCCCAATATGGCAGAGGTTGAAAAGCTATAACACATACGTTTTCTCAACAACAAGTTATGGTCAATAATATGAAAGGCTGCACTGAAATCTAACAGTACAGCTCCCACTATCTTCTTATTATCAATTTATTTCAACCAATCATCAGTCATTTGTGTCAGTGCAGTAGATGTTGAGTGCCCTTCTCTATAAGCATGCTGAAAGTCTGTTGTTAATTTGTTTACGGAGAAATAGCATTGTATTTGGTCAAACACAATTTTTTCCAACAGTTTGCTAAGAGCTTGCAGCAAGCTGACCGGTCTGCTGTTAGAGCCAGTAAAGGCCGATTTACCGCTCTTGGGTAGCGGAATTACTTTGGCTTCCCTCCAGGCTTGATGACAAAGACTTTCCTCTAGGCTCAGATTAAAGATATTACAGATAGGGGTGGCTATAGAGTCAGCTACCATCCTCAGTAGCTTTCCATCTAAGTTGTCAATGCCAGGAGGTTTGTCGTTATTGATAGATAACAATATTTTTTTCTACCTCTCCCCCACTAACTTTACAAAATTCAAACTTTTCTTTCATTATTCGTTTTTTCTGCGTGAGCACGATGGCTCACTGTTCATTGCTGGTATATCCTGCCTAAATTTGCCCACTTTGCCAATGTAATCATTAAAATAATTGACAACATCAAATGGTTATGTGATGAATAAGCCATCTGATTCGATGAAAGATGGAGTTGAATTCGTCTTTCTGCCCATAATTTATATAATTGATCTTGGCTTCATAAGAATGAGGAAGTGAGGTACCAATACCTTTCAGTGCATATTAATGTATAAACCTGGAAGACTCCAATAATGAATTAAAAGTTATGCCTCACAAATGATAAAACAATTTCTTAAAAATAAAAAACAATATGTGTTTTTACATGTATATTGATTGATTATTTATTCAATTAATGGATCTTATTGTACCCAACGATAAATACCACATTTTTCTAAACCAATCAAATCTGTTAGTTAGACTTATTGCACCCGTTACTGAAATGGTTGTTCCAGTTTAGATGATTTAGGTATTCTCATTATTTCATTCTTCTAACCCTGGCAGTCATTCTGAATGCAGATCGTGGGAATCCACTTTGGCTGGACTCCAATAGGAATTAAACGTCACTTTTCAAGCCAGCATAATGTGACTTGATGCTGGTTTTTCTTTATCTTATGCTAGTCACCAGTGTCCAAAACACAGAGAATGCTGATTACCAGGAAAAACACAGCGAAGGCTGGTCACTAGCAAAAACACAGTGAATGCTGATCATCAGCAAAAACACAACAAAGGCTGGTCACAAACGAAAACACAACAAAGGCTAGTCTGCGAGAATGTTCTCACAACCTAATGAAATATTCTGGGAACCTTTAAAGAGCAGACTAAATGTGTTCTGGGAATATTCTTGCAACATCAGGCGAAAGTTTTCTACAAACATTGTATAGTCATCAACAAAACCTGAACAGTTGTTGTGTTATGAGAACATTTTCCGCAACCTAACGATTGTTCTGGGAAAACATGGTTTGCTGGAAAATCATTGCTGGTACATTTTGTTATTACATTATTACATGACGTTATTACATTCTGTGCTGCTCTTTACAGATGTTGTGCACAACATTTGAGTGAATGTTAGAACTATCCAAGGATATTTCTTTCTTTTTTTTTTTGTTGAAGAAAAAAAAAGATTTTGTTATCAAAAACATTTTTTGGGATGTTATCATCCTAATGTTAGATTAAACCCTAACTACAACTTCATGGGAATCTTAGCAAATGTTTTGGGGAAATCTTCCCTCCTTGGGCCATAACATATATCTGGTGGGATGATCAGATCAGATCCACCACACCGCAGCCACAGATCCCAGAAGCAGCCCTCACTGCTTATCCAAACATGGATGAATAATATATTTAGTGACCCATTAGAAGCTCCTGACAACGCGTTAATGGAGGCTGATAAAACCTGGCTAATTCCCAGACAGAGGTTTTGTCACAGCTGATCAAATCATGCCGCTTGCTCGTCATAATTAATTACTGATATGGGGCAGATTGTGAAGTGTGTGCCAAGCACTCAAGTGTCTCCCTCGTTTCTACCCCTCCATCCTCTCGTTCACCCATCCACCCATCCACTCATCCACCCATTACTTCCTTCTCCTAAATCCCATGCCCCAGTAGGAGCATGACTGTTTGGAGTGCCAGATGAGGATGTGGATGAGCAGACACCTGCACGTGGGGCTTACATCTACAGTGACTTCTCTCTGAGTTACAGTATATGCTGAAGTGCCAGCATCTCCTTAGAAGAGTAGTAAGGTCAATGTGGTATCTGAGCCTCCTTAATGAGATACATATTTTGCACGAGGCTGGAACGTCTTGTGCCTTGAATTACACTGCTAATTCTCTTGACTGCACCAACGGCAGCTGTCACAGCTTGTTCCCAACATATCTTTCTCTGTTTCAGAATGGTCCCTTGATGTTTCCGTAGTGGCTACGAGACATTCTTGGAACATAAACGGTATCACGGGCCTGATTGCATCAAAGTAGAGAAGATACTGTAGGTGGTCTATGTTGCTAGACCTTTATTACATTGAATATTTTTTTACTATGTTCTCTCTCAGTTTGTACAATGCTCTGACGGCATCCCCATAGTCATGTGATACATCTGACACGTTCTCATGCCTTTTCTTTGTTAAAGTCCGTCTGCTGGGTTATGAGTCATCCTTCATGTAGTCCCGATAGGGATGTCTATTTTCTAAGTAAGACATTGAAGAGGTGGATGGACAAGACGATACAGGCGGGAAGGTTCTGGAAAAGCAGTGTCGATAAAGCTAACAATTAGGGGATGTGAATCAGAATGCTGCTAGGCTAACAGTACAGGGCTCTATTGGACTATTGACATGCTGTCAGTCTGATAATCAATCTCATTGTGTTGAGAGGGCTCAGGGCCCAGCTGTTGACATGCTGACAATTTGGGGCCAATATGCTGAGAGTCTGTGTCCTTATTATCTGTATGCTAAATGTTTGGGTCCTTTGAGTCGATACTCTGAGACTTAGGGGCCTGGCTGATGTCATGTGAACAGTTTGAAGCTTTAGTGTAAATGGGCTGAGGGTCTTAGGGACCCAGGTTTTGTATACAAACAGTTTGGGGGGTTTGGTGTTATTTCAGCTGAGAGTTTTGTTTCTTCATCGTTACAATGCTAACACTTTGGGGAACTCCAAAGGATAAAGTGCCAAGTTTCGGGGCTGTGTCTGAGAGTGCTGCTCTTGGCAGGGCAGTGAGGTGCGGAGGAGGAGGTGATGAACAATGATTGTTCCGATCCTCCCTGTGCGATGCCGTGCCCTGCCCTCCGTAAGCCAGAGAACATTAGGAACAGACGGAGAGAAGGGGTGAGGGGGCGGGCGAAGAGGCGATAGACAGAGATTAGGTCCACTGACGGGGCGATCTACTGTCGCAGAGAGAACGCTCCCCGTTCCTGTTGGATTCGATGGCAGCACTCCAGGAGAGACTCAGGGGGCAAAGTGAAGGGCGCGTGCCACACTGCCACATTTTTAAAACTGACAGGAACCCTTAGAATATCTGTGAGGGAACACAGTACCCCCAGTCTGCCACACATAGTACAGTAGGGGGAATGACTCACTGCTTGGTTTGGTGGTTAATGTTTTTGGCAGGTGCTTTGATGCAGCTGAGGGCTGTGTTTGCTCGCAGTCTATAAAAAAAATCTTCAGAATCATGAATAAGCAGTAGCTCTCCACCAGTTGCTAAATTAGATTCATGTGAGAGACAGTCTTTAGGCTGAGGCCCAATGCATTCTCACGATTGCCACTGGAAGGTCTCTCTCGCTCACATTCTGACAGGGAAAGGGATTTGGCTCAAGGGTAAGTGTGTGTGTGTGCGTGCATGCGTGCGTGCGTGCGTGCAAAATGGTTAGAAGAAGGGAGGTGAGAGAACAATATCAAGACATGATGAGCGAGATACCCTGCAGAGTATCCCTAATACCCCTCACCACCCCTATCCTACCTTGCCAAAGACAAAGCCCTGAGTATGCCACACAGCATGGGCCTACAGAGACTCTCCACATGCATCTGTCCATCCCCCATCACTGACACAGTCTCCCCAGTTTACCAGCTTCAGATGGAAACTGGTACCTGCTGTCCAATGTCTCTTTTCACTGAGCCAGGAAAGGTCAGGGGGGGGAGGAGAAAGACGGATAGAAATAAAGTGAAAAGGACTAGAGTGTGGTGGTGGGGAGGGGTTGAGGTGGATCATCACTACACATTACAGACTACATGTTGGGTCCATGGTGAGATTTGTATAAATCATATAATCCCCAAATGTTTTTCAAATAACAGTATTACAGCAGTCTGTTTTTTTGGCGAAGTGGTCAATTGTATTGTCTAACTACAGTAAATGATGACAACACATGATTCACGTTTTGAGGGTGTTGATATTTTATACTTTTAGCAGCAACAGCCCTGTAAACTTCCCCATGCTACTGCATTTAAAAAAAAATCTATCCATAGGAACAGACTTTAAATTAGACTTTAGACTTTAGACTTTAAATATGTCATGTTCAAAGAAATGACTAGGAGGAGCACATCATGGGGGTGGCAGGTAGCCTAGTTGTTAGAGTGTTGGACTAGCAACCAGAAGGTTGCAAGATCAAATCCCTGAGCTGACAAGATAAAAAAATCTGCCGTTCTGCCCCTGAACAAGGCAGTTAACCCACTGTTCCTAGGCCATCATTGAAAATAATAATTTTATCTCAACTGACTTGCCTAGTGAAAAATTTAATCTAAGGTAGCACAGCCTTCCTACAGGGACAACTTCACTCCAGAGGGTTCTCATCTCATTTACAGTCCAGAAATACAGTGGAATTACTATTTTCTATTCCTATTTCCTCTCTCTCTGTCTCCCCTCTCTCAACCAATACCTCTCTCTCTATCAATTTCCTCTCCCTCCATCCACTTCCTCTTTCTCCATCTCCATCTCCTCTCTCTCCATCCATTTCGTCTCTCTCCAGCTCCTCTCCATCCATTTCCTCTCTTTCGTATCTCCTCTCTCTCTATCTACTCTCTCTCCATTTCTTCTCTCTCCATTTTTTTATTCTCTCTCCATTTCTTCTCTCTCCATCTACTCTCTTTCTTTTGGGAGAATGTTAAGCATCTGAGATGCACAACAGTGGGATCTTCTGTCCTCTGACATCAGTATGGGGGACGGAGACAGGGAAAGGTACTGTAGGCCTGCAGAAGGAGACTCTCACTCAATTAATTACTACAACCTTGAGAGATGAAGGAGCTGAGTTAGAGCTGAGTCAGAGCTGAGGCCATCTCCCCCACCAAGAGAAGGAGAATAAAGTGGTCTAAAATCTAATCTTAACCCCGCACTGACGCAGAGAGCAAGAGAGAGACTCATTAACACCCATCTCTCTCTTGTGATTGCAGATAGTCTAAGCCGTGCTAATTGATATTCTGCTGTTTGTTTGCTATGGGGATTATCTCTCTCTGTGTGTGTGCATGCCTGCGTGTACGTGTGTGTCTACTCTGAAAACTCAGCAGGTCCTAATTGCACATATCCATCTCAAACAGGAGCAATGTGGCGAGATGATTATCCCAAATCCTCCCCGAGTCCAAATCAATAGGTAAAGGGAAGAGAAGAAAAAAAGACTGGCAGATACCGACAGAGACTGGGAAGTCCATCCACTGCAGTCAACCTCGCCATGGGGATGGCTTTGAACTTCTGTTACCATGCTTAATCTCCCTGTCACACTAAAACAGAGTTTAACTAGCCATAGTAAACAGACTGGAGAATGGTGGTGAAACTGAATTCTACTGAGGTGCACGGGAACTCCATCAGAACTCTGGTGACTGTGGAGTTTGTGAGAGGATGGGCTGGAGCTGCAGTAACTCTTGCTCCAACAGCCACCACCTCCATCACAACACCCATCACCACCGCTCCACACCCACCCTCCACCTACATCTATACTTCCACCTCCTCACCATTCACGGACCCATTTCCCGCTCTGCGATCACGTAACTATTATTAAGCATTATCATACACCGTATGCAAAGGGGTAAACGATGAACAGGTCATACGACTGCTATGACACTGATCTCAATGGCAACAACAAGGAAGTAGAAACAGTCTGCCTCTTCGGTTATTAGAGCTTGGCTGGGTAGTTGGGAGGGATGGGACCGATATTACCATACCCTCCCCTCATCCTCCATTGGCAAGCACTCACAAGGCGACAGTTTTATTTCCTTTTTGCAAGTGCTGCATAAATGTCTAAAACAACAACCAAAATATGACTCAAACAGTGCCTTCAAAAAGCCTCACTCTCCTTAATGACCAATTCAGCTCTTGGATGACATATGCTCTCAAAGTGCTGAGAGAAAGAGGGCTGGTGTCTGAGAGTTACTTTACACTGTGATTCCCCGCCACACCACATCAACAATATGACTAATGCAGCGCCCTTTGTTTTCTGCTACAAATTAATTGCTGGCGTAATGATATGAAGTGCACATTTAAATATATCGATTTGATTCTTGTTTGATTTGGTAGAGTGGAAATAACAGCGCGGCAGGCGAGCCGGAGCGCCACTATTTATGTACGTGTTAAGTGGCATATGGAAACATGAATTACTCTATAAATCAAAGCAAAAAGGACTGGGCTGAGAATATGAGAAAACTGATGATAAATACAAGTTGAGCTCATTAAGAGGAACATTCCAGCAGCACACAATCCTGATATGGCGAACAGAAACAAATCACCTGATTGTTAACCTGGTTGTGTATGCATATATCTACTGTATATCAATAGACTATGTATGTACCACTTTACCCCTTTCCTTCCTTCTGCACAAGTAGGCTGTATCACTCTATAAAAACAAATGTCTGTGTGTGGGGGGTGGGGCTTACATCTTTACTTTCATGGTACTCCTTTCCTCCTTAATGTCAGCCTCTGGGATTTTACAAATACTACATGCACGGATAAATTTTCTTTTTCGTATCATTTTTTGAACACCGCGTGTTTTCAGCAAATAGCCAATTTCCCCTTTTGTCCAGTTAATCTTGATTCATCTTTATTAAGGCGTTAGAGAATGAACGAGAAAAAAAGAGAGAAGCCCTTTCTCTTCTAATAAGCTGCCGGCTCCACTACAAGACCAGCCAGTGTGTTATTAGGCTAAGCTAAATGTACTTCCATCACTTTGGGTATTCCTCATTGCTCTCCTGGCGTATCTTCAGCAGTTTTATTATGTGACAAACACATTTTTGCTACAATATGCTGTGTTATTTAATGGAACCATTGTGGTTGAGCTGGTAGGGGATTAGGGGTAATCCATGGAGGAACTTTGCAGATAAGTAGAGACATAAAGGCATTAGCAGGAGCCTCTATTCAGGGAAGAGTTCATTTTCTCTATAAATGTTTGGTCCAGCAATTCATCACACAAGTGTTAGCTATACTTAAGCATGGATTCTCACAGACGAGTTGGAAACTTTAGAGTTGGAAGAGAAAAAGGGAGAGTGCACACCACAAACAATGGCACACGCAGACACATACAACTGGTGTTTTAATGAACTATAACAGTGTAGCAATCCCCAACCCCTGTGTCCGTGCGGTTTAAGTTGGTACATCTAAATATGTCATTATTTTGTGTTGTTGTTGCTGCACACTGACAATTGGGGTTGTAAAAACCCTATGAATGAAGAAAAGAAGACTATATTTCATCAAAGGGTGTGTCATGATTCATAGCAAAACAGACATTTCCTTCAATTTTCCTACTATTTTACCATAATCAAATATTTTGTAGTGAACAACGTAGATTAATAAAGCACAAACAAGCACAGAAAACACTAAAATAGACACTTACTGTATATTAGCATGGGTTGGTTACATTTTGGTGTGGAGAATGTGCAGAAACCCGGCTCTCCCCTAAGGTATAGTTTCTTGTTTCATAATTGAGTGTAGTTCTGTAAAAAATCCAAAGACACTGAAATCCCTTTCAATTACTGAATCCCTTTCCCTTATAGCTTTACATTTTTCTCACGGTATTCTTCTTTACACAGCCTGGTGAATGACCCATGGGCGTAGTGGAGCCTGATAAATGTTATTAAGACCAAGGACTTCAAAGCCACTTGAAGTTTGCTATTCAGATCCTCTGTTAGGCACATCCATTTCTTCAGTCCCCTGCCGATCTATTTGGCAACTTGTAATGTAGACGGGAGGGAATTGGCAAATGTATTATAACAACTATTTCATGTGTGACAGTTATCCCCTGTCTTTTCAAATTACTGCTCAAGAGGCCTCAGTTTAGGTTTATGAAGAGTTGATAAAAAAAGGAATAAGGAGCGAAACAGCTAAGTGGAGGAACTAAAGCTTAGAGCGCCGTGGGATTTGGAGTCTAGAGCTAAGAATGTAGCGTTCCATGGTTCAATGCTAGCTCTCTGTAAAACTCATTGTTTACAACGGGGACCCTCAGATGGGTTTGCGCAACCTTGAATTTCAACAAAACAAAAGTTAAAAAGGAGGACATTAAATTAAAAGAAAAATGCTTAATTTCAGCAGAAACCCAGGAAAGAGACTTGGAAAATGCTCACGGAAAATTAAAACATTTGACTGCTGCCTTATGAGAAACAAATTATTTAATTGAGATTAATTATTCATTAGTGTTTCACAGTCGTAGTTTTAGCTGGGGTTTGAAAAGTTCAATGCAATTTGTGTTTGTAAAATTGATTCATTTTA